>NC_141675.1:21947671-23147671 GCF_028749965.1 Puma concolor
AAATGTAATGAATGGAGCACAGTCGGCCCTTCCCCCAGTCTCACTTTAATTCTTTACTAGTGTTTGAGCTAAATAATGCTTACGGAAACTGTCTGAAATCAGAAACTTCCAGGGATATAACCATGTCAAGGAATATTTATTTATGTGATGAGATGGACACAGTGGATTGCTAAATTGGAAACGCTAACAGTTTATCACTGGCTGCAAAAGAGTACATCACGGGTATGTTACTATTTTAGTTACAATTATATATTCATTTCTTCACCAGTTATTGGCTATCTACCATATACCAATCACCTCAAAAAGATCCTTTGGCCTGTAACGGTTTACATTCTAGAAGGTGCGGGAAGCAAGGGGAGTGGGAGAGAGGGCAAGTAAGCCTGGCAATACACAACAGATGTAATAAAACAAGTATGTTCTGTAATATGCTTAAAAATCCTAAGTTCTTGAAGAAATGCAGCCTGGAGCAGGCCCAGGGGAACTGGAAATAGTGGGCGTAAGGAAACGTGGGGGTGGGCTGCAGTGTTAAATAGAGTTGTCAGGCTAGGCTATTTTGACAGTGTGAGATCTGAGCAGAGACTGGAAGGAGAGGAGTATTCACAGAGACGGCCCCTCTTGGAAAAGAGCTAGAACAAAGGCCTGAAGATAGAGTATGCCTGGTGGGCACCAACAGCAGCAATGAGGTGAGTGTGGCTCAAGTAGAGGGAACGAGGAAGAAAAAAAGGAAGCCAGAGAGATACTAAAGGCGGGCAGGTGAGGTGAGTCCTCGTAAGACACATAGTACAGTTGACTTTTGAACGCAGGTTCGAACCTCAGGATCCATTTATACACAGAGTTTTTTCAATAAATATAATACAGTACTGTAAATATATTTTCCTTCTGATTTTCTTTTTTTAAGTTTATTTATTTATTTGGAGAGAGAGAGAGAGAGAGAGCATGAGCAGGGAAGGGGTAGAGAGAGAGAGGGAGAAAGAGAGGGGATCCTCACACGAAAGATCTCAGGATCTGTGAGATCATGACCTGAGCCAAAATCAAGATGCTTAACCGACTGAGTCACCCAGGCACACCACTTACGATTTTCTTCATAATGTTTTCTTTTCTCTAGCTTACTTTATGGTAAGAATAGAGTATATAATAAACAGAACATAAAAAATATATGTGAATCGACTATGTTATCGGTACGGCTTCCTCCAGGTCAAGAGCAAAGTTCTTGGGAATTCAGAAGTCATACACAAACTCTTGACTGTGTGGGGATGGGGGTAATCAACTGTATTATTTTCTCCATATGAATAGTAGAAAAGCATAAGCCAAAAAGGTTGCTTTTTTTTTCTTTGAGTGACAGGATTACAAATAATTTACATTTTCTTTGTGCTTTGTTATGTACAGTTTTATTGAGATATAACTGATACACATTACTGTGTAAGTTTAAGGTACACAGCATAATGGTTTGTCTTACAGATACTGTGGAATGCTTATCACAGTAAGTTTAGTCAGCGTCCACCTTCTCAGATAAAGAAAAAGAAATTTCCTTGTGTTGAGAACACTTAGGATCTACTCCCTTAACCCCACCCCATACAGCAGCGTTAACTGTAGTCATCATGCTGTGCATTACACTGCTGGTAATGTATTTATCTTAAAACTGCAAGTTTGTACATTTTGCCCACCTTCCCACCACTGTGCTCTGCTGTGCACTGGTTTTACAGCTAGGAAAAAAAAAGTCATCATAGGAAACAATTTTAATAAGATCTTAGAAGAAATCCAGGCTATCTTAACCCCTCATTCTCTGCCACAGCTGTGAAGAAGGTACACCTACAGAATTCAGAGTTCCCCCTGGCTATGGGTGCACACCTTGCAAGCCACGGTCTCCCTCCTCACAGCAAGGAAGATAAAAGAGAATCAACAGCCTCTAGCAGCCAGAAAATCAGAAACCCAGAGCACATCACGGCCTGCTGCCTGTTAGAGTCAGTCTCTCCAGTGGTTTGATCTGACAGAGCCAGGGCTTTGCCATCTAGACCTGGGAGTCTCACCTGCACAATTTTTGCCAGAGTCAGTCGTATCCACGGACATTGACAGAACACCAGTGATACAATCTCTGTTGCTGTGGGTTCAAAATACAGGAGATTTTTGGCAAAAACCTCCAAAATCTATTGGCTAAGTCTACGATTACAGTAAGCCATAATAAGGGATATGGCAAAGGTAAATAGAGGTCTTCCCAGAAGAACAGCCAGAGTATGTGGAAGGAAGGATGAGGAGGTCTTCCAGGAGGGGGAGGCCGGAGGTCAATTTTAAAGGATAAATGGGAAGGAGCCAGCAGGACAGATGGGCAGGCAACTGGTCAGAGAAAACGGTTTCCGGAAAAGCATAGAACATACAGACACAGTGCTCCCCAGACATGAATGTGAACATAATTACTGGACAGCCTTGTTAAAATGCAAGTTCTGATTCAGCAGCGTGGGATGGGGCCTGGGATTCCACATTTCTAACAAGCTCTCAGCTTTGCTGGTAGAAAGACCACATTTACAGGACGGAGAACCATATTTTGAGTATCGGAGGGCTAGCAGTCCCTTTCCAAGCTTACAAGGACCGATGCCTGGCTCCACCCCCAGGCATGCTGATACAATGGGTCTGGCATACAAACTGGGCATCTCCCCCTGGTGGTTCTAATGTGCAACAACATTTGGCATTCAGGAGCCAAAAGAGGGCTCAGCGCCAGCGGGGAATTAGAGGGAAATGTACCATGAGGTCAGCAGATGCCAATAATAAAGAACCGCCCCCCCCTCCCCGAACTTCCACACTAAGAAGTCTGGATACTTGTATACCTATGGAGAGAGATACAAGTGAATAGACGGATAGATACATAGAACAACCTAGGAGCCTGTTAAGTTCTCCCTTCTTGAATAGCTAATAGACATCTCAAAACTGCTATGTAAAAATCCAAACTCCTCATTTCCACCCCACCCCACCAGGAAAGGTCTGTTCCTCCATTAGTCTTTCCCATCTCGGCAAGTCTCAGCTCCACCCTCCCAGGTGATCTGGGGGCCATGTTTGAATCCCACAGCTCACGTCCAAAGTGGCAGCAAATCCTATTGATTCTACCATCAACATAGATCAGCATTGTCTGGGATTTCTTCAAAATAGTATGTGAGGGGAAGAATTGAGTGGTTTATATAGGACAAATAACTGGTCCTAAGTTAACCACTTTTTTGAAGGTGGAGGGACTTATGAAATTGTCCTCTGAATTTTCCTGTATATCCAAAGCTTTCCACCGTGAAACATTTACATCTATATTTGCACTGCCTTCGTTACCACCCCGATGGTAACTAAGCAACCACCAGTTCTTAGTGGATTATTAAAATGCTCCTTAGGTGCACCTGGGTGGCTCAGTCGGTTGAGCTTCTGATTTCAGGTCAGGTCATGATCTCACAGTTTGTGAGTTTGAGCCCCGCGTCAGGCTCTGTGATGACAGCTCAGAGCCGGGAGGCTGCTTCAGAATCTGTGTCTCCCTGTCTCTCTCTCTCTGCCCTCCCCCACTCACACTCTGTCTCTGTCTCTCTCTCAAGAATAAACATTAAAAAAAAATTTTTTTAAGAAAGAAAATGCTCCTTAATTGCCTCCAAACCCCTCTCTAATGGGCTTTCAATCTTGCCCCTTTTCCATCTATTCTCAACAAAGCAGCAGAGGCATCCAGTTAGGTAAGTTCACATTGCTCCTCCACTCAGCCTTCTCCAGTGGCTTCTCATCTCAGTCACGGGAAAAACCAAAGACTTCACAATGGACCATAATTTGCTCCATCCCTGCTCCCATTTGTTCTTACCTCTTGGATCCTATTTCCTATTTATTTCTCCCTTCTAAATACATAAGTCTTCTCACTTGTCCTTTAAACCATGAGGCATATCCCCTCCTTACTTCCTTTGCAATGGCTGTTCCCTCTACCTGGAATGCTCTGCAAGCAGATGTCTGCAAGCCCTGTGCTTTCCTCCTTCAGGTCCTCACTCCTGCCATCTCCTTTGTGAGACTTCCCAGACTTCTCTATTTTGAGTATGTTGCCTGGTAGATGACAGGTGCTCTGTAAATACTTGCTGATTGACTGAATGTTTCCGTCAATCAACTGTGCCTGGCCATCTTGGATGAGAGACTTCTACTCCACATAAAGTACTTGCTACAGTGCACCACACTACTGATAAACAGTAGCTCTTTTTATAACACATATTCCCTACAGCAGAAGTCGGCAAACTTTTTTCTCTAAGAGGCCAGCCTTTCCATAGGAGCCACACAGTCTCTGTTACAGCTATTCAAATCGGTTAGAGTAGCGGGAAAGGAGCCATATACTACAGATCCGCCAACGGGCACCACTGTGTTCCAGTAAAACTTTACGGATTTGGCTCACAGGCTGTAATGTGCCAGTCCTTGCCTTATAGCAGAGCCTCCCAGTTTACCCCATACTGAGGTATGTGTAAAAGAATTGCCTATCTCATGTCAAACAATGCAACCAAAAGCAGAAGCAACAACCAAATCCCTCAAAATAGATGAAATAACTTTGAAACAATAAAAGACAGATGTAACCAACTCACTCAAGATGTATTAAGACATTTTGGCATAATTTAATAGCACTCTGTATTTCTTAGAAACAATGGTGCATCTGACATTGATAACTTTTGATGAAATATGGTAACTTCTTTTCTGCTTGAAATACCTGGAATAGTTTCTACTTCCTGCACCTTAACTAATATAATGCACATTTGTCCAACCTGCCGAGATGAATCTTCTCATATTCTATCTATAGCTTTCTCCCGATCTATCAGTAAATTAACTAGACAGATAACTTGCTCTTTTGAAACAAGGTTAATTCCTACGAGCTTTTTAATTGTTAATATAATAGTATAATTGTTTAAAATTATTTTAGTTAGTTTAATTGTTTAAAATTATTTCAGGATAGCGAGCAAATTCAGATTATCTGTTTTATGGGCTTTTTAAATATCAGGACTATTTGCCTATCTGTAATTTTCTTATTTTCCTCCAGGCTGACCAATCCTGGCTCAGTGATCTAAAATGAAGCTGCTGGGGCACCTGGGTGGCTCAGTTGGTTAAGCGTCCGGCTTCGGCTCAGGTCATGATCTCACAGTTTGTGGGTTGTGTAGGGCTCTGTGCTGACAACTCAGAGCCTGGAACCTGCTTCAGATTCTCTCTCTGCCCCTCCCCCACTCATGCTCTGTCTCTGTCTCTCTCTGTCAAAAAATAAATAAACGTTAAAAAAAAAATTTTAAATGCTTCTTCCAATATTACAAAAACTTTATCAATAAGGAAGCAGATTCATTTAGAGTATCAAAGTATGGCACATGCAGGAATATCTCTGATAAAATGGTCCACTCACAGCAACAGAGACTGAGAGGGAAAGGAGTCAGAATGTATAAGATTTGCACACTAAAGCAGAACAAGGGATGGGGAACTAACTGAAAACAGGCTTTCGCTTGCTTCAGAGAAGCAGCCAGATGGGAAAGGTGCAATGTCCAAAGGCAAAACGAAATAACTGCATCATTTCTGTCTTCCGGTGTATTAAATCTGTCTTCAGCTGGGACCAATCTACTGTTCAATCTGTCCACTGAGTTTGTAATGTCACTGACTGTATTTTTCATTTCTAAAAGTTCTATTTGGCTGCATTTGTTTCTTTTTTCCAATCTTCTTGGTCTTTTTCATGGTGTCTGCTTTCTTTCTCATAGTTTTGACTCTGGTTACATCCTGAACTATTTTAAGCATGCTTATTTTATCTTTACTGTTCAGCAGTTCTCTTATCTGAGGTTCTTGACAGTATATTACTGCTGCTTATTGTGTATGCTGACTTGCAATGGTGGTATATTGTTTTCTTTTTTTTTCCTTTTTTTTTTTTTTTACAATTTTTTAATGTTTATTTATATTTGAGAGAGAGAGAGAGAGAGAGAGAGCGCGCGCACGTGCGCAAGTGGTGGAGGGGCAGAGAGACAGGGAGACAGAATCTGAAGTAGGCTCTAGTTCTGAGCTATCAGCATAGAGCCTGACATGGGGCTCGAACTCGCGAGCCATGGGATCATGACCTGAGCCTAGGTCGGATGCTTAACTGACGGAGCCACCCAGGCGCCCCAAGTGGCATATTGTTTTCTTATGCGCTTTGTAATTTTGTATTGTGAATTCTTCGGGATGCTTCAGGACGCTATGGGTGGGAATCGTGTACTATCTGGATTGAAGGTGTTCCTCCAGAGAAGCTTTACATTTTACTTTGTCAAATGCTCAGGGTTGTCACGTGCCCAGGCCATGTTCACGTATTCACTCAAGAGTTTCCAGAACCCTACAACTAGGAATATCTTAATCCCAACTCTGGGTGAAGATAGGGATATAGTTATGAATTTTCATTAAAGACTTTTTCTATCTAAAATCCAAATGAAGACATACAAATGTCTTTCAGACACTATTCAGCAGCAGTGAGTGGGTAGACTGTTTTTCCAGGTGAATCTTCAAAGGTCCCAGCTGTCCACGGGGGGTCTCAAATGCAATTTTTAAACTCTTGAGACCCCAAGACATTATCTTCTATTCTTGTGTAGGCACTAAGACAGAAACAAGACTTCCATCGCTCTCTCCCGATCCCACTCCGCAGCCTGCCAAAGCACCATTCAGTGAGATTTGGCTCTGGTTTTCAATTTGTACTTCATTTTCTGCCCATTGGGGATTTCCTCACATGCTTTCTCACTCGGCTACATATTTAAAAATGACATTGTTTTCTATTTTATCTAGCATGCGCGAGTGTTTTATAGCAGGAAGCTTTCTGGATAACCTGGTTTGTCATGTTGCCAGAAATAGACGTCGCAAATGGTAGCATGATACCATCAAGATCAGTGGGATACATTAAAACTAAGCATCTCAAACCTGAAGAAAAGCCATTGCAATTTTTCAGAGACTGATAAAGTCGTGCAACACTAAAGGTAGAATTTTACAAAGTGTCGTGAAATGTGGTAATAAATATTTAGAAGCTTCTTTTGAGGCTTCTCATTTTAAAGCAAAGGTAAAAGGCACAGCCACATCCAATGGGGAAACACGGGTTCTTTCCGACACAGTTGAAGTGACTGAAACATAACAAAACAAAACAAAAAGCATGTGGTGAAACCTAAAATGTGTATCTTTGTCAGCAAATAGTGTTGAATCATATATGGAAAGCATTATAGAAGAGTGAAGAAACAAATGTTAGAACAAATTACGTAGTGTTGAAGGTTTGCTATATATTTCGATGAAACGCTGATGCTTCTAATATCTTTTCAGCTATGGTATTTTCTGGATCCTGTTTCCAATAATAAAACACGTGAAGTGCACTTTTCTAGTGTGAGCTACTAAAAAAAGGACCAGATGATAGTTTCCCTCAATAATAAATAACTTCTTTTAGAAAAATTATGATGTTTAGAATGTTTCAGGCAACTATTTGAATTGGGATTTTTTAAATTCTCCAAAAAAAAAGTATAAAGCAATGCGCGTGAAATGCATTCCCTCTATCTTTCACAGGGAAGCTGCTGCAGCAAAGATGGTGAAGCTATAAGAGAGCAAAGTGCAGGATATTTCATAGGGGAGGTTGGCTTTATAAAAACTAGACATTTGAAAATATAGGGGACTCTTTGCACTCCTTCATGGAGAGTACTTTTCTTAGATCGGATTCCCTGGAGAGAAGATTGTGAGAAGAATAACATATAGAAATTTTTACTGGAGAGTGCCCTCAAGATCAACTATAGGGGAGGCGCCTGGGTGGCTCAGTCAGTTAAGCATCTGACTTCGGCTCAGGTCGTGATCTCACGGGTTCGTGAGTCTGAGCCCTGCCTTGGGCTCTGTGCTGACAGCTCAGAGCCTGGAGCCTGTTTCGGATTCTGTCTCTCCCTCTCTCTCTGCCCTTCCCCCACTCGTGCACACTTCTCTTTCTCTCTCTCTCAAAAATAAAAATAAACATTAAAAAAAATCAACTATGGGGAAGTGCAGAAGGCAATATTGAGCAGAGGGAGAAATTAAATTTAGTTACCAGCAAGCCAGCCGAGCCTTTATATCCAGCTTGGACCAGTCTTTTGATGAGAGCTGCCCCCTGGGAGGGGGTGTGACCTTGGGTGAGGCGTCCTTCCATTGAATGAAATACCTAGAGAATGACTTCTCAGTCACCAACACAGTGGAAAGGGCTGTGAACTGCACACCACAGCATCCAGTGAAGCAATCACACAGAGAACTGCAGGTCTAGACTGGCAAAATCCTTAAAAGAGTTAGCTGACTTAAAGATGAGTTCTTTATTTTCCTCTAACAACAACAAAATCAAGTGATTCCAACGTGCTGACTTTTGCTATGGGGGCAGTTTGGGGACATAAAAATTCAACATACCCCAAAACATTCGCTCTAACAATAAGTGAGAAAATAAATTACTTCTTCAAAGACATTTATGCAATGGAGAGAGCATTTTGAAAGCAGAAGTTTGAAAGTGTTTCCATTATTGCATACTATTGTTTCCAAAACTTTTATGGCCTATAAAAACTCTAATACAGGCACAGTAAAGAAACCTGGAAAATTGTTTCAACTTGTTAAAATTTTTCCAGTGCGTGTAAAACCTACATGTTAATTTTTTCTTAATTATAAACCTTAAATAGATAATTTTGTCTTAACAAAAATATTTTTTTTAATTTTTAATTTTTTTTTTCAATATATGAAATTTATTGTCAAATTGGTTTCCATACAACACCCAGTGCTCATCCCAAAAGGTGCCCTCCTCAATACCCATCACCCACCCCCCCTCCCTCCCACCCCCCATCAACCCTCAGTTTGTTCTCAGTTTTTAACAGTCTCTTATGCTTTTATGTATTTTTTTAACCAAAACCTAAGTTCTTTGTTTTGTCTTGAGGCATTTCCAACCTGACTGAGAAAACAAGACATGCATTCATTAATCGAAGAGACAACCTACCTTATAACGTAACGTAACTAACTTGAGTTTGCTCTTTGGTGAGTCACAAATAGAGACCAGACCAGGTGGAGTGGTCACAAAAAGGAAATGTTATTTGCAACAAATAAGGAGATCACAGAGAGTAACTTCCAAAGTCCTGACTTCCTGAGCAATGGTGAGTGTGCCTTTTATGTAGGGTTAGGATGAAAGAATATTCAGAAAAGGGACCCTTGTCATCACCTGTAAAAACAAACATGAGGTTGCACAGGTATACTTAGAACCTATATATGCATCCTATGTTTTTGTTTTTGTTTTTTTTTTTAATTTTGTTTTAAATTTTTTTTTTCAACGTTTTTTATTTATCTTTGGGACAGAGAGAGACAGAGCATGAACAGGGGAGGGGCAGAGAGAGAGGGAGACACAGAATCGGAAACAGGCTCCAGGCTCCGAGCCATCAGCCCAGAGCCTGACGTGGGGCTCGAACTCACGGACCACGAGATCGTGACCTGGCTGAAGTCGGAGCTTAACCGACTGCGCCACCCAGGCGCCCATGCATCCTATGTTAATATGTTTTTTTAATTGTAAGATTTATTTTACTTTATTTATGTAATTTTTAATGTTTATTTATTTTTGAGAAAGAGAGAGTGTGTGCAGCAGGGGAGGGGCAGAGAGAGAAAGAGACACAGAATCCAAAGCAGGATCCAGGCTCCGAGCTGTCAGCCCAGAGCCCATTGTGGGGCTTGAACCCATGAACCCTGAGATCATGACCTGAGCCAAAGTCATACACTTAACCGACTGAGCCACCCAGGTGCCCCCTAATTTATGTAATTTTTTATTAGTTTTGAAAAATGAGTTTTACAGTTTGGAAACCATACTCAAAGATACACTTTTTGTATTGGGGTTTACAATATGTTGGAAGAAATTTTTCAACTATGATAGCCCTTAAAAGCAAGTATCTTAATAAATGGAAAGCATAGGTTTTTAAATTTCTATATCACAAGTTTTGAATTAGAGGAAAGCCTTTGATCACAGAAAGATACGAGGCTTAAAATTTTGTATGGTCTTCATTGGGGAGGGGAAGGGGAAAAAAAAGTTAGGGAGGGAGGTAAACCATAAGAGACTCTTAAAAACTGAGAATAAACTGAGGGTTGATGGGGGCTGGGAGGGAGGGGAAAGTGGGTGATGGGCATTGAGGAGGGCACCTGTTGGGATGAGCACTGGGTGTTGTATGGAAACCAATTTGCCAAAAAATTTCACATTAAAAAAATTTTTTTTGTATGGTCTTAATCCAGAACCAGGATAATTCATGGGCTCAAGGCTTCTGGGCTCCCCCAGTCCCAAATTAAAAATGTTCATTCTCTTCTAGATTGTGGCTGGTTACTCTCACTATCACTTAGCACAGTGGCCTCCAACTCTTTATCTTCATCTGTCACCATGAGTAGCAACATTCTGTGCATGTACCTCCATTTATTTGTTTACAAATTTACACATGTGCTGCTTTTCTGATAAATTATCTATATTATGTGACACATACAAAAACAGAAATTAAAAAAGATAATTTTGCCCCAAATGCATAAATTATGAGGAAATACCAGGCAGCCTCAAATAAGAGAGATTGTGCAATGTAAGTGGCATTTATTCCTCAAAAATGTCAATTTCATGAGAGAGAACGATTTAGAAATTGTTCCATGCTGGAGAGACAACTAAACGCAATGCATGATCCTGGATTGATTCTTGGACCCATAAAGGAAATTTTGTAGGAAATAGGCAAACTTTGAATGGGATCTATGGATTAGATGATAGATAAACGTCAATTTCATAATTTTGATTTTTGTATGGTAAATACAGTCTAAATATGAAGGGGTTATAGGGCATCATGTATGCAACACATTTTCAAGTAGTTAAGAAAAAAAAACCCACAAGCAGTATGTAAGTATATATACTGCATGTTTGTGTATGTGTGCATGTGGGCGTGTGTGTGTGTGTGTGTGTGTGTGTGTGTGTGTGTGTGTGAAGAGTGACAGAGAGAAAGAAAGAGAATGCTAACAATGTGGATAAAGACCATACAGAACTCTATGGATCTTTTTACTACTTTTGCAACTTTTCTATAAATTTAAAATTGTTTCAAAATAAGAGAGGTTATAACTTTAGTACAAACAAAAGAAAAAATAATTTTAAAAGATGAGACAAAAATAGAAACTAGTTTAAGAGTATTTCATTGGGGCACCTGGGTGGCTCAGTTGGTTAAGCTTCTGACTCTTGATTTCAGCTCAGGTTATGATCTCACAGCTTCACAGATTCGAGCACCGGTGGTGCTGAGCCTGCTTGGGATTCTCTCTCTCCCTCTCTCTCTCTGTCCCTCCTTCACTTGCGCTCTTTCTCAAAAATAAATAAATAAACTTTAAAAATAAAGTATTTCAGGGGCGCCTGGGTGGCTCAGTCGGTTGAGCGTCTGACTTCAGCTCAGGTCATGATCTCACGGTCCGTGAGTTCGAGCCCCGCGTCGGACTCTGGGCTGATGGCTCAGAGCCTGGAGCCTGCTTCCGATTCTGTGTCTCCCTCTCTCTCTGCCCCTCCCCCATTCATGCTCTGTCTCTCTCTGTCTCAAAAATAAATAAACATTAAAAATAAAGTATTTCATCCATAAATGTATAAAGTATTTTATTAAAATAACTTTTTTAACATGAGAATATTTAAAACTCTGGATATTTGTCCTTTCCTCTTCTTTATGAAACTATTCCAGAAGAAAACCTTCAATGGTTTTTTCATTAGTAAAGAAAAATGAACTTTCCAGATTATAAAACCAATCCCTCTTGAAAGATCAGATTTAGTAATTTAAAAGTAACTTTTGGGGCACCTGGGTGGCTCAGTTAGTTAAGCGTCAATTCTTGGTTTCAGCTCAGGTCATGATCTCGCAGTTCATAAGGTCGAGCCCCTCGTCAGGCTCTGTGCTGACAGTGTGGAGCCTGCTTAGGATTCTCTCTCTCTCTCTCTCTCTCTCTCTCTCTCTCTCTCTCACACACACACACACACACACACACACACACACACACACACACACTTTCTTTCTCAAAATAAACTCTAAAAACAGTAACTTTTTATTGGTTGACATTTAATACTTAAGAATTAATGAATCGTAAGCAATTTAACAAATACATTTAATATCTATTCAAAACTATTCAAAAGGCTTAAATTATTTCACTTAGGATAATGTTTACACTTTCTCATGAAATAAAATAGAAATCATTTCCTAGAAGACACTCAAATCTTGACCATATTCTACCCATTTCCCATATTCCTGGTTCGCTCTCTTCCCTATTAGTATCAAAATGGAGTGACATCTTAAGAGGACTCAAGATTTGAAATATTATGTAAGAGGAAGTGATAATAGTTTCAGCTGCAAAAAACTGTTCTTCCTGAGACCTTCTCCTCATTCTAATCCCCAAAGAATGGTAAAATGATTATCTAGCAGCCAGTGCCACGGAACTATCCCCTGCTGCCTCCTTCACTCAGCCCGCTTCCCTCACAAAGGGAAGCCCTCCACCCAGAAATTTAGAGGTGTGGATGGACGGTGCACTGACTTAAAGAAAAGTATACGGTCCTTAAAGAAAGGGAATGCATATATGGTCCCTTTAACTCGACAAACAGACTCAAAATGCATGGAAACAAAGATTGCTTTCATTTGATTTTTATTTCGACTTTTGTATTTCGTTTTATATTTCAACTAGCATGCAATACAAGTGCAGTGAGGGTTATGTAACTGTGAAATAAGGTTCGTGGGTAACACTGCAGCATGTATACCCACAGCAACAGCCCTCAAACACCGAGAGCCACTGAATGTCGGAACTAAAAACAGTCCAACTCCCCCAAGGGTGTCACGAATCTACTGTGTACATGATGTTGCTGAGTACTATGTCCTGTACAAGGAATTAGCTGAGAGACAAAGCAACGTTCCAGAAGACAGTCTGCCCCTGTACGCGTCATGAACCATCAGCATCACCCATGAATACTCATCCATGAATATATGGGATCAAAGTTCCTGTGGGAATTCTCTCACAGATGTGGAAAAACTAAGAATCTTCAACACAAAAGAGCCACATTTGCTGCAAACAGGAAAGCCTCATTAGAAGGAGGAAGCGGTATGATTTGGCTTGAGTTGAGACTGTGACACTTTTCATGTTGTAATTTGCATAACTGTCCATATGCAAGATGGTAACAAGAAAGCCAAAGATTTCTGTCAATGATTATGTTTCTTGTGACATAAGAACTTGGTGATGTAAAAAGACAAAGTGGGCTCCAATGTTTTAACAAAGAACCTGGCTAGAATGCTATGACCTTATAGGTATCAAGACACCACATATGAAATTAGAAGATACCAGCTATGTGATATAGCAGAATATAGAAAATCTGAACATTTTGGGGAGCATGGGTGGTTCAGCTGGTTAAGGGTCTGTCTCCTGACTTAGTAATTCAGGCTCTGCGCTGAAAGCCTGGAGCCTGCTTGGGATTCTGTGTCTCCTTCTCTCTGCCCCTCCCCTGCTCACGCTCTGTCTCGCTCTCTCAAAAATAAATAAACATTAAAAACAAATTTTAAAAAGAAAGAAAATTTGAACATTTCATTCCAATAGCAAAGGGGTGGGAAAAAAGTACAGATCTCACCGACTATTCCTTATGCTTATTAATGCTCTTGAGCTAAAGACCAGTGGAAACACCAATAGCTGAAAAAGTTGGGTTTCTTGACTTGTTGCAATAATGGAGGACACACCTGTGGGGGACCATAGTGCATCTCACCAAGAGGCAGTATTAGAGATCTGGGCTTATGTTAGTTCGGTGATACGGGGGAGAGGTCAAGAAAGCAGGACTTTGCCCTGGACTGGATGTTACCAGGATGTGGGTAATTCTGTGAGGGGGCCTCCATAATTCTTATCTAGAAGGTAAGTCTAGATGAGTCTAAAGCTGTCATTGGTGAAGAAGCAGGAGCCATTCTTATCAGCCAGGATATGGAAAACGTCTGGCCACTTTTGTGGTTTAGACACTGTTACTGTCTTTGCCTATGCTCAAACATAATTATCGAGTGGTCCTGTTTTGTCTTGACCCACCACAGTCACAGAGGGGCCTTGTCTGGCATTGTTGTTTGTGTGTAACATAAAGCCAGGGCTTCGCTATGTGCTCCAGGGCTGTTCCTGGCTGTCCAGATCTGCTTCTCTCTTTCTCACACTGATAAAATGGGTAAGTGCTCCAGGAACACTTCTGGGAATACTCAGTACTCAAGCTTGGGACTATTTTTAAATAAAAATATATCCTAGTATTCATGACAGATGCACTAGGGCAAATGTACTGTGGAATAATAAGTTGTGAAACAGAAAATAGTTCAAGAGGTCCTTGGATTCATCTTCTTGCCTCCAGGATGGATCTCTCTATCTTACTTTAAAAGCTCCTCATTTAAAAAGTATACAGTTTCTATGTGGCAGGTCTGTTACTATAAGAAGTGACCCCAAATTCTCCCTCATTAAATTGTAAGATGCTTTCTTCTTTCCTTCTCTGTGGAGACAATCAGCCAATATCCCCTTCGCTCTAAAAATAAAATCTCTGCCTTCTCTTCTCTGGCAAAAGTAGCCTCTATTCCCAAGGGAGCTATTACAAATATCTCAGATTGCTCTCCCTCTTTGCCTCTGCTGCTACTCCCCAGGGTGCACCCCATCATGTCTTCACTGGAACACTGCACCACCTGAACACTTCCTACCTGATCTCTCTCCTTCATTCTGACACTGCTCCCCACCTCCTTCCACACAGCTGCCAGAGTGATCTCTGAGTTCATTTCACTGATGGACATTAGCTTCCCCCATTTTTACAAAGCAAATTCCAAACTCTTTAATATCACCCAGAGGGTATTGCTGCCCTTCATCCACCTCACAGTCACATTCTGCAACACAGATTCTTCTCTGCACTGCAGCCACATTAAATATATTTTAGTCCTGGGAAATCCATGGTCCTTCAACCCCAGTGCCTTAGCATATGCTCTTCCTGAAATGCTCTCCCCCAACCCCCACCCCCGCTTTACCCAACTCACTTCTATTTATCTTTCAGATCTCATTTTAAACACCCTGACAACCTAGATTAGGTCAGGTCTCCTTATTGATGCATTCTTAGCATCATCCCCTGCTTCATTTAGCATGCATCACAATCAATTCACTAACCAGACATGAGTTGTGTATTTGGCTCTAAAACAGCAGAGACAGTTCTGGTCTTATTCATCCCCTCTCTTCAGGACCTGTTGGCATAATTCCTTTATTGGATAGTCATTCAATAAGTATTTGTTAAACAAATTTAAAAAACACAGTAACTTATGGGCTGGGTCCTCTTTAATTTCTATACATTATTTTTTTAACTAGAAAAAAGTACTCGGAAGTGATATAACATTCTGAATACAGCAGTGGAACCTCATCCAAGACACCATAGGTCCAATTGACGTTAGAAATAATACAACCCCTTCATGCTATTGGATGACTGCCATATTGATTTACAACACCAGCTCATTCCACCAATGATTTAAGATAATACAGTAGTTTAGTTTAGTTCTGGTAAAGCCATTACCTAGTTACTCACTAGTCTCTCTGTTGGGATTCTCCACTTTCTTTCAACTACGTTAATAATAAAAGTATTACGATCGTTATTCATTATTATATTAGGTTCTCTTCACATGTAATCACGTTAATTATTTAATAATTATTAGAAATTATTATTATCATTTTATGGAGGAGAAAGTGAGGCTATGTAGCTAGAGGAAGCTAGGATTCAAATCCAGATATATTTGATTAAAATAAGCCCTTAAGAACCAGGAGTCCTCTTCAGTAGTTATGGGAGACCCTGGCACTCAGTGAGTCTGGCGGGCCTCCTTCCCAGGGCCACCCAGTAACCGAACAGGTAGGTGTTGATGTCAGTGAGCATGTGCAGATCCCCTGGCTTTCCCAGTTGCCCTTTCCTGACTACCCAAGGACGGTTACCTGGAAGTAACCTGCTGCCATACTCTCATCACCAGGGCTGATCCCCTTATCCTGACAACTACCTGAACTTGTTCCACAACTGTTGTTAACTTTTGGACATTGTGCCTGGAACTACCTGGCTCTCCCAGCCTGGATCAGCCATTACAAAAGCTTAGGTCCCAACTTACTAGACACTAGCCTAGGTCTGGCTTTCCAACCTTCCCACAGACCCAACCTTACAATGATTCCAGCAGGTCCCATAGCAAATGAACTTCCAAAAAGCAGTGTGCATGTGTGTGTGTGTGTGTGTGTGTGTGTGTGTGTGTGTGTTTATGTGAATGTGCATGTGCTTGGGCAGGTAACTGAAATTTTCATTGAGAAAATAAAACACACAAATGACACACTATGTAAACAAATAAAAATATAGTCCCGTGTCAAAATAGAGGATTCAGAGAAGACGTATTATGAACAGTCAAGATGTGAATAATAGTGATGAGAGAGGTGCTCTAGGAGGATTTGAGAAAGAAAGTGTGACTTCAGTCAGATAAGGAGCTAGATTATAAAGGTCCTTGAATTTCCTAAGCATGTGTTTCCTAAGCTTAAATTATTTGTGTAAACTTAGCATATCTATAAACTACCTATGCTACTTTTTTAAAATTAATTAATTAATTAATTAACTTACTTACTTAAGTAATCTCTACACCCAGTTTGGGGCTTGAACTCACAACCCCGATTTGCAGAGTCATGCTCTCCTGGCTAAGCTAGCCAGGTCCCCCTGTATTGCTTTTAATATTTTTTGTTAAACTGATTCACCTCCCCCCCCTTTTTTTAGTTTGTTTGTTTATTTATTTATTAGTAATCTCTACACCCAATGTGAGGCTCAAAGATCTCCAAGATCAAGAATTGCATGCTGGAGCACCTGAATGGCTCAGTCAGTTAAGTGTCTGACTTAGGCTCAGGTCATGATCTTGCAGTTCGTGGGTTTGAGCCCCACGTCGGGCTCTGTGCGGACAGCTCAGAGCCTGGAGCCTGCTTTGGATTCTGTGTCTCCCTCTCTCTCTCTCTGCCCCTACCCCACTCACGCATGCTTGCTCTCTCTCTCAAAAATAAAATTAAAAAAATAAATATATAAATAACGTTAAAAATTAAAAAAAAAAAAAAAAAGGTTGCATGCTCTTCCAACTGAGCCAGCCAGGCACCCTCGATTTACCTGTTCTACTGAAATACAGTTATTTCAGAGGAGGATTAAGATGGGAGAAGAGCAGGGTGACCCTAAGCTTGTGTCCTCCCTGCGAATAGCTAGATAAATATTAAATCATTCTGAACACCCAAGAAATCAACTGGAAGTCTTAGAGAACAAAGCTGCACTTCTACAAACAGGAAAAATGACCCCATTAGGTAGGACTGCGGAGAATTGCTTCGTGGGAGAAAAGAGCAGCAGGCTCTGCAGTGGGGAGGGATCCCTGAGAGGTGAGCTAAGAGTGAAGAAAAAAAAATAAGAGTGAAAACACACGCAGGGATTGCCCAAGAAAATTGTTTCCCAAAACCACTGACGGGGGGTGAGAAGGGGAGGGGGGGGCGCAGGCAGGAGAGGGTTTCAATACCACCATTTTTTATAAACAGGAGAGCACAGAATCTGAAGTTTCAGAGGTCAGTCCCTGGTGGTGCTCCAACAAGGAAGCAGGACAGAGCCCTGGGAACAGACAGCATGGTCTGAGGACCCCTGGGTCTTTCCTCCGGGAGAAGCAGTTCCCCTGCCTGGAGTGCATTTGGTAGAGGTGATATGGCCTCTCCCTGGGCAAAAGACCCAGTAGGCACCACTGAGCTGCCCTGTCACCAATATAGGAACAAAGGTGCCAGCTGAGGGCAACAAAGGCAGTGTGTTGCAATTTACCATAAACTCCAAGCTGCTGCCACCGGGCAGTCTCACGACTGGCTCCTGGGACAAGCTGACACTGACCACAGCACAGTGAGACCCTCCCCCAGAGGATTAGTGTGGGTCAAGGCCAGGGGTTCCCTAAAGCACAGGGTTCAGCCAACACACAGCCACACCTGAGGTAAAACCCAGGTGGGTGGTGCTGCCTGACAGACAGACAGCTGAGACACAGACAGGGTAAAGGAGGGTCTCTGATGGAAGCCCGGGACACAGGAGAGGTGACTGATTACATGTCTTTGAGTGCACAAACTTCCAGCTCTGGAGACTAGAGAACAGGCTGAAGCCATTTCAACCCTAGTGAACCAGCACTGACAGACCTCAGTGAGCTAAACAGTGCCACCAAGTGGACAAGAGAGCCACTACACCAAGCCCCATCTCCCTGCACCCTCTAAGCCTATCTCCAGTAGGGCAAGTCAGCCTGAAAATCAGAGCAGCCAGGCTGCTCCCCCAGAGGACCAGCACAAATCCCTTCCACACATTAAGTCTACTAATCATAGGGTGCTGCAAAGCTTCAGCTCTAGGGGAAACTGGATCTAGCTTCCTTTGGGTTTTTTCATATGTGTTTCTGTTTTTGTTTTTTCTTGGTTACAGAAAAAGCAATTTTTTTTTAATTTTATTTTATTATTTTTTTAATTTTTAATTGTTTATGTTTCTTCTTTCCTTTTTTTTCTATTAAGTTTCTCTTAACAACCAGACCAAAACATATCAGGATCCAGCTTCCTTTATTATTTTTTTAATTTTTTTAAATTTTATTTTATTTTATTTTATTTTTCTTTTTTCCCTCCAAAATGACAAGACAGAAGAATTCACCACAAAGGAAAGAACAGGAAGAAATAACGGCCAGGGATTTAATCAATACAGATACAAGTAAGACGGCTGAACTAAAATTTAAAACAATTATAAAGACTCTAGCTGGGATTGAAAAAAAAGCATAGAATACTCTAGAGAATCCCTTATTGCAGAGATAAAAGAGATAAAATCTAGTCAGGCCAAAATGAAAAATTCTATAAATGAGATGCAAACCAAAATGGATGCCATAATAGTAAAGATGGACAAATAGAGGAATGAATTAGTGATACAGAAGACAAAATTATGAAAAATAATGAAGCTGAAAAGAAAAGGAAACAAAGGATCACAAAGGTACATTCAGGGAACTCAGCAACATATTAAAACAACATAACATTCATATCATAGGAATCCCAGAAGATTAAGAAAGAGATAAAGGGGCAGAAGGTTTATTTAAGCAATTTAAAGCTGAAAACTTCCCTAATCTGGAGAAGGAAGGAGACACCAAATCCAACTCCCATTAAGTTCAAAAAACCCAGCCATTACCAAGTCATACCATAGTCAAACTCACAAAATACACAGACAAGGTAAGAATCATGAAAGCAGCAAGGGAAAAAAGTCCTTAACCTACAAGATAAGACAGATCAGATTCACAGCAGATCTTTCCAAAGAAACTTGGCAGGACAGAGGGGAATGGCAGGACATATTGAACATGCTGAAATCTGTTGCATTTCTATACACCAATAATGAAGCTGCATAAAAAGAAATCAAGGAACAGATCCCATTTGCAATTGCACCTAAACCAATTAGATACCTAGGAATAAACCTAACCAAAGAGGTAAAAGATCTGTACTTTGAAAACTACAGAACACTTATGAAAGAAACTGAAGACAACACAAAGAAATGGGAAAGCATTCCATGCTCATGGACTGGAAGAACA
This sequence comes from Puma concolor, assembly GCF_028749965.1. Classification (NCBI taxonomy): domain Eukaryota; kingdom Metazoa; phylum Chordata; class Mammalia; order Carnivora; family Felidae; genus Puma; species Puma concolor. The sequence goes on from NC_141675.1 coordinate 21,967,243, forward strand.
TTGGTAATGTCTATACCAACCAAAGCAATCTACACATTTAATGCAAACCCCATTAAAATACCATCAACATTTTTCAAGGAGCTAGAACAAATAATTCTAAAATTTGTATGGAACCACAAAAGACCCCAAAGAGCCAAAGCAATCTTGAAAAAAAAAGACAAAAAAAAAAAAAAAAGCAAAGTTAAAGGAATCACAATTCCAGACTTCAAGTTATATTACAAAGCTGTAGTAAACAAAACAATATGGTACTGGCACAACAATGGACACATAGATCAATAGAACAGAAGAGGGGCGCCTGGGTGGTGCAGTCGGTTAAGCGTCCGACTTCAGCCAGGTCATGATCTCGCGGTCTGGGAGTTCGAGCCCCGCGTCAGGCTCTGGGCTGATGGCTCAGAGCCTGGAGCCTGTTTCTGATTCTGTGTCTCCCTCTCTCTCTGCCCCTCCCCCGTTCATGCTCTGTCTCTCTGTGTCCCAAAAATAAATAAACGTTGAAAAAAAATTAAAAAAAAAAAATAGAACAGAAGAAAACCCAGAAATAAACCTAGCACTATATTGTAAGTTAACCTTTGACAAATAGGAAAGAATATCCAATGAGAAAAAGTCTGTTCAACAAATGGTGCTGGGAAAACTGGACAGCAACATGCAAAAGAATGAACCTCGACCACTTTCTTTTCACCATACACAAAAATAAATTCAAAATGGATGAAACACCTAAATGTGAGACAGGAAACCATCAAAATCCTAGAGGAGAATACAGAGAGCAACCTCTGTGACCTCAGCTGGAGAAAATTCTTACTAGACACATCACCAGAGGCAGAGGGAAAAAAAGCAAAAATGAACTATTGGGACTTCATCAAGATAAAAAGCTTCTGCACAGCAAAGGAAACAACCAACAAAACTAAAAGGCAACTTACAGAATGGGAGAAGATATTTGCAAATGACATATCTGATAAACTGTTAGTATCCAAAATCTATAAAGAACTTATCAAACTCAACACCCAAAAAACAAATAACCCAGTGAAGAAATGTGCAGAGGACATGAAGAGACACTTTTCCAAAAGTATCCAGATGGCTAACAACTACATGAAAAGATGCTCAACATCACTCATCATCAAGGAAATACTAATCAAAACCATGCTGACATAGCACTTCACACCTGTCAGAATGCCTAAAATTAACAACATCAGAAACAACAGGTGTTGGCAAGGATGGGGAGAAAGAGAACCCTCTTGCATTGTTGGTGGGAGTGCAAAATGGGGCAGTCCCTCTGGAGAAGAGTATGGAGGTTCCTCAAAACATTAAAAATGGAATTACAGTAAAACCTTGGATTGCAAGTAACCTGTCCTACAAGCGTTCCACAAGATGAGCAAACATGTCTAATAAATTTTAACTTGATAAGCGAGCAATGTCTTGCAAAAGGAGTAGTATGTGATGCCAAATGTCACATGATCACAACAGAATGAATGGTTCTTCTCTCGCTCGCTTGCTGCAGGATGCTTCTCTCTCCCATACTTGGATGTTCGGTCTCAGACTGTGGTGTTTGTTAGAAATCAGAACATTGGAAGGTGCCTGCAACTGGCGCTAGTCAGTACTTTGTCATTCAAAGCACCTATGCACCGTTGGACGGTCCTTTGCTTTTCCATACAAGAGTAAACTTAGGAATGCTTCGCTTCGTTCTAGGTCAGGATGCCTGCAGACATAGAACCTTTGCTTATTGCCAGTTGCATTAAATACAGTATATGACAAGAGTCTATTAATACTGTACTGTACTCAATGTATACAATGGCCCCCAGGCAGAGAAAGGTTGAAAAGAAAGGTGCTAAGAAGAAGGAGATAATTACGGGGGAAGTTGAGAAGGAAATCATGGAGAAGTACAAATGAGGTACGCAAGTGGCCAAAATTGCAAGATCTTATAAGAAGTGTATGTCTGCATCTCGTCTGCAGAGGAGGAGGAGAAAAGGTGGAGGAATCCCTCACTTCAAATGAGATTAGGAAGATGTGTAAAATATGGGAAGCAGTGCAAAATTTTGTAGAAAAGCACCACCCAAATAAGGATGTAGCAGTGTGAGCGATGAATCTGTTTAAAGACAATGCAATGTCACATTTCCATGAAATCCTCAAAAGGAGGCAAAAGCTAGTGTCATTAGATTGGTTCCTTGTTAAAGTTGCACGAAAAGAAAAAGATTCCATTGAGCCAATAGATAGCAGTGATTCCATTAGTGATAGTGAAAGTCGTCCTACATAATAACCCTCCCATCTCTTGTCTTCCCATCAAAAACCAGCCATGAAGGTTTTCAAAGGTAAGTACAGGTTAATTTGTTTACTTTTCTTTACATTTTGTATTTTCTTTATTATTTTGTATTACATTACAGTATTGTAATCATTTTTATATGAATATTTTTGGGTTATGGAACGAATCATCTGAGTTTCCATTATTTCTTATAGGGAAATTCACTTTGATATACAAATGCTTTAGATTACAAGCATGTTTCCAGAATGAACTGTGCTCACAAACCAAGGTTTTACTGTACCTTATGATATAGCAATTACACTACTAGGTATTTACCTAAAGGATACAAAAATACAAATTCAAAGGGACACATGCACCCTGATGTTTATAGCGGCATTATCAACAATAGCCAAAGTATGGAAAGAGCCCAAATGTCCACCAACTGATGAATGGATAAAGAAGATGTGTATGTATACATACACACACATATACATATAATTGAATATTATTCAGCCATCAAAAAGAATGAAATCTTGGGGCACCTGTGTGGCTCAGCTGGTTAAGTGTCCAACTCTTGATTTTGGTTCAGGTCATGATCTCATGGTCATGCTCTCTCTAGGAAGGAAGGAAGGAAGGAAGGAAGGAAGGAAGGAAGGAAGGAAGGAAGGAAGGAAGGAAGGAAGGAAAAAATAGGTGAACATATGGGAGGGGAAAAAAAGAGAGGTAAATAAACCATAAGAAACTCTTTTTTTTAATGTTTATTTTTTAAAGAGAGAGAGCGCACGCATATGAGTGGGGGAGGGGCAGAGAGAGACAGAATCTGAAGCAGGCTCCAGGCTCTGAGCCAACAGCACAGAGCCCGATGCAGGGCTCGAACTCATGAACAGGACCGCAAGATCATAACCTGAGCTGAAGTCGGATGCTTAACCAACTGAGCCACCCAGGTGCCCTAAGAGACTATTTTTTTTTTTTTTTTTAAATTTTTTTTTTCAACATTTATTTATTTTTGGGACAGAGAGAGAGACAGAGCATGAACGGGGGAGGGGCAGAGAGAGAGGGAGACACAGAATCGGAAACAGGCTCCAGGCTCTGAGCCATCAGCCCAGAGCCTGACGCGGGGCTCGAACTCACGGACCGCGAGATCGTGACCTGGCCGAAGTCGGACGCTTAACCGACTGCGCCACCCAGGCGCCCCCCTAAGAGACTATTAAAGATAGAAAACAAACTGAGGGTTAATGGAGGCAGGTGGGTGGGGGATGGGCCAGGAGGATGATGAGTTTTAAGGAGGGCATTTGTTATGATGAGCACTGGGTATTGTATTTAGGAACAGAATAAAATATAATAGAATTCAGGAATCCTATTCCTGAAACCAATATTGCACTGTATGTGTAACTAACTAGAATTTAAATTTTTTGGTTTTTTTATTTATTTTTGAGAGAGAGAGAGAAAGACAAACAGGGCACCAGTGGGGTAGGGGCAGAGAGAGAGGGAGACACAGAATTTGAAGCAGGCCCCAGTTTCTGAGCTGTCAGCACAGAGCCTGATGCAGGGCTCGAACTCATGAACCACAAGATCATGATGTGAGCTGAAGTCAGACACCCAACCAACTAAGCCACACAGGTGCCCCTAAGTAGAATTTAAATAAAACTTTGAAGGAAAAAAAAAGAGATAAATTTATTTCAAAAAGAACTTTATACCATTATGTTTATGGCATTATAAATGCTAGCTGTATTTTCATATACACAGTAGACTCAAAGTATGACAAGATTGTAAAAGCATGTATTGAAGTACTACTTAAAACCATCTCACATACCAACAGTGGTATGCTAGACATGCCTGTGGAAACACCAACTCAAATATTTGTAGTTGGTCAACAAATGCGTGACTCTCCCAGGCAACAATATCATACATTCTTCTTTCTCCTCCTCCTCCATCCTCCTTCTCATCTAACCTTCTTTTTTTTTTTTTTTTTTAATTTTTTTTTCAACGTTTATTTATTTTTGGGACAGAGAGAGACAGAGCATGAACGGGGGAGGGGCAGAGAGAGAGGGAGACACAGAATCGGAAACAGGCTCCAGGCTCTGAGCCATCAGCCCAGAGCCCGACGCGGGGCTCGAACTCACGGACCGCGAGATTGTGACCTGGCTGAAGTCGGACGCTTAACCGACTGCACCACCCAGGCGCCCCTCATCTAACCTTCTTAAACGAACTGTATGTACTCACTGTCTCCCAATTTCTCTTCCCTCACCTTCTCTTAAACCCACTCCAATCAGGCTTTTACCCCAACCACTCCCACTTGGCTTCTAAAACACCACTACTTGTCAGTTTCTTCCTGCCCTCCTGGACACTCCCCGGCTTTCTTTGCTGATTTCCCCCTTTCTCCTCAATGTCTTAATGTTGATGAGCGCTTGGATTCAGTCTCGTAACTCTTTTCTTCTCCCTTGGTGATCGCATCTCAGCCACATGCCTTTAAACATATTAAATACAGTCTATATACTGATGACTCCCAAATTTCATCTCCACTTCAGATCTCTCGCCTGAATTCCCAGTGTGTACTCTGCCTCCCTGACAGCTATACCTGGATATGTGGTAAGTCTCTCACATTTAACACATTTAATGATCAATTCCCAACTCCCAATCTTTGCCTCCAAACCTACTCCACTCATGAGTCTTTCCATCTCAGTTGATGGCAATGCCCTCCAGCCTCCCATCACTTCCTACCCAAATCTCTGCTCCCATCCAGCTCTAATCCCTCATTATCCCTCTCCTCAAAACTGCAATTGGATTCTGCCCTGCTTCCTTCCACAGCATAATTTCAATACAAAAGCCTTGTAAAATATGTTAGATCATATCACTTCTCTGTTGAAAATCCTTAGAGGTTTCCCATCTCAAAGAAAAAAACTAAGTCTTCATAATGCCCTACAGGGTTTTAAATAACCTGACCCCTCACTTCTTTGACCTCCTTTCTTCTGTTCTCTTCCTTGCTTATGCGGCTCTAGCCATTGTAGTGCATTTTTTCACATACAGTCATAGTCCTCAAAGGCTATGGTTATGCCCATTTTGAGGATGAAAGAAAACTGGAGCCCAGAGAAGTTCCTTGGCCAAGGTCAACATCAAGTTCTAGAGTCAGAATTTAGTCTGTTTCACTCCCAGATATGCCTCCCAAGTATACCCTGCAGTCTCACACATTCTTATTCTTCTCAAATAGGCCCAACTATTTTGGAATTGTATTTCTGACAAAGGTGAGATTTCATGTCAGCAACTAAGTGGTATTGGGACAACTGAATATATATCTGGAAAGAAAATTAAGCTGGATTGCTTCCTCTTTTCTCATACGAAATTTAATTCAGGTAGAACAAAGATTTTACTATTAAAATGAATCCCCAAAATATCCAGAATAAATCACAAGTAAAATTATTTATAATATTAGAGGAAAAAGAGCAAAAACCCAGAACCACAAAACCCATAATCATAAAAAAAGAAAGAATGGTAATCTAGAACATAAATTTTAAAAACACTACATGACAAACATACCATAAACAAGGTGAAACACAAATAACTAATGGAAAAAATATTTATAATGAATATGTCAAAGAGCTAATTTCCTGAATTTACTAGGAGCTGGTACAAATTTAAAAAAGAGAATTGTTCTTAAAACAATTGTTAAAAGTACATGAAAATATGCCCAACCTCCCTTGAAATTAAAGAAATGCAATTTAAATCAGCAAGGCGATATCATTTTTTACCTAGCAGGAAACAAAAGGATTCTGATTTTGTTAGCTGCTCTCTGGCCTCAGAAAAAATTAAAAAAATAATGTAAAAAAAGAAAAAAAAAAACCTCATTAGCTGCTACTCATTAATCCCTACCCATCCTCAAAAAAATGTTTAATAGTTAAATCCACTTGGTGTAGACCTTGCTTTGAAATATCAGTATCCAATATGTAAACCACCACCTGAACCACTTTTTAGGGTACCGTCCCTCAAATACTCACATGGGCTTGCCCATGTCCTGGTCTTACACCCTTTGTCCACTTCCCAAAACCTTCTACTACACCCATAGAACTCCTGATCCATAATCAACAAAAATCCCTATAATTTCATCCTGGCTCCTAACTCCTCCTCTACCACCTTGAATTAATTCAAATTGGGCTTCCCCAAGGGCACTGGTGGCCTTGTAGCCTTCTCTGGTGAAAGCAGTTCATCCTCTGACACTCCATTGTTCCTCCCCATGTTTCTTACTCTCAGGTCATTCCTCCTCATTCACCTGTGACGAGGCACATGACTCACCTCCAAGCTCTGCCATAAATAAATTCTGGGGGACCTCACTGTCCACATAGGCAATCAATCTAATAACTGACCTCAAAGGTCCCTAACTTCTTCATCTCCAAGCTCTTTCATTTTACCCTAGCCATCCACTCCCATGGTGATACCTTGAACTTTTTCACTTCCTTCCACTGATCCATTTCAAAAGTTTCTATTCAATGTCAAACAACCCAGGCTCTTATAACAGCCTCTCCTTCCAATTTTCATTAACTTCATCAGAACTTCAAATTTATAAATGTCTCTATTTTCTCTCAATCTATCTGTCCTAATGACCCACCTTTTTTTTAAAACTTCCTTACTTATCCACCTTCAATACCATGAACTACCATTTCATTGGTTCCCATTTTACATTCATAAACATTGGGTTTCCTTACTCACTGTTAGATCTCAGACCACTTGCTAGTACTTCAGAAGAGCCTTTCCAGATTGTCCTGTCTAGATGAGGTCACCCCATGACTGCTTCCACAGAAATGTGTTCCACGTTTTCAACATGCTTTTCAGAATTAGAACCTTACATTTATACTACATTATGTGATAAATATCTGTCTTCACCATTAGACTACAAGGTCCACGAAGGTGAAACTGGGTAGGAGGGAGACTTTCGTTTTTCATGTTATCCCATTTTGTACTGTTTGAATGCTGTAGCCATCTATTAAAGGATTTTTTAAGGTAAAATCATGACTCTCATACAAACTAAAATGAGTAGATATCAGAAATTTGATTTAACCCATTAATTAATGAAGGAATCATTTTGAACTATAATTAGTTCAAAAGAGAATTCAAAGAACCACATGCATCTGGGCAATCAGCATTGCTAAAATGATTTATAAACAGCTTCAAAAGAGATCTATTCTCAGGATAGAAATCAATTGAATTCCACTGCACACAATTCATTTGCATTTTTATAAACAAGAATTATTTCATTATTATGAATTTTCTACAATATACAAAGTTATAAAATAGCTCCAGAACAATGAAAAGCTGAGATAAGCTGGAATGGTACACCAAACGGGACACTTAATATTTTTTTTACCTGTTTCAAAGGTTTTTATAATTTTTCCTACCCCATCAGTGTATGTATACTATACATTAATATATGTATGAATTACTACTTAGTTTTTAATAATGTTAAAGATTATCTGTGTAAGGAATTCCGACCCAATTTTATATGCATTTTTGTACATAAAAAAACTTGTAAATTTTATTTCAAATGTTTTGAGATCTAATTGACAAATAACATATTAGTTTCAGGGGTACAACATAATAGTTTGACATTGTGTATATTGAGAAATGATCACCTCAATATGTCTAGTGAACATCCATCACCACAAATAGCTGCAATTTTTTCCTTATAACTTTTAAAATCTATTCTCTTACAACTTTCAAAATACAACACAGTATTGTTAGCTACAGTCACCATGTTGTACATTACATCCCCATAACTTACTTATTGTATAACTGGAAGTTTGTACCTTTTGACCACCTTCACTCATTTTGCCCACCCCCTACCCTCCGTCTCTTGCAACCACCAACCTGTTCTCTGTGTCTGAGTTTGGTTTTGTTCAGATTCTACACATAAGAAAGAGATTATATCGCATTTGTCTTTATCTGATCTATTTCACTTAGCATAATGCCTTCAAGATCCCTCCATGTTGTTGCAAATGGCAGGAAAAAAAAGATTTCCTTCTTTCTTATGGCTGAATTATATTCCATCATATATTTACACATACACCACAACTTCCTTATCCATTCATCCATCAATGGATACTTGGGTTATTTCCATGTCTTAGCTACTATAAATAATTCTGCAATAAAGATGGAAGCACCTATAGCTTTACAAGTTAGTGTTTTCACTTCCTTTATACATAACCAGGAGAACTGCTGGATCATACAATAGTTCTATTTTTAATTTTTTTTTTTGAAACAGAGAGAGAGCATGAGTTGGGGAGAAGGGCATAGGGAAGGAGAGAGAGAAAGAGAGGGAGAGAGAGAATGAATCTTAAGCAGGCTCCACACTCAGTGTGGAGCCCAACGTAGCGCTCAATCCCACAACCCTGGGATCATGACCTGAGCCAAAATCAAGAGTCGGATGCTCAACTGACTAAGTCTCCCAGGTGCCCCTCTGTTTTTAATTTTTGAGGACCCTCCATATATTTTTTTCTATAGTGGCTGAGCCAATTTACATTTCTATCAACAGAGCACAAAGCTTTCCTTTTCTCCACATCCTCACCAGCATTTGTTATCTCTTATCTTTTTGCTGATGGCCATTCTAACAGACATGTGGTGATATCTCACTGTGTTTTATTGTTGTTTTTTTAAAAATTTATTTAAGTATTGACATACGATGTTACATTAGTTTCAGAAATACAACACGGTAATTTGAAAATTCTACACATTGTACTATGTTCACCTCAAAAAGCATAGTTACCATCTGTCACCATGCAACATTATTACAATATTGTTGATATATTCCCTATGCTGTAGTTTTCATCCCTGTGACTTACTTATCCTATAACTGGAAGTTTGTACCTCTTAATCCCCTCCATCTATTTCAGTCACTCTCCCACCCACTTCCCCTCCAGTTCGTTCTCTGTATTTATGATTGTTTCTGGTTTGTTTTGTTTGTTAGATTTCACATATAAGTGAAATCATATGATTTTGTCATTCGCTATTTCACTTACATAATACTGCAAATGGCAAGAACTCATTCTTTTTTATAGTTGAGTAACATTCCATCACACACACACACACGATAAATTCTTATCTATTCATCTATCTATGGATACATAGGTTGCTTCCATAATTTGGCTATTGTAAATAATGTTGCATTTAATATAGGGTGCATATATCTTTTCAAATTAGTGTTTTCATTTTCTTTGGATAAATACCCAGTGGTGGAATTACTGGATCATATGGTATTTCTATTTTTAACTTTTTGAGGAACTTCTATACTATTTTCACAGTGGCTGCATCAATTTACATTGCCACCAACAGTGCACTAAAGTCCCTTTATCTCCACATCCTCACCAAGACTTATTTCTTGTCTTTGTGATAGTAGTGCCATCCTGACAGGTGTAAGATGATATCTTACAAGGTGGGTTTGATTTGCATTAGCCTGATGATATTGAACACCTTTTCATGTGTCTGTTGCCAATCTGTATGTTTTCTTTGGGAAAATGTCTTTTCAGGTCCTCTGCCCATTTTTATTTTTTTAAAGCTTATTTATTTATTTTGAGAGAGAGAGAGAGAGAGAGAGAGAGAGAGAACACGCACATGCAAACAGGGGAGTACCCAAGAGAGGGAGAGAGAATCCCAAGCAGGCTCTGTGCTTGTCAGAGTAGACAATCAATCTCACAAACCATGAGATCATGACCTGAGCCAAAATCATGAGCCAGATGCTTCACCAACTGAGCCACCCAGCTGTCTCCGCCCATTTTTAAATTAGATTATTTGGTTTTTTAGTGTTCAGTTATGTATGTTCTTTATATATTTTGGATATTAGTCTCTTATCAGATAGATCTTTTGAAATATTTTCTCCCATTCAGTAAGTTGCTTTTCCATGTTCTTGGTGGTTTCCTTCACTGTGCAAAAGCTTTTTATTTTGATGTAGTCCCTCTCATTTATTTTTGGTCTTGTTGCCTTTGCTCTTAGTGTCAAATCCAAAAAAATCATCACCAAGACCAATGTCAAGGAGCCTCACTATTTTTCCTTCCAGGAGTTTCACAGTTTCAGGTCTTACATTCAAGTCTGTTTTTAACAAATCAAGCTTTCAGAATATGGAATTGGCTGTACAATATCTAAAAAGAAAGCAATCTGGGGGAAACAAACTACTACCCAGCATGTGTGTGAGGATCTGAGGGAAGGTTGGCTAATGTGTAACAGCCTCAAGGAGTAGGCTGGGGAGAGCCAGAGCCAGGGGCTAGAAGCCATTAGCCTTTGGAGTCTCTGGGCTGGAGGAGGGTTGTCCCTGGCTTCCAGTTTCTTTCATAGATGGCACTGCCCTCAAGGCAGGAGGGAGCTGAGGACAGGGGAGGAGCTGGACAAGGATAAGTGATAAAGCCTCCTTTGCCCTCCTCTGCTGGGGGGAAGGGAGACCATGATATACTTCTGGAAACATCCAGGGGCCAAAAAAAAGCAGTAGTGGGGTGCAGTTGTGACAGTGGAGATCACCTCAACAAGGGGCTGCACAGCAGGGACCACGGTGGTGACCGGAGAGGTAGTACTAGAACCCGAGTCAGAAGATGAAGTGCTGAGGGACAGGACCTAACGGGTGGATGAGCCACTGGAGGACAACGATATTATAACAAACTTGGGAGGAGGGGAAGAGTGAGACAGAGGTGCAGCTCACACACATACTAGACAGGCACTGTGGCGGCACCAGGGACCTTAAGACAACCAGGGGTCCCAGGGCCAAGCTGAGGAGCCTGCACGAGTGTCCGTGTGGACCAGTGCTGACTGATGGTCAGAGTAGTCCTGTTGACCTGCTGACCTGCAGAGCAGCCTTGACCACGTGGGAGGAGAGGAGGAGTCCAAGGGACCCAAACTGTGCCCCACAGGCATCCTGATTGTCAGATGTTGGGCAAAGCCACCAGGCAGGCAGGTAGCAAACCACTCAGTGATGATCCACATCTGACTGCAGGCATGGCTGTCATCACAGCCGGAATCAATTCATGCACAGATTTTTCTAGATACAATGCAGGGTTATCCTTCAATGCCTTTGCCATCAGATAGATGATTAGGGCCAGGTTGTTGTGCACCACACTCACATTCTCTTTTTTTCCCTCTTCTGTGGCGCTTATAATTTTGATTTCACTCCTGAAAAAAACTTCAGTTTTTGGAAACAAGATTCTGCTCTGTTTCCAAATCCCACACTTTGAAAAGCATTTATAAACCTCAGTCTCAAAACTCTGCGGAAGACATATAATTGTTTCCTGGTTCGTATAATCTTGGGTTTTATACATATATACACACGCACACGTATATACATATATATACATAAATGCCTGATGCCAGATTTTTCATAAATACTCCAGCTACTGTAAATATTGACTCCTCGGAATTGTTTTAGAAAATCAACGCAATGCATTAAAATCAAGTGTGGGGAAATTTCCTGGTCCCACGACAACTTTCATTTTGTCATTGAATTAGTATTAAATTGTATCTAACTCTGCACTGCAGACTAATTACACTTTGTATTTCTTAAGGCTTCATAAAGAAATCTTTTCAACCTTTAAAGAAAAAAGCAAGCACGTTGCAGAGCACGAGTCACGAACGCTGAACTTGCACTGACAAAAACAGTAACAACCCCCCTTCCTCACCACCCCAGGTGGCCCCAGGCTGCCCTCCCTGTCCTCTACCCTCTCCCACCTAAGCGTCTCCTCTCCGGCCTGTGGTCTTTTGCACCCGCTGACCCGGGCTCCCGCAGGAGCTGGGTTCCCCACGCCCTGCCCTCCCGCCCCCCCGCCCCCCCGCCCCCCCCCCCCCCCGCAACTGCGCAGGAGGCCCAACCTGCTTCTAGGCCACTTTGGCGCCAAACGTCGAATTTCTCTGGCGATCCTGCTTCCCGATGGCTATGCACACGGAGCGGCTAGTTCGGCCCAGAGTGGCCCAGGTGCTGCACCCTCAGATGTCTCCCAGGAATCCGCAGGGACGGCCGGCCCCTTCCGGTGCATTCTGGTAACCTCCGCCCACTCTGGGGTCAGCGGGCCTCGCCAAGTGCAGGTTGCTTGCTGCAGAGACGCAGACGGGCCAGAAGATCCAGATGGTCCCCGCAGTGGACACCTCTGGTATCCCCAAGCAGCCGTTCATCCTCATCGGCCCAGACGGAGCTGGAACTGAGAAGGTGATTCTGGCTTCCCCCCTGCCCCGAGACATCCAACGCCAGACAGCTCCTTCTCACCACCTGGCATGACCTCATCCCTGGCGGGACCCACGTCGTCAGGGCCCCCACTTCTGTAGAAGGCCCACGTCCAGCGGCCGGAGATGGTAAGTACTGTGTGGTCTGTGATAACAAAGCACCTGGCTGTCACCCTAGGGTTGTCAGTTGTGAAAGAGGCAACATTTATTACAAAGGGGCATAAGGAAAAATTTGACCTACAGCTGTCAGAGCAACTAAGGCTACATCATCAGTAAGCGGCACCTGAAGAGCTGTCAGTTTTTCTGACTGAAAAAAATGCTTAGAGATGAGTACGAAAATGGAATCTGTCCAGTGTGAACAGAAGCCCTTTAGGGGGGGAAAAAAAAGGAGAAGAAGCCCTTTGATGTGTGGTGGAAGAAACCAAGGAACTGTGCCGCTTCAGCTGAGAAATAGGTCTTCTTGATGCAGGATGCTTGTGAACAACCAGCAGCCTTTGATATACGAGGATGGTATGGTTCTTCTGATCACGGATTCTAAAGCTGACACAAGCCAGGGGGCTCCGGACACACCGCAAATGTAGTAGCGTCCCTTGCCAACCTAAGTGAATCCCTTAACAATGCCAAGTCTTCAGAACACCATGGGAGAACCAGTCTGCAAGTGAGATTCCTTGAGCATGTGATACCTTAGCAAAAGCACTTAATACCACAGCTTCTTGTCTCCCAGCCTGGCAGACAAAATAGCAGAGGAGAGAGCATCCACAGCATCACTGGAGACCAGTCCACCATCACTGAGGTCAAAGACACCCTCCTTTTAGACACTTACATTTAGGTTTGTGATGCCTGGCCCCATTCCAGAATCCCTCAACACGTGCTACATCTGCAAGTCTACATCCCACTTGCTTTTCCTCCCCATGGTCTGGGCCAGCAGTTCAGTCACTTGGTCAGGAATGCAACATCAGCCTTGTGCTGCCCTACTGGAATGAGCTCTTCAGCCTTGGCCTGCCCCAGTGTGCCCAGGTCGTGAGTCTCTCCAATATCCTGGCAGCTATGATCAACCACCTATAGAACAGCATCCAGGGAGATAAACTTTCTGGTTACTGAATAAAGCAAGTCATGGAGCACATCTGTAAGCGTCAGGACTTCTGTTAACAGTATGGTGAAGCTGTATATGGACAGCTATGAGTATGCATACTAAGGTGAGCTATAGTTCTCTTTAGTCCAGATCATTCGGGTTTGACCAGCACAAACCAGATCGAAAATTCCAAGAAAATACAGAGATGGGCTTACAAGACTATGTTCAGAAACCTTACTCAGAAGACACCTACCAATTGGCCTGGATTTTCATCTGTCTGCTGGGACTTAGGCTGATGAGCTCCAACATAACAGAAGAACTTAATTTTTTGTTTTGTTTTGTTTTACTGGTTGCATTGTCAATGCTTTGATAGCATAGTCCCCTATATCCTCAAAATGGAGACAACAGAGTACAATGGCCAAATCACCAGAGCCAGTATCTAATGCACAACACACACCTGCTGAGAAGCAAAAGAATCTTCCCAGGACTGCTCAGATACAAAGACAATAAAGTAGTGGTATTTTGGTATATACAAATATTACCAGTATGTTAGCCATTCCTTCCTCATTTCTTCTTATTTGTTAATCCCAGACAATAGCAACCAAAAACTAACAGGATCCTTTTTTGCCACGAGAAATGTTTTCATGCCTTTCGGTGACACAGCAGGTTTTGGAACAACCGTTTAACTTAATTTGTATTTAGAAATCCTCAAAGGGCAAATAACAATAACAAAGTTTTATAATCAGAGACTATAATTAAGGAAAACCAAAAGAAATGTTTTGAAAAACAAAGAAGCCTTATATTCCACGGTAAATTCTAGCTCACTAAGAAAGAAAAAAACCTTAAGATAGACATTCACAAATAATTTGCTATTAACGTTCCATTGAATGTTCAGCTTAACTTGTCACCTAATGAACACTATTTTTAAGAACACAAAACTAAGTAGACAGGATGATTGAGTTCAAGCTAATATTCCCCCAACCTGTTCCAAAGAGTAAAACCACAAAAGATTACTATGCCCTTTTGCCTTGTCCTTAGTATAGTAATTTGCATTAATATGGTATGTGGTGATTTATCTCATATTCAATACAACAGCGAATTGCCTATTAACAGTTGTTCTTTAAGAAAAAAAAAGATTAAAGCTTAGCAAAAATAAAATTTTCAGAGAAGATTTAATTTTAAAATTTCAAGAGGTAATTAGGTAACCTGTGCTTTTATTTACTTATGTGTTAAGTATGATGTATTCCAACATATAGATACTTTTTAGAAAGTATTGGTACTTGGGGCGCCTGGGTGGTGCAGTCGGTTGGTTAAGCGTCTGACTTCAGCCAGGTCACGATCTTGCGGTCCGTGAGTTCGAGCCCCATATCAGGCTCTGGGCTGATGGCTCGGAGCCTGTTTCCGATTCTGTGTCTCCCTCTCTCTCTGCCCCTCCCCCGTTCATGCTCTGTCTCTCTCTGTCCCAAAAATAAATAAAAAACGTTGAAAAAAAAATTTAATAAAAAAAAAGAAAGTATTGGTACTTAAAATTATTTCTGTTTGGCAAAATTTCACTTACCTATGCCATTATTATCAGGCATTTGGTGGAAATAAAAATCAGTACTACATGTTGAAACACAAATGTATGTAAAATTAACACTAAAACTATTACATGTCTATTGCTTAAAGACAAGAATTA
The DNA here is from genome assembly GCF_028749965.1 of Puma concolor. NCBI lineage: Eukaryota > Metazoa > Chordata > Mammalia > Carnivora > Felidae > Puma > Puma concolor. Next base: position 21,982,402 of record NC_141675.1, read on the forward strand.
CCCAGACCCACATTATGCTCTTAATTCACCTGGCAATCTTTGCCTATTATGTTGCCCTTTCCTCGATGCAAAAGAAAAAAAAATGACTACCACTAACTGGACAAGAAAAAGAAAAATAGCAATTTCTAAAGATTATTATTTTTAATTGAACTTTTTATCGAGATAATTTTAGATTCATGTGTAGTTCTAAGAAATGACACATAGATCACTTTGCTCATGTTACCCTAACGGTAACATTTTGCAAAACTGTAGTATAATATCACATCCAAGATATTGACATTGATACAATCCACCAATCTTAATAAGAGTTCTTCAGTTTTACTTATACTCATTGTTGTGTGTGTAGGTGCATGTATGTGTATTAAGCTCTTTATTATTACCTGTGTAGGTTTATGTATCCACCACAGTCAAGATAATCCACAGGTACTTAACCATAATATAAGAACTAAAACTATAAAACTCTTAGGGGTGCCTGGGTGGCGCAGTCGGTTAAGCGTCCGACTTCAGCCAGGTCACGATCTCGCGGTCCCTGAGTTCGAGCCCCGCGTCAGGCTCTGGGCTGATGGCTCAGAGCCTGGAGCCTGTTTCCGATTCTGTGTCTCCCTCTCTCTCTGCCCCTCCCCCGTTCATGCTCTGTCTCTCTCTGTCCCAAAAATAAATAAACGTTGAAAAAAAAAATTTAAAACTATAAAACTCTTAGAAGAAAACACTGGTGTAAATCTTTGTGACCTTGGATTAGGCAATGGTTTCTTAGATACGACCACAAAAGCACAAGCAAGAGAAAATAAAGATAAACTGGACTTTATCAAGATTAAAAACATTTGTGCTTCAATGTATACTATTAAGAAAGTGAAAAGACAACCAACATAGCAGGAGGAAATTTTTAGAAATCATATATCAGATAACAAGATTTATATCTAAAATTTATAGAGAACTTAAAGAACACTTACAAGTCAAAAATAGAAACAAATAGCCGAATCTTTATAATGAACAAATTATCTCAATGGACATTTCTCCAAAGAAGATATACAAGTGGCCAATAAACACATGAAAAAATGCTCGGTATCATTAGCACGTCAGAGAAATGCAAATCAAAAGTAAATGAGATACCACAACACCCCCACTAGGATGACTGGAATCAAAGAGAAAGGTAGTAACAAGTGTGGATGATGATGTAGATAAATCTCCACCCTCATATTCTGCGAGTGGATTGTAAAATGGTACAGCTGCTTTGAAAAGTAGGCTAGCAGATCCTCAAATGGGTAAATGTGAAGGTACCATATGACCCAGCAATTATACTCTTAGGTATATATCCGAGAGAAATAGAAATATATGCCCACACACAAAATTTTACACAAATGTCCATAGTAGAATTACTCATAATAGCCAAAAAGCAGGAAGGACCTAAATCCAACAGATGAACGGATAAGTAAAATGTGGCATATCTATACAATAGCATATAATTCAGCAATATAAAGGAATAAAGAATGCGTATGTGCTACGTCGTAGGTGAACTTTGAAATCATTATGCTAAGTGAGAGAAGATAGTCACAAAAGACCACATATGATTCTGTTTATATGAAATATGCAAAATAGGCAAATATATGGAGACAGACAATAGACTAAGGATTGCCTGGGGTTGAGGGAGGGGATTAGGGAAAAATGAGTGATTTCTAGTAGCTACTGGGTTTCTCTTTGGAATGATGAAAATACTCTAAAATTGATTGTGAGAATGGTTGCAAATACTTGTGAATACACTAAAAAAATTGATTTGTACACTTTCGATAACTTTATAACTCAATAAAGCACTTATTTAGTTCTTAAAGGTTAGGGGAAAAAAAGGTAAATCTCAAGTATCCTTCATGTTGCACTTTTATAAGCATACGCACCTTCTTCCTAAACCTCCCCATCCCTATTTCTATTCAGGGACAATTCTAAAATTTTGTCACTTAAAAACTGTTACATAAATGGAATCATGCAATACGTAATCTTTTGGATTTGACTTTTTCCCCCTTGACATAATTCTTTGGAGCGTCATCCAAGTTGTTGCATGTATCAACATTCTTTTTTGTTACACTGGTATGGATGTACCACAATTTGTTTATTACCTGTTGAAGAAGGACATCTGCAATGATTCCAGGTTTGGGCTGCTAAAAATAAAGCTTCTTATGAATATTTATGTACAATTTTTTGTGTAAACGTAAGTTTTCATTTCTTTGGGGGGAAAACACCCAAGAGTGCAATAGCTGGATTATAGGATAATCACATTATTAGTTTTTTGAGAACCTGCCTAAGTTTTTTCCAGAATCGATGTATCATTTTACATTCCCACTAGCAATGTATCAATGATCCAGTTTCTCCGCACCCTCACCAGAATTTGGTGTTGTCATTATTTTTTATTTTTTATTGTAATCATTCTGATAGGTGTGTAGTTGAAATCTCATTGTGGATTTAATTTGCGTTTCCTTGATGACTCATCCTGTTAAACATCTTTTCATGTGCTTTACTGCCATCTGTTTATCATCTTCAGTGAAAGGTCTGTGCACGTCTTTTGCTTATTTTCTAATTGGGTTGTTTTTCACTGTTGAGTTTTGATGTTCTTTGTATATTCAAGATAGTAGTCCTTTGTTGGATAGGTGTTGTATTATTTTCCTATGGCTACTGTAACAGATCACCGCCCAGAGGGTGTCTTAAGACAACAGAAATGTATTCTCCCCCAGTTCTAGAGGCTACAAGTCCAAAACCAGGGTATCAGCAGGGTTGTACTACCTCTGGAAGAAAAGCCTTCTTTGCTTCTTCCAGCGTCTAGTAGCTGTCAGCATTCCTAAACTACGGTCACCTCTCTCTGTCTCTGCTCAGTCTTCACATCGCCTTCTCTGTGTGTTTGCCTGGTGGCTGTGTCTCTCCACCCTTTACCTCCATCTTCACATCACCTTTCTTTCACCATGTATTTGTCAAATCACCCTCTGCCTTTCTCTTACAAAGATTCTTGTGATGGCATTTAGGGCCCACCTGGGTAACTGAAAATAATATCCTTATCTCAAAATCTTTAGCTTAACTACATCTGCAAAGACCCCTTGTCACAGCCCATCTATTTTGAAAATATTAACTAATAAAAGTTTTAAAGGAAAAAAAAAAAATCCTTTTTCCAAATGACATTTACAAGTTCCAGGGATTGGACTCGATATGTGTAAGTACCCATTACTCAGCCTACTACAGGTGGTTTGCAAACATTTTCTCCCAGTCAGTAACTTGTCTTTTTATCCTCTTAACAGGGCCTTTCACACATCGAGAAAAATTTTTCATTTTCATAAGGTACAATTTATCATTTTTTCCTTTTGTAGATCATGCTTTTGGTGTCCAGAAGTTTACCTTTTTTACCTTTTGTAAGATGGGCTACTTGAGAAGCAAATAGGTGAGGCCCATCTATTTCACGGCACTGGATGAAGAGTCATGTCTGCAATCCAAGATACTTATTACAGGAGTAAACGTAGGCTGGAATGAAAGTTAGAGCAAATTTATTTGTGACCTTTGTATGTGTGAAGGCCTCGATGGCAAGCTGGTATACCAACACAGAAAAGGCTCTGTTTTAAAAGGCAAGAGACAATTAACTAAAGGGAATTGAACCTGGCCAACTTGCCCTAGCATATTGTAGCAAAGGAGTTAGAATCAAACTGAATCTTGAGCAAACTAACAAAGTAATTCTAGATTAGATCATGAACCTGAGAAAAAATATAGCTACACGAAAACATTATTGCAACAATTGATGAAATTTGAATACAGATCCAAGATTAGGAAATAGTGTTCTATCAATGTAGAATGTTCCGGTTTCGATTGTTGTACTGAGACTGTGTTAAGAGAATGTCCTTTATTCCTAGGAAAGACATGTAAGGTTTCTTAGCAGTAGAAGCACTGTGTCTTCTACTTACTTTCAAATGGAATAGATCTGTTCCCAGGTAGAGATGGAATGATAGGTCGCTCTCCAGAATGAGGTTTAGAACCTAAGGGGTCATGAGGGTGGGTGGCCAAAGGAGGCCGGTTGTCCTAGAATTGGGCATTCACTACAATGGTTCTCAGATTTGACTGTATACTACAATCATCTGGAAGCGTTTAAAAATCCCTAGTGCCTGAGCGTTACTCCATCTATCTGCTTACCAAATCAAGAAATCTGGGGATGGATACTAGATAGTAATTTTAAAAGTCCTCATGTGATCTCAATGTGCACCAAGCTGGAGAAGCACTGTCTTAGAGTTCTGCTACTCCAAATGTGCCCCACAGACCAGCAGCATCAGCAACACCTGGGAGCTTGTTAGAACTACAGAATCTCGGGCTCAGCCTCACGTCTAGTGAATCAGAATCTGCATTTTAACAAGATTCCAGGTGATTTACATGCACATAAAAGTCTGATGAACATCAGAATCACCTGGAGAACAAATACAGCTGAGAAAGGCCCAGGCTTGTCGAGGCAGGATAAGGCCCACACCTCTGTATTTTTACCCAGTTCCTCAGTGAAAGAGTTTCAGTATCTGACCATCCCAATCTGTCTCTTACGTAAGGTAAAATTTATCTTCCCTCAGTGCACATTTCCATTCTCCCAATCTGGCAAACTTAGCCAACCACTGTTAGATGGAATAATTCACTATTTAATGTTCTGCAGCTGAGGTAATTTACTAGTAAAATTTACAGGTGCCTAGAGCTAACCATATTTTCTCTTTATTATAACTCCATACTAAATCATGAAAAAATCTGATGCTATTAATAAACATTACCTTTCTATTTGAGCAAAATAATATTTAAAGGATAAGAATGCTGGAATAATAGTAAATTGGAATTTTTTCCCACTGTTTCACATTGCACAAGAAGCTGATACTTTTCATATGTAACTACACATGCTAATATAACAGGACTGCCATAGGTAGTCTAAGAAATAATTAGCTTGGAGTTTTACAAGTATGTGGACATCTCTAGACTATTCTAGAAACTGCATTCTAGTTACCGTACCTCCTTTACCATTGGCCTCTTTCTCAGATATCAGCCCCCTTTTACTCTGATACATAGTACCATCTTAAGGCAAAACTTACCTTCTCTCAATGCACATTGCCAGTCTAGTCCTTCAGCCCTTGTAGACCTAACAAAGATGCTGTTTGTTTGGGGGTTTTTTGAAGAAAATTGTTTATGAAAGAAATTATAAAATAACATAATCAAATGGAATTAAGATTTCCAAGGATAAACAGAAATGTGTCAAAATAGAGTGTCAAAGGTAGATACTTGAGAATATTTGTATAATAGAAATGAATGTTGAATAAACATGCTTCTAGTCACAATGAATAGAGTTCAGTGTGTATGATTCAGAAAGTTGTTTTTTTTAATGAGAAGGAAAACTGTAGCAGAATTTTAACCTTTGCTTAATTTCACCTAAAAATTGGAGTGAGAAGGCACTGGAAGAAGGTAGCAACTGAAATTTCACAGTTTCAGGACTTTGCATGCAGTTTTGAAATAATCTCTGCGATTGTTCTTTTTATCCCTCCTTTGCTCTAGAATAATGAGCCATGCATCTCTGTAATGGGTGGCTAAATTAGGTGAGGTTGTTAATAACGTGAGGCATGAACACTTGTTGGAGGGAAATACAACAAACCACTTCAAGAAACTGTGAGACTTTCAGTAAATCATATAACCACCAAAATCTATAACTTGAAGGAGATCAAGCAAAACAAACTAATTTTAATTCAATTTCAACATTCTTATTATCCCTTTCACACAACTGTTTTACTGATCTATAGGTGCTTACTAGTTCATTACATCAACACATAACACAAAAGCAAATTTAGCCATAAAAATAGCATAACATTAGTGATTTGTGTTTATAACATAAAGCTTTAATGAAAATGACTCATGTCTGGCAGGTGCATATCCCCTCCCCTATGACACACCTATGACATTAACAACAAATTGACAAGGACATTATTTCACCTGAGTATAATGCTAACTCAGAATCCTTCTTAACACAAGTTGACAGTCATTGCTTCATTTATTCATGCATGCAAACAAAGATTTATTTACTCTTTGCCTCTTCTGGGATCCAATATAAAACAAGACAGACACAGCTCTGTCATCATACAGCTTATACATTTTAGGAGAGACATTGAAATAAGTAATTATGATGATGTAATGTGACATGAAAGATGAAACCATTTTTGCTATACTTGTTTTAGGATTAGACTCTTAAGCTAGAAGCTTAAGAAAATATGTCATGAAACTTACCTAGTTCCCTATATAAGGACTTCCACTCTTTTTTTTTTTTTTTTTTAATGTTTATTTATTTTTGTGAGATAGAAAAAGCACAAGCAGGGCAGGGGCAGAGAGAGAGGAAGACACAGAATCTGAAGAATGTGAAGCAGTTTCCAGGCTCTGAGCTGTTAGGACAGAGCCTGATGCAGGGCTCGAACTCACAAACTGTGAGATCATGACCTGAGCTGAACTCAGACACTTAACCGACTGAGCCACCGAGGTGCCCCAGGACTTCTACACTTATTAGATATTCCTGCAAAAGGGAGGTTTGAAATGTTCATTATAGCTGCACACATTGCTACTCCAATAATAAAGTGGTTCTATTATTAAGAGAGAAGAAGGGATATCAGGTAGGCAAAAGCAGTCTCTGCCTGAGTGTTTAAAAATACATTTGTTCTGTGAATGAATGAAATCTTAAAGTCACTCCATTGCTTCAATTCCTTCAGTTAATAATATTCATTTTCTCACTCCCATTTAGCAATACTCATTCCCTTACTATCTTAGATCACTGGCATCCTTAACTATTATTATTATTATTATTACATCATTGTTATGTAACTTTACACAGGTGTATACCTTGTTCTCCCAACTAAATTAAGCCCTATGAATACCTTTTTATTTATAGAATACCATCAATATGCTATAAATTACTTCACTTAATAAGTCCGCTATTCTGTTTGGGCTGCTCTAACAAAATATCACTGTCCTGATGGCTTATAAACAACAGAACTTTACTTCCCACAGCTCCTGAGGCTGAGAAGTCCAGGATCATGGTGCTGGCAGATTCAGTTTTTAGTGAGGCTTCCTTGGTTCACAGCAGGTGACTTCTCCCTGTGTCCTCACAGAGTGGAAGGGGCTAGGAAGCTCTGTGGGATCTCTTTTGTAAGAGCACTAATCCCATTCATGAGGGCTCTGCCTTCCTGCCTTAAGTACTCCCAAAGACCCCACCTCCTAACATCCCATTGGACATAAAGATTTCAAACATAACAATTTGGGAAGAAAACAAATACTCAGACTGTAAGTAATTCCCAATATTTGAAGGAATAACATACTTCAAAAAAGAAATAAGGGAAATAACCACTTTCTATCATGACAATTACTACATGTCTCAAATTGGGTTTTTTGTTTGTTTTTTATATTTTAGAGACAGAGAGAGAGAGAGAGAGAGAGAGAGGGCACACGTGCAAGCAGGGGAGGGGAAGAGAGATGGACACAGAATCTGAAGCAGGCTCCAGGCTCCGAGCTGTCAGCACAGAGCCCAATGCAGGACTCGAACTCACAAGCAGTGAGATCATGACCTGAGCCAAAGTCGGACACTTAACCAACTGAGCCACCCACATGCCCCTGTTTGTTTTTTAAATTGAATTTTTTAAAATGTTTGAGACAGAGGGAGAAAGAACATGAATAGGGGAGGGGCAGAGAGAGAGGGAGGCAGAATCCAAAGCAGGATCCAGGCTCTGAGCTGTCAGTACAGAGCCCGACACCGGGCTTGAGCCCACCAACCATGAGATTATGACCTTAGCCAAAGTCAGACACTTAACTGACTGAGCAACCCAGGTGCCCCACAAATTGGGTTTTTTTTTTAATGTTTATTTATTTTGTGTGTGTGTGTGTGTGTGTGTGTATGTGTGTGTGTGTGTGTGTGTGTGTGTGTGTGTGAGAGAGAGAGAGAGAGAGAGAGAGAGAGAGAGAGAGAGAGAGAGAGATAATAAGTGGGGGAGGAGCAGAGAGAGACAGGGAGAGGGAGAATCCCAAACAGGCTCCATGCTATTAAGGCAGAGCCTGATGCAGGGCTCGAACTCATGAACTGTGAGATCATGACCACCCAGGCACCCCTCAAATTGTTTTAAGTGTGCTCCTACCATGGATTTTTACGAGTATAACAACATTAATGAAAACAAAAACCAAGCTCTAGATAATTCTAACCAATCATTATCCCATTAAACATATTTTAAGAAGGTGGAATTTGCATATGTGACAAAGTAAAGGGATAGAAAAATATTTTCCACACAAACAGAAACCAAATGAAGTAGCTATACTTAATTCAGACAAAATAGACTGTAAGCAAAAACTATAACAAGAGATAAAAAGGTCATTATATAATGGAAAGATGTCAATTCATTAAGAGGACATAATACTTGTAAATATACACATATCCAATATTTGAATACCTAAATATATTCAGCAAATACTAATACATTAAAGGGAGCAATAGGCAACAATACAAAAATAGGAGGGGAATTTAATGCCACACTTTCAACAAAAGATAATAATCCAGATAGAAAATCAATAAGGAAACATGGGACTTCAACCACACTTTAGACCAGATGGACCTAATAGACATACACAGAACATTCTATCCAATAGCATAACACTCATTCTTCTCAAGCACATATGGAACATTCTCCAGAATAGATCATTTCTTAGATCACATATCAAGTCTTAGCAAATTTACAAAGACTGAAGTCATGCCCTGTATCTTCTCCAACCACAATGGTATGAAACTAGAAATCACTAATAGGAGGAAAACTGGAAAATTCACAAATATGTAAAAATTAAACAACGCAATCCTAAACAACCAATGGGTCAAAAATGAACTCAAAAGGGAAATCAGGGCACCTGGCTGGCTCAGTTGGTAGAGCATGAGACCTTTGATATCGGGATTGTAAATCAGAGTCCCATGTTGGGTGTAAAGATTACTTAAAAATAGGGGCGCCTGGGTGGCGCAGTCGGTTAAGCGTCCGACTTCAGCCAGGTCACGATCTCGTGGTCCGTGAGTTCGAGCCCCGCGTCGGGCTCTGGGCTGATAGCTCAGAGCCTGGAGCCTGTTTCCGATTCTGTGTCTCCCTCTCTCTCTGCCCCTCCCCCGTTCATGCTCTGTCTCTCTCTGTCCCGAAATAAATAAAAAACGTTGAAAAAAAAAATTAAAAAAAAAAAAAAAGATTACTTAAAAATAGAAAAAAAAAAATTTTTTTTAAAAAAAGGAGATCAAAAAACATCTTGAAACACACAATAATGGAAATACAACATACCAAAATTTATGGGACTCAACAAAAGCAGTGCTAAGAGGAAAGTTTGTGGCAATAAATGCCTGCATTTTAAAAAGGGAAGGAGCGCCTGAGTTGCTCAGTTGGTTAAGTGACCAACTATTGATTTCAGCCCAGGGCATGATCTTCTGCTTCGTGGGTTTGAGCCACATCAGGCTCCACGCTGACAGGATGGAGCATGCTTGGGATCCTCTCTCTACCTCCCTTTCTACCTCTACCCTGCTCATGCTCTCCCTCTCTCAAAAATAAATAAATAAAACTTAAAAAAAATTGTAAAAGGGGAAGAAAAGAAGAAAGATCTTAAAGAATTAACTTTACACATTGTGGAGTCATAGTGAGCTAGTTTGATTCATCATGAAAAGAAGAAAGATCTTAAATAATTAACTTTACACATCAAGGACCTAGAAAAAGAAGAACTAAGCCACTCTGAAATGTACAAAAGTTATCTATACTTCTACTCTGGTGATATTTTGTCTCTTTGGTGGATCAGAGACCCCAAGCTCAGCCATTTCTATTCTTCAAGGCCCTATAAAACAGACTCAATCTAAAGTTTGATCATTCTCAAGATGAGAAGGGACAAGGTACCTTCCAAAGTCAGAACCTTCAAGACCTTATTGATGGCCAGCTACATAATTTGTGTGGGCCAATGCCAAATGAAAATGTGTGAGGCCCTTCTTCAAAATGCAAGACAAATGTGCCAGGAAAGATGCAAAAATATAAAGTTTTTCCCTTTCTTCCATATCTCTCTCAATTCATCATTGTGTTTTATTCATCTGACATTTAAAGTCATTCTCAGTGAAAGCAAATTTTAAATTTCAAACATTAGCATGAATTGTACCATTCATCTTTATATCATACAATGCTAGTTTTAGATGCAAACATTTAACTTGAATGTGCACAATCACCAAAATCACATCATTCATATCTCAGAGCTCTTGCATGCATATGTATTTCATTCTTACCAGAACAGTAGAAAAGCTGCACAAGACTCACTGAACTGTTTTTAGTTCTTTAAATGTGCACATTCTACCAACATTTTCTACCTTCCACTAATGAGATGGACTGAAAAGAAAAAGAATTTTGGCTTGTCCTATCTTTTTCCTTCTATGTCATCATTTTTAGTGTAAGTTGTTAGAAAATAGTAATGTTCTTCAGTCATGTTTCATAGACACCATTGCCATTCTGTGTTCAATACAGCTTACAGGCTAATAACAAAACCTCAAAGACAATGAACAGGACTAGATCTGTAATGGGCATACTACAGTTCTCTACTAAAACACAATTTTTCTGTCTGTAGCCACTCTATTTTTACCAAAGACAATTTTGGTAACACTGATTTGTTTGTGAAAAAGGTCTAGTCTAATTAAATTTGGCCTGGTTAGGGGCGCCTGGGTGGCGCAGTCGGTTAAGCGTCCGACCTCAGCCAGGTCACGATCTCGTGGTCCGTGAGTTCGAGCCCCGCGTCGGGCTCTGGGCTGATGGCTCGGAGCCTGGAGCTTGTTTCCGATTCTGTGTCTCCCTCTCTCTCTGCCCCTACCCCGTTCATGCTCTGTCTCTCTCTGTCCCAAAAATAAATAAAAAACGTTGAAAAAAAAAATTTTAAATTTGGCCTGGTTATTTACACAAGTGCAGCAAGAACAGTGATTTTATGCATGTTTTAAAGTATGATATTTCAGTTAAAGATTTGCTAATATCCAAGGGGCTTCATTGGCTCCATATAATTAACTTTAGTTATTCTTAAAACTGTCTGATAAGAAGCAATCTCCGATTACATTTTTAAAAGTCTCTTTCGGCTAAGAAGCATGAAAGTTCAGCGAGACCCAAAGTGAATATAGAAGTTCAAAGATAAAATCGTTAAGAATTTCAAACAAAGAAATAGCCAAGAAATAACCCCACTACTAATCTGTGACAAAGGAGTCAAGAATATGCAATGGGAAAAAAAAAGTCTCTTCAACAAATGATGTTAGGAAAAGTGGACAGCTATATTCAAAAGAATGAAAACTGGACCACTTTCTTACACCATACACAAATATAAGCTAAAATTGATTAAGGATCTAGGGGCACCTGGGTGGCTCACTTGGTTAAGTGTCCGACTTCGGCTCAGGTCATGATCTCACGGTCTGTGAGTTCGAGCCCCACATCGGGCTCTGTGCTGACAGCTCAGAGCCTGGAGCCTGCTTTGGATTCTGTGTCTCCCTCTCTCTCTGCCTCTCCCCAACTCACTCTCTCTCTCAAAAATAAATAAAACTTCAAAAAATTTTTTTTTATTTTTTATTATTATTTTTTAATTTTTTTTAAATAAATAAAATAAAATTGATTAAGGACCTAAACATGAGACCTGAAACCATAAAAATCCTACAAGAGAACATAGGCAATAATTTCTCTGACAGGAGCCGTAGCAACAGGGGTGCCTGTATGGCTCAGTTTGTTAAGTGTCCAACTCTTGATTTCAGCTCAGGTCATGATCTCACAGTTAGTGCGTTCAACCCCCTCATTGGGCTCTGCCCTGACAGTGCGCAGCCTGCTTGGGATTCTCTCTCTATGCCCCTCACCCACGCTCTCTCTCTCTCTCTCTCTCAAAACAAATAAAATTAAAAAAAAAAAAAGTCCCTACTCCTTCTTTCCCTCCCCCATGGCTCCAACCTAAATCATCTCCCCACCCAAACCCCAAGCTTCCTGAAATTCCCTTGGAATCATTTTTTAAAAATTTGGATAGGTCTCCTGAGGCAAGGAAAAGAAAAGCAAAAATATACTATTGGGACTACATCAAAATACAAAGCTTCTGCACAGTGAAGGAAACAGTCAACAAAACTGAAAGACAGCTTACTGAATGGGACAAGATATTTACAAATGGCATATCAGATAAAGGGTTACTATCCAAAATATATAAAGAACTTATACAATTCAATACCAAAATAAGAATAAGAATAATAACACAATTAAACCATGGGCAGAAGGCATGAATAGACATTTCTCCAAAGACACACAGATGGTCAACAAACACAATAAAAAATGTTCAACATCATTCATTATCAGGGAAATAAAAATCAAAACCACAATGAGATATCACCTTATACCTGTCAGAGAGCTAATGTCTAAAACTCAAGAAACAACAAGTCTTGGCAAGGATGTGGAGAGGGGCACCTGGGTGGCTCAGTTGGTTAAGCATCTGACTTCGGTTTGGGTCATGATCTTACGATTCATGGGTTCCAGCCCAACGTCAGGCTCTGTGCTGACAGCTCAGAGCCTGGAGCCTGCTTCAAATTCTGTGTCTCCCTGTCTCTCTGCTCCTCCCCCACTTGTTCTCTGTCTCTGTCTCTCTCTCTCTCAAAAATAAATAAAAGCATTAAAAAAAAGAAAAAGGATGTGGAGAAAATGGAACCCCTGGCACTGTTAGTGGGAAGGCAAACTGGCGTAGCCACTGTGGAAAACAGTATAGGGATTCCTCAAAAAGTTAAAAATAGAATTACCATATGATCCAGTAAGTCCCCAAGAATACAAAAACACTTATTTGAAAAGATATATGCATCCCCATGATTATTGCAGCATTATTTACAACAGCCAAATTATGGAAGCAATCCAAGTGTCCATCTATAGATGAATGGATAAAGAAGGTGTGTGTGTGTGTGTGTGTGTGTGTGTGTGTGTGTGTGTGTAATATTACTCAGCCATGAGCAAAGAATGAAATCTTGCCATCTGCCTCAACATGGGAGGATCTAGAGAGTGTAATGCTGGGGCGCCTGGGTGGCGCAGTCGGTTAAGCGTCCGACTTCAGCCAGGTCACGATCTCGCGGTCCGGGAGTTCGAGCCCCGCGTCGGGCTCTGGGCTGATGGCTCAGAGCCTGGAGCCTGTTTCCGATTCTGTGTCTCCCTCTCTCTCTGCCCCTCCCCCGTTCATGCTCTGTCTCTCTCTGTCCCAAAAATAAATAAACGTTGAAAAAAAAAAAAATTTAAAAAAAAAAAAAAAAAAAAAGAGAGTGTAATGCTAAGTGAAATAAGCCAGTCAGAGAAAGACAAATACCATATGATTTCACTCCTATGTGGAATTTAAGAAACAAAATAAACAAACAAAACAAACAAAGAAAAAGAGAAACCAAGAAACAGACTCTACACTATACAGAGCGAACTGATGGTTGCCAGAGGGGAGGTGGGTGGGGATATGGGTGAAATGAGTGAAGGGGACTAAGAGTACATTTATCCAGCTCCTGGGTGGCTCAGTCGGTTAAAAGTCTGACTTCTGCTCAGGTCATGATCTTGCGGTTTAGGAGTCTGAGTCCCCATTGGGCTCTCTAGGCTGTCAGCACACAGCCCACTTCAGATCCTCTGTCCCCCGCTCTCTCTGCCCTCCCCACCTCCAAAGCTGGCATATGCACACGCACTCACTCTTTCTCAAAAAAAAAAAAAAAATTAAAAAAAAAAAGTATGCTTATCATGATGAGCCCTAAGTAATATATAGAATTGTTCAATTGCCATACTGTATACCCAAAACTAATATAACACCGTATGTTAACTATACTAGAATTAAAAATGTTTTTAATTGTTAAGAATTTCAAGATGACAGCAGAGCACTATACCAGGATGAAGCCCTACTGAGCATGGAGCCCCAAGTATAAAGTGTGTCACAGAAGCCATTTAGTGGGCATCCTGATGACGATATGGCAATTGGGGCAGCAAGAGACACAAATGGACAAAGTGCACGTTATCTCATTTGTTCACGTGCCTGTTCCATTGTCTCATCAGACTTCACTTACAAGTCACAAGTGCAAAAATAAATTATTAAGCACTTCAAGATGGCAAAAGCAAAGCATTACACCGAGTGCAAGGCCTTTCTGAGCATAGGTCGCATGCTCATGAAGCAGCCCTGCTCTCACTTTCCAATTCATACCCTCTGGCCTCAAGCAATAAAAATTTTTTAAAAATCTCTAACCCTTTTTTCTTCTTCTCTTTAATCTTCTCCAATGACTGTCAAACATATTCATAAATATCCCAACCGCAATTAGTTTTATCATCTTTTCAATTCAAACAAGCAAACAACTGGATCCACAACTTATATTACCTGTTATTGTTTCCTATATTAAACATCTACCATAGTTTAAACCCTTTGGGTACTTAATCCTTCCAAGTAAAGAAGCTTATAAAATCACCTCTGTAAGAGGCAGTTGCCCTTCCAGTTTTCTTCCTTCGACTAAACAAACAATGCTTAAGATTTTCCACTTTGGGCTGTAGCAGTACATAGTGCTGTATTCTATTCTAGACTTCTTCAGCCTAGAATGTACCCATTTTGTATTCTTTCAGAGGAGGGTTGAAAGGCAACATCCCCTACCATATTAGGTACTTTCTTCCATGGACTACTCTACTGCATGTATCTCCAGTCCATTCTTTTTTTTTAATTTTTTTTTAACGTTTATTTATTTTTGAGACAGAGACAGAGCATGAACGGGGGCGGGGCAGAGAGAGAGGGAGACACAGAATGGGAAGCAGGCTCCAGGCTCCAAGCCATCAGCCCAGAGCCCGACGCGGGGCTCGAACTCACAGACCGCGAGATCGTGACCTGAGCCGAAGTTGGATGCTTGCGACTGAGCCACCCAGGCGCCCCTAGTCCATTCTTATCTCAAGTCACATATTAACTCATAATCCATTAGAATATGTGTTCCATTAGAATAACAATTCTCAACCAGGAATTACCAGAAAGCCGTAGGGTGGATGAAGGGAGTCATCAGAAAAGGCCCCCATGTTGTGAGTCCTAGGATTTTTCTGAAAAGAAAACTAGAGCTTTAATAGATGTACAAATGGGTCTATGATCCTCCACACCTCAAAAATTTTAAGAATCACCTCACTGGATTCTCTTACTTGATAAAACTTCAAAGTATGAGATTGGTCAGTATAATCTGGCATCATTCAGCATCTAACCCTGTTTTCCAAAGTTCTGGCACCTCTAGGAAATTATAATTTTATAAACAGAACTAGACACTTTGATTCACTTTTGTATTTTTAGGATGCAATTAAACATACATTTCTAGCACTTAAAAGATTTGTCAAATATATTTGGATTATAATTTAACCCACAGTACTTCACACAATTCATGATTTTATTTTTTTTATTTTTATTTTTTGTTTTTTAACATTTATTTATTTTTGAGACAGAGGGAGACAGAGCATGAATGGGGAGGGTCAGAGAGAGAGGGAGACACAGAATCAGAAACAGGCTCCAGGCTCTGAGCGGTGAGCACAGAGCCTGACGCGGGGCTCGAACTCAGGGACCGGGAGATCGTGACTGGAGCCGAAGTCAGATGCTTAACTGACTGAGCCACCCAGGCGCCCCCACAATTCATGATTTTAAATAAAGACAAATTAAATCACATCTGAATTTCTAAACCTAAATATATTAGATAGTGGCACTTGGAATCGTTCCAAAATTCCTGGAAAGCATGTCATTCTCTTGAAATAAACTTAGCATAAAAGGTGGCAAAGAGGTCCTTACAAGGCGTGTCTGAATCTGACTTGGTCAACGGTATTTGGCAAAGTTGGCAAAAACCTAGGAGAATGCAACAACAAATTCTGTGAAAGGCCCATGGATCTGGAACATAAGCAGTAGAGGACAATTGATGAAGGTACTGTTGCAGCAACTGGAATCATCAACACTGATACCACATGAACAAAGCACGTAATACACATCTGAAAAGGAGTCATTCCAATTTTTTGCAGAGCAAAAATCTCCACTATTAATAAACTGATGACACCAACAGAGATAAGCAGAATCCAAGAGGAATCCAGTGCAGGGAGGTCAGGAAACCACAGGACCCCACTAGCAGGTAACTGTTCCTGAATAGAAAAACCTACATCTGAATGTGTTGCCCCTGTGCTAAAATTCCAAAGAGCAACAGACATGAAGATCCACATTGGAAACCGAATCCAGACCAACACAGAGGCTTTGAGAGGGTGGCAGTTATCCCGAACATATAGCTCTTGAAACAAGCCCCCCCGTATTCTTTAGGTAAGTTGGCCTGGCAACTCTTTTGGACCACCTCAACTGATCTGCACTAACTGCACCTTCTTGGTTGAGATGCCTTGCAATGCTTTTTATTTCTGGCTGCAAATTTTCCACCTTGGCCAGGACGTAGTGCCAGTTACGGTGCGGTAGTAGGGGCGGGGGAGAGGGGGTCTAGACCACGCCCAGCAGGACCTCGGTGGTTAGGACAACACGGGACCACTAGGGCAGACCTGTGGCAGTGTGCGTGCGGAGTAGCACCTGCTCTGCGTCTGTACCAGTGCTGATGTGGCCAGGTCCTCGCCCCAGCTGCCAGGGCCGTGGCCACTGCCGGAGCCAACTGCCAAGACTCACGCCGCCAACCCACACCCGCAGAGCAGAGTGATTAATGGCACCGTGGAGGTTGGCGCAAGAGGCAGGCCCCTGGCCCCAAGTTGCAGTGCAGCCACCTACCGCCAAAGCCGGCAAAACATGTCTGGGTTGACCTTTCTTCTTGATGCCTGCACCTGTAAGCCACACTGCCCAGAGTAGAAAACTAAGGACTAGTGGAGGTGATGTGGCTCATAACACCCGGAGACCAAGTTGTTGGCTAAAGACAGATATTCTCATCTCTTCCACTCAAGCCAGAAAGGCGTGAGGTGAGGGTTAGACAAGGGAAGGAGGTAAATGTTCTGTAAAAAAAAAAAAAAAAAAAAAAAAAAATTCTTTATGATGAGTTGAATATCTAAATTGAAAACAACTGCTTAGGTTTCATTTACTTATTCTTTTATTGTCCCAATGTTTACTAACTGCAAATTGCTAATTAGAGGCTGAATATTCAACTATAAGCAGGCATGTATAGTTCTACCCTTATGCAAGTTGAATAAATAGGCAATGAGTGACAAGTCAATGCCACAAGGGGTACCAAAGGAAAAGTGCATGCATAGCACTAAGGATGTACAAATCGGACTATTAAGGAGGCTTTGGGAAAAGATAAGGCTTTCTGGAAGAATTCACCTCTACAATGACCTGCAGAATGAGTAAGACTAACTGGTCTCAGAGAGAAGAAAGACTGTTCTTGACCAACAAAACAGCATGGGCAAAAGCAGCAAGATGAATTACAAGGAAATGAAAGAAAATTCAGAAGAGGTGGAACATAGAACCATGGGGTTCTTCAATGACCAAATACCTTTAGGAGTTTGAACTCTATCTTAAATGCAGTGAGGAGCTATTTAAGAGTTTCATATTCAATCATATTTGCTTTGTCAAACCATCATTCTATGAATAACATAAGGGAGTGGAGTCCGCGATCAGAGTAGGTACTGGTACAGTTCACAGTTAAGATTAGGTATTTGGCTGGATTGGGGTATGGAAAATAGTGGGGTTTGGACGTGAAAAATACCTAAAAGGTAGAATTGACAGGACTCAGTGATTGACGGGACGTGGAAAGGCTAAGGGAGAATAAAATATCAATAAAGAAAATTTCCCAGACTTCTGGATCAGTAGCTTTACGTGTGCTAGTGCCATTTCCCGAGAGTTAAAGCGCCAGAGGTAGCCAGACAAAGAACCTGGGGCTGAATATTTCAGATATCTGCAACTTCCCTAATCCTGTTCATCCAAAATTTGTTTCCTATTTTGGTTTTAATGTTCCCTACAAGATGCCTCTGTGCAGCCGGCCGACCGCTTCGGCGGGCAGACAATCAAGGAAATTCTTCTCACAAGAGGGAGCCCTCGAGTGCAATCCCAAAGACGGGAAACTGTAAGACTAAAGAAACAGGAATCTTTTGAACGCCCTAAAATACCCACCCTTAGAGATATCGCAGCCGATCCAACCCAAAAAGCCAAGGACTCCGGGCAGAAACGTACCGACAGGTCAAGGCACTCCCTAATGACTCCGCCCCCTCGGGAGGGGGCACGGTAGATACCCGGATGTGGATGCTCGGAGTGAGTCACGTGACGCAGCCCGGTGAGGCGGGACTCCTGGCAGCGCAGTCGCCTCACGTGACCTCCTGCCAGTCAGCCAATGGGTGAGCGCGGCGGCGAATTTCGAATGTGGTGGCGTTAGCCGGCGGGCGACTGTGGACGGGGCCTAGACCTGGAGGGGCCGAAGCACAGGCTACGCCGACCAGACAGCTTCGCGAAACCTTGGAATGTAAGAAGGAGGGCGACAGCTGCGGCAGAAGTGGTGGCCAAGGTACTGTTTTGGACGTACCTGTGGGAGGAAGATCTCCCGGCCCTCTTCCGGCAACACCCCCCGCCCCCGACTTTCCCCGAGCCCCTCAGTGAAAGAGAAAGCCGCGGGGTTTCCAGGTGTGGAACTGGGGTGTCGTGGTCCCTGTTCGTCTGCCCTCAGGGGTCTCTCTGTCGTTCTAAGTTCGGTGGCCAAAAGCTCGGGCTGTGGAGTCGGTTTGACCCCGACACTTTCTCTGTTCGTCCACTCGACTTGCGCTTCCTGAGGCTCCATTATTCCTCTTGTTAAGTAAAGGGGACACGAACCTCCTGCCTTGCAGAATTTTGTAGATTCCGTGATCTGTAAAAGCATTAGTAGTTAAAGCCCGGCTTGACGTGAGGGCACACAAACTGGCAGCTGTTCTTTGTGCAGCCCTATGCCCTTGACGTCCTGTGTTGCTTCTTCGGTTTGCTTGGAGAAGCTAGCACTGGTCAGTGTCGTACCTGGCTGCCTCAGCAGCAGGAATGATGGAAGCATTATGACGGAGATCAGATAGATATTCCAGGTTCTTCTGAATCCAGACCCCTTACCCGAATGCTCTAGACACTGACCCTTCCCGCCCTGTGACCTGTTTCCATTCGTTCTCTCCACCACACCCCCTGTACTTCGGCCTAGATAGGAAACTTCTTATACGGCAGTTTTCTTTTGTGATTTTAAGTCAATTAAAGGTAATAACGAAAATATTTTAGGTACGCTGTTAAACTAACTTGATCAGTTGCTTAATCTGGGTGACTTTTCAAACATCTGTTCGAACTTTAAAAACTCCCATTGTGATACGCTGTTTTTATACAACCCACTTAACATTAGTGCTTTAAAAAAAAGAGTTGTGTTAGCTCTACTGGAAACATCCCAGTATGTGTTGTATCTACATTGTCAAAGAGAAAATAACAAATGAGTTCTACATTGAACACCCCCAGACAGTGCATAGAGGAAAATAAATACGGGCTGGAGAAAATACTCAAGAAAACGTAAGGTTCAGCAAAATTATTTGACTAGCTTAGAGCAGATGAAGGTATCTTTCGTAGTGAAAATTCTAAGTATGGTTGTAGGAAACAGGAATTATTTCTTGCAATTTTGTGATCTGCAAAGTGCAATCTAGGGTAAAAGATGTTCATGAAAAGTAGTTCGATACGCTTAGTAGCAGAATATTTAAGCAAATCTGATTTGCAGCACTGAAGGATTTAAATATATTTATGTGTTAATATATTCAGTAGCCTATTTCACTGTCACTGCTTGTTTTACTACTTTCAACTGTATGTAGAACAACTGTTATTTAATGTCTTGTTTGCTATTCTCATGATTTACTAAGAGCTAACAGACCTGAGTTTTAAAAATAACTTTGAGACAACTGGCATGTTGCTCTGCCTCAGTTCCTGCTCTTTCTAGTTCTATAATTGTTATAATAACCTATTAAGATTGTATATAGTGCTACATAGTTTCAACCTCTGAGGATTACCTCGAGTGTCTTGGGAGTGTGTGCAAATCTTAAGCATTGGGTTAAAAGAGTGTGGAAGAATAACTGTGTCTTGACTAATTCTATCCAGTGACCTAATGTGATAAATTAATAATGTAGAGAAGAACTGGAAAACAAAGCCCACATACAAGATTACCTCTGAACTAATGCTGTAAGTCTAGTAAACACTAAATGCGGGTCATAAACATTGTCTGTAGGAAACATAAATAATAATAACATCAAAATATAACATTAAGTATTTCCCATAATGCCTGGTATATAGCAAGCCCCCAGTGGGTATTTGTTAAGGAATAAATAAGTGGCATATTACAGAGTCTTTGGGTTGAAATGCATATTTATTAGTTTTCCCTGTAAAGTACCTGAGGAGGATAACATTATGCCAAAATGTTAATGAGGTTTAAAAGCTGCAAAATCTAAGTTATTACCAGGTTAGCCAGCTTCTTTAAGCTGATTCTACAGTTACTAAGTCTGTTTAATCCATTCTTTATGAACAACCTGTGTTTTCAATCTTGTTTTATATTTGATATTATCTCTTAGAAAAATTAAATACTTTTTACTGTTTTAAATTCCTAGGCAGAAGATGGCCAAGGAAAGGTGCCTTAAAAAGTCCTTTCAAGATAGTCTTGAAGACATAAAGAAACGAATGAAAGAGAAAAGGAGTAAAAATTTGGCAGAGATCGGCAAACGAAAGTCTTTCATAGCTGCTCCATGCCAAATAATCAGTAAGAGATTTTCATGTTGTCCTTTTGCGTCGCTTTTTAAGTTTATATTTAATACATAATAAAAAAAATTTATCCTCTTTCAGCCAACACTTCTACACTGTTAAAAAACTACCAAGACAACAACAGAATGTTAGCTTTAGCTTTGGAAAATGAAAAATCCAAAGTGAGAGAAGCCCAAGATATCATCTTACAACTGAGAAAAGAATGTTACTACCTCACATGTCAGCTACATTCATTGAAAGAAAAACTGGCTTCACAACAAACCGGAGAAACTACTCAGGTATTTTCATTACAAACGTTGAATTTCTTAGGAAAAAATGTGAAATCAGTGAATTGGTAGTTTAGATCAATTATGTTATATAAATTCATTACTGACCGATAGCTCTGTTATTAGTGAATTGATCAAAACATACATGATTGAGGCTTGTGCTTGTATAACTTGGTTCTGAAAGCAGGTAGCAAGACAAGGTACAGAAGAAATAGTTTAGCCTTTTGCACTGCTGGTCCTTTCAACCATTCAGCTAAGTGAGTCAAATATAGGGCAACTCAGATAAAGGTCTAAAAGTGATAGTTGAAGCGGACTAGTCCAAAAGTTTTAATCAGTGCTATAAATCTTAGCTTTTCTATGTAGTTGTGTTATACCTAGTGAGGTCTTATAAGAACTGCCTTAATTTGGGAGAGGGGGCTTTTAAGTGTTTTTTGGAGAGTCCTTTTTACCCACTAGTTGGTTAAATAAGGAAAGGTATACATTAATTCCCAAACAAGAACTATCCTAAACATTTTGCTGTTTATATTTTACTCTTATTCTGTTGTATTCAAGGTTACATGGAAGGGTCAGCCAAAATATAACAGATGTGGAGAAAGCTTGATATTCTTTGTGTCCCACTGCACATTGATCCCAAGAAGAGAGAAATGATGAGCCAGGTTCTCCTTTCCTCTTCCCAGGAAAACTACTTGGGGCAGAGAGAGAGAAAGCAGTGGTGCGTGTCAGGTGTTGACAGAAACAAGTTTACTTTTTTCCTGGGCGGCCATCTGTTTGCTGTGCCAGTGAAGACAGTTGTGTTGGCACTTAGGCCAGGAAACCAGAGAAGAAAGCCAGACCATAGCGATTAGGGGGAGGGTAAAGACTCGGGAAGGGAATTAAAGTCACCTCTCCACTGACGGCAAGAGTCAGTGATGAAAGTGATTCCATATTTTTTCTGTGTATGATATACAGAATGTACATACACATACATATATGCAATATATACATATACGGTATAGCAGAGAATTGGCTATAAAAGATTTGATATAATTTTCCTTTACGTGAGGGTTAGATTTTAAACTTTTTGGTTTTTTGGGATTTTTTCCCCTTCAGAATATAATCTTTCCTAATTTTTTTTCTTTTCCTTGTTCAGTCAACTAGTAAGAAAAAAAAAAAAAATCCCTCCAAAGACATTTGAATGTTCCTTTTCCCTTTCCAAAGTTTTTGGTGAAATCATATATAAAATAGTGAGAAATGAATACCCAATGAGACAATCACAAAAACAATGGGGGAAAAAATCTGTTATTGCAGGCCTTTGGACATTTATCAATGCTTTCTGAGTATTTATTAAAACATATTATTAGCTGGGGCGCCTGAGTGGCTCAGTCAGTCAAGCATCTGACTCTTGATTTTAGCTCAGGTCATGATCTCACAGTTTGTGGGATCGAGCCCCATGTCGGGCTCTGCGCTGACAGTGGGTAGCCAGCATGGGATTTTCTCTCTCTCTCTCTCTCTCTCTCTCTCTCTCTCTCCCTCTCCCTCTCCCTCTCTCCCTCTCTCCCTCTCTCCCTCTCTCCCTCTCTCCCTCTCTCCCCCCACTCCCTCCCTTGCTCCTTTCCTTCCTCTCCCTCTCTCCTTCTCTGTCTTACTCTGAAAATAAATAAATAAACTTAAAAAAAACAAAAACATTAGTTGCTGGGCAAAAGTGTTCTTAGCATTTAAAACATCAGAGTTTGTTTTCTGCCATACATTTGCTACATGTGTCACTCCTCAACCATCATTCTATAGTTGTGCTTACATGTTTATCAAGTCAATTAATCAGTAATGGAGAAACTTAAAATGCTTTAATAAGAAGAATGGGGTTTTTTTGCCTACCACTAGTTAACTTGGTTTATAAGGATTAATCATAAAGTAATTTCTAATAGCCTTTTGTTTCCTAAATTTTATAATAGATCTTTTTAGTAACTTGTTACTAAATTATATTATTCTGTAGTTAAATATTCTCCTTTATTTACCTTCAGTAATACCACTACTTAAATTTAGAACATGAGCTATATTGAAAATAAATTTAAAACTTTTAACAGGATTAAATTTCTAGTTGTTTTGTTTCTCTTGAACAGTTTTAATCTATCATAACATCAGCATATTATATGTGCATCAAATTTCAAGAAACAACTGAACTGAATTAGAGTGACTTCGAAGGAATCAGTCCAGAACTCTTACCTTCCTAATACAAATCTGCCCGTATCTGCAGTGTGTTCTCTGTCTTCCCTCCTGTCACAGTGGGAGAAGTGTCTCTGCTCCTATCAAAGGCCAAGCCTTTCCCTGTGCATCACATTCCCCTTTTCTCTTGCCCTCAAGCACTTTGGTCCTGAAAGTTTGCACTCTTTCAACGGATCTGCCTCTTGACTGACTCATTCTAGCTGTCATACAGATGTGCTTTAGCATCTTTTGCCTTAAGAGGAAAAGAAAATAAATGAAACCTCTCCTGATTTCATATCCCTCTACCTCCTCATTTCTCTGCTTCCCTTCACAGCAGAACTTTAGCAGAGACAAACAGTGCTCTTACTGTTTTCACTTCCTCAGCTTCTATTTCCATTTGAACTCCCTCTTATCTGGCTTTTATCCCCATCATTCTGTGGTCACTGTGCCAAGGTCCCCACAACTCCCATATTACCAAATTTAGTGGCCACCTCTCTTTCTTCCTGACCTTTATGTAGTAACATACTTTATAATCTCCTAGCTTTCCTACTACCATACTTTGTAGTTGTCCTGCCTTTCTGACTGTTACGTGTCTGTCTCATTTGCTCACTTCTTCTTTAGTTTCAAATGTCAATTGTCCTAGATCCATCTTATCTTACCCCTTCCCATGCTTTAAATACTCTATTGGGGACTTCCAAATTTATAGCTCAACACACACACACACACACACACACACACACACACACACACACACACACACACGACTACTACTTGATTTATCCACTGAAATATTTAGAAAGGATCTTAAACATTTTTTTTAACGTTTATTTATTTTTGAGAGACAGAGCATGAGCAGGAAAGGGGCAGAGAGAGTGGGAGACACAGAACCTGAAACAAGCTCCAGGCTCCGAGCTGTCAGCACAGAGCCCAACGCGGGGCTCAAACTCATGAACTGCAAGATCATGACCTTAGGTGAAGTCGGATGCTTAACCGACTGAGTCACCCAGGCGCCCCAAGGATCTCAAACATTTTGTACAAAGTACAACTCTATTTTCCCTCTCCCAGAGATACTGTGTACTTCTGCCTTTGTCTGTCTGTCTTATTCATCTCATAAAACAACCTACCATTTGCTCAAGTCCAAACCAAAGAGGCTTCCCTCTCCCTCACTGTCCCCACTTGCACGCCGATTCAATTTCAGCATCTTTGTTCTCTCAACACCTTCTGCTGGGCTTCACCTCTGTAGCTATGGGACTCGAGTCCTAGCTGATACACGTCTTGCTAGATTTACTACAATGACTTCCTAACTCCTTCTTCTCTTGGCCTCTTTCAATCCATGTTCCACATAGTGGTCAGACTGATCTTTTTAAAACTTAAATCATTTCACTTCCCTGCTTAACGATTAAGTAACTTCGTATCACACTTGGACTAAAATCCAAACTCCTGACTCCCAAGGCGCCGTGTTACCTGGTCTCTGAGTACACATCCCCTCCTGTTCTCACTATGAGAGAATTCATATATGTCCAGCCACAGTGGCCTTTCTTTTCTAAACACAGCAAAGCTTTTCCTACATCATGACTTTTGTATTTGTTGTTTCCACCACTTTTTCTTTCCCTCCTCTTTTCAGTGGCTGGCTCCTTTGCATTCTTTAGATTTCAGATGAAGGTCTAAGGGAACCTCCAACCTCAATCACTCTCTGTCACTTCAACTCTGAGTATTTCCTTCATAGCACTTTATCACTATCTGAAATTATGTATCTCTTTCCTTTCATTTAAAATTTTTCTCTCCCTACACTAGAATGTAAGCTTTAAGAGAGTTGGACTTAAATATATTTTTTAGCTGCTAGAGACTTGGTTCCTAGAACAGGGCCTGGCACCATAGTAGACTGTTGGTACATTTTTATTGTTGAATAAATGAATGTTTTGTTATGAATATTTCAGTTGTACCAGTGTTTTCTTTGTTTTCATATATTAACAGAACCAAGAAGTATGTCCCTCTGGAATGGCCACCAGTAGTGACAACTCCGGGGATTTATTTGTGAAGGATTTACCGTTGGTATCAAATTCATTATTATGATCACTAATGTCAAAAAAGATTTAATTCTCTGACACATTTATGAAAGAAAATTTGCATCGTATTGATTCTTGTGTTTGGAGTCTGATGTTTCTCTACTAAAAATGCATTTTAAAAAATTTGATATGTTGATATTCTGTTACATGTAGCTAAGCCAAAACTTTCTTATATTTACCTTTTTGATGTTAGGATTAAGCTAGCTATTTAAATATAATTGAATTCCTTCAGTTATATTTTTGTGATACCATGTTTTTATTCTAAGAAGGATTGTTTATTCAAATGACAGTATTTTGCCAGTGCTACAAATTGTCTGGTTTAGAAATGAGATATAATAAAACATCCCATTTAGCACAGCTATCACCCTGTCTTGCTAATCCAGTTCATTCCTAAATACAGTCAGACCCCATATACCCTCTTCCCCTTCTCTCAGATCAAGTACACTTTGTTTATGAACTATTGAGATATAATTACATACAGTGAAGTGTGCAGATCTTAATTATACAGTTCAATGAGTTTGACTAATGTATACACCTGTGGAACCAAAATCTCAATTATGATATAGAGTACTGCTGTCCCTCTAGCTGGGCTTTCTCAGTTTCAGCATTATTGACATTTTAGGCCAGATCATTCTTTGTTGTGGAGGGCTATCCTAAGCATTTTGGGATATTTAGCAGCATCCTTGGCCTCTACCACTAAATGCCAATGCCACTTCCTTCCCCCAGTTAAGACAACCAAAAATGTCTCCAGACAGTGCCATGTATCTGCTGAGGGGATATGATTATCCCCAATTAAGAACTGCTATAAACCATCTCCTCATATCCCTTTCAAGTCTACGCCCTTCTCTTCACAAAAGTAATCACAAAGACAGTTTCTGCCCCCATATTTTTAATCACGAATAGTTTAAAAGCTGTTGAACTGTAACACCTGACAAAATATTTATGTAATGGTCAAAAAGTAAAATGGGGTGATTGAATTTTTATAAGATTCCTGAAATTGTTATTAATTAGTTACCATAACTCTATTACCTAAACCTGTATTTAAAATTTGATGTCTAGAGGGAAAATTCTCTATAGGAAATAAAGAATAAAATTATAATTAGAATGAAACAGCCAGTAATAGTATTAAAGCATAAAGAAAATTGTTTCATGAGCCACAGGGGGGACAAGATTTTTAAAGAAAATAAATAGTATTAACTTCAGAGGGGTCAGTAGTTAGGCACCATAAAAACCTATGCTACAGGGGCGCCTGGGTGGCGCAGTCGGTTAAGCGTCCGACTTCAGCCAGGTCACGATCTCGCGGTCCGTGAGTTCGAGCCCCGCGTCAGGCTCTGGGCTGATGGCTCAGAGCCTGGAGCCTGTTTCCGATTCTGTGTCTCCCTCTCTCTCTGCCCCTCCCCCGTTCATGCTCTGTCTCTCTCTGTCCCAAAAATAAATAAACGTTGAAAAAAAAATTAAAAAAAAAAAAAATCACAGGTCAGCTAATGATGAAATAGGCTGCTAAAGAGTTGAGTAATCAAATTACATTTCTGTAATATATAAGTCAGTTTTGATTGGCTGTTTCTCCAGGTAAATGGAATTACGAGTTATGGCATGTCATCAGGAGTAAGTGTCCAAATAGATAAGGTAGTTCCTCCAGTGGAGTTGAATGTCACTTATAACAAACGAGGCTCCATATAATCAGCAGAAAGGTTTTTTTGTTTTCTTTGATACTTAGCAGATTTAGAATAGAATTATGAAATGATACTAAGAGAAAAACTTAAGAAAATCTTAAATTTCTTTTTGTTACATAATTCTTAAATAAATTTCTGTTTTTCTTTGGCTAGACAAGTTCCTCTTCAGGAAGCTCACCTTCCAGGACAAGGAGAATCATTCCAAATAGAAGGTAATTCAAGTGAAAATGTAAAAATACTAAGGGCAAGATGAGATCTTTGAGAACAAGTAACATAATTAAATTTCTCTAATTTTTTTTTTTAACTTTTTAAGTATGCTCATCTGGCATTCTTCTGCTCAAAGCAAATCTGTTTATTTTACACAGAATATAACAGTTTAAAAACATATCTATTTATTTTGTTATCAGCTATCAGCTATAACTGGCTGCAGTTTACTGAGCCCTACTATTTGCCAAGCTGTGTTAGCCATTTTACATTATCTCACTTAACCCTCACAACAACCTTAGAATATAGGTACAGTTGGTCCCATTTTATATATACTCAAAGAAGTAAAGTATCACACAAAAAGTAGCCCAAAAGGTAAGAGCTAGCATTTAACTGAAAGCCGACCTCCAAAGCTATGCCATTCTTTCCATTTCTAAATTGGCGTGTCCCTGTTCTCAATGCTTTGAAGAAGGGATGGCATTTGAATAAGCAGAACCTTTCCCTAAAAATGCTTACTATATTTCTTACCTGAAGGGCTTTGTAATTATTGCAGTTTTACTGGGATTTCAAAGAACATCTTAGCTCCCACTTTCTCAGTATACTGGTCTTACTTTACTTTACTTTAGAATATGAGGTTCTCTCCCACTGAATCCTATACACATAGATACATATAGCCAACTACTTTTTCTTTAAACCTTTAAACTAGGGACACAGAAAACCCCCAGTTAGAACATGTTTGGACGTTATGTAAGATTCTTTCACAAGTCAGATAGAACCCATCGATTGATCATTGCCAAATAAATTAGATGGTAGTACTAAGTTCCCCAGATTTTTATTTGCTTATAGCAAATGCAACTACAAATGAACTACAAACTGACCTTTCATTTATTTCATTTTTAATTTTGAGTTCTAAGATTACTGAATTTAAAATTTCCATAAAGTTAAACTATTTTTTTCTCATTTATCTTTTAAATTCTCAGAGCAAATACCTATTTCTCAAGACAGACTGGGATTTGGTTTGAATTCAGATGATGATAAATCTACTGATAATGTCTTACCTAGAACTGTATCTGTCCGTCGCAGTTTAAAGAAACATTTTAATAATCTATGTCAGTTCAATACCTTGGATGATTTTGAAATCAGTCATTTCTCAGAGCAGTCCTTTGAATTGGAAAGAATTAGATGTGTAGACCCAGTAGTAAATATGCACTTACCTGAAAACGTGGAACAAAATGTTTGTCAATGGAATAATGATCAAATTAACTTATCACCAAAGCTGATTGACCCAGAAAGATCCACTAAAACAAAAGAAGACATCTTAGAGTATAAACCTGAACAAACTAAAATTAAGCGCAGAGGTGCACAAGGAAGAAAAGGAGAAGAGAAAAGAAAAGGTAACAGGAAAAAATCAAAACCTGTATCAAAGTATAAAGCGAGCAAAAGTGAAAATAAAAAAACTGTCTCCAAAGAAAAGTTGGATGAATCTGTCACTTCCAGTGATGCCTACAATTTTAATTTGGAAGAGGGAATTCATCTCACTCCTTTCCGACAAAAAATTAACAATGATTCTAACAGAGGAGAAAACACCAATGAACCTGAAGTGAGCGTCTGTGAATCAAGTGGTTCAGGAGATGACTCTGATGACCTCTATTTGCCCACTTGCAAGTACAGTCAAGGTCTCTCCAGTGAACCAGCTGGGAGCCCAGTCAGCAGGCCGAGACCTAAAAGAGCGCTAAAACACAGGGCTGAAAAAGAGATAGAGGGCACTAAGCTTATAACAACTCCTATCAGTAAGTGATCTACTTGTTCGCCTGCATTTTTAATGTTTATAATAAATGATCATTCCTGATGCTTATAGGCTATACTTACCATCTGTTTCTCTGGGGGAGGTTAGAGACTTGCCATCTGTCTCTTTGGGGGTAGTTACAGTCTGATTAAACAATGGCGGGTTGGGGGTGGAAATCACAATTGTATGGCTATGACCTACTTTAAGCTAATTTAAATCTTCTTTAAGAACAATACTACTTGTTATGGAGAAAGTATTTTTAACTTCAGTAAATGAAGACTTCCAAAGTAAGAAAAACTTTTTGGTGGAGTTAGGTTGAATAAAATATCTTTTATACACTCACCTGACACAGGTCTTTGAAAATGAAATCAAATTTGAATCCAGTGACCTATCATTTTAATGGCTTTGCTTCATATTCAGTTTGACAGGAACCACGATTTTAAATTGATTCGTTCTAGTTAGTGAAAGGTGGCCAAACACTAAGCCAAACTTTTCCCTCAGTTATTGGGCTTAGTTTTTTGTAAGACATTTGTAAGACATCTAAAAACTGTGGCTTAGAAAATCTTGCTTTTATAAATCAAAAGTAGCATGGTTCAAAAGTTGATGATAACAGCCTGCATCTGCCCACAAAGATTCTCATCTGGAAAATTGTTATTGTGGTAAAACTAATATATGTGGTCAGGTTGTAGCATTCCCAAAACATCTGATCCTCAGGATAACTTTATAAAGTGCAGGTGTAGGGGCGCCTGGGTGGCGCAGTCGGTTAAGCGTCCGACTTCAGCCAGGTCACGATCTCGCGCTCCGTGAGTTCGAGCCCCGCGTCGGGCTCTGGGCTGATGGCTCAGAGCCTGGAGCCTGTTTCCGATTCTGTGTCTCCCTCTCTCTCTGCCCCTCCCCCGTTCATGCTCTGTCTCTCTCTGTCCCAAAAATAAATAAACGTTGGAAAAAAAAAATTTTTTAAAAAATAAAGTGCAGGTGTAAAACAAAATAATAAATAAATAAAGTGTAGGCATCAACATCCTTATATTGTTTATAAGAAAACTGAAAGCCTAAAACATTTAAATGACTTCCCAAAGTTAGGCAGTGGTAGTATGCAACCATGTTTTGTTTTTTTAAATATGCTATAATAATGTTAATGTAAATCAAGATTGGCAAAATGTTGATAATTACTGAAGCTGGGTAACTGGGGGTTCATTATATTGTTGTCTCCATATTTGTGTATACTTGAAATTTTACATAATAAGTTTTTAAAAGAAAAAAATTACACTCTAAGATAGTATTACTCAGAATTTTATCCCCAGATCATCAGCATCACCATTACCTTGAAACTTCTTAAAAATTCAGAATCTCAGGCCATACCCTTGAATCAGAATCTGCATCTTTTTCACAAGTTCCCTGGGGGATTTGTAGATACATTAATTTTGAGAAGCAATATTCCAGAATATAGCAAGTGAGTTGATGTTGCTTAACCATATTTTCCAAACTAAAAGTTGGAATAATTAGTATAGTGCAATATGTGTAAGTGAAGACAAAAAAGACAGTATTTGAAACCTAGATAACTCTGGAGAGCATGGTTGCTAAAAATAGTCATTTTACAGTTATAATTTCATTTGTATTGGAAAAACAACTTGCTTTTTAGAGCTGTTTGAAGAATTGTCTTGCAGTGTTCTTTGTGTGCTGGGTACCTGACACCCAATATAGATCTAGCTCCAAAGTAGAATAACTTGAATGTTTATGATAGGAAAAACATTGGTAACTTTTTAACATACTAGCTTTACCAGAGGGAATCCCCTTCCTGCTGGTTTACACAGAGACTATGATGTAGAATTCTCATTTATTTAATAAAGTGAGTTTACGTAGCTTTTTTAAGACTATAGGAAGCCACTTGATAAATTATGGTTATGAAAACGATGGAGGCCTTGATGATTCTACAAAGCAAGATGGAACTAAAATGAAATTCTGTGATTTAAGGTAATTCATTATGCCCAAGCTATCCTAGAAGAATTTTAATTTTTTTAAGGAATTTAAGTCTTAGGGAAAAAAAAAGAATTTTAAGTCTTAGTAACCTGTTGTATTAGCTCTTCACATCTATAGTAATTGATATTTCAGTGTTATCTGGGATGGAAAAATGATGAATGGGTTAAAAAAATCTATATAATACAATGCTGGATTTGTATATGTTTAGGATCTGTAATTGCATATGATTTTAGTTCCTGCTTTGTTTTTTTTTTAATTTGGAACCATATTCAGTAAAAGTTGTCTTCGTAGGTGCACTACCTAAAACTCACCGCTCACCTCATTTTAGCCTGAAGGATATCACCAATGCTCCCTTGTATCCTGTATTGAAAGTCAGAAAACTTTCTCTTTCTCCAAAAAAGAATAAAGAAAGCCCAGCAGTGTCTCTGCCAAAGCGTAGGTGCACAGTCAGTATGAACTATAAGGAACCCACACTCATTTCGTAAGTATTTGTGGGAACCCACTTTTAATGATAAATGTCGGGGGTGAGGGGAGTAAGGTTTGGAGCTTTGTTCAAGAGTGAGTCTTATTTGAAATATCAAATTTTGATTAAAAACTGAAGTGGGAATATTAACACTGGCATATGTCACAATAACTTTATATTGAAGGGTAAGATGGTGCTGGGATGCTTATAATTATTCCTAAGAGTTCTTCTTATCCTTCTAGGAAACTGAGAAGAGGAGACCCTTTTACAGATTTGTGTTTCTTGAACTCTCCTATTTTCAAACAGAAAAAGGATCCCAGACGCAGCTCTAAAAAAAAAGTATGAAGCAAATACAGTGAAGTGTTTTCTGGATGCTGTTTAAATTCATCCTACTACACCTCCTATCTCTCCAAGAGAGAATCTGTAAGATAGTCTACAAAAGGGTTGAACTATTGCCATGGAATATTCTTTGACTGAACCCTAGATCATGAAAATGTCTTCAAAACTATACTTCAAATGTGATGCTTTTTTCTCATACCACTAATAAATTTGGTTTATTTTTTCTTTTAAATAAAAATAACCGGACATAAGCCCAATTTCTTAAACTGCCTAAAACTTTTAATTTTACTCAAAATGTATCTTCTGCGAAAGTAAAATGTGAGATAATGAACTGATGGTTGCTTAGGTTCTGGGACTAGGCAAGTGACTAGCTCTAAATACCAGGCTATCTAGGTGTATACTGTTCAGTGACCCGTTAGCGAATTATTATGTTTGGACTTTCAGGATAGTTCCTTAGTTAGTCGTTACCATAGTAGGGTCAGTGCAGATATAGAACATTTCCATCACTATAGAAAAGTGATTGCACTATTGGGCAATTTGAAGTTTGGTGTTTTTATACTTTTAATATTTCTGTATTCTTACTGTTTATCCCTAGACTGTTAAGAATCGTTTTGTATGTTAACATTTTACATGAATGTTATATTGTACGTACCTTTTTGCAACTGACTTTTACTTAACTCACCAATGTTTTTGAGATTTATCCATGTTGGCAGATGTAGATTATTTTCATCGTACAGTTATATAAATAAACTAGACTTACTATTTTGAGAGATAATTTGCTTCCACTATTTCCATTATTACAAATTAGTGCTGCGGTGAATATTCTGCATTCTTGCACACATGTGAATAAGTTTCCATGGAGTGGATACCTAGAAGGGGAGCTGCTCTCTAAAGTGGTTGTACCAATTCTCCTGACACAAGGAGTGTTATCACTCTCCTACGAGCAATTTGTAAGTTCTAGTTTCCCCACACAGTATCACTTGGCATTATTGGACATAAAATTACCTAAGCCAATGAATGTCAAATGGCTTTTGTTTTACTTATGAGATATTATCTCATTGAGTTAATTACTTGTGAGAATTCAAATATTGGTCACTCATTCCTTCTATGAATTATTGTATATTTTGCCCACTTTTCAACTAGAGTGTCTTTTTCTTAATAGAATAGGGCTCTTTATATATTCTAGATAGTATTCCTTGTCTTTATTTACATGGGCTATAGCTTTCTTTTTCTACTTTATTTTTACCTTATGTTTTTTGATGTTCAAGAATTTTAAATATTAATATCCTCTGTCACCTTTTTGCTTAAAATTTTTCTCTAAAATTTGTTTTGCTTTTTCACTTAGGTCTTTAACTGTGTAGCATTTTGTGGAATGGGGATCTGATTTTATTTTCCATGAGAATAGCCCATTGCCTTAGCACTATTCATTGACTAATCTATCTTTTCCCCACTGATGAATACCACTCTCTTTGTCACACACCGAAATTTCTTTCTATTGGTTTATTTGTCTAGCTATGTACTGTATAATCACTTTTTTTTTTTTTTTGGTTTGGTGATAAAATATAGTATCATTTTGATCATTTTTAAGTGTATAGTTCAGTAGCGTTATGTACATTCACACTGCTGTGCAATCATCAGTTACCCGTCTCCAGAACTTTTTCATCATCCCAAACTGAAACTCTGTACTCATTAAATAACTGCCCATTTACTCCACCCCACCCCATCTCTTAGTAACCACTATTCTACTTTATGGCTCTATGAAATTGACTATTCCAGGTACCTCATATAAATGAGTATATACAGTATTTCCCCTTTTGTATCTGGCTTATTTAACATAATGTTTTATCCATGCCATAGCATGTTTCATACATGTCCACACATACCAGAATTTCATTCCTTTTTAAGCCTCAGTAGTATTCCATTGGATCTATGTACCACATTTTGTTTATCAATGGGCATTAGGGTTGTTTCCACTTTTTGTCTATTAGAAATAATGTTGAGGGGCGCCTGGGTGGCTCAGTCAGCTGAGCGTCCGACTTCAGCTCAGGTCATGATCTCACAGCTCATGAGTTTGAGCCCCACGTTGGGCTCTGTGCGGACAGCTCAGAGCGTGGAGCCTGCTTCTGATTCTGTGTCTCCCTCTCTCTCTCTGCCCCTCCCCCATTCATGCCACATCTCTGTCTCTCAAAAATAAACAGACATTAAAAAAAAGAAAGAATGTTGCAGTGAACATGGATGTAAAAAGATCTGCTTGAGATCCTGCTTTTAATTCTTTTGGATATCCAGAAGCAGAATTGTTGATAATATGGTAATTCTATATTTTGATGAACCAACATGCTGTATTCCAGAGTGGTTGAACCATTTTACATTCCCACCAGCAATGCACAAAGATCCCAATTTTTCCATATCCTTGCTAATACTTGTGGGTTTTTTTTCAGAATACCTATCGTAATGGGTGTGAAGTGACATCTCATTGTGGTATTGACTTGCATTACCCCAGTGATTAATGATGTTAAACATCTTTTCATGTGCTTATTGTCCATTTATATACCTTCTTCAGAAAAATGTCTCTTCGAGTCCTATTCCCATTTTTGAATTGGGATGTTTTTGTTGTTGAATCTTAGAGGAGTTCCTAAAACATTCTAGATATTAATCCCTTATCCAATCTGTGATTTGCAAATGTTTTCCCCCATTATGTGGGTTGCCATTTTACTGTTGGGAGTGTCCTCTGGTGGACAAGTTTTTAA
Organism: Puma concolor; assembly: GCF_028749965.1. Classification (NCBI taxonomy): domain Eukaryota; kingdom Metazoa; phylum Chordata; class Mammalia; order Carnivora; family Felidae; genus Puma; species Puma concolor. The sequence continues at coordinate 22,016,831 of NC_141675.1, forward strand.
TTTTGATTAAGTCTAATTTATCAATTTTTCCTTTTGTTTTCTTTGCTTTTGATTGTTATACTTAAGAAATCATTGCCTAATCCAATGTCATGAAGTTTTTCCCATATCTTTTCTTGTAAGTCACAAGTTTTTTTAAAAGACATGGATGGAATTGATTTCTTAATATTTTAGGAATTTTTTTATACCTATGATCATAAATTTGCCTATATCCTTTCCCATATACATTTTTGGTAGCAAGGCCACTCTTAAAATTAGTTGAACCTTCCTTTTTTGCTCTCTGGAACAAATGGTACCTATTCACATTTGGTAAAACTTTGCAATTGAAACTATTTTATCCTGTGCTTTTGTAGGCAAATTTTTGTCTTGATTTTTTTTAATGATTATAAGAGTTCTCTAATTCTTGATTCTATTCAGTTAAATTACATTTTTCTTACAAATTGCATATTTCTATGTTTTATTTAATGGTATATTATTTAAAAAACTTTTTTCAGGGGCGCCTGGGTGGCTCGTTTGGATAAGCGTCTGACTTCAGCTCAGGTCATGATCTCGCAGTTCGTGGGTTCAAGCCCCGCGTCATGCTCTGTGCTGACAGCTCAGGGCCTGGAGCCTGCTTTGGATTCTGTGTCTCCCTCTCTCTGCCCCTCCCCCGCTCATGCTCTGTCTCTGACTCTCTCTCTCTCTCTCTCTCAAAAATAAAGGATTTAAAAAAAATTTTTTTTCAAATCTCTATACTATGTAGTTACATCACTTTTTTGTTACGTATTTGTATCTACTTTCTTTTGTACTTAATCCTTTTTGCTAGTTGTTAATCTTTTCTTATTTTGTTAATCTTTTCAAAGGACCAGCTTCTGTCGATCCTCAGTTTTTTCATTTTCTGCTTTATTAATTTCTGCTTTTGTTATTTTCTTTGTTCATATTCTTTGGGTTTATGCTGTCATTTTTCTAACTTCTATTTAGCTCCTTGATGTCTAGTTTTCCTCATATATATTTTTTAAGATTTTATTTTTAAGTAATCTCTGCTAACATGGAACTCGAACTCACAACCCTGAGATCAAGAGCCACATACTCCACCAACTGAGCCGGCCAAGCACTCCTACTCTTAAGTTTTTAAAAGCATTAATTTTTGCCTCTTAGTTTTACTGCATGACCTCTTTAGTGTTATTTGTATATATCTCAAGTTTGATTTCAAGTATTTTCTAACTTTGTGATTTTTTTTTTTTTTCAACGTTTATTTATTTTGGGACAGAGAGAGACAGAGCATGAACGGGGGAGGGGCAGAGAGAGAGGGAGACACAGAATCGGAAACAGGCTCCAGGCTCTGAGCCATCAGCCCAGAGCCCGACGCGGGGCTCGAACTCACGGACCGCGAGATCGTGACCTCGCTGAAGTCGGACGCTTAACCGACTGCGCCACCCAGGCGCCCCTCTTTTTTGACTTATTATGTAAAACAAAATTTTTTTCATACCAAATTGGAGATTTCTATTGTTATTGTTCTTTGTTAAGTGAGTTCTACTTCTTTTTGTAATACATCAAAAAATTTATTTGTATGGTGTTGATTCTTTGGTATTTAAATCTTTTGTGACTAGTAAAAGTTGTTGAATTTTGCAAATGTTTAACTGTATATCCTTGAACATAAATTCTCTAATTGTTGAATGCAATGTTGCATAATGTTTTCAATCTTTTTTTGTATCTTTACCAATTTTGCCTGATTCATCATTTGCTATACACACACACACACACACACACACCACCTTCCACAGAATTTCTGGATTTATTGATTTTCCTAGTGAATTACTACTTTTATCACTGTTGTAGTCACTCTTTTTCCTTCGTAATGCTGTCTTAATGTCTGATATAGCTAAGGCAACTTATATATGGTTAATATTTGCCTGTGTATGGTTAGTATTAGCACTTTTACTATATCATTTTTCCATTTTTTTAAGCCTTCCTATGTTACTGTTTTAGATATATCTCATTAAAGAGTATATTACTAGATTTTGTTTTTGGTCCAAATTGAATTGTCACCTTTTACCTAACAAATTCTGTCCATTTACATTTATTGTGATAACTGCTATAATGTGATTTATTTCCAGCAAATATTTTTATGTTATCTACTCTGCCTTATTTTCTTTTTTCTCTTAACTGTTTACCATTGGATTAGTGGAGTTGTCTTTATTTCTACTTTTATTAAGTGGTTATCCTGAACTGGCTTAATTTGTATACATGACTTCCCAAAGCCAAGTTTCTGAAGAATATCTTTTGGAAGTCATTTTGACGAGGGTCAAATTCTCAGTCTTTTTTCTAAAAATGTATTTAATTTTGCCCTCACTCTTGTTGAGTGTAGGTTGACAATTCCCCCAACATTTCATTTTCTTATGGACTTAATTTTGCTGTTGAGAAGTCTTGACAAATTTTTTGCTCATATTTTGGTAATTTATCTCAAGCATTTCATATTCTTGACTTATTGTAAATGTATTTTTAAAATTCATTTTCACCTGTTTGCTGCTAGTTTATAGAAATGTAGTTGCTACTAGTTTATGGAAATGCAACTGATTTTCATATATAGACCTTGCTAAATTCACTCACCAGTTCTAGTATTTTTTTTTCAGATTCCTTAGAATTGTTTTTATGTACATGACCTTATAGTCTACAAATAAAAACAGTTCACTTCTTTCTATCTTGTGTGCCTTTTCTCCTTACTGCATTGACTAGAACCTCTGCTATAATGTTGAATAGATGTGATGAGAGCAGACATCTTTGCCTTTATCTCAACCTTGGAAGCATTTGGTCTTTCAGCATTACTGTGATGTTGGCTATAAGTTTTTATTGATTACTTTTACCCTATTGAGGAAGTTTCCTTTTATTCTTTGCTAGTTTTTTTTTTTTTAAAGGAATGGGTGTTGAACTTTGTCAAATGCTTTATCTGCATCTATTGAGATGAACTTTTTTTTATGCTATTCATATAGTTAATTATATTAGTGGATTTTCAGTGTTAAATGAACCTTGACTTAATCAGATATGCCCCACTTGGTCATGATCTCTGATATTTTTTATATATTGAATTCCATTTTCTAATATTTTGTTAAAGATCTTTGAATTTGTGTTTATGAGGGTTGTTGATCTATAGTTTTCTTGTAAATTTTATCCTGACTTTGGTGTCAAGGGTAACAATACTGGCCTCATAAAATGATTTCAGAAGTCTTCCCATGTTTTCTGTTACTTTTTTGCTTACGCTGAAGATCTGTGTATTTTATTGTATTATGTGCGTTTTGTATGGTATTGTGTTGTACTGCATGTATATTGCTAATTATACTTTATTTTTTAAAGTTTATTTGAGAGGGAGAGCATGAGTGAGAGAGGGACAGAGATAGGGGGAGAGAATCCCAAGCAGGCTCTGTGCTGCCAGGACAGAGCCGGACGCAGGGTTCAATGTCACTATCTCACAATTCCTGAGTTCTAGCCCCATATCAGGCTCTATGCTGATGGCTCAGGGCCTGGAGCCTGCTTCAGATTCTGTGTGTCCTTCTCTCTCTGCCCCTCCCTGACTTGCCCTCTGTCTTTCAAAAATAAATTTAAAATAAATAAATTTAAAACAAGTAAAAGAAAAAAAAAGAGTTGGACACTTAACTGAGCCACCCAGATGCCCCACTTTAATTTTTTTTTTAATGATGAATATAGAAGGGAATGTTGAGTTTTCCACAAAACAACATACAACTATATAGGTGTGAATGTGTTGAGTAGAAGCAGTGCTGGCACACTGAATCAATAGCACTGTATGGGGAGAAAAGATTTTAATAAGAGCTTGGTCATAAAATTTGTATGAAATGTGTATTCTATTCAATTTTTAAAACAACCAACATTAACCAAACTTAAGCACTCTCTTATAACCCTTTTCCTATTCTCTTATTGGACTGCCCTATTGGACAAAAAGGCAGATTTTTTGTTCTTAGATATTATTAAGCATAAATAGCATACCCATCTCTCTTAACTGCAGAAAATGGGTGGTTGACAGAGAGCAAAGAACAGAGACCAGTGAATTTTAGAAAGGGCCCAATAACCAAATGAAGTGGTATTGCAGAAAGCGCATATGCATGAACATGTGCAAGGAGGTCCTTATCTTCTAGCAAATTCTCCAAGGGATTCTTTTTTTTTTTTTTTCCTTCAAAGTTTTTTTCTTTTGAGAGAGAGAGAGAGCCTAACTGGGAAAGGGGCAAAGAGAATTCCAAGCAGCCTTCACAGGACCAGTGCAAAGTCCAATGCAGGGCTTGAACTCAGGAACCACGAGATCATGACAGGAGCCCAAGTCAGATGCTTAACTGACTGAGTGACCCAGGTGCCCCCGCGAGGGATTGCTCTTGAAGAACTTCAAACCTAGATAAATTAAAACTGACAACCTTCGGTTCAGCTCAGAAAATTCCACACATACACAAATTAGATGTGTTGTTTCTCATCTTTTTAAACTCATTCTGCCAAGGTTGTGTTGGACTTCCCAATAACAAGAGGGAGCAGGAAGACTGACTTTTGTTTTCCTTGCTTTTCTCTGCGTCGCTTTTTAATAAACCCAGAGAAAATCTACGGCTTTGTCTCTGTTAGTTTTTTTCCACAAAAAAGTAAAGACACTACCATAAAAAAGCCAAGGCATAAGTATACATAAATTACAGTAGAGAACTTTTCATGGCACTTAAGGGTGTTCTCTCACCCCCTCTTTCAGCATCTTCTGTGTACTTTGTTGATGCTCTCCCTCCAAACTATTGGTTCTACTTTGCTAAGGGGAGAATGCTAGTTCCGGAGGGCCCGGGCAGACCAGCTCGGAACAATACGGAAAAGGCCATAGGCTGCCACCAATAACCCTTCCTTGTACAGCTCTTAGAATCTCTTCAACATTGGTCTGAAGGACGTCAGCTAAAAGACATGACACATTATCAACCTGCCCATAGTACCTCAGTCTGATCTTGTTTCTACTTCTTAGGTTTCACAATTTTAAATTTTACTTCTAAGTAATATGAAAACCTTGGTCTTCTTTTCACTATTCTAATGAATACAACCAGTTATTAAATGTGTTGAATACAACTTCAGAGCAATTTTTGATATGGATACATGGGGTGGAGTGGGAAGGAGACTTATCCTCCAATCCCGATGTTTGCATCCCTGTGGAAGGACAGACATCACCCCCTGGCCTCCCTGTGCCCCTCATTCATTCCTCCCCTGGGAGGGACTTACCTAATTGATGAGTTACAGCAAGGCCCTGGACTGCACGGTTTGGCTGTTCCATCACCTGTGCCTCTTCAGAGTTGGCCTGCCTTCAGAGAGCACCACTGCTCTTGGCCATGCACTAAACTCAACGGTCCAGGCTCTGCCCTTGGAGGGGAAGCTGGCAGTGTCTGCAGAGCCGCTGGCGAGTCAGTCACATTCTGGGGTTCAGTATTAGCCCATTTTCCATAGATATATAAGCCACATTCTTCAATATCCATTTTATTATTAATGAAGATATTTTGGTCATCATGTGCCTTATTCCTTTGACTTCTCAGTTGGTTCAGGATTGAGTAAGAAAAGGTACAGTACTTCTCATACCCCAACAGGATATAGGATTCTTTCCTGCAGTCAGCATTTTGAGTGAAATTAGAAGCTCATTAGGAGATGTCTAAGAACCAGCTATATTTTTACCCGTGTCTTCATTCATCTTTCTGCAGATGGAAAGCAGAAAAACTGGTGGGGGGGGGAGGGACTTAACTTCTAAACCAATAACACTCCTCTCTCACTGCTTTTTTTTCTCCCCTTTGTTTAATGAGTGACAGCGGGCAAAATGCAGTGGACCACTCAAAAGACACAGACCCAGACAAGTGTCTCTCCTCATGGAATTATCTCAATGGTGGTTTGTGAATTTTTATGAAACTTCCAACGAATGCAGCAGTTCTAAACATCTTCAACGAAATGCCTAAAAGGCAAGAATTACGGATCTAGTCGATGGTCATCAACCATCGCCCCGTTGAATTTAATGGGCTAGAAGAAGAAAACGCAACACCACATTGAGAGCTTTTTAAAATATAATTTAAAACTATGTTGTACCAGTACAATATATTAATTTTACAAATGTAAAATTTTATCCGCTGTTAAAGCATTTGCAAAAACCACACATCCTACTTCAGCTTTATTGCACAATATCTATAAGAAAATATTAATTTTTAAATTAGAAAACATAAAAATGCTTTCAATATAGAAGAGACAATCTGATTTTAAAGACAATACTCTATAAGAATGTCTACCCAGAAAATAACAAACTTTCACAGGATACCAAGCTGGACAGATGCTTCGGCAGATTCAGTACAAAGCACTGTTTAAAACCAGTCCAAGATACTTAATCCAAAGTGTATCATCATTCTTCATTAGAAATCTAGATGCCACTCGAGGCAGTTTCTTAGACTTAAAAAAGTTGAGGCATTTTTCAGTGTGAGCATTCTGAATATCTCTTACCTATTAAAAACAATACTTCCCGCTTAACAGCCATTTGCAGGGTTTTTTCCGTCATGCAGATTATCTCTGGCAACTGTTTTTAACAATGATTAAATGATCACTTTAATTCACTTATGCTGATAAAAAACCCCATCAAGTTAAATACACTTTTAAAACTTAGTCCTTTACAAAAATCAGTTTATAAATTTGTATCATAAAAATTAGTGTCAAAGACCATCAAAATGGCCTTCATTTGTTTTGATATTAGTTGGTTCTCCCAGAGTTGGGATGGCAGACGTCCCACTTCTCTATGTAGTGTTAGTCAGAAAATAAACCCAAGCGCTAAGCTGGAGTCCCGAGACAGGTTAATCCGTCTGTACGACGGATTTTAGTGGGATATCACCCTGGGTCTGTATTCCAATGTAGGTGATAAAATACTGACAGCAAATCTTGGTAATTGATTTCACCTCAGACAATGAACAGAATGTAGAGATGCAACAGGAAAAATGTTCATATCGTACATTATCAGTGGGGTTGTGTGTCTCATAGAAAACGAAAACAATCCTTATTAGTTAGAACAAGGATCCACCAAATTTGATACATACGTAGATTATGCATCTTTTCTTATTAAAGCACATTGATTCGATCTCAAGTGTTCTCAAATGTATGCCTTTGTGCAACAGGAGATTGCCTTTTGGAACTTATGGCCTGCATAAGCAAAGTCAAATATAATATTACACATTTGTGTAGAGAAAATCATTATTAAAATAGTGGTTATGCGCTCACAAGTTTATTGTAGGTAGACAGAATTATCAAAAACCCAGATGCTTATAAAAAACTTTGCAGTATTTAGAATTTCTTCCTTAGGAATCAAAGCAGTTGCTTTTCTGGAACTGCATTTTTTCAGAACTGCTCAAAGCACCTCATCTAGATGAGTGTTTTTAAAAAATATATATAAAAAGTCTACAATGAGACTTCAAACATCACATATTTCACCTTTTACGGGCTTTTTATCATGTATCCCTTCCTTAAAGTCCTTCAGAATAAAATAAAAATAAACTCTCACATTCCATTAGAAAAAATGGAAACATTCATGGTCTGAAAAGTTTCTGCATTCCCCCAAATCTTGGTACTATGTGCAATTTCCTCATACACAGGTTTTGAGGAAACCCCTGATCATCTATCACTGAATATTCAGCTAATGGACATGCCATAGAAAATTTACATTTAATAGTAGTAAATAGATTAAAATCTATTCCATAAAATAAAAATGTTCTATGACTTCAATTTAAATACGTATCTGAAAAGCTAAGAGGAGGTTTTTTTGTTTTTCAAAAGTGCTAATTAATACAGTTACAAGTATCTTCAATACATTATGTCCAATTCTTTATAAAACTAAACCACCTTGCTTTAGGCACACTGTTTGATGAGTTTCTAAGAAGCAGAGGGGGGAAAAATCACTTGTCAATTAATCCAGCTTCCTTAATTTTACTGAAGAAGAATTTCTCCAGGATATTGGCACATTTGTAGTATTCGCTTTCAGGGGGGTTGTATTCTTTGCAATTGGTAAAGACTCGCTGTAAATCTGCCATGAATAATTTCTTAGACACGTAGTACCTATTCTTGAGGCGTTCGCTCATGGTTTTCAGATCTGCACAGGAAAAAAAAATATTAGCAATCTTTGACTCCTATTTTAAACACTCGCGGACAAAAGGGAGACAGGGAGAGAAATTTATGTCATTGGTTTGGCTACATTTTTACCACCCCAATGCCCCTGCTTATAAGAAATTCATATGATCAAGGAAAACAGTTCCTAAATCTTAGGTTGTTTCTGTTGTGAGCGTTCCTTGTGTAAAATCACAGCATTTTAACATTGAAGGGACCATTATTAGTCATCTGGCCCAATCCCCTATTCAGCACAAGGAAGCTAAGTAGATTAGCAGTGATAAGTATGATAAACTAAGTACTGTTAGCTATTCATTCGGAATTACACAGAAGAGGCTCTATCTACACAGAGTAGAGCAGGTGGGACATTTGTACTGAATCACTGCATTACTTAAGTCGAACAATCAGACTGAGTTTGTTTCAATAAATTCACAGTTGTTTTGGTGCTGTAGAGACAGAACTAAAGTACAGAAACTGATCATAAATAAATCTGCAGATACACCAGTGTCCTTGCATATAAAGATTCAAATTCATTTAGTTCCATGCTCCATCCATGAAATAAGAATCACAAGCAATAAAAAAAAAAAATCACACAAAATTTTTTTTCTAAAGCCAGTAAGCCTTGAGAGACTACTGTAAAATAGTATTTTTCCAATATATCTACTTCCTTTAAATTATACTATTTTACAAATGAAAACAGTACTTTATCTAAACTTATAAGAATACCATGGGGCTTGTTTACTCCCCACTCTTAGGACTGATTTAAAGAATTCCATGCAGGGGTGCCTTGGTGGCTTAAGTCGGTAAAGCATCCGGCCTCAGCTCAGGTAATGAACTCACGGTTCGTGAGTTCAAGCCCCATGTCAGGTTGTCTGCTGACAGCTCAGAGCCTGGAGCCCGCTTCAAATTCTGTGTCTCCCTCTTTCTCTGCCCCTTCCCCACTCGCTCTCTCTCTCTCTCAAAAATAAATAAGTATTAAAAAAAAAAATTCCATGCAGATTAGAAGATGTTAACATTTGTCTACTGATAGGTTCCTAGTTGACTCTAAGTCTGGTTCTATCATTAAAACTTATATTAACTGTGGGGCACCTGGGTGGCTCAGTTGGTTAAGCCTCTGACTTTGGCTCAGGTCATGATCTCATGGTTTGTGAGTTCGAGCCCCATGTAGGGCTCTCTGCTGTGAGTGCAGAGCCCGCTTCAGATCCTCTGTCTCCCCGCCCCCCCTCTGCCCCTTCCCTGCTTGTTCTTTCTCAAAAATAAACATTAAAAAAATTATATTAACTGTGCATGGAAAAATAAGTCAAAATTGTTAAAGAAATACCTCTGACTACCCATAACCCAAATTCCCACTATATGATTAAATTTTCCAGAGGCAAGGAAACTTACAACCAACTACAGTGGGATTATCAGTTAGTCAGATATATAAAATTATGTACAACCAAAAATGGAAATTCATTTAGATCAAAATCTTAAATCTACCAAAACACCAAAGAAAAAAATGGGAAATATGTACTCTCGCCTATTTCCTCTGAACAAAGCTTATCTTTGGTAGTGCTATGTCATCAATCTGTGAGTTCAACGTTCAATTTTCTTCTCTCACTAAAACAGTTTGGAAAAAGAGAAAAACTGGCAAGTGTTAAGATACTTAAAGGTTCAGCAAATACCCCACTAGCTGTCTCACCCGAGTGTGACTGAACAGATGAAGATGTCCTCTCATTAAATGAAGAAAGACTAATGAAATTAATTGTGTCTCTCCAAGTAAGTTAGATGTTTACCTTCCTTCCACCACATGCCTACCACTTAAGATATGCTACCTGATATAATTTTTTGTTTTAGAAGGAAAAGACATGTAACCAAAAAGGGAAAAAAAGACTGAAACATGGCACAAAGAAGTTTATCCAAAAGCTTTCAAACTATTATTTGGAAGAGAGTGGATAAGAAGAGATGGGGAGAGCCTAAAATACAGTAGGAACAAAACAAGAGTCATAGAAGTATTTGAACCTTTCAGAATAATTACAGCCAATTCCGTACATTTCCTTTCCATCTTTCTATTCTACTCAGTTATAAATAACATCTTTCTTCCTCCAGCCTTCTAAGAGGCTTGGTGGCCCAAAAGGCATGTGTTAAAAAAGAAGGTGATTACACATCAGTGATACCACACAGGAAGAAATCATAAAATTATTCTGTTTTCATCCCCCACCCCCACCAACTTGGGAGTTCTGGGTAAATAGGAAAACTCTAACTAGTAATCCACACATGGTAAGAAGACATGCTTGAACCAGACTACTCAGACAATGTTCTGAATGAGATGCCCCAAATGACACAGGTTAGGTCTCATTCATATGGGAGAAAAGAGTTTTTGAAGGCAAAGGGGAAAGAGAAGAAATGCTTTTAGAAAAAGCCAAGAAGGCAATAATGGGAGAAAGTAAAATTATTGATCTGTCAGTCTTGTCCTCAGAAAAAAGACCATCTTTTTGGGCATGACCATCTTAGGGGCAAGACTACACATTTTACTCAGCACCTAAAGACATCTCAAGAAAAATATCATTACTCCCCTAAAGAGCACCATTTACTGTTTTAATTCTCTTTGTCTAGAAAACACCTCAGTTCACCACTGGTCTTGCTCAATGGGGCCAATATTGCCCTTGGAAGCATTCAGCTATGCACACAGGTGGTATCCAACTGGAAAGGCTCATCCCTTTGCTTGGCTGGACCAGGAAAAACACTTCCAGAAAGCAGGCTGAGAGTAGGCTATGACAGACAGGACCTTCTAGAACTACTATTGCAGGTCTTCAGAGCATACGTGAGCAGGGCTAAAAGATAATTATTCTCCCCAAACTCACACAACCTCCCACGAGGGTTTCATAAAAGGAGTGGAGATGGTCCAGGGTCAGTTGGAGTTAACTCCAAAGGTCAGTTAACTTAAGTTTGGAAATGGGCACAAATGGTCTTTACATATACTTTTTAAATGTTTATTTATTTTTGAAAGAGAGAGTACAAGTAGGGGAAGGGCAGAGAGAGGTGGGGGACAGAGAATCCGAAGCAGGCCCCGTGCTGACAGCAGTGAGCATCTGATGCAGGGCTTGAACTCCCAAACCAGATCACGATCTGAGCTGAAGTCAGATGTTCAACCAACTGAGCCACCCAGGTACCCTGGTCTTAACATATTTTTTACATGATGGAAAATACCGAGGGACACATCACTGGCTCAGTCAGTAGAGCATGCAATTCTTCATCTCAGGGTTGTGAGTTTGAGCCACATGTTGGGTGTAGACATTACTTAAAAATAAAACCTCTTAAAATTTTTTTTAAAAAAGAAAAGAATATACAGACTCCCCAAACACCGTTCCATACAGAATTCTAGACTCAGTCAATCCTCACACTTTGGTTTTCATAACTGAAATACACAGAAGCAAGGCAGAAAGCAAAGGGAAAGAAAAGCATATAGATGTATGTCCACTTTAAGGAGTACAGACTACCCAAATCATTACTATGACTATATAAAACACATTCATGTGAAAATTAAGGCTATAGAAAACACCCACAAATAATTCTGTTGCCAGGGAGCTAATGGGTCCCTTTCCTATTTTAATACTTGCTTGGTACCAGGAATAGATTACAGGTGGAAAAGGGACAGAAGACACAGGCTGGCTCCCAAACAATGGCCACACAAGTGACTGAAAAGAAAACATTTCAGCTAGTTTTCTGTCATCTACACAATGCCAAATTAGTTTAACTGGATTCTCAATTGGTTCAACTAATCATTTAGCATGGTGCAGGTACAGCAGCAAATCCCACACTTCTACATTTCTAAAGGCATTTCTTGTTTGTTTGGTATTGGATGTGTAATAAAGCTTTAAAAAGGAGTGTAAACAGGGACACTAATAGTATCCATCAAGAACATGGAAAATCAAGAATTTCTCCCTCTGCTAGGATAGCAGGCAAGCAGCTTAATCCAACTTCTTTTTATTGCTTTCAAAAATTCTCAAAAGGCTCACAATATATCAAGAGGACAACCTGAAGTTTCTCCATTTGCAACCAAATGGGGGAGTATAAACAAGGCTGTGTCCACACAGCCAGCTTTCACATCTAGTAGCTGAGTGCAGTTCCCCGCGTGGGCTTTCTGCATCGAGTGCTGTCGGGTGCAGCTCTGAAAGGTGCAAGCATGTCTCCTGAACACAGCCACCCACGACTCCTTTATCACGCTGCTCTACGTCACTGGCCCTCCGCGGGGATGGGGAATCCCACCGCCCGTCATCACACAAACCCTACCCTACCACAGAAGATTACAAATCAACCTCAGCAACCGTTTGTCCCCCACACCGCCATCCAGAGAGTGTTACATCTATACTTAGAAAATGTTAATGGCATTACCCATGGGGAACCTTATAACTTCATAATATCCCGGAGCTTCTGTTCTCTTCACAGGTTCCATGAAGGGCCAAGCGCTTTGATGGCTCTTGAGTAAAGAAAAAAGTAAGGTATCTAATATGGAAATTCCATGTGGGAAATCATTTCAAAATATCTGCATGAGGTGAATGAAAAGAAAACACCCACCTTCACCTGCTGGAGGATGCTCTTGAGCGTGCTGTAAAGCTGGTCAGGGTCTTTGGGCTCTTTACTTGAAAGGAAAAGAGCAAACAACAAGGAACAATGATTAGTTTTTTGCCCTCCTGCCAGGGGATTCCTATTCAGCTCATTTTCACAAAACCCTAAGACTGGAACCATCCCAGCACTTTCTATGAAAACTGAAACGCAGCAAGTGCCGCCTGAGTGATTACAGTCAGTTTGCCCGTTTCCTCTAAGTTGCGGGGAGGAAAGAAAAATCACTTCCATTAACATCCTCTCACCCATCTGACTTACCTTTTCTCTCTTCCACTCGGCTTCCAGCCTGTCTCTCCTACATGTCAACGAAATTAAACACTGAATGAGAACTGCTTTCGGTCAAGAGAATAACAACATTAATACTTATCAAAATGCAATAAATTATACGCATGCCTAAATAAAAGTCTATTTCTGGGAAGAGACAGAAATCAACTGCAATTAGTTTTCTTCCGTATATGGCTACAAACCTGAAACATTTCCAACATTCCCAAGATAACCAACACTACTTTAGGTTAGTGTTTTTTAAAGGAGGAACTCCAACTTTTCAGAGGAGAGTATAAAAAATAAATATGTCAGTACCGGGGACATGTGTATATTTGAAACTCTAAGTCACATTTTTTTTTGCTAATCACATGTGAAAGAGTTAAGCTGTTATTTTAGGTTAGAACAAACCTTATCCCTCCCGGTCTCTATTTTATTTGGCAAAGAACCTGCTTGCAATGCAAGATGGTTTAGCGCAGCAGAAAGAAAACACAGCCTCAAATCCAATAGACCTGGATTTGATTTCTTGCTCACTCCTTAAAAGCTAACTTATCCTAGATAGATTACTTAACTTTTTGCCTCTACAGTTTATCAATCTATAAAACAGAACTCTAAAAATTAGGTGACGTTATCGCTTTTGAGATTAGTTGATGTAAAAAAAAAACAAAAAACCAGAAAAATGCCTGGCAATATGGTAGCTATTGTGCCATTAACAGGGATGATATAGGGAAGTGAAATCTCTAGGGCTAGAAGTAAAAGTAAGATGTGCTATAGGGTAGCCATTGTAATGAAGGAATATATCTTGCCCAAATAATGTCTTATTTTTTTTCTGGAGAACTGTAGTTTGTTGCATTTTGTTTTCTGTATTAAATCTTCAATATACTAGAAGATGCTGGATTTGAACTGAATCAAAGCATAGCTATTCAATACTTTCGATCTACAAAAACAAGCTATTTTGTGTGTTTTATCCCAGGATGAGTCACCTCTCACATACTCACAGATAAGAACCCTTGGGAAAACTACTCTAAAATAGGGAACTTGAAACAAATTATATGTTTCCAATCATCTTTTTTAGAAATGCTGAGAGACTGATTTGGCCGAGCACACGTGGGCAGGTTGCAATCATGACGGCAATGAGCAACGGGTACGAACAGCAAAATGTCTGGAGATCCGAATCAGGCGGCTTCTAATTCTGACAGTTACTAGCCATGTACTATGTAAGCTCAAAGGACTTAATCATTCTGAGACTCAAATTCCCCATTTGTAGAAGTAGAATTCCCCTGTGCTCTAACAGCAACCTCTCGATAAATGGCAGATATTATCAGATACAAGAAGGGGTCATCTGAATTCTCCTTGATTTGTCCACACTGAGAAGTAGAGAAAAGACATAAAGGGAAAGCATGAACTCCCTTCCCAAGACTACAAACACCATGAATGGAGACAGGCAGAGCAAAAAGCTTTCCAAATCACGGCACTCTGGCAATTGTTTCAAACCTATCTCATGGCATGACCAAAAGGTTTTGCTTTTAAAAGAAGATCTATACATACTAATTCCAGGAATGCTTTCTATTGGAATCTGTCGAACTCCATCTTTAAAACACGAAAGTCCAGGGTATACTTTTCGAATCTGGGCTTGTTTTCTTTCTATCAGCTTTTTAATGATCTGTAAAGCACAGGAAGAAAATGTGTTTAGTGACAGAAGTTTGTGGCTACAGATTGAGCTACTCAACCTAGGAAGTTGGGCCCCTAAATATACCTTCAGGACACAAAAAAGGAGAAAGGGTGAATGCCATTTTACAGGTAAGACATGAAAACCTTCTATTACACACCATGCCCCTTCGGTGGCATTCACACAACTGTCTTTGAAACCTTGTCCCCTGCCATTCAAAACAGCCAAGACTGAGAGAACACACTGCCCTCAGGGGCGGCGATCCTCCCTAGCACAGGAGCCAGTGATTTTGTCTTGCTTCTCTGAGGGGCCTCTGCCCAAGGGGCAGCCAAGCAGCTCTGTGCATCAGCTAACCCAGCTGAGCCCCGTGTCAGGACCCCTTCAGGTCCCCAGAGCAGGAACTATTCCCTTCAGACTGGAGGGCACATGAACAGGCCTCAGAAAGTTGCCAATGACAGGATGACCTTACTAGCACTCAAAATTGTCAAGGCTTGGGTGCCTGGGTGGCTCAGTTGGTTAGGCGTCCGACTCTTCATTTTGGCTCAGGTCGTGATCTCACGGTTCATGAGTTCAAGCCTCGCGTCAGGCTCATACTGACAGTGCGGAGCCTGCTTGGGATTCTCTTTCTCCCTCTCTCTCTGCCCTTCCCTGGCTCATGCTCACTCTCTCTCAAAACAAATAAATAGCCCTAACCCATGCTGTTTGTATCAAAAAAGCAATTCCAAATTGTTCAGGCAACACAACTCCTGTTGTGAGCATTCAGGACCTATAAGGGAATTTTGTAAAATAATTCCTAATGTACTTAGGTTAACTATTTCCAAAACAGAACAGTTTTCCATTTAAAAAAAAAAAAAAACAAACAGAAAAAGATAAATTAAAAATAGCCATCCAGAAACTGTCATAACTGAATTTTGGAAAAGAAAAAACAAAACAGTAGCAGTCATTAATTGAATTTACAAAGGAAAACAAAAAATTCCAGTTCCTAACAGCTTGATCTCAAACACATCGTTGGTAAATGTTCTAGCATGAATACATTTTAATCCTAACAAGTAAACAAAGAACTCCATAATGTGAATAGGACTAGTCAAAGTATATTCCTAACAAATCTAGTTCAATGCTGTCCAATAGAAATACAATGTGGGGCACCCTGGGAGGCTCAGTCAGTTAAGCATCTGACTCTTGATTTAGGCTCGGGTCATGATCTCACCATCATGGGATCAAGCCCCATGTTGGGGCTGGAACCTGCTGGAACGTGACCATGGAACCTGCTTGGGATTTTCTCTCCCTCTCACACTGCCCCTCCCCAACTTGTGCTTTCTCTCTCTCTACATAAATATTTAAAAAAATATATATATAATGCAAACCACTAATGTAATTTTTTTTTTAATGTTTATTTATTTTTGAGAGAGACAGAGCATGGATGGGAGAGGAGCAGACAGAGAGGGAGACACAGAATCCGAAGCAGGCTCCAGGCTCTGAGCTGCCAGCACAGAGCCTGATACGGGGCTCAAACTCACGAGCCTTGAGATCATGACCTGAGCCGAAGTCAGATGCCCAACCGACTGAGCCACCCAGGCGTCCCATCACTCATGTAATTTTAAATGTTCCAGTAGCCACACTCTTTAAAGTAAAATGTAACAGGTAAAATTGGATTTTAACAGTATGTTTTTATTTACCCCAATATATCCAAAATATTATCACGGCTGTATATAATCATTAAAAAAAAAAATAAAGATATGTATGAGATACTTTACATTCTTTTATTCATAACAAGTCCTCAAAATTGTAGTGCATCTCAATTTCAGCAGTCTATATATCAAGTGCTCAATAGCCAATATGTAGCTAGTGGCTCCCATTCTGGACACACAGATCTAGATGGATGCTCCCCCTTGTTTATTTATGAATCTAAGTCTTTTTTTTTTTTTTTTTAATTTTATTTTTAAGTAATCTCTACACCCAGCATGGGGCTCAAATTTACAACTCCAAGATCAAGAGTCACATGGCCTACCAACTGAGCCAGCCAGGCACCCCAAGTCTAAGTTTTTGGGTTTTATTTTAAGTTTTTGTATTTATTTAGGTAATCTTCTACACCCAATGTGGGGCTTGAACTCACAACCCCGAGATCAAGAGTCATATACTCTTCCAACTGAGCCAGCCAACAAGCACCCCTCCCCCAGTCTAAGCCTTTTTTTAGAATTTCTTTTTAATGTTTATTTTTGTGAGAGAGAGAGAGACGGTGGGAATGAGCAGGGGAGAGGCAGACAGGGAGGGAGACAGAGGATCTGAAGCAGGTTCTGCGCTGACAGCAGCAAGACCAATGTGGGGCTCCAACTCATGAACCGTGAGATGATGACCTGAGCTGAAGTTGGACACTCAACCAACTTAGGCACCCAGGTGCCTCCCTCCTCCAGTTTAAGTCTTTTTAAAAGAGAATCCTAATGGCAATCTCTTAAATAAACACCTTCAAAAAATATAACTTCAAAGTTAAATTTTAAAAGCTTTTCTCTTTATCAGGAATGCTCTCAGATGTGATATCCCACCCCAGTGGGTTCCACACCCCTTGTGTAGTACCTTGAAGGTTTGGGGTCCTAGTGAGTGACTGGTAATGGCAGTAGAGGGTTTCTTAACCCCTCTGAGCCTCCAAGGATCGCTTTGGAAAAAGGAGACATTTCACTTCTGTTCCAGTCTTTTATCTTCACTTCCCTCGAAAATGTCTCCACTTCTCCACCTGTCATCATCCTTCTGTCCTCAAATCCTTCTCCCGGTCCACCACTGTCCATTTCAGTCTCCCCAAACCAAAGATTTAGGGGGACTCCCCCATCTGTGATATGCCAATAAGTCTTAGCACATCTTCTTACAAAGAAATCACGCTAGTTGGCCTCACCCTTACTTTGGATCCTCCAAACCCAGCCCCCCTCATTGTTTCACACTTGGATGAAGATTTGAGAAGTATCCCCACCTCTCAGGCCCTTCGCCCCAACACGCACATGCACTCATACACTCACCTCTGTCTGCTCAGGGTCTAGTCACACTTTCTCAAATAGTGCCTTTTATCACTGGCACAGCTATGGTCCTAGCTGAATCTATTTATGCTGGACTCTGAATCTTTGCCCATGCTGATGGGATTTAGCAGGCTCAAAACAGCTCAAAATACATCTCACATGAAGACACCTCCAATGATGCTAGACCCTTACAGATCGCACTTTCCTCCTGGAGCCAATGCTCACAAAGTAGTCCTCCACTCCCACTCTGCTCCCCTGTCCAGCTGCAAACTTCTCTATCTCCACCAGCCACAACCACAGTATATTCTGCTCTTGCATGCTTCTAGGGGCCAGGAAAACCCTCTACACACTTACAACTTTGTTTGCTACCACCACTAGTCCCTGCCTTGCACAAGGAGGTCTTCAAAAGTCAGAATAAAGAGACTTGTGACACTCTCTTGAATTCTGTGGAAGAAGATACTACATGAATCCAAGTATTTTATTATGGTGAGTTCACGTCTCTTTGTTTTTTTTTTTTTTTACACGAGGTGTTTGCATTTGTTTTTTGTTTTTGTTTTTTTTTTTTTTCAACGTTTATTTATTTTTGGGACAGAGAGAGACAGAGCATGAACGGGGGAGGGGCAGAGAGAGAGGGAGACACAGAATCGGAAACAGGCTCCAGGCTCCGAGCCGTCAGCCCAGGGCCCGACGCGGGGCTCGAACTCCCGGACCGCGAGATCGTGACCTGGCTGAAGTCGGACGCTTAACCGACTGCGCCACCCAGGCGCCCCGAGTTCACGTCTCTTTGAAAGGAACTAGGTTAACAGCTCCAAGCCAGCATGAGCCACTCCGAGGCACATGTTAGAGAAGGCTGGAGGGAAACAGGGAAGGTGAGGAGAGAGGGAGATGAGATCCAAGAGGAGGGGAGAAAGAGGAAGGGGGAGGGAGCACTGTCGTCTAAATAAGTGCCTGCTTTTGCTAGCTCCTTGTGTGTGCCTTTCCCCTCTATGTAGTAAGAGCCAAAAGATCCAGACTAGGTGAATCTGCAGGGAAATCCTGCTCTCAGCTTCCACCCAGAGACACAGGAGTCCTGCTCGGAGGAGGAATGCGGGAAGGGCAGCTGACTGCTCGGTGATGGCTCTAGTTGGCCCCCCATGCTGAACACTGAGCCGCTGAATACAGACCTGCTCATTAAACTCCAAAGAGAACAATGAAGAAAGCTAGCTCTTCAGAGAGAGACGGAGGGGGGAGGTGGGGGGGCTGCTGTGCTTTTATTAACTCTCCAAGTACCCTATTTGTAATTCTAAGGCTGACATCTCTTAGCAAGAAACAACAAAGGTTGTTATTTTCTAACTTAAAACAAAGGGGTGGGGGGAGCTTTTACTCACAGTCATGCTCACATTCATAAGAACAAGTCTGGCCCACTTCAAGTAAAAGGAAAATATTTATTGAGCTCCTACTATGCACCAAATTCTATGTAAGGAGTTTTACGTCTGTCATGTTGGTCATGTCTGACAAACAACTAAGAACTAGGGCTAAGGAACATGAGTAGAAACCAGAAAACAAAGATGGGTTGAAGACAGATGTCTTTTTTTGGTTACCTGCTAGGACAAAAGTGCACTAGAATGAAGAACAGAGGTATGAAATGAAACTGATGTGCAAAGACACAGCTGCAAAGCCTGTTCTTGAAGGCCAACGAACTACGGGAGTAAGGAGGTGGCTTCACACAAAATGCATTCATTTCATAAACGGCCTCTGCACACTCCCCAATTCTGCTCTTTTTATGGTATTTTCTTTTCTATCGTGGATAAATGTAAAATTACTATGCAGTCAAATCTATCAACCTTTCCCCTTACCGTTTCTCTTTTAGTTCCTGTGCATAAAAGACTTCGCCCCATAATCAGGTAACAAATCACTGAATTCCTACAAGTATAAGCCTTCAGAAGTTGCAACGTTAAAAGAAGAGATGGATACATACGAAGATAAACCCTAAGTAAGATAATGAATAACAAAAATTCAAATGACCGGATCAAACTTATGCTAGAGAAGTTCAAAGGAGAAACTGAACACAGGCCCAAGTAGTCCGATTTGTATGTGCATTGGGGAGAGTGAGGTGGGTAATGGAGAAAGACACCAAGATAGAGGCTTAAAGCATCAGTAATGACTTTTAGAGAAGAGTTTAGGAAAGCAAAGAGGTAAGTATGGGAAGGATGCAAGAGGCCGGAAGGTAAAAGGCTTTGAAGGTGAAAGTAAGATACGTCATCATATTTTATAAGTTTTGTATTTTACACCAATTTAACAAGTGTTGACTCTTTTCGGAATGGTGCTTAGAGAGGAGACAGATCAAGGATACGATCAAAGAAGAAATCTATACAAACCATTCTAAACTAAGGCTACGATACGTGCGAGAGCCATGCACCTGACACCCACTGGTACACAACTCACCCAACGAAGACCAACCTATATGGAAGGAATATGAGTCACATGCTTACCTCCTTCTGCTTCTTAATGATGACAGAAAATTCTGTGTATGGGATCCGTGGATTTAGCTCACATCCCATTAAAGTGGCCCCTTCATAATCCTTGATGTAGCCAACATATTTGGTTTTAGGTATTTTAATTTCTTTGGAGAAACCCTGCAATGAGATTAAATTCATTCATACGGGTGTTGTGCATCAGGTACTTACTGAGGGCAAACCACGTGGTAGGCCTCAAGATATGCTTCTTTCAAGTTCTCATCACATTATTCGGGGAAGGATTAGCGAGAAACCCCTCCACGAAGTTCAAAAACATCACAAATCAAACTGTGCAAGCAGGAAGCAAGATGACATAAACCCATAATCCTCGTAAAACACGAATTATACAAAACAGTTTTCACAGAAATTAAAATAAGCTTTAAATGCATAATTTCTCCCAACATGGGGAAGGAACCGCAGGATTCTCAACAAATCAAACACCGATCTAAATTCTGAAAGAAAATCTTATCCAAAAGTATATTAATTAGGGGTACCTGGCTGGCTCAGTCAGTACAGCACGTGACTCTACATCTTGGGGTAGTGGGTTCAAACTACACGTTGGGTATAGAGATTACTTAAAAATAAAATCTTTAAATATATATACAAATTCGTTTAAGTTTACTTAGAGAGAGAGAGAGAGCATGCTCAAGTATGCATGAGTGGAGGAGGGCAAAGGGAGAGGGAGGGAGGGAGGGAGGGAGGGAGGGGGAGGGAGAGAGGGAGAGGGAGAGGGAGAGGGAGAGGGAGAGGGAGAGAGAGAGAGAGAGAGAGAGAGAGAGAGAGAGAGAGAGAATCCCAAGCAGGCTCCTTGTTGTCGGTGCGGAGCCCAATGCAGGGCTCAAACTCACAAACCATGAGATCATGACCTGAGCCAGACACTTAACTGACTGAGCCACCCAGGCGCCCTTATATATATAAGAATTAGAACTTTGATGTTGAGGAAATGAAACCCCTACTGTATAGGCAAAAACTTCTAGGCCATCATAATGTGTAGCTGTTTCAGTGACATTTATTTAAAATTTATTCTTTTACATACTTTAACCTGCAGTAACCTAGTATTTCAGGATATATATTTTAAATATATATTATAAACATAACTCTCCCTACAGTGCCTATTTCACTTCTTTGCAGTAAATTACTTGAAATTCAGAACTATCACCAGCAGTTTCCTGCTTCCCTTTCAGCAAAAACTTATTTTCCAAGCAATCATTGCCATAATCCTCAAAGAGGACTACAGACAAGTCATTTAAAAAACATGACTGATATTTCAAGCTTTGCAATGTATTTACAGCCTAAGGATGATGTTTAAGCCCTCAGTAAAACAATCCCACCAAGTTCTCCCAAGTGAGTTGTATTTAAAAAGTCACAAACAAATCCTAAAGAATGAGAAGAAAATAAATAGGAGATGAACTATCTGACATCAGAGGAAAATAAGCTCTCTAGTCACACAAGACTTACATAAAAAAAGAAGTTAATAGATTTTATGTATTCACGAAATACAGTTCTGTACATGAAAAAGCCATAAACAATGTTGAGACAGCTGATGAAAGGTAGAAAAATCACAAAATAAAAGGTTAATATCCTTAGATACAAGACTTTTCATAAGTCACTGTGAAAATAAAGATTTTAGTAGAAAAAGAGGCAAAAAGACAATGAATTGGCAATTCAAAAACAGAAGAAGAAATACAAAGGATCAACGAACAAGAAAAAAACATGTCAAACTTCACAAAGATCAAATAAATGCAAACACACACAATTTATCTAGGAAAGGAGTAAAAATATATTCCTGAACCCCTTACATACTGCTGACAAGAACAGTTGTTACAGTCCCTGTCAATGCATAACAAAAACCTTGAATATGTCTGGAAACAACTCTACTTCTAGACCCTTATTCTAAACAAACTTAACATAGATGAGGGCAACACACATACACACACACACACTTATAAATGTACACTTGTGTGCAAGAAATACTTAAATGTCCTAAAAATGTGGTAATGGTTTACTGATTTTCTACTTACACCATAAAATTTCAGAGAACCATCAAAAATTACATAACAAATGATCAGAATATAGTAAGTGAAAAAGGCAAGTAATTAAATCACATATACTACGAGCCAAGTTTTTATTTATATATATACACACACATGAACACACACACACAGAGAACAATTACTAGAAAGGTATATATCAAAACATTAACAGTCAATCTCTTTGGGACGGTAAAATTACAAGTGGGTTTTCTTCATTCTGCTTTACTAGGTCTTCCAAGATTTCTACAATAACTGTGTTATCGCTTTTGTAGTTAGGAAAGTGTTTAGGAATTATAAAGCACTATTAAAAAAAAAATATGCAGCCAAAGAATAATCCTTAAAAAGTTGAGCTGACAGGGTTGAACACCACTATTCTTATTTGTTTGCAGTCATGACTACACAGGTATATACAATTGTCAAAGCTTATCAAAATGTTGGTTTAAGATCTGAGCATCTTATAAGTATACATCATTTTTCTAAATTTAGATATAATTCTTTAAATACTACCTTTAACCCCCCCCCAAAATAAATAAAAAATAAAATAATAAACAAACAAATATTATCTTTAACCCGAAAAAAAAAAAAGTTGAGGTGAAAACTTCTGGTAAGAAAGGACCAAGGTGGCAGTCACATTCCTAGCCTTATGTGCGCTGCTGAAGAAGGATTGTCTGAAGCCCTTCATAGACTTCAGAATTTTCTTTCTGCTGTCATAAATGGCAGCTTCCCAGAGGCTGAAACTATTTGTTTGATAGGTGGAGAACTCTATTTACCCAGTCCTTAGGCTGGAAATTTCTCCTTAGCCCGGGGATACCATATATCAGGATGCAATAGAATACTTCATTTATAGATGACATTCATTCATTCACCCAACAAATATTTATTTAGTACTTACTATGGGCTGGTTATACCCTCTACTACAGTCTGAAGCTTACTACTGACTTAAGGATTAAAAAATGCATGTCCTTCTTGTAAGTAGAAAATGATAGAGGAAAAACTTATTTGGATGAAGGCTACCTGAGAATATACTAAGAAAAGAAACGACAGAACAGTTACACGTGAACAACCTACCTGTTTCTTGAAATAACCAATTGCATATTCATCTGCATATGTGAGAAAGTTCAGGATGTCATGCTTTATATGATATTCTTTCAAGTGATTCATCAGGTGTGTTCCATAGCCCTATGTGAAAGTTAGTACACAAACATATTAGGTTCTGGAGAAAGGACATTCCTACAAATTCACTGGGAAATGTTGGCAAATTTAGAAGTTGGTACTTTGATACATGTTACCAACATAGACTAACATCCGTTCTCACATTTCTCAACTTTGAAGATGACCTACAAAACCAAAAATTTCAAAATCCTTGAACTGAGATATAATCAACATTTAAAAATACAAGCTTCTGGTTCTTTGAAAAAAACACACCAAAGCTACAAGAGGCTAGTTCAAACCTAAAGAGTGATGGCTGAATATTAATAAAGCAGTTTGGGGACTAAATATTCTGATTTCTGCTTCTCTTTAAAGTATTTGAGAACCTGAGATGCAAAGAGCAATGTAAATGAAAACTGCTAGGGGCGCCTGGGTGGTTCAGTTGGTTAAGCATCCAACTTCAGCCCAGGTCACGAGCTCATGGTTTGGGAGTTCGAGCCCTGTGTCGGGCTCTCTGCTGTCAGGTCGGAAGGCCCCTTCAGATTCCGTCTCCCTCTGTCTGCTCCTCTCCTGCCCATGCCCTCTCTCTCTTTCTCAAAAATAAACATTAAAAAAAAAAGTGCTAATCTTTACTAGAATACTAACCCAAGCGTTTCCTGTATGTATACAAATCAGCAACCCTTCCAAAGAAATGTAATCATATCACATAGACAGGGTTTTCATCTTTGTCTTATCAGGCCTTTCCGAGCGAGGTCTAACAAACCCAGGATCTCTGAGAGAGTCAGAAGACATAAGAAGTAAACTAAAGACAGTGAACAATGCTGAATAAATTAATGATTGAAATACAAAAAAAAAAAAAAATGCAAGTATTAGGTTTTTCAGTCATATACAAAGCTTAGACAAAAATCTATACATTTAAAGTGACTGTTTTAGAACTTCATTAAAAGAGGGGAAAGTAAATCCAAGCATCCAGACACAAATACCCTCACATAAATATTTTAGAATTTGGTGACACACTTTTCTAAAGAACTCAAATGTGCTTACTCATGGAAATGTAGTTGCACAGGGGGAGAAGGATCTTTGAAGTCATTTGATCTAATTCTCTATCCCATGTGACGCTAGAAGGCTTCTGCCATCTATCCTGAAAAGGCGAGCTGTTAGAACCCCGCCAGGGTAGGGGGATCACTTGGTCCTTACATAGGTCATTTCATTTTCAGATATTGTTATGGTTGGGAAGTCCTTCCTAAAGTTTACCCGAGATCTGACCCTTTCTTATTTCTACTTATTGACCTTAGTTCTACTCTTAGAGTAACAAAGGATCATTCTTGCTCGTAATAACTCTTCAAGCCCTTCAAGACTATACTCTCTCATGCCCATCCCTACCTCCCAAACCCCATGTGAAATACCATTGAGGTTTTAGTCCTTCCTTAAAAGGCATGACTGGAAGACCCCTTATGAATCTAATCATTGTCTTTAGGGCTTTCTCCTGTATATCCATGCTCTTCTAAAGCAGAGATCCCCGGACCAAGCATAATAATTAGGGGATGGTCTGCCCAGTGAATAGGATAATAGTATTACCACCTGATTTTTCCAGAAATTATTCTTCCATTGATGTTACCCAAAGGACATCTTAGCTTTCCACAAACATATCCCAATACTGAAATATTGTGATTTCAATAAAACTTCGATAAAAAGAGGAATGAAATGTCTCTTTCCTTGAGGAGAAGATGGTAAAATGGGGAAGATAAACCCATAAATACAAAATAACACTATAGAGCTGTGCTGTTCAATATGGTAGCTCATAGCCACATGTGGCTTTTGAGCAACTGAAATGTGACTAGCTGAAACTGAGATGTACTAGAGTGTGTAAAATACACATCAGGGAAAAAAAGCTCAATAACAGCTTACCCTTATTCCATGTTGAAATGACAGTATTTTGGTCATGTTAGGTTAAATAAAAAATACAAAATTAATTGCACCTGTTTCTTTTTACTCTTTTAAATATGGCTACTCAAAAATTTAAAATTACGTATGTGGTGGGGCACCTGGGTGGCTCAGTCAGTTGAGCGTCTGACTTCAGCTCAGGTCATAATCTCACGGTTCGTGGGTTCAAGCCCCACATCAGGCTCTGTGCTGACAGCTTGGAGCCTGGAGCTTGCTTCTGATTCTGTGTCTCTCTCTCTCTCTGCCCCTCCACTGCTCACGCTGTCTCTGTCTCTCAAAAATAAATAAATGTAAAAAAAAATTTTTTTAATTATGTATGTGGCTTGCATTTGAGGCTCAAAGTATATTTCTATTGTGTAGCATTGGTATAGAATCATGTATTTGTACCTACAATACAGAAAAAGGCTGTATGGTATTTAAGAGGGGGAAGGAGGAAGGTACATAAGGAAAAGAACATGTTTAAGCTAGGCCTTAAAAGAGTTTGTCAAATGGAAAGCAAGGTAAGAGGATGGATTGGAAATGTAAATGTAAAGAAAAACAAACTTATATAAAAGCATTATAAAGAAATATTGGAAAGTGGGTTTATAACATAGGGGTACAAAAAGGCTTCCTAAAAAAAATGTAAAATGCAAAAGTATAAAGGAAAGAAGAGATTAAGTAGATTACTTCAAATTTTAAAACTCCTTAAAGATATTATAAGCAATTGAAGATACCATAAACAAAACACAAATGACAACTGACAGCACAGTTGTAAGACATATTACAAAGATTTAACATCTTCTATGGGATCAGTACAAAAAAAAGAAAGACAGGGGTGGCCTGGGTGGCTCAGTCAGTTAAGCATCCAACTCTTGGTTTTGGCTCAGGTCATGATCTGGTGGTTTGTGAGCTCGACGCCCACATCAGGCTCTGCACTGACAATGTGGAGCCTGCTTGGGATCCTCTCTACCTCCCTCTCTCTCTGGCCTTCCCCTGCTCTCATTCTGTCTCAAAATAAATAAACCTTAAAAAGAAAAAGAAAAATGGTCAAAGCACAGGAACAAGTCATAGGTATCACCAAAAAAAATAAATTCCGACGTTCAACTTCAGTAGTAATTAGAGCACTCCATCGGGAAATGCAACATACTGTCACTCAAGAGTATGTCACCATCTCTAAGGTTGATGGTATCCAGTGTCAGTAAAGACAGGGGAAACGGTACTCTGCAAAACCATTTACACTGGTAAAAATGTAAATTGGTAAGCCCATTGACAAGGGCAATCTAGAAATATTTTTTTTTTTTTTTACTTCAGACAGGCCATATTCAATTCTGTGTAATTCCACTTCTCAGCGTCCAGAAAAACATTTCCAAAAAGAGCACTGTTTGTGAAAGAAAACATCTGTAAATAAACATAACTGTCTTCTTTTTTAAAATTTTTTAATGTTTATTTATTTTGAGAGAGTGGGGGAGGGACAGAGAGAGAAACACAGAATCTGAAGCAGGCTCCAAGCTTTGAGCTGTCAGCACAGAGCCCGATGTGGGGCTCAAACTCACAAACTGTAAGATCATGACCTGAGCCGAAGTCGGATGCTTAAATGACTGAGCCACTCAGGTACGCCAAACATAAATGTCTTCAATAGAGAATATTATATAAATTATGTTACTTCCACATTATTAAATACTATAGAAAGAAAATAGCTGTATATCAGCACTAATAGAAATTTCTGCAATGATGGAAATGTTCTTTATCTATGCTATCCAATGTGGTAGCCATCAGTCACATGTGGCTATTGAGTACTTGTGTGACTGAGGAACTGAATTTTAAATTTTATTTAATTTTAATTGATCTAACTATAAGTTTAAATAAGCACATATATGCACTAAAGTTGAAAGAGCTCTAAGACATTATGAAAAGTGTTTATGTCAACAGCAACAAAACACATAGCCGCTCTTATAAACAGGTACATTTCCCTGCACATAAATCAGTAAAGAATCATCTGGAAGGTTGCACACGAAGTTGACAATAGTGGGATGGCAGGGGGAAGGGGGAGTGGGATTTTTGCTTTACCTAAAAGTGTATTTATGTATGATCTATGTAATTAAAAATTATGTTTAAAGAAAAATTAAAAGAAAACTAGAAAAAAGAAAAGGTTGGCTAGTTGGAGGGAACTGCATGGGCATAGAAATAGCAATATTTAGGAATTCATAAGAAATGCATCTTCTGACAAAACTCACTTTAACATAGATAAAGTTGATGGAAGAAAGCGAGGCTTTTGTTACAAGGGGTTAATAGGCCATAAACTTTCTAAGCTTTGCCCACAATCCAATAATTTTTCTCAAAATGAACAGTAATGGTTCTTTTGTAAATAGCTTCTCAAAACCCACATAAGATATTGTTCATCACTGGCCACTTATTTGTCACCTTGCCAAATAAATTTTCCAGATTCCAATCACTTAAGAGTAAGGGTTGTATCTTTTAACTTAAATCCTGTCTAGTACTGTGACTGGCAGTAGAGGCAAAACATTTCCTTGATTAGCTTAAATGTTTCCTTGGCAGGCAATTAGCAATATTAAACCACTATATACAAATGTTTAGATTTTCACCTAGAACTTTCTCCCTTTATTGGTCCACCTTTATTGTTAACTATCACCAAAGGTTTTATTTACTTATTTTTTTTAAATTTGAGTTTCTGATACCTTATTTTTTCTTTTTTTATTTTTTTTTTATTTTTTAATGTTTATTATTGAGAGACAAGAAGACATAGAGCTCATGAGGAGGGGAGGGGCAGAGAGAGAGAGGGAGAGACAGAATCCGAAGCAGGCTCCAGGCTCTGAGCTGTCAGCACAAGCCTGATGTGGGGCTCGAACTCACAAACGTGAGATCATGACCTGAGCCAAAGTCGGATGCCCAGCCAACTGAGCCACCCAGGTGCACCAAAGGTTTTCTTTTCTAAATCCATCTAGCAACCTCAGTGTTTATTTAAATATTAAGATATATAAATATTAGCTCCATAACTTTAAGTGTGCATGATAACAAATCCAAATAGTTTTGAGATGACAAGATAATTCTAAAACCAGGTGACGAGCTTCAAGTAAAATCTCAAATGTTATCTTGCGTGTGCTCTGAGATAAAGTCACATACAAATCTTATTTCCTCATTCTCAGGAATTTATATGCAAGCTGGATTCTCTAAAACGAGAGGAGGCAAATTTGAAAGTATCATTTAGCCAAGATTTTTTTTTTTTTTTAATTTTTTTTTCAACGTTTATTTATTTTTGGGACAGAGAGAGACAGAGCATGAACGGGGGAGGGGCAGAGAGAGAGGGAGACACAGAATGTGAAACAGGCTCCAGGCTCTGAGCCATCAGCCCAGAGCCCGATGCGGGGCTCGAACTCACGGACCGCGAGATCGTGACCTGGCTGAAGTCGGACGCCCAACCGACTGCGCCACCCAGGCGCCCCGCAAGATTTTTAACATATTAAATAGAAATCTAAAACCTCCACTTATGAACTTGAGGTTTTTTCCACATAGGTGCCACCAACACTTGCTTTTATCAAACTTCCCCATTTATCAAGACTAATCTTCATTTTCTAGAACTATAGTTTCAAGTCATTTACAAAAAGTGGCTTTTTCTAGTTCCTCCTACTGGGTTTGTAATATTTGGCCACCTGCCTGCAAATCTTTAGAAAATTACATGGTTTGGGAAAAAAATAAACTGCCCTTCTGGGAAGTAATAAGACAGAGTATCCAATTCATATTAAATACCTTTAGTTTTCCTCTGGTGGCCCTAAAAGCGTCCACGTCACCCTCAATCAACCTCTCCAAACAAGGTGTTTGGTGTAAGTTTTCTCTGCAAACAAAAACTTTGCAATCTTTTTCTGAAATCATAAACTAAGGACATGTTTGCCAGTTCCCTCTCCCTATGAAAAGCCAAACAAATTTTGCTTTTAAGTACGTTTCTAAACTCTGCATACTTGAAATTGTTTCCCACTTTGGCGAGCAGAAACTAAAAAATGATACGCATAGCAACAGCACCATCTAAAGACACGCTGTCAGAATTCCTTGGAAAAAGTGCGAGACGTCAGTTTTGAGCCAATTTGGGCTCTCACCTTCCCCAGTCAGAATGACAGATGTATGACTGATGAATTTTGTTTATCATTTGCTGCTCAGTACTATGAGTCAAAGACAAAAAGCCCCACTTGTGCTTCATGAGAAGAAATCAGCAGCTATCATGGGCTCTGTGACCAGAGTAAAGCCGTTGATGAAAACCAAAGTACCCACAGCACTGGCTGTAGCCCTCAATCAGAGAATGATTCCTACCAGTGAATTACTGCTGTTTTTTGTAAACGGCATTGCTTCTTTGCAGCTAGAGCAAGCAACAGTGTCCCTAGACCTGCACTGCCCGATATGGGAGCACTGGCCACATGTGCCCAGGGAGCACCTGAAATGTAGCTAGTCCAAATGGGGACGTGTTCTAAGTGTAAAACACATCCTAGGTTCCGGAGAGTTAGTACAAAACAAAGAATATAAAATGTCTCATTAGTGATTCTCTGTGACATTGAGTACAGTGACACCTCTTTGGGTAGTGGGTAAAATAAAATACGTTGTTAAAATTAAATTTGCCGTTCAGGCTCTGCTCTGTGAGCTTGGAATTCTCTCTCTCCTCTCTCTCTCTGCTCCTCCCATGCTTGTGTGATCTCTATCTCTATCTCTCTCAGAATAAATAAACATTTAAAAATAATGAAATAGAAAAGAAAAGAAAAGAAAAGAAAAGAAAAGAAAAGAAAAGAGAAAAGAAAAGAGAAAAGAAAAAAGAGAAAAGAAAAGAAAAAAGAGAAAAGGAAAGAAAAGGAAAGAAAAGAAAAGAAAAGAAAAGAAAAGAAAAGAAAAGAAAAGAAAAGAAAAGAAAAGAAAAGAAAAATTTTGCCAGGGTGCCTGGATGACTCTGTCCGTTGAACATCCACCTCTTTTTTTTTTTAATTTTTTTTTTATGTTTATTTATTTTTGAGACAGAGAGAGACAGAGCATGAACAGGGGAGGGTCAGAGAGAGAGGGAGACAGAATCCGAAACAGGCTCCAGGTTCTGAGCTGGCAGCACAGAGCCCAACGCGGGGCTTGAACCCCAGACCATGAGATCATGGCCTGAGCCGAAGTCGGATGCTTAACCAACTGAGCCACCCAGGTGCCCGAACATCCACGTCTTGATTTCGGCTCAGGTCATGATCTCACAGTTTGTAAGAGGGAGTCCTGTGTTGGGCTCTCTGCTGACAGTGGGGAGCCTGCTTGGGATTCTCTCTCCCTCTCTCTCTGTTCCTCTCCCACGGGCACTCGCGCTCTCTCTAAATAAAAACTTCAAAAAACGAAAATTTAAAAAAAAATTTTTTTCAACGTTTTTATTTATTTTTGGGACAGAGAGAGAGAGAGAGCATGAACGGGGGAGGGGCAGAGAGAGAGGGAGACACAGAATTGGAAACAGGCTCCAGGCTCCGAGCCATCAGCCCAGAGCCTGACGCGGGGCTCGAGCTCACGGACCGCGAGATCATGACCTGAGCCGAAGTCGGACGCTTAACCGACTGCGCCACCCAGGCACCCCAAAAAATCGAAAATTTAATTAAGAAAAGAAAATTAATTTTGCCTGTTTCCTTTTCTTTCAATGTAGCTACTCGAAAACTTAAAATTACATGCATGGCTCACATTTGCACACTGCATCATATTTCACTGGACAACGTTGCCTCAGACATTCCAGTCATTTTTCTCAGCAGCTATCTAATCCTGAGTTAATTGTCTTCCCACTATTTGCCCTAGTTTTGCATGATAGTTTTTAGGGTTCCCAAAATACCAAATGAATAATAAAAACACATTTCCTGGTTCCATATTCCTAAAAGCAGCAGCAGAATAGAACAAGACACACACTAGATCTGAGGTCTTTCTGACAACAGAGTCTACAGTTTATTCCAGTCAGACTGCAACACCAAATGCAGTTTCAAGGTAACAGCCTCGCTCCGGGGGAGGAAAGAACCAATGCCAAGGCCAAGTGGGAAGGTAAATGAACCACACACACAGACAGACACACACAGGTAGGCATGCACACGCACATGCGCGCACACACCCCACATTCCAAACCCAGCATGAATACTTCTAAAACACAGACCTAAATTTCTTCAAATTTTTCATGACTTCCCTTCTAGAATTTCTTTAGCCCTTGACTGGTTTTAGAGACAAAGCCATAAGACATCTTCCTTAAGTGTAAGCCACCTAAGTCATGTAGCCCACGCCACATCCTTTCTGGTGGTTCAGCATTACCAACTGTGTGTGTGTGTGCCTGTGCGTGTGGAAATTAACAATGAACAGTGAGATTTCTTTTCGAACCTCCCTTCACTTGCCATAGACTGTACTTCAGTTGCATTTGGGGCTGTGTGGGGTCCTTGTTCCTTGCCCCAGGTCCAAACCATTGGGAGAAGCTGACCTATTGGGACATGGAACCATCTACTCTTGTCACACACATACACAGACACCTGCAGCCAGAAAACTCTTCTCGGAAAGTCCTGAACTCCACTTTAGACATTCTGCAGACATGATACAGAGACAGACCTTGCCAAGCTCCACAACTTTAGGGAGAAGCACCGCATTCAGTTTTTCTTCTAACACCTTGGGTTACCCTTACCTTGACTTGCTCATTTGAGGTTACAGCACAGAAAACAATCTCTGTGAATCCTTGGGATGGGAACATACGGAAACAGATACCACCGATGACACGGCCATCTTTAATTAGGGCAAGGGTTTTGTGTTTCCTGAAAGAATAAGATTATGGCAAAGTTTTACCTATTTTGGTTATATAAAAATACTTTTTGGGGTGTGCCTTATGAACCAACCAGGATAGGAGGGGAGTGGTTTTCTGGAGTTTCTATGGCTGCTTCCTTTATCTAACCACTATCTTGGCAGAACATTCTTTTATTTTTATTTTCATTTTTATTTAATACAGAATGTTTCAAGAATCTGCATGTCATCCTAGCTCAGGGGCCATGCTAATCTTCTCTGTATCGTTCCAATTTTAGTGTATGAGCTGCTGAAGCCAGCACAGAACATTCTCAATGTGAACTCTAGAGTAAGCTTGCCTGCACAAGACTTCATTCATCCAAAAAAAATGTCAGCCACCTACGAAGGGCCTGAGGTTTACAAATAAAGGACAAAGTATGTGTGGAGGTGCTCACCGGTACTGGAATGGTGCTACACTCAATGCCAAGGGTCCCAAATTGAGGGTTCAGAGGGAAGGCACAGTCGTGGACAAATGTGGCACATGTTTCTGAAGAGTTTACTCTTACTCAAAAATATTACAGAAACATGATGGAAGAGAATACAAATCCACATGTACAGTTCGTCAAAACTTGTACTGTAGCATCTCTTCAGAACTTCCAAAATGTCACACTGAATGGTCACATGCAGGGATCACAGTCCACATAGGCTGTGGGGCTATATGCGTTAAAATACATTCAATTAGAGACCTTTAGGTTTTCTGTTGTTGGGGTTTTACTTAAAGCAACGGATTTTCAAATGTACCTGTCTGATAGCTCAGGAATCTTCCCATAGTTAAGACCCAGCAACAGTGGTACCTGTTAAGATACCAAAATCAAGCATGTTTTTGGCTATGAAAGAAGTGGGACCCTTCTTGGTGTTAATACTTCACTACTGTAATGAATGAAGCACAGGATAGTCACGAGCCACTCAAAGTAGAAACCTTCGTTATTATTAACAAAAAAATGTATAAATTGTTGAACAATTAATCTTACTGCTTTTAAACATGGCACTTAGCTTGATGGAGCTCTGTATTCCCTGGCATGACAAGAGGCAGCAGGATTCAGTGACCCTGGCTGACTTCTAGTATCTGAGTGGTTCCTCCTTCATTTAAAAAGGAAATAAGAAAGAAAGAAGAGCCAGGCAGTCGAGCACCACTTACGGGTCGAAGACAAGCCGTGTGATATACTCTTTGGGCATCCGGGGCAGCTGGTGGGAGAACACATTCTGGAGACCGACTAGCCACATCAGAATCTTCTTGTTGGGTTTCTGGTTCAGGGAATTGCCGACCACGTGAAATTCAATCACACCCCTGCGCTCCTCCAGCCTCGCTGCCTCATCCCTGGCTGAATGTGCTGACAGTAAATTGGTCTGCAATGTGGGAGACAAGAGAAATTAGGCAGAGCTCTTCTCTTAAGACAATGGAGATGGGATCTCTCAATGTTTCTCTTACTTGTTCTAATAAGATGCTCATTTGTGGATTTTCAGGGACCCAAACAACATATACCAGTTACGAAAACAAAACAGAAAAGGGAGACAAAACATTTTGAGAGATTACAGTATTATATGTGTACATGCATACTTATTGTAGATTAGGAGTCATCAAACCTTCCTGCAAAGGGCCAGATCGTAAATAGAAGGTCTCGGTGGCAGCTAGTCAACACTGTTGCCACAAAGACATACACACGTGAATGGGCGTAGTAGTGTCCCAATAAAACACTATTTAAAAGCAGAGGGAGAGCAGACCAGATTTGGCCTGTGTGCTACTCTTTGGTCTAGAGGAATCCCATCTGGCTGAACTTTGTAGAACCCTCAGGATGACAGACCCGCCCCCGCCAAATTCTCACTGCAGTCCCGACAGTGGCAGTCACGTTTACAGTGTCAGCACCTCTTTTTGGAAGATAGTTTTCTTTCCAGAGGGTCATCTGTTGACCCACTCTCCACCACAGCTGGTGGCACAATCCCGTGCTGGCACTTCATGCTCCCCATCCTATTTAATCCACCCAGGGATGTGCAGGTAAATGTTCAACAAATAGCTCCCGGGGAAGAACAGCCCCAAACGGTAGCACTTGCTCATCCCGTTGGTCTACAGCTGGCTGCCCAGGTGACCAGGTTCCACTGTGGTCAACTTCAAGCTAACATTGCATTTAACAACCAGCTCACAAAATTCCTGAAAATTTAACAACTGCCTTGTGTACGCCTATATGAGCCAACTCCAGTTCACTATCAAATCCACCCAACAAATCTGGAAATGTGTGATCACATCCACACGTCACAGC
The DNA here is from genome assembly GCF_028749965.1 of Puma concolor. Classification (NCBI taxonomy): domain Eukaryota; kingdom Metazoa; phylum Chordata; class Mammalia; order Carnivora; family Felidae; genus Puma; species Puma concolor. Next base: position 22,051,154 of record NC_141675.1, read on the forward strand.
TGAAAAACCGAGCTGAACTAATTTGCGAAGGTACTAACTCCTTGAAAGACAAGTACAGAAAAGGTACTGCAGTCTTAGATTCCCAGGACTGGATATATATATCTAACAAGAAATGAGAAGAATAATCTTACAATGAGATCTTTCTCTTAAAACATTCCTGTTCTCTGAATTATCCTCAATACTATCAAACAAATATCTAAGGAAACATGACAAATTAAAAATTGATGGAGCAGAGCCACGCTAAAAAAATTTTACAAGATATTTTATAAGATAATCTCCAAGACATCTCTTCATTTCCTGGAAGCTGTCACAAATGTCTTAAACTGCCCTGCCCGTGGATGCAATGCAATGGGATAACAGCAAAATTTTTACCAAAAATGCTTTATTTGAATCGAATCATGAATAAATAGACAAATCCAAAAGGGGTCATTATGGAAAACTAGGGAGCAGGATTCTTCAAAATGGAACTGCCATTTAAAAAAAAAACAAAAAACGGACGGGGGAACTCTTCTAGATTAAAGGAGACTAAAGAGATGAAGAGAAAGAACTAAACGCAATTCATGATCCCTGGCTGATCCTTGAACAACAGCAACAAATGTTATAAAGGACATAATATGGTTATATGGGGAATTCAGATATGGGCTCTCTATACATTAGGCCAAGGGTCAGACTTTCTTATAAAGGGGCCAGGTAACAAGTAGTTTAGGCTTTGTAGGTCCTACACCTGCTGTCTTAATTATTCAAATCTGCTCTTGTAGTGCAAGGCAGACATAGACAACATGTTTAAATTACAATTTATTTACAAAAACAGCCAGTGGGCTAGATTTGGCCTGTAGGCTGTAGTTTGCCAATCCATATATTAAAAAATGTTGTGACCTGGCTAAATTTTCTGAATGGTAGCTACACTGTGGTAATGTAAAGGAATAGTCTTTATCTTAAGAAATACAGGTAAAAATAGGGTGAAATGTTGTGACATCTATATTTAATTCTGAAATGGTTCCAAATGGTTCACAGGAGAGAGAGACAGAGGAAATGCAAATGTGGCATGTTAACAACTGGTGAATCTAAATAAAGAAACTGGGGGTGGGGGGGGCACCTGAGTGGCTCACTTGGTTAACTCTTGATTTTGGCTCAAGTCATGATCTCACAGTTCATGAGTTTGAGCCCTGCATTGGACTCTGCTCTGACAGCACGGAGCCTGCTTGGGATTCTCGCTCTGCCTCTCCCCTCTTGTGTTCTCTTTCTCTCTCAAAAAAATAAACTTAATAAAAAAAAATTAAATTGGAAAAACTATGAATCTCCATCACGAAATTTTTATAACATTTGTCAGGATTTAAATTTTTCAAGTTAAAGAGCTGAGGGAGGTGGGAATACCTTCAGCTGTGTGAGATTATTAGCATATTTCTCTGTGGTGTGATATCCACCCAGGGGAACCACCTCTCCACCAGCTTTTCTTGCCCTCCACACCTTGACCACCTGGTTGAATGTAAACCAGGGTAACATAACATGCTATCTCTCAGTGATACCACCCCCACTTCCAACAGTTGGAGACAGAAAAGGGCTACCAGCTGGCTGCTCTGGTTTACTCTGCTGACCTCTGGTCCAAGCATTGCTGCAGGGTCCGTGATGGTAGACATGACCTCGTCAATTAATTCCATTGGAATATCCCCCATAACCCGGGGTTTCTTGGCCTCCTCCAAGGCATGAGAGTCATTCATTTTCCTCTTTTCTCCTGTGATGATCAAAACAAAAGGGCAAACAATGGGTGATCGTAAATACAAAGCAGATAATACGTGACAACTAATCCAACTAATTTTCTGTTAACATTGATGGGCATGGAAGTCAACTCTCCATTTACCCAGGAAGGGGTGGCTGTGGAAGATGGGAAAGAGAAGGGAGGAGGTCCCAATAATCACCAACCACAGATACATTCAGAATATTTTCTACTTTCTATGATAATTTTTTAACTTGCTATATGAGTTATGTGTTCATTTGCAAATGCAAGGGGTGATTTCAGTTATCACTGGTTATTAATCTCTAAATTTAGTCTCTTTGTGGTCAAAGAACATGGTTCATATGATAACAAAACATCAAAAATTTCTGAAACTTACTTTAGAACATAAAATATGACCAATTAATTGTAAATGTGTATTGTCTTCTTGAAAGTAATGTGTATTGTATGACTTTTAGGAGTAATGATCCCTGTATATCCATTAGAGTAAGCTTACTGATTATGTTTTCAGGGTTTCTGTATCTTTTTGATAGCTTTGTCTATTTGAACTATGAATTACTCAGAGATGTTGCTTCAAGCCTTCAACTATTGGTTGATTGGGTTGTTTCTCTTTCCAGTTCCGGCAATTTTCTTTTATGATGTACGCATGCGTGTATATGTATAGGTACATGTATATTATGTATGACTATATATATTTGACCTATACTAATGAAATGTTTATTTTGCTAGAGAATTTAATTTTCTCATTATAAAATAACCCTCTTGGGGCACCCAGGTAGTTCAATCAGTTAAGGTTCCAACTCTTGGTTTGGGCTGAGGTCATGATCTCATGGTTTCATGAGTTCAATCCCCATGTCAGGCTCCGTGCTGACAGTGTGGAGGCTGCTGGGGATTCTCTCTCTCCCTCCCTCTCTTTCCGCCCCTCCCCCACTTGTGCTGTCTCTGTCTCTCTCAAAATCAATAAACTTTAAATAAATAAATAAATAAATCCCTCTTTATCTCTCACGATACTTTTTTGCCATAAAATGATACCCCACAAAGTGAGTAGGGCCATTCTTGACAAGTCACATGCTGGGAAAGGCCAGGCAAAGATAACTTTTTCCCACTTTCTTCCTTAGATTACATGGTGGCTTGTTTGTTCTTTCTACTATCATGGTTGGTTTTTCCTCTTTTTTTCCCCCTGTCATAAAATGTCATAAATTTATTTTTACAATAAGTTTAAAATTTGTTTAGATGTTCAAATCTAATTATTCCTCACTTGTGAATCCCACTAGGCACATTTCCACACATCTTTAGTTAAAGGAGCAGAACAATGTAACGTATCTTGTCTGTATAAGATGCTTCCATAAACATTATGCCACTTATTAAATGGCTTTTGTTGGGGCGCCTGGGTGGCGCAGTCGGTTAAGCGTCCGACTTCAGCCAGGTCACGATCTCGCGCTCCGTGAGTTCGAGCCCCGCGTCGGGCTCTGGGCTGATGGCTCAGAGCCTGGAGCCTGTTTCCGATTCTGTGTCTCCCTCTCTCTCTCTGCCCCTCCCCCGTTCATGCTCTGTCTCTCTCTGTCCCAAAAATAAATAAAAACGTTGAAAAAAAATAATTAAAAAAAATAATAATAAAAAAAATAAATAAAATAAATGGCTTTTGTTGAGTTCTTGTTATTATAACTCTTTTTTAGTTGTAAATGAGAATCTTTTCAGTCATTTGACCAACATGCCTCCAAATTCTATGATTCCCCAAAAAGTAATGCTTTGAACTATTTATTTTGTAGCCAAGGTTTATAATAACATGCCCCAAACTCGATAAATTGCTGTTAGTGTCATTGTAAGAAAGTATCTGAGGCTACATCCAAGCTCACTGGCGAAGAGTTTCTGCATTGATGAGTGGCATCTCCCTTGGAAGTGAGAAAGTAAATGGTGGCACACATGTTAAATATGTGGTACTGCATTTAAAATTCTCTTCTTTCCTCTGGTCTGACACTTCTTTAATGTCAAGATTTGGTCATATCTTGACAAGATGTTAAGCCCATGGACAGAAGGACAACCTTCAAAACATTCTGTAACTAGGAAATGCCTTTAGGGTTAAGAGATGGTTTTGCCCACATGGCAGATTACATTAGCAGCCAAATTCTTTACCCTCCTGGTATCCACACTCTTGCCATGTGACTTTGTGGTTCTTCTTACAAAAGAAGTAAGAGTACATTTCTCCACCCCTTGAATCTGAGTTCGACCATGTAATTGGCTTTAGTTGACAAAATAAGGCAGGGGTGATGGTATACCAGTTCTGAGTCCAGGCTTCTAGAAACTGTATTTCTACTTGTTCTCTGGTACTTCTGCCATTGTCAGAAGGACATATTCTGCTCCAAGAAAAGCAGCCCAGTGATCCCAGGAGGAAGATGAGAAATATTTGGAACAGAGATGCTCCAGTTTAAGTGCTCTAGCCCAGAACAGAGCCCCCAGTCAATAGGTAGGCTCATGAGCAAGCCTAGCAAAGACTGACTGAATGAGGTTGGCTGAGATCAACAACCTACCAGGAAACACAGAATGAGTGAGCTATGATAATAAATGATTATGGCTTTAAGACTCTGCATTTTGGGTTGCTTTGTTGTTTAAGACTCTGCATTTGGGTTGCATTTTGTAACTAACCAATTCAGCTCAAAGTGATTTCCAGCCATAAAAATCCTGGACATACACAATCTGTAGCTGGTCTAAATCTACCTTTTGCACTCCTGAGATAACAGGACTTCTATGGCAATCATTGCCCTCTCTTATGCCCCCTTACAAGCTTACCTGGGTTTGCCTCAAGCCCAGAAGAGCCTTTGCAGGAAGGACTGGTGCTCCCTCCATTAGGTTGCTCAAGGGAAGATGAGTTTGAATTATATGAAATGGTCCCAGCTACAGGAGGTGGACTGATAACTAGCCCCAAAAAGAAAAACAGGAATTAGGTGACTCCTTTCTTAAGCAACAAGGAAACACGTGCACATGCAACCATCCCATTCCTGCCCAACACCACAACAAAATCATCTTTAAAATAAAAGCCATGGAGGGACACCTGGCTGGCTTGGTTGATGGAGCATGTGACTCTTGATCTTGGGGTCATAAGTTCAAGCCCCACGTTGGGTGTAGAGATTACTTCAAAATAAAATCTTTTAAAAATGAATGAATTAATTAAAATAAAATAACAGCCATGGGGCCAAAATGAACATGATAATAATAAATGAATCATTAAATAAATAAATAAGTGGGGAGAAGGTAAAGGTCTTCCTTATAGGAGAATACCAATAAATAAAAAGGAAGGAATCGTGGACATTAGGGGGTAGAAAAAACACTTGACAGCCAGCATGTAATAATTGATTCAAGGAAGAATCATCTGTGCAGGCTAAACCTTGGGAGTATAATTTCGATGAAGACAGGCTAGTTTCAAAGTGTCTCTCTACAAAAATACTTCTTTATTGCAAAAGGAAAGATGGTTAACACTACAGTGGAGAAACCAGGTAAACACTATCATAACCAAGTGATCAAGCTTATACCAACAATTAATGAGGGAGGCCAACATCATGTGCCTCCTGAGGTCAGACAAAAATTGCTATAAACCACAGGATTGTGATTAGAGGCAAAAATGGAAAATAGCCTATAGGTTAGGTAATAATATTGCATCAAGCTTAAATTCCTTACTTTGATAACTGTCCTGCTGTTAAGTAAGAGAATGTCCTTGTTCTTGGGAGATATTCACTGTGCTCTGTAAAGGGGTATGAGGTTTGCAACTTTCAAATAGTTTAGAAAAAAAAAAAGAAGGGAGGATGATAAACCAAGTATGGCAAAATGTTAACAAGTGGTGAATCTGGGTGAAGGATATAGAATATACCAGATTTCTTTGTCCTATTGTTATAACTTTTCTGTAAGTTTGAGAATATTTACAAATTAAAAAAACATCTTTTCTTTTCTTTTCTTTTTTCTTTTCTTTTCTTTTCTTTTATAAAAGCCATTGTCAGAAATAGGATATTGCTTTGCCAGTGTGCTGCTGATTTGTAGCTAGTGTGGTGAGAGCAGATGAAGAATACAGACATTTTCAGTGGCACTGGTCATGTACAGGACAGAGTATAGCAGTAAAGCCAGATGCCCAGAGAGAACGTTCAACTAAGTTTCAATGCAGCCACAGTTCGGTCCTCAGAGGACGTTCTGAACAGCCAAGAAAGTGACGGAGTAAGTTTACAGAGAGACACCATTCCACAGCACGGAGAATATACCAGAGTGCCAGGCCATATATATATACGTGTGTGTGTATATATACACACATACATATGGCTTTCCTTCCAGGAAACAGGCCTTCTGAATCTCAAAGTGCACTGGAGTGATTGCACACAAAGGGGAAGCTCTGGTTATTCTGAAGACATTTGAGTATCTTGCAAAACTTCAGAGCCATCATTACGAATGTCATTTATCACAGCTGCATAGATGTGCAGACATGCCAATTAAGTAGATGATTACACTCTTCTTTCCCCCCAGAGAACACACTGCAATTACAGTAAAAAAAAAAAAAAAAAAAAGGAGAAGGCAGCCTGCTTCTGACAGCTTTGGGTAACACTAAAGAGGACAATGCAGTTCAACCGGGTTACAACCTCAGCCACACAAATAAATGTGGAACTCCCCGAGAGTCAGACACAACCTCTGCCTTCTCCATCCTGTGCTAAGACATAAAATGCGCTAGAAGCTGAACACACCAGGGAGGCATTCCGGGAGGGCAAAGATTAAGGGGAGTTTTCACAAAGAGGAATCCTCTCTGGAAGACCCTCCAGCAAAGAACTCAGCTGATCCTGCTGAATTGCTTTGGTGTCCTCCTGCCTGAAGGAGGAAACTGCTCTTCACTCACTCCTCCCACAAGCGTCTATCTGCCGGCACATTCACAGCACATGCTAGAAAGCCTGGCTGGAGGTCTGGCTGGCTCTTCATGGGGTGTAGTAGTTGAGGAATTTCACAGACTGGGCATGAAACCCAATTCCATCACTTAGGAGCTCTGGTTGTGGGCAACTTGGTGCTCCTCTCTGAGCTTCTATTTCTCATCTATATAAAGGGGATAATAATACCAACTTCTCCGGGCTTGAGCTAATTCACTATGAAGCAGACTTCACAGGCAAGGACTTAATGGAAGTCTGTTATTATGATTGTGGCAAACAGCCTCTGACCACCACACTCACTGGAGACAGAAGACTTACAGAAAAAAAGTGGGGTTAGGACAGCACGAGGTAAGTGCTACGTGACACAGCGGTTCTCAAATACGGCTGCACATCAGAATCACCTGGGGAGCTTTTAAAATTCTCAATGTCCAGGCTAGACCAATTACATCACTCTTTTGGGAGAAGCCTCAGAAATCAATATTATTTTCAATCACAAGTGAGGCCACCACACAGCCAAGCTAGAAAACCAAAGATAAGATATATTCAAGGTTCTGTGAAAGTTTGGAAGAAAAGAGATGCAGTCCTTGCTGGAAGGCATGGGAGGAGCAAGGAGAGGGTTTGTGGGAGAGATGTTATTTGAAAACCAGATGAGATAAAGACAAAGTGAACAGCACAGGGACAGAGAGCAATACAGAGGACATGCCCAGTCACTACAGAGGATATGTCCGTAAATGCTAGAAACTGGGGTCTCTAAAAACAAGAATTCAAACAAAAAGGATTTGATCCAAACCAAAATACCTCATTCCCTAAGTACTCTGCTTTGTAGGGATTTAATTATATTTACATCCAAACTTAGGCGCTAGATAAGAAAAACATTATTAATCACCTTCTCAAATGCATTATGCTGAGTGAAAGAAGTCAGACTCAGAAAATGGTGTACCATATGATTCCATTCATATGACATTCTAGAAAAAGCAAACTCCAGGAACAAAAAACAAATCAGTGGTTGCCAAGGCTGGTGGTGGGGCAACGAACGAACTACAGAGGGTTGCAAGGGAATTTTCCGGGGTGAAGCAACTATTCTGTATTTTAATGGTACTGGTGGTTATTTAACTGCATGTGTTTGTCAAAATTCACAGAACCGTACAGTAAAGAAGGTGACTTTTACCATTTGCAAAAAAGATTTTTTTTTGCTAGAGGCAAAAATACTATACACTGAGCTAGATGTACTAAAAACTCTAATATGGAAATTCTGCATTCTGCTTTCCCCACGGCCACATAGGAATGACTGCTTTGGCATCTCTTGCCAAACTTCTCCGAGTCTTTCTAGCGTCAAAGGCAGCAGTTCAGAGCCTCTCTCTGGGATCAGTGGGACTCTAGAAGTCACATGCCTTCTTCCGTCACAAAATACTAGCTGCTGCCACCCAAAGCAACGGCAAGGATGCTCTGGCCCCACTAGGAAGAACTTCACGACCTGAGACTCAAGATGGCTCTCCTCCACTCACCACCCTACCTTTATCCGTGACAGTAACTTGCTGCACGAAACTGACATCACAGATTCCGAAACCAGACCAAGGCTTGATTCCTGGGCATATCTGGCCACTACTGACCAACACTTTAAGTGTCTTTTTAAAAAGCCAGCATTTGACTACAGAGCTGAGCTGTACGGCATTTTACACCTCCTAATGTGCAAGCTAAGCAAACTCAATAGCACAAGGAGGGGTTGTTTTAACTGATTTGCACCTGCTCTCTTCATTAACCGAGATGCACATGTAAGATTTGCCAAGGTGTTACTTTTTGGCCGGCTCTGTTCTTCGATTTTTTGACAAAAAAAAACCACAAATAAATGCAGAGTGAGCTGTGACTAACACATTCTGGTTGTTCTCTGATTTATGCAAAAAGAAATTTACCTGTTTGGATTCCTAGCTGGCTGGTTCTAGAAGAGGCTGAGAGAAAATCCTGATCCCAGATAGGAGAGTTTTGACTATAAACTTCTTCTTCTAACATGGATAGAAACCTAGACACAAGAGTGAAAGCAATAATAAGATCAAAATATATTACTAATATATTACTAGAAGGATGAAAACCCTAACCATTTATGGCAAGCACCCCAACATCAGCCTCTCACCTTCAACTCAGAAATACGATCGCGAATTATGACTCAAATGATGATCTGTGGGTGGGCCTGGTATATTCAAATAAAGAAATGCATTTCCACAAATTTATTCTCTTTTGATTCTGCACAGATTGACATAACATAGAATGCACAGAGCATACATCAGTAGGAATGCATTCCACTGAGCATTCCTCAGTGAGCCCCAGAGCAAGATTCCTACCATCTATGTAGCTGTCATTGTTCACCGCAAAACTAATATTTATCGAATGCTTGCCATGTGCCTGCACTGTTCTATGAACTTACTGAATCCTCATACCAACCCAGTGAGTTACATATTTTATTTTTATTATCACACGCCTACTCTTACTACATGACAGACATTGTTCTACGTGGCTGATGTATTATTAACTCAGGTGCTCTCCTAACAAACCTATGAAATGGAACCCATTATTATACTCGTTTTACAGAAGAAAAACTTCAAGCAAAGAGATTAAATAACTGGTACAAAGTTCCACAACTAATAAACTGCAGGGCTGGGATTAGAATAAATGATTGAGGGGCACCTTGCTGGCTCAGTCAGAAGAGCATATGACTCTTGATCTAGGGGTTGTGAGTTCAAGCCCCACGTTAGGCACAGAGATTACTTAACAAAAATAAATAGTTAATTAAAAAAAATTTTTTTTAAAAAAGAACCAGGGTGCCTAGGTGGTTGAGTCAGTTAAGCATCTGACTTCGGCTCAGGTCATGCTCTTGTGGTTCATGAGTTCAAGCCCCACGTTGGGCTCTGACAATGTGCTGACAGCTTGGAGCCTGAAGCCCACTTCGGATTCTGTGTCTCCCTCTCTCTCTGCCCCTCCCCTGCTCGCACTCTGTCTCTCTCTTTCTCAAAAATAAGCAAACATTTTTAAAAAAGAACCAGTGACTACTATGTTATACTTCCGGTCATATTATAAACCAAATGGATGAGACCTTGTTAGAAATACGGATAACCGAGCCCTACCTGGGCTTACTGAATTGAAGTCCATGAGAACAGGCCTGGGTAACCACATTTTGATAAGTACCTTAGACTTCTGTACACCAAAATTGAAGAACTATGATTTAACTACACACACAGATCTATACATCTGGTACTGAAGTACCTTCCTACAAGCCTCTTCTTGAGGCACATTAATTCTAGCGGAAGGATACAGAAAAGAGACTAAGAGCCTGGGCTCGAGAATCCATTTGCCAAGCTCAACACTTAATTTCTGTGACCCTTGGGACACATTCTTAGTTTTCTCTTCCTCAGCTTCCTCTTCCATAAAACAGAAATATCAACAGTAATTCCTGTGCAGGGTAGTCGTGAGGGATACGCTGAGGTGCAGGCGCGAAATGGTGCCTGACCCCTAGTAAATGCTCCACTCATTCGTTCAACAAACACTGACCGAGTGTCTACCCAGCGCCAGATACTGTGTCAGATGCTGTTAGGACAGAGTGAACAGAACCACCACCTTGCCCTCCCGAAGTTCACACGGCAATCGTGTAACAAAGGTTGAATATGAAGAGTCCGCTCTCCTGTCTCTGAAATTCTGAAATCCACAAGCTCTTTAAAAAAAGATCTTCCAGGGGTGCCGGGGTGGCCCAGTCGGTTAAGCCTCTGACTTCAGCTCAGGTCATGATTTCACAGTTCGTGAGTTGTCGCCCCCCCACCCCCATCTGTCTCTGTACTGAGCTTCAGATCCTCTCTCTCCCTCTCTCTCTGCCCCTCCCCTGCTCACTCTCACTCTCACAAATAAATAAACATAAAAAAAAAAAAAAAAAAAAGATCTTCCATAACCCATCTGGCAACAATCTGACCCAAACAAACATAAAACTATTTATAATTTTTATAATTATAAATGGATTTGATTTAGGGGGATTGCCTGCATCCCTAAAGCCATGATATATAGTATGCGTTATTTTTAATTTTTTTTTTTGTTTATTTATTTTTGAGAGGGAGAGGGGTGGGGAAGGGTTAGAGGGGGTTGGGGACACAGAATCCGAAGCAGGCTCCAGGCTCTGAGCTGTCAGCACAGAGCCTGAAGTGGGGGCTCAAACTCATGAACGATGAGATCATGACCTGAGCCGAAGTTGGACACTTAACCGAATGAGTCACCCAGGTGCCCTAATAATTTTTGTGTTATATATTACCTTTACAAAATACTGTAAATTTGAACTGTGAAACATTAGTATCAAGGTTTTGGATAACTGATCAAGGATCTATATCATCCTCCTCATCACCATCACTAAAAGTACCACTATTCTCATTTATCAATGACTGCAAAATTCTAAATGGTTTCAGGGATGGGAGAACTTTGTTTTGCATAAGTGAAAACAGATGGGGAAAGGTCCTAAGGGGTCTTTTTACTTGCTGCTCGGGTTAAATCTCAGATTTAAAAACAAACCACTTGAATGAACACCTACCTGCACTCGATAGTTTAATTCATGGTTTCTAGAAACTGCATGAGTCACTTCTACTTCCTAAGCAAGCCACCATTATCTTACGTTTTAAAACATTTTAGTGTGTTTCTTGCCAATTATGGAAAGGCTGACAGCAACACATTCTGAGATCATTTTGATCTTGCTGATGAGAAAGAAGGTGCTTGAGGTCTTTTCCTCTTTTCCTACCTTACACAGCCCTCAAGATTTTCCCAACTGCCCTTCATCACAGAAGTAAATTTCCTTTCCTTTTCTAGGCTCTTTCTCTATCAGTAATTACATGGTCAGAACACTCTTCACAAAGCCCTCCAAAGACTCATCAAGGAATAATGCCATTAATAATTTAGGAAAAATAATTTTATATGCACATGTATGTGTGTTTTATGTATATACGTAAATACATTTATTTCATTGTAATAAAGAACAGCCTCAGAAATGTCATGAGAAAGTGCTTGCTTTATGTATATATATATATATATAAACACACACACACACACACACAATATAAAACTGTATATAGAATAAAAGAACACACTACATGGAGAAATAGAGAAATATCTAAAAACACTAAAAGCAGTTCAGAGTGGTAGGGCTATGGGGGAGTCATTTGCTTCTTTGTTATCTCTTAATCAAATTTTCGTATTTTCATCAGCAGGTGCATTTATCACTTGTAGAATGAAATACAGACACTAAACATTTTTTAAACAACCCTGTAAGTAGGTGGATGGGAGGAGAGGCACGAGTTAAAGCCAAGTGGAAGAAAGGGCACATAGGAGGAGGACAACAAGGACATAAGCCCCGCAAGTACATGTGAGAGCCACAGCCACCCCGCACAATGGCATGAAGCCAGTCACAGCTCTCAGTCTGAGACAGTGTCCAGGACCCACACAGCACCTCAAGCTTCAATATATATGATTCAGCTGCCAAGGCTGTGGGGATAAATCCCTATTGGGCCCAATGTTGTTATATTCAATGACAAGGGATTTCAAAGGAGAAGTGGGTGGTAGTTTTACCCTACCATTAGTAATAGAGAAGGGAAAAAAAAAAAAAGCAGCACTGATTTTTTAACTCAGTAGCAGAAGCACGCCAGAACTATGGGATGAAGGAACGTAACACGTTATAATTAGCAAATATCTCCAAGAAGCAAGATGACTTTGCTATGGGGGAAAAATTGTTACTATGTTAGGTGATTAAAATTTCTCTTTAAGTACTGCAAAAGGTGGGGTAGGGGGAGGGTCCTCTTTGTTCCTTGGCTTGGAGACAGAGAATGACAACTGTAATCTGAAAGTGTAAAATGCTGCTTATGTGGCAAATGTAATAGAGAAATAAGAAAATTGCTTTAAATCCCTAAGGAAAGCTAAAAGGCAGCCACCGAATACATGAGTGTGCCCAGAGATCATAAGCCATTTAGGGGTAAACACCCAAACTCCAATTTCAGTGGTGCTGAACCTTCTTTCCCGGAGAACGCCAAAGTGTTCGTGTCATGCCTGTCTCAGGTACCAGCTGCTTAATAATACATTGAAAATCAGGAAGCTAGGATTTATGTACAAACATTGGGCATTCAGCTAAAGCTCATCAGAATTACCCATGATGCCCTCTACCCACGGCTCAAGATTTGTGTTACACTGCCAAGGAATTTTCAGTCAATTTCTATCAAAAAACCATTTTTGTGGTTGTTTTAGACCTAACTTATTCTTTAAAATTAAAGCTATGTTGGGGCGCCTGAGTGGCTCAGTCAGTTGAGCATCTGACTTCAGCTCAGGTCATGATCTCACGGTTTGTGGGTTGGAGCCCTGTGTAGGTCTCTGTGCTGACAGCTCCGAGCCTGGAGCCTGCTTCGGATTCTGTGTCTCCCTCTCTCTCCACCCCTCCCCCACTCGTGCTCTGTCTCTCACACTCTCTCTCAAAAATAAACATTAAAAAAAATTTTTTTTAATTAAAGCTATCTTTCCTGAGAAACAAACTGGGTAATACAATAATTGTAACTTAATAAAAATCTAGTTTCCCTGCTAAAACAGGGTATTATCAGTCTTTGGTTAAAGAATATCTCGTTTCTTCATCTCTTCTCTACATGAGCAGTTCTTAATGGGCGGGGGAAGACAGACTCTATCATACCTAGAAAGTCCTTTCAAATTATACCTTCGACTTCCCCCACACCAAAGTGCTGCTCTGGGCAGAATGATGCCCCAGAATGAACCGTCTCACTCATGTCTTGCTGTCACTGCTCCATGACAAGTTGGCCACTGCATCCTCAGCCCCTCTCATGAGCAGTCAGCCTTTTAGCTTCAATTTTTGGTTCTTAGCACCGAAAATGCACTTCCAATGTCAATGTTACAGCACTGCAACTCCCTATTCCTTTGACACACTTCTTTCATTTGAAAAATATGTAAGTGATTATTTATACGTTGGAAGCTCTGGCAGGTACAGAAAGCAAGGTGCATAGGAGTCAGGCATATTCTCTAAAAAACTGAGTAGAGGGGCACCTGGGTGGCTCAGTTGGTTAAGCGTCTGACTTCAGCTGAGGTCATGATCTTGCGGTTCGTGGGTTCGAGGCCCACGTCAGGCTCTGTGCTGACAGCTTGCAACCTGCTTCAGATTCTGTGTCTCCCTCTCTCTCTGCCCCTCCCCTGCTCTCTCTCTCTCTGTCTCTCTCAAAAATAAACATTAAAAAAATTTTTTTAATAAAGAAAAAGAAACTGAGTAGAGAGGTACAAAGATCATTTTAAAGGAAGCCTCTCTACTCCTTTCCAGCCCACTGGTGGGGTCTAGTTTAGAGTGAGGGGGCAGGCCGACTGTGGCTGAGGCAGGAGTGATTCACCAGGTCTTAGAAAGGGTTAGAGATCTGGGATGGAAAAAAAACCAGCAAACTAAAGTTGTCCTGCACCACTTCTGAGTAGATGGAAACTGCTTCTACCACTCTCCCCCATGGTCCCCTAGCTTCCTGGCAGCTTCCCCATCCCGAGACCCAGACACAATTACTCGGGTGGGATGAGCTGGGGCTCAGGGAGCTACAACTGCCAGCAACACAGATTGCAGCTAATAACAGATGCGTCCCAAGACGACTCACAAAGGGAGGTGAGAAGGAGAGGGTCCCTTCTGCCTCCTCCCTGGGACGCTTTTGCTATCATTCCTGACCTCGTGGCTGATACAGGCTTTGGAACGTGTGCATCGATCTCAAGCTCCAGGATCAAAGACCTGCAGGAGTGCTCTCTTACTTTGGGAAGTGGGTGAGGATTAGAGTTCGTTTCTCAAGTGGCAGTTTGTCTTTTTCCTGCCTCGCCTGCTCCAGGAGTTGTCGTCTCATAACTGTGAAGACTGAGCGCAGCAGGGTTCTCCCAAACACCTGGGTGGTTTCATACCGAGGTAGACTGTCACAGAACTGGGGCACGTTGCAGTAACACAGCCACCTGTGGTCAGAGGAGACAAGCACCATCAATATCCCTTCAACATCCCAGATGATCTGAAATATCCAAGCATGGTGACTCTCACACCACTAACCACAGGGGAAGAAACTAGGTCAGTATCACTGCCAGCTAATGGAACTTGAAGTCAGATTCGCTCGCCCCGATATAAGCAGTTGGGTCCAGTTCCAGGACAACCATTCTATTCTGCAACATCGCGTGGTGAGTCATGTAGTCAGACACACCTGGGGTCAAATCCTTGCTTTGCCACTTAACGGGCTGCTTGACTTGGAGAATTTAATTATGTTTTTAAGTCTCCATTTCCTCATCTGTAGAATGGGGACAGCAATAATACCTACTTTGTTGGGTGATCACGAGCATTATATGAGATACCATATGGAAAGTGCACAGTGCAACTTGAGTTTCTGGTACGTAAATGGTAATTTAAATAAAAAGAAGAAATTAAGAAGAGGAAGCTGAGGAAGTCCCATTTGTGAAAGATGAGAATTCCACCATCTAGTTCTCTGAGTAAAATTTAAAATGCCTACACAGCACTCACATACCCCCAAAGCCTTGGTGGGAAGATAAAGATCTTCAAGACTATTCAAAACTCAGTCAAAACACAGGAAGTAATGAGCTCCCACCATCTGTCGCTAAGGTGCATTTTCAATGACTCAGTCTCAAACTTAAAAATGCACTTTGGCATTGCAAAAGCTGGATGTGTGCCCAGGCCCAGAGGGAAACCAGGGGCTTTCTTGAGATCAGACCACAGTTCTGGGGTACACTGGCTGTGTAGGGCATACAATGTGGAAAGCTCACTCACCCAAGAGAAGCTAGAGAATGCAAGTTTATTCAACACCAGCCCTCTTTCTTTACAGTCTCCCAGGATGCAAGGTCTCAGATTCCCAGGACCCAGCAACACAAATGTACAGTGGGGGTCAGGGGGTGGCACCAGACCAGGGGTCAGAAGCTTCGTTGCACAGATCTTCATTCCTTGGTAGCAGATCCAAATATCTCTTTCCAGGGCAGGACCTGCTTTCCAAAAATTAACACCCCTCCTCTCTGTGTGCCTTCCTGATCTCCTTTAAAGTGGGAGGGAAGGCTGGCTCTAATGAGCCCAAACTGGTACTGGGAAGCTCCCAATGAACTTTCAAACCCTTAATAAAGAGTGGAATAATAGTGGTTACCTAACTTTTGTTGGTTTTTTTATCTCACTCTGTATGACTTCATACTTCCCCTGTGCGTGGTGGTGATGGCAGTGGTTCATCTTTGGGAAAGAAAACTTTCGTTACTGTTAGTTCATCTGCCTAAATTTAAACCTGACCTTAAAATCCTGCTACCATGTCTTCTCTTCTCTCAGCTTTTCTGTCTTAATTAACACCCAAATGTCACTTTGTTGGTTACAATTCCAAAATGGGCCTCTTACGTGTTGATCTTGTCAAATCACAAACAGTGACCTCGGTAGCAGAAAGGCCAGGAAGCGCATTTATGTTGTGCTTCCTAAGGCACTGCACACAGAACTGTATCACCTTCAAGGCTAGTCTTTGCTGGGTATTAGTCCATGGCCACTTAATGACGTTCTAAGATATTCAGGGCTGAAGGGAGGCCAGCCGCCAAGTGGCTAATCACGAAACGACAAATGTTAAGAGTTAAACAGTTTACAGACCTTAATAATCAGAAATTCGGTTGCATGAGACTTAGACCATCACAAGACTATCAGTAAGACTTAATATTAAAAATATGTCCAATTTTCTGCAATGGAAGACAGAAGACTCTCAGAATTTAGACCAGTACTGTCCAAAATAGCGGTTTATACTGATACTGTGCAGATACAGTAGCCATTGGCCACACGTAAGTACTGAACACCTGAAATGTGGCTAGGACAACTGAGAAGCTTAATTTGTAATGTCATTTAATCAATTTAAAATTTACTTTTAGTGTGAAATATTTTTCCATGAAATATAACTTTATTGCTTTGGTAGGACTCCACTGAGCTTTAACCATTTTAAATTGAGTGAATGAATTGAGATGTGCCGTAGGTATAGAATACACGTTGGATTTCAAAGACAGCACAAGAGAAGGTAAAAATATATCATTAATAATTTTTCACGTCGATTACACAGTGCAGTAATATTTATACATTAGGTAAAATAAAGCATTATTGAAATTAATGTCCTGTGCCTATTTACCCTTTAAAACGTTAACTACTGGAACATTTTAAATTACATTTGCAGCTCACATTATGTATCTATGGGAGGTGCTGATTTTGAGTCTACAGAGCATTTCCATCTGTGAAGGGGTCACAGATATCTGAGACTCTACTTAAAAATGATGTTATTTCTGCTACAGCAATGGTAGGTTTTAAATATCACCATAAAATCATGAAGTGTTATAAAGAAGGGCGTAACAGGCCATGCAATCTTCCCAGGGTAGGGGAAGGCAGCACAGACCATTATCGTCTAGTAAAATGTTTCAAGTAATGGACTTCCATCCATTTCTTCTAAGAAGCATTTTATAGACCATAGTTTATGCTTTTTAGCTTTGTTTTGTTTTTGCTTCCAAGATTAATATTATTTTATAAATCTGTCAAGTGCACAGCATGATAAGAGAGAGTCTGAGTCAACGTGTGGTGTTTTAGTGCTGTTTTAACAAATGACATCGTCATCGCGCATAGTGGGATGAAAAGAAGAAATGGGAATTTGTGTGCATCTCTGCACACACACTCCTCCAAACACTTAACTGTAAGAAAAGATTTTACCTAAATGACTGGTGTCAGGTCATCTAAGAAGTAATGACAGGGATACGGTCCATTCATTTTTGCATGCGTAATAAGAATGGCATGTGTGTGCAATTTACTGGTAGTTCAAATAACTCTCTCAGATTTTTGACACCATTACGATGCTTTGCAACCACCTTGCTTTCTTCAAAATGTGAACAGAACTATGGAACTTGAACACAGAAGACCACGCCGCCCTACTTACTGGCGTGAAAATCCTAAGGTTTGTAGGAATCCTGTGATCTCTCCTAGTGCACCTGAACTAAAGGTTAGGGTCTCCTCTCACCTCATCCACTTTCTCTCCATGCCTCCCGATACGATACTGTCCTAGATGTACATGCCTGATGATGAACGCTCAGTAACACACAACAATGGTTACGTAAAAAAATCAACTTAGTTATATCAAACTTGCTCTGTATTCCTACAAAACATCTCCCCGTATGTGAAATTTGAGAAACACAACAAATGAACATAAGGGAAGGGAAGGAAAAATAAGATAAAAACTGAGAGGGAGGCAAACCATAAGAGACTCTAGATGATAGAGAACAAACTGGAGGGAGGTGGGTGGGAAGGATGGGCTAAATGAGTTACGGGCATTAAGGACAGCACTTGTTGGGATGAGCACTGGGTGTTATATGTAAGTGTTGAATCACTGGGGTCTATTCCTGAAGCCAAGACTACACTATATGTTAACTAACTTAAATTAAAAAAAAAAAAAAAAAACCTCCCCAATATGGGATGACCGTTAGCAACTTTCAGACAGTCTGCACAACTTAGCATCTAAGACTAAATATTTGCCACTTCCAACAGCAGATTCTGTTTGTCAGATGTATTTTAAGAAGTCACATTTCTCTGACACTTTATTTTCAGGTTATTTCTTCATGAAACCATATTAGTGCACCATCATGAAATTCAGGGAACTTCAAAATACTTGTTCAGAGTTTGTTTGTTTTTTTTTTCCCTAAAACCACAGTGATTTCTGGGGGATATATATTGCTATTATTAAGTATATGTTAACATTACTGTGTCATATTTTCAATATATAAAAGTTTTGTTTCAGGAAGTTTTCTTTCATTTTCTTTCATTTTCAGGATCCAGTCTCTTCCACAGAGAATCCTGTATCACCCCACCTCCGTGCTGACGTACAAGCTCCAAGAAGTGTTCAACCGCTTTGCTCTGATTGCTACAAATGCTGTAAATTATATGTGGAACCAGCATGACAGGTCCTGAGGCTCACTTACACATCAAGATAAAGCCTGGTGGTGCCTGCAGCCTGTAATATTACCCATTTTCGAGAAGATTATATCAAGGAGACACCATGCTGTAGTGGCGTGTGGTTTATTAAAATCCTAAGTGGTCATGACAGTGAGGTTTTACTCTGAAACAATTACTGATTCTCATAATTTTCACAGGTTGTTTCTCTCTACTTCCCTTTCTTCGTCAACATGGCGTGACAGTGGGCAAGCGGGGGAGGTGAGTGTTGTCTACCTTCGTTTCCTTATTTATTATTAACAGAGGCTCTTGGTCTACATTCCACCTAGAAATCAGCAGGTTTCAGAACTCATCAGGGTGTATTCATTCCAGACTCTCAGCAGGTTTCTTTTCACCATTGTCAGACTCCACTCTTCTGCCTTCAGTCCTTGGCTCAGGATACTGGGCTGGAAAGGAATCTGCGGCTATCTTTCTATTCCCTATGATGCTGGCTTCTTAAGTTGTATTCAAATAACTATCCTTCTATTCCCTATGATGTTGGCTTCTTAAGTCGTATTCAAATAACGACACTCTCATTAAGTTGTACGTGCTCTAGCTTAAGAGTCCCACGCTGGCAGTGGCTGAGTTTTAGAGAATAACGTGTGTGGGAGGAAAATGATGACTAGGCATCTCCCCAGTGCCTGTTCTGTGTGCCAGACGCTACACACAACACTCAGTGCTCATGAGGCTCGGACAGAGGAAGAAACTGAAGGTCAAGGAGGTAAAGTGACTGGTTTAAAGCACACAGAATTAGCAAGAAATGGAGCTAGGATTCATACCCACTGTTCATTTCAAAGCTCCATCTCTAACTTTACTACTCCTTAAGTATTATTTGTAAGTGCCACCCATTTCTGGGTAATTTCCAAGTGCTACATAGTATTTTTACAGTTTTCTAAAATACACTAATATCTCCATGCTGCTTCACATTTAATTCTTCTTGATGAAACACTTTTTCCTCTGTTAGTAGTGGTAAATACTTTCAGGGGTCTGCCTTTGGCAAATATTCAGCTTTCCAATCGTTAACAGGCAGGTTTAAGACAAAGATAGATAAGACAGATGATAGATAGATAGATAGATAGATAGATAGATAGATAGATAGATAGATTTTTTAAAGTAATCTTTTTTTTTTTTTTATTTTTTATTTTTTTTTTTTTAAATTTTTTTTTTTCAAACGTTTTTTATTTATTTTTGGGACAGAGAGAGACAGAGCATGAACGGGGGAGGGGCAGAGAGAGAGGGAGACACAGAATCGGAAACAGGCTCCAGGCTCTGAGCCATCAGCCCAGAGCCCGACGCGGGGCTCGAACTCACGGACCGCGAGATCGTGACCTGGCTGAAGTCGGACGCTTAACCGACTGCGCCACCCAGGCGCCCCTAAAGTAATCTTTATACCCAACATGGGACTCAAACTCATAAACCCAAGATCAAGAGTCACATGCTCTACTGACTGAGCCAGTCAGGTGTCCCTATATTTTTGATAGACGTGTTTTCTCAACTCTTATTATAAATGACAGTTAAGACACTATAGGACCTATTGTTCATGCAAAATTCTGAAATGAAGGTATAGAAATAAAGACATAATTTTTAAAAAATTGATGTTAAGCACCTAGGTGGCTCAGTTGGTTAGGCATCTGACTTTGGCTCAGGTCATGATCTCACGGTTCATGAACTCGGACCCCGTGTTGGGTGAGCTTGAGCCCCACTTCTCTCTCTCTGACCCTCATGGGATTCTCTCTCTCTCCTTCTCTCTCTGCCCCTCCTCGCTCACTTGTGCCCTCTCTCAAAAAAAAAAAAAAAAAATTGGTGTCGAAGATATCTGTAATTCTCATAAAAGTCAATTAGTAAGAGGAAATACTTTATAACTCAAATTATATCTATTGTAAAAGAAGGGAGGACAGAGAAAAGGGGATATTACTCATGAATATCAGGTCAATGATCTGAGAGGAAAGCTTATCTCATTCCTACATGTCATCTGCTATTATAGAAAATAATCTAGGTAGAAGTGCTCTTTGCACTATCAAAAAACATTGCCTACTCTAAGTCAGGAATACCTCTTGAACCAGGCTTGATGTGTCTATAAAATATAAGGGAGTCAGGAGCCTCAGTAGGTAGAGCATATGACTCACCATCTCTAGGTCATGAGTTCGAGCCCCATGTTGGGTACAGAGATTACTTAAATAAATAAATAAACTATAAAAGGGGGAAAGTACAAAAAGGTAAATAAAATGGATAATTCAAGTCACTCTCTTACTTAAATGAAAATAAATGTAGTCATCCTGTTTTGTGTGGCCCATGTTTAAGATTTTTTTAAGTTAATTCTATTATTCTGCAATTCAGAAACAAGAAAAACAAATTCCCACATTAAGGAGAAAATGTGCAATCCAGGAACATTTGCACAGTCTGATGTCAACCAACAGGGAAACGGATGGGTTAATTATAGTACATCAACCCAACAGACTATAGTGTAACCAGTAAAATATTTGATATGATGTTAAGTAGGGAGACATAAAGGATGCAAATTCTATATATTTTTTCATTCTAACTAATATAAAATATTATTTAAAGGGCAAAGACTGGAAGACAACTTGTATAATGATATTAGTTCCATCATGGTTCTGGGACTAGGGTGATCATTCCTTCTTTATAAAAATTCTTTACCACTATTATACTCACGGTCATTGTTCTTTTGTTTTGTTTTTTGAAATGATTGAGGTTTCTATATAATAATTACGGAGTCACAGTATGGTTATCTAGATCACTGATGTTCAATAGAAATATAATGCAAGCCACATAACTGATTTAAAATTTTCCAGCAATCTGATTGAAAAGGTAAAAATAAACAGATGAAATTAACTTTAAAATATCTTCTTTAATCGAATATATCCAAAATATTATCATTTCAACATGTAATCAGTACTCATGAGGGGCGCTTGGGTGGCTCAGTCAGTTAAGCTTCGGACTCCTGATGTCAGCGCAGGTCGTGAGCTCACGGTTTGTGGATTAGAGCCCCGCAATGGGCTCTGCACTGTGGGCACAAGTCTGTTTGGAATTCTCTCTCTCCCTCTCTGCCCCTCCCCCGTGCACTCTCTCCTTCTGTCTCTCTCTCTCAAAATAAATGTAGTTTAAAAAAAAGTTCTCATGAAATATTTTACATTTTTTTAAATTTCCTATTTTTTGTATAATCTTAGAAATCTCAATGCTAGCCATATTTCAAGTGCTCAGTAGCTCCAGGTAGCCATCAACTATCATACTGGATAGTATAGGACTAGGTGGTTTGGATCTCTCACCCCCCAAAATATCGTGATATTAATAAAAAGCTACATTCTAGAAACATTCTCTCTGAATTGATGGATTACCACAGTAACTGGGCAACCCTCGGCTCACAGACACAGGCAGCAATTTTATGTCTGCAACAGGCTCTACAAGGGCCAAGGGAAAGGAACTGATCGTCTGATTACCTTGTGTAGTTCTCTTTGTATCCAGAAATATCATCATTGGGAGATCTCAGTCTTCGTTGAGACGGTGCCTCCAGATGCCAATAGTTGATGCGGTTTAGGAACATTTTTGCCAACTCAACTATCGTTTGCCTTTCTTTGGCTGGCAGGTGACTAAACTTGTACTGCACAAAGTTATTCACACCCTTAAAAGGAGGGAAGGCCATTTATTCATATAGTTATGCGAGCATACTAATTCTGAACACCCACACAGCACCACTGACGGTTATTAGCAAGAGAACAGACACTTCTCTACTCACAAAGCCTCTTCCTTTTCCCTATTAGAAAACAGGAATGCCCGGAGGAAACTGCACCACAGATCACAGTGGATGAAAAGCGACAAGACAGAGAAGCTGTGAGTTGCTATTCTGTGCCTGCTGCAATCCTCAAGCATCACAGAAAATCAAACTCACAGACTGAAAAGGTCAAAACGTTTCAAATGATAAAATAGGACTATTTTGTAAACTAATTCTTCCTGCACTATCCACATAGATTATATACGATGAGGTTCTTGGATAAACATTATGTTTTTGCATTACCAAAATGTGAATCCAAAGGCCACCAGCACGTCTTCCATTGAACTAAACCAACAGAATTTAAACTCTTTACTATCACTTTTTTTGGCAAGCTTACCAAGGGGAAAAAAATTCTTATTCAGAATTATGAGCTTTTAAAAGAATCTGTGGATTCATTTAATCTTTCTGCAGAACACTCCCATCTAATCTAATTTCAAATAAAAGAACAATGAATTCTTGTTTAACAGAGTTTGGAGACAAAATAAAATTTCTTCTACTGAAAACTGATAAAAATACATTTATTTGTACTAGGGACTCTGATGTCCTATCTTCTGTAATCATTCTCGTTAAGAAATTCAGTCAAGAGAATCTAAGATTTATTTAGCCAAACAATGATAGGCTAAAAAGTGACTCTGACGAGGAGTAGAACACCTCACAGAGAAAGTCTATCCATGTCAACAGATTCCCCAAGTAAACCAGTTTCTTTCCAGGAATCATAATGTAACAGAAAGTCAATTTCTGGATGCAAAATCTCATTTCCTATTTGTGCTTTTTGCTTGACTTACAATGTTTTTGACAATGCTCCTGAATTCCCTCACCTCAACAGGCTTTTTCAGATAGTGCCAAATAAAAGGACAAAGACCTAATTTTAAAACATCAACACCAAAACAGAGCACATTCCGTGTGTTCTTGTGAACTACATGTTCTTAATTTTTTTCTTCCCCAAACACACAGTGAATTCTGAGTATACAGCAACCATAAAAGACAAAAGCTAGATCATTTATTAAATTAAATATTCACTTGTGATGCAAAGGGTCCAAAACAATTTCTCCATACTCATCTCTAAGCATCTCTAAGCTGGGTATAGAGGATGGAAGGAAGACGCATGTAAAAATGCAAAGAAGATTAGGTTTGTTCAGCCTTAGAGCAATAAAAAAGGGCTTCTCTCTTTTTTTTCTTTTTACCTGTTCAATACTAGGTTTTTCAAATGGGGGTTTCTTCTCCAAAGAGCCTTCAACCACAGGTTTTCCTCTTTGTAAAATAGACTTTCTCAAGAGCTGCAAAAAAAAATCATTAAGAAAATCAGTGTCTCTCTCACACACACACACACACAGAGACATACATAGCCTCTGAAGGGAAGTAACCATATTCTAATTATCTTAACTACATGTAAATAAATCCTTAAATCAGTAAAAATGGGTGACTACCAGGTAACCCAAATTTGCCTTCACACCCATGACCAGAGCTATGAGAAACTAAGACCCCTTTCATGTTCTGTGCAGACTAGCACAGTAGCAGTAGCCACCGGACTCTCTCTCCGACTCATTTCCCTTCTCCCCACTATTTCCAGATTCCACTGACCCAGAGGCCTGGCGTGCAACACGCACATTTTGCACATGCCCACCTAGGCCAATGCAGGTGCGCTCAAGAGGGTTTTATTTAACCCCCTGAAAGGCAGAGATCCATTCTGCACAAGTATGGCCAGGGGAGAGGGATGTCTGTAGCTCCCATATGTCGTATGCATCATCTAGAGCCCAGGCCCTTGGGGAAGGAATTCTCTAAGACTCTCAATTGGCAACTTTCACTGCTGCGGTCTTTTCTCATTTCCTTTCCATCCATAGAATGCAGGCCAAGTGTTCTGGCATCTCAATGCCCACAAAACAAAACACTGCTCTTAATCCTTGCCACTGGAATTTAAAGCCCTCAAAGAGCAAATATCAGAGAGAAAAGGGAACACAGAGTCACTAATCAAGACCTAATTTGAAAATAAATTTGGTATTGAAATCCTTTACTTTCAACCTTTGCTTGAATCTTTCATAACATTTACATGGGGGCCAGTCATCACATGACCACACATTTAAGTTAAATCTTTCCCTCCTTTCTCCACTTACTGCCTCTTCAGTGGAAACAAAACACAGCAACCATTCTCCCAGGAGTTAATGGAAACGGACAAATGGCCAAGGTTGAGGATCACCATGTGCTCCCCCTGGGCCATGTTTTGCAAGGGCCTCAATTCCTTCTAGGGGTGCCAATACATTATTAGCATGGGACATTCATTGATCTTTTCAAGGAATTATGCCCATTTTTACAAAAATAAGTATGCAAAAATAAGTCACTATATCTGTTTCTAAGGACACGGAAAGCTTGATCATAAAATCTAAATACAAATAAATTCCCACTGCCTACTTTTTTTACCCAGTTAAAATAAGACCTCTTGGGAACTTGGTCCACTAGGGGTTTCAAAACGGAGATAAACTAACAGGTTGGGGAGTTGCTGAATCTCAGTTTCTTCATCTACAAAAGGACAGAGCTGGGATAAGTGGGCCCATGAAAGACATTTAATGCTAGCATCAAGCATTTGCATCCTTACTTTTGCCAGGCACTCTTCACAGTTCTTTATAGGTCTTATCTCCTGGAATGCGCATAACAACCTTTTGAGGCAGGTGCTGTTACTGTCTGTACTTTACAGATAAGGACACAGGGAGAATGACCCGCCCAATGTCACATTTCCAATGTGATGGACCCAGGGTTCAAACCCAGACAGTGGACTTCCAGAGCCACATTAACAGGGTCGAGATACACCCAGCTTTACGAGGCAGCTTTTCACTGGGTTTATCTTCAACATCTAAGCCTGAGGTTTTTAAGATGTTACACAAATGTGTAATACATTTCATTTTAATTTAATTATTGAGACATAAGACACAGGAACTGCCTTTCAAAAGGTAAGGCATGGGTGATTTATTACTTATTTGCCCAAAAAAGGACTCTGGGGGAAGTGGGGGAGAATGCTGAATAGTTGGGGTTTCGTTCCCATGGGCCAACATATTTGCACTGTTGAAGACGAGGGAGGTGAGAGAGAGAAAACGTACTTCAAAGCAGAGCAATGTTTTCTGGCCTATTTGGTTAGTTATAAAGGGAATCGAGAGGAGGCTGGCAGGATGGAAACCTTGACACCACCTTCACTTCCAGCCGGCGGTGGGGGCTGCCAGGGCACTTCGTTCCAAGACAAATAATAGCGGCAGTCATGCAGACGTTGTTTTTCTTCGACGAAGATCTTTTTCCAAAGAAGCTCTAAACAGCATGACCCTGCCAGGCTTCAATCTGGATGACTCAGGCCTCATAGCCATGTCAACAAGTTGTCACCTGGAGTAGCCTAGTGCCTGCTAATGGTAGTGGGGGATTCAGCTGTTTGTCCTCTTTCTGCCCACCCCGCTCCTCTCTCTCTCTCTCTCTGTCTCTCTGTCTCTCTCTCTCTCTGTTTCCTCTCCCTCACCTCCCATTAACCTTTTTAGAACTAATATCCCCTAGGGGTGCCTGGGTGGCTCAGTTGGTTGAGTGTCCGACTTTGGCTCAGGTCATGATCTCATGGTCCGTGAGTTAGAGCCTCGCGTGGGGCTCTGTGCTGACAGCTCAGAGCCTGGACCCTGCTTCAGATTCTGTGTCTCCCTCTCTCTCTGCCCCTCCCCCACTTGTGCTCTCTCTCTCTCTCTCTCTCTATCAAAAATAAATATTTTTAAAAATTAAAAAAAAAAAAGGATATCCCCAAAACCTAAAAATACAATTCTCCTATCTACCTGTTTGTCTCCTATCTACCCCAAAGCCCCATTAGTACTCCCCCCCAAAAAAAGACAAAAGTAAATAAATGAGAAGGGAAAATTATGTTATCAAGTAAATTCACATTAAAAAAGGGAGTGTGGTGCCTGGGTGCCTCGGTTGGACATCCAACTTCAGCTCGGGTCATGATCTTGAGGTCAGTGGGTTCAGGCCCCACGTCGGGCTCTGTGCTGACGGTTCGGAGCCTGGAGCCTGCTTCTGATTCTGTGTCTCCCTCTCTCTCTGCTCCTCCCCTGCTCCCGCTCTGCCTGTCTGTCTCTCAAAAATAAATAAACGTTAAAAAAATTTTTTTTTAAAAAAGCTATGGGAATTGGGCACAAAATTTGCAATGAGATTCCTAGCAGCCAAAGCAAAAGAGGGAAGTCAGTGGAAAATTTTCCTATCCTTATCATATGAAATGAAGCACGGTGCTCATTAAAAGAGGCAAACCTTGGGGCGCCTGGGTGGCGCAGTCGGTTAAGCGTCCGACTTCAGCCAGGTCACGATCTCGCGGTCCGGGAGTTCGAGCCCCGCGTCAGGCTCTGGGCTGATGGCTCAGAGCCTGGAGCCTGTTTCCGATTCTGTGTCTCCCTCTCTCTCTGCCCCTCCCCCGTTCATGCTCTGTCTCTCTCTGTCCCAAAAATAAATAAACGTTGGAAAAAAAAAATTTAAAAAAAAAAAAAAAAAAAGAGGCAAACCTTGGGGCGCCTGAGTGGCTCAGTCGGTTAAGTGTCTGACTCTTGATTTCGGCTTAGGTCGTGATCTCATAGTTCGTGAGACAGAATCCCACATCTGGCTCCATGCAGAGTGCAAAGCCTGCCTGGGATTCTCTCTGATCTCTCCCTCTGCCTCTCTCTCTCTCAAAATAAATAAACAAACATTAAAAAAAAGGGGGCGGGGGCAAACCTTTCCTGGCTACAAGCTCTGAGTACACTGTTTTGTTTGCTGTCTTTGTTTTTAAAAGAATCTTGTAAGTATTAAATAATACGACATAATCAACAGTGCCTCAATAGCAAGGTGTTTTTGTTTTTAATTATTTCCTGTCAGCCCCCTTTAAAAAATGTCATTTTTGGAACTTTTTCTGTCTGTTCCCACCACTAGTTCCTCTCCCACACTGTCCATCCTGACAGCAATCAGAAACTGGGGAGACAACGGTCTGCAGAGAGGGGACGGATGTGACCCAAATGCAGCTGAGGCAGAGCCACGAGGAAGCAGCTACAGGGAATGGCAGCAGGAATCAGTGAATGGGGTCAAGGAGACACAGAGGACAGTGGTGAGGTGCCCAAATCTGGAAATTCTTGATTCCTCCCCTTGAAGTACGAGAGTCAAGGCCCTGGTGCCACCCTCCAACCAGATCTCCCCCCACCTTCCCCTGGCTCACTGGGCTCCACCACACGGGCCTCCTTACTGTTCCCACATCACATCAGACTCACTCAGTGCACGGCCTAGACGGCGGTCCTTCTGCTGCCTGGAAAGCTCTTGCCCCCAGCCCTTTTCGGCAATGGCTCCTGTCCCCCAATTCAGGTTCCTGCTCGACTGTGGTCTCCTCAGAAAGGCTTTCTTAACTGCCCTTCCTCATTATCATGTCCGCCCACCGACCACCATCCCTGCCATTCTGATTCCACTTACCCTACTTTGTTTCTCTTCACAGCACTTATCACCACCTGCAAATATATTATTTACTGGTTGATTGTCTGCCTCTTCTACTGAAATGTCAACTCCATGAGGGCAAGGACTTTGTTTTGCCCACTGATCTATCCCTCATGCCTACACGAGTGCCATGCACAGACCAGGTGTGCAATACATATCTGGATGGATGAATGGATGGGTGGATGGATGGAAAGAAATCCATAAGCAAAAGCAAATAAAGATATTCAAATCTGCATACAAATATGAAGGCTCTCAAGGAGAGTGATGTGTTCAGCACATGGCGGGTCACTTTAGAGACTCCCTCATGGAGAAATGCATGCTTCCACAAACTCTGCGGGCGAAACATACCATGAGCTGAGAACCTTCCCACCCCCGACCTGGGATACAGAAACGGAGCACATCTGAACAATGAGAGAGAGAGAGAGAAGAAAAGCCTTCTTAAAAGGGTGAAACCTCACCTTAAATAGATAGAAATAAACTTGTTTGGTGTCTGCATCTTCTTCCCTGTGGACGCAGGTAAAGAGATATTCCACATCCAACACTATTCCCAGGAGTCTGTTCATCTCTTCCTCTGACACGTTTTCCAGGTGGGAAACATGGGCAGCTGAAGACAAAAATCGAGGGAACATATGTGACACGGGAGCTGGAGACAGCAAACGTTCTTGACTTTAAAACAGAAGGGTCTCTCTCTAAATCTCCGGGGACACCAATGCATTAGGTTGCACTGTAAACAGAGGAATTTCTGAACTCCTGAAAGACCTCAGTCTTCTCTCAAAGTCAACTTAAAATTAAAAGACTGTCAACTTGCTGAGCCCTGGCCTCCCCCTCCAAGACCCAAAGTGGGCCAGCAGCTAATGTGTTCTAATAAACGTATACTTTAAGATCCAGAACTTGTCGGCACCAAAGTCTGGTCCTCATAGTGTTGAATTCTTTTTTTTTTGAATTGAAGTAGAGCTGATGTGCAACGTTACATTAATTTCAGGCGTCCAACGTGGTGATTCGACGAGTCTATATGTTACAGTATGCTCACCAGCCGTGTAGCTATCACAAAATCACCGGCTATATTCCCTATGGTATACCTTTCGTTCCCATGACATGTTCATTCCATAACTAGAAGCCTGAGCTTCCCCCTCCCCACTTCACCCAATTTGCCCATCCACCCAACCCCTGTCCTTTGGCAACCACCGGTTTGTTCTCTGTATTTATGGGTTTGTTTCTGCTTTTTGACAGCGTTAAATTCCTATGTTTCCACATAAGAATTCCTATGTTTCCCCATGCCTGTGAATAGTTCAGTGAGCCAAGAATATCATATTAGTGTAAAAACTGAATAACGGCCCTTTCCCTCAGCCTTTCTGAGCAATGCAATGAAATCTCACTATCGTTGCAGCCAAGTCCCAAGACCTATTTGAGCTTCAGATTCAACGCCTTCCTTCGTCAAGCCCCCAAATGCATTTTTCCCACCTTTGTTCTGTAAGATCTCTAGTTAGTGACCTAGCCACTGACCTTCTCTCCCATGCCCCTGTCCTCTCTTCTACCCAAATCCAGTCCATCTATCAAGGTTATTGCATTTAATCCTCAAACCATCCCATGAATAGGTATTAGTCATCCCATCTGACAACTGGAGAAACTGAGGCTCAGAGAGAATGGATGCTGTTTCATCCAATGTCACTTAGCCAACAAGGCAGAGCCAGGGTCTAAAAGTGAAAAATGCTTGACCCAAATTCCAAATTCCCAAAAAGCACACTTTTTGTTGATTAGCTGATTCACTTCAAGTCCTTCCTCACTTACAAAGGTTCCTCTAGGTAAACCACTCAACCCCTATCCCAGGAGCTCTCCTGGGTCAGGATCCCCTCTCTCATCTCTGCATCCCCAGCATTTATCACTATGCTTGCCACAGAATAGGCAATGGCACTTTGAGGGAAACCTCTTAGGTACAGCTCTTGGCATGCTGGCTTAAAAATGCTTAGACACAGAAGTGTTTGAGATCATTTTTAAAGAGAGACTAAACCACGTAGATTTCCCTTGCCTTCTTAAAAGGAGATGGAACTGTGGCGTCTGGGTGGCTCAGTCGGTTGTGCATCCGACATCGGCTCAGGTCATGATCTCACAGCTCGTGAGTTGGAGCCCCACATAGGTTCTGTGCTGACAGCTCAGAGTCTGGAGCCTGCTTCAGATTGTGTCTCCCTCTCTCTCTGCCCCTAACCTACTCGCATTCTGTCTCTGTCTCTCTCAAAAATAAATAAACATTAAAAAAAAAAATTAAAAAAAAAAAAAGAGATGGACCTAAAGATTATTGAGGAATACTTGTCAGGTGTCAGGCATGGGTCAGTCTACCCCAGAGACCATGGTGCTCTTGTCATTAATCCACGAAACTCAATCATCAGACTGGGACAGAGAATGCTGCTGGTACCCTGGGCTATCTCCTCCCCTTACCACTTCAGGTATACCTTCTGGCGTCCAGTTACGGGCAGCTCCATTTCTCTACCTAAGGGCTTTTTCAGTCATTGTAATCTGCTCTGCCATCCACCTGCCCCTCAACAGCAGCCCTTAACCCAAAGCCAAGACATCCGCCTATAAATAAATACCCCAGATCCCTCATCCCTCAGGCTGAATAACTGGCTCCCAGATTTCCCACTCCCCACCCAAAATTAAGTAGCAGTTGCCCAAGGTGGGAGCTGGCTCAGTAATTCACCCTCTCTTGGCTGCTTTTTCCTCACTTCACCCTTCTACTCCCCTAGCTTCATGCCAAATAAACTACAGGCATTCAAATCCCTGTCTTAGGATCTGCTTCTGAGGGAGCTCAAACTAAAATATGCAGTCAAATGCATTTTCAGAGACTCAAGAGGATTAAATACCAAGAGGCTGAGACTTGTAAATTGTCCACAAGGAAGCCAGATTAAAGAACTCAGAATTAGAGAGGCAGAGGACACCCAACTTTCCTTCCTTTCTCACGTGGAAAAATGATGGAAAGGCAGAGTGATGGGCCCAAGGTCATGGACCATTGGTAAATCAGCATGATGTGCACATACGTGTGCGTGGTGTGCGTGTGCATGCACATATGCACCCCATAGAACACTTTTCAAGGTAAGAGAAGAAGGAAGTTTGTTTATCTGTCTGCCTTGGGCACTGTGGAATAAATCTAATGGATACATCTAAACTAGATGCCAACACTGTATCATCACATTACCAAATAGAAAAAGAGTAACCAACTAAACTATTTCTCAGAACTTAAGTAACTTGTATCTTAAAAAAAATTACAAATATATATGAGTATAAATAAAACATTAATATTCAAATCTATTACTTCCTACTTGGCTATCCAACATGTGACTTCATCATTTCCTAAAAGCTACCCAAAATTAGACTTCCTTTTAGGTATAATGTTTGCCAGGTCACTTTTTTTTTTTTTTTTTTTTAAGTCTGTGCAAAATTTTCCTTGAGGTCAGTCTGGAGCCTTTGGGACACAGGCCTCATTCTGAAGACAACTAGGTCAAAATTTTTATGTCAGTTATTTACAGAAATAATTTTACTGAAAACTGCTTTTGCCTTGTAATGTTTAATTGCTTTCCAGTGATAAGCTATGAAAGCAATCGGTTTATAACATAACATCAATTCCTTCAGATTCTCCACCATACCAAACAGTCTAATTAAGGTGCTAAGATAAGTGGGTTTAACTCATAGAAGTACAGGCCATGATTTATTTTTAAAACCAGTGGTTGACTTTCTTTAAGCCACAAAACACTTAACCCAAATGAATTCTTCGTCTTTTTTTTTTTTTTAAGTAGGCTCCGTGCCCAATCCAATGCCACTCTTGAACTAATGACCCTGACATCAAAACCTGAGCTGAGACCAAGAGTCAGATGCTTAACAGACTCAGCCACCCAGGAGCCCCAGCCCAAAGGAATTCTTAATCAGAATTAGAAAAAGTTGCTCTGATTGAAACAGAAGTTGGAGGCATCTACTATCAGAAGGCGAGCTTGGGGGCATCCCCTCCCCTTGCTGGGGCTCTACAGTTTGAAAACCACTGTTTAGAACCATCATCCAGCGTATTCTGAAAAAGAGACATTAAAATGCTTAAAAAGTAAGACCCGGGGCGCCTGGGTGGCGCAGTCGGTTAAGCGTCCGATTTCAGCCAGGTCACGATCTCGCGGTCCGGGAGTTCGAGCCCCGCGTCGGGCTCTGGGCTGATGGCTCAGAGCCTGGAGCCTGTTTCCGATTCTGTGTCTCCCTCTCTCTCTGCCCCTCCCCCGTTCATGCTCTGTCTCTCTCTGTCCCAAAAATAAATAAATGTTAAAAAAAAAAAATTAAAAAAAAAAAAAAAAAAGAAATGTCAAGGTTTATGGGAAAAAAAAAAAAAAAAAAGTAAGACCCGAGGAAATTTCTTTCCTGCTGATTCTGCCCATAATGAAATCCATGATCTCTCCTCAAAGCTCTGTGTGTAAGCCAAAGCACAAAGGACTAAGGAGCTGAAGACTGGGAGGCCTGTGGGTTAAATGGAACAGCAAGTTTTCCAGAAGGAGGGAGGGAAAGGGGAAAGGCTGTGCCCGGCAAATGGGGCTAACATTTGCAGCACAAGAGGGTCGGTATCTCTTCCTCTGAGAATAAGGGTGGGTGTGGGGTGAAACCAGCCCCCAGATTCAGGCGAGCTTCCTCTCACTGTCTCTCAGAGTAACCACTTTTCCCTGTCCCTACCTTGCTGGTCATTGGGATCTCAAGCCTAGAGTACCAAAATAGCCCAGACTGTTTTCTCTCTCCCGGGACACCCTTCCTAAAACACCACTTTCTTCAA
This sequence comes from Puma concolor, assembly GCF_028749965.1. NCBI lineage: Eukaryota > Metazoa > Chordata > Mammalia > Carnivora > Felidae > Puma > Puma concolor. Next base: position 22,083,821 of record NC_141675.1, read on the forward strand.
ACAACCCCTTCCCTACCAAATCCAAAGACTGACTCCTTGTGGCTGCTGACCAGAAGTGGACAGGACTTACTCAGGAGCCCACAATCAACCCCAACCCATGCAAACACCCAGGTGCACTTCACTCTAACTACAAAGCTAAACTATTTACTATACTGACAATCAACTCATATTTAACTAAAAACGGTCAGTCATAATTGAAAAAAACCCTTCTTTCAATTTGGAAAGCAATCTGTGCTTCAGTTTGGAAGCGCATTACTAAAAAATAAAAATAAAAGTAAAAATCTGTAAACTACGTTGTACAAATCTATAGCAGTTAATCTGCCACAGAACTCGTAAGGCTGAATCATTGCTATTTAAAGCTTTTGTAGGGGCCCCTGGCTGCCTCGGATGGTAAAACATGCAACTCTTGATCTCAGGGTTGCAAGTCTGAGTCCCATGTTGACTGTAGAGATTACCTAAAAATAAAATCTTCAGGGGCCCCTGGGTGGTTCAGTTGGTTAGATGTCTGACTTCAGCTCAGGTCATGATCTCGAAGCTCTGTGTATTCAAGCCCTGCATTGGGATCTGTGCTGACAGCTCAGAGCCTGGAGACTGCTTCAGATTCTGTGTCTCCCTCTCCCTCTCCCTCCCTCTCTCCCTCTCCCTCCCTCTCTCCCTCTCTCTCCCTCTCTCTCTCTCTCTCTCTCTCTGCCCCTCCTCCACTCACACACTCTCTTTCAAAAATAAATACACATTAAACAATTTTTAATAAAAAACTAAAATCTTGGGGCGCCTGGGTGGCGCAGTCGGTTAAGCGTCCGACTTCAGCCAGGTCACGATCTCGCGGTCCGTGAGTTCGAGCCCCGCGTCAGGCTCTGGGCTGATGGCTCAGAGCCTGGAGCCTGTTTCCGATTCTGTGTCTCCCTCTCTCTCTGCCCCTCCCCCGTTCATGCTCTGTCTCTCTCTGTCGCAAAAATAAATAAACGTTGAAAAAAAATTTTAAAAAAAAAAAAAAAAAAACTAAAATCTTTAAAATAAACAAATAAAGCTGTTGTATATGCTCCCTAGTTTAGCTTCCCCCACCAGGGAAGTTTGCATCAATGCAGACTCTCAAGTGTGAGAGCATAATGTGCCTTCCCCCACTCCTGCCTCCAGTGAAGAATCATTCTCGGTAATTAAATTAGCCTTTTGAAAATTAATGAGTCCCCCACTGCTTTGATTTGCATTCACTGAAATGCCCTTGGAGGTGTTTGTTTTTCCGTGTTACTGGCCATTTGTATTTGTTCTTTTGAGCACTATTCATGTCCTCTGCCTGGTTTTCTTAGGATGTTGGTCTTTTTCTCATTGCCTTGAAAGAGCTTTAAGTCCTTCATGTTCATTGTAAATGCTCCTGGATTTTGTTGCGGTTTGGGGTGGGTTGTAAAGGAATCTTAAATTTTTTATAAAGTCAAATCTATGTTAGGCCTTTCTTTAAGGCCTTGCTTGCAAAGGTCTTCCCTAAATAACCAGAAGATGACAAAAATGTATTTTCTCCTAGCTCTTTAACAGGTTCTTAATTTATTTTATTTTTTTATTTTAGAAAGAGAGAGCAAGCGAGAGGAGGGAAGGAGAGAGAAAGAGAGAATTTCAAGCAGGCTCCATGCCCGATCCCACCACTCTGGGATCACGACCAGAAACCAAGAGTAGGACACTAACCAACTGAACCACCAAGGCAGCCGAACAGGTTTGTTTTTAAAATATAAAACATTCCTCCACCAAAATGTCAACGTCATAAAAGACAGAAAACAAAATAATATAGAAAAAAAGCTGAGGAACTGTTCCTGATTAAAGGAAACTAAAGGGACCTGCTGTGAAATTGTAACTTGTAATAAAATATATATATTTAGTCTTTGTCCCCTGTCCTGGCACAGTGCTTTTTCCTCCCCACCCCCCACTGTGCTTCTAAAACCCTTGGAATTTCCTAAGTAATAAGAGCAACAATGCGAAAGGAGTATCTTTTGTTATTCATAACAAGTCCTCTGCAACCACACCTGAATTTAAGTCACTGACCTTTTAGAAAGTCCCTATGGATGGGGGGGGCTGATTGCCAGGGGAACCAAATAAGTGACTAAGGGTTGGAATTTTCAGTCCCACCTTCTCTACCTATGATGGGGGTGGGGAGTGATCTGGAGGCTGAATTAATCACTAGTAGCCAAAGCTTTAATCAATCGTGCCCATATAATGCAGTCTCCATAAAAACCCCAGCTGAAGGGGTTTGGAGAGCTTCAAGGCTGGTGCAAAAAGGAAGGTGCTGGGAGAGTAGTGTGCTTGGAGCTTCGTGCTCCTTTCCTCCAACCTCTCTTCCAACTGGCTGTCCCTGAACTATAATCCAGTGTTTTGGTTTGTTTTTTAATATTTATTTATTGAAAGAGAGAGAGAGAGAGCGCGCGCGCCTGCACAAGCAGGAGAAGAGGAGACAGAGAGGGACACAGAATCCCAAGCAAGCTCCACACTCAGTGCAGAGCCTGACACAGGGCTCGAACTCATGAACTGTGAGATCACGACCTGAGCCGAAATCATGAGTCGGATGCTCAACTGGGCCACCTGGGCACCCCTGAACAACGTCCTTTTATGATAAACCAGTAATCAAAGAAACTGTTTTCCTGAGATCTGTGAGTCACTCTAGAAAATTATCCAACCCCAGGAGGGGGGGCATGGGAATCTCCAGCTTACAACCAGTTGGTCAGAAACACAAGTGAAACTGGGACTTGCCATTGGCATCTCAAGTGGGAGGAAGGTGGGGGACCGAGCCCTCAACCTGTGGGGTCTGTACTGACTATAAGGCCATTAGCGTCAGAACTGAGTTAAGAATTGCAAGACAGCCTGTAGTTGTCCACTGGAGCGCCAGAGTATTGCTGATGAGAAAAAGCCCACACATTTGGTGCCAGAAGCGTTCGGGAAGTATTGACTGTGAGCAAACTGTTTTCCTTTCACATGACAGCTAAGCACACTCGTGATTCTAGACTGGGTGCTTAATGTGAAGGACAATATCAGTTGGGGTCAACTGATAAAAGTAGAATACAAACGGTAGATTAAAATATTACATTAATGCTAAAATATACTGACGCTGGTAACTGAACTGGGATTATGTAAAAGAACGTCCTTATTTTTAGTAAATACACATTGTAGTATTTAGGGGGAAAGTGCCATGATGTATATATATGCAACTTATTTTCATATGGTCCAGGGGGAAAAAAAATGTATATACAAATACACACAGGAGCCCCTGGGTGGCTCAATCAGTGAGACCTCTGACTCTTGATTTCAGCTCAGGTCATGATCTCATGATTCATGAGCTCGAGCTCCAGTCGAGCTCCACTGACAGTGCAGAGCCTGCTTGGGATTCTCTCTCTACCCTTTCTCTCTGTCCCTTCCCTCATGCATGCATTCGTGCTCTCTCTCTCTCTCAAAAATAAATAAACTTAAAAAAATACACACAAACTCAAATATGTGAGTCTCTATGTATATTTATACATATATGAGAGCAAATAACAAAGGAAATCGGGCATAAATCTGAAGTAAATCTGAGCAAAATCTATATGGGATGTCCTTTGTTACTAGTCTAATGACTTCTCTATAGGTTTGAAATTATTTCCCAATAAACGGATTTTTAAAAACCTTTCATCCCCATCCCCACCCCCGCCAAAAAAAAAAAACTTTCATTCACTTGGAATTTAATAATCATATATAAAGGACCCTGTTTTCATTCCAAATAGTCTTCCAAGGACATGGCACAGAGCATCGATATAATTTTCCAAAATTGGCCAACCCTTTACTTATGGGAAAAGCTTGCTCTTTCTGGTGGGCCAAGGTTTCCCCAAGGGTCCATCGTGTGCAGAGGACAGGGGGAAGCGGAGGGAAGGTGTGAGCCAGAAGACTGGCGGGGCAGGGTCTGCTCTCTTCATGTCTCTCCAGGAGGATGTACCTTGGCACCTCTCAGTGCAACACCCAGGGTGCCCCAGAGAGACCTGCCAAAGGCCTGCTGCCAAGGATCACGGTGCAGCTGTTGCCTTGCTGGGAACAGGAAGCACACTGTCACCATGTGCTGTGACCCTCTCTAAGCTCTGGCTCCGTGCATCACTGGCCTGCACTTCTCTTGAGGACAGCCTGCCCGTCCTCACATGCCCTGCAGTGTGAACAGGCAGCAGCTGGGCGGGCGGCTAACATGTCTCCGCTTCCTTGGACTGGAAAGAAAGCAAACAGCACAGCACCCGTAGCATTTGTAAGCTGTTCAAATATATTTTTTTTGCTCATGGGAATTTGAGGTCAAAGCTAGAAGAGGTAAAACAGATTCCTTCAATGAAACCTTCTGAATTGACTAACATCTAAAAGTTTATAATTTACAAGGGGTTTCCTCTTTTGTAATCTCAGATCTGGATGGAGAAAAAGAGAAGTTTAAGATTAAGAGCCCTTTAGATGAGTTCAGTCCAATATATATAGAATATAAGACACATATGTATATATAAGTACACTAGCAGCCACTTTTAAAATTTTTTTTTTTTTTAACGTTTATTTATTTTTTTGGGACAGAGAGAGACAGAGCATGAACGGGGGAGGGGCAGAGAGAGAGGGAGACACAGAATCAGAAACAGGCTCCAGGCTCTGAGCCATCAGCCCAGAGCCCGACGCGGGGCTCAAACTCACGGACCGCGAGATCGTGACCTGGCTGAAGTCGGACGCTTAACCGACTGCGCCACCCAGGCGCCCCTAGCAGCCACTTTTAAAAAGGTGAAATTAGGGGTGCCTGGGTGGCTCAGTTGGTTAAGCATCTGACTTCTGCTCAGGTCATGATCTCACGGTTCGTGAGTTCGAGCCCCGCGTCGGGCTCTGGGCTGATGGCTCGGAGCCTGGAGCCTGCTTCGGATTCTGTGTCTCCCTCTCTCTCTGCCCCTCCCCTGTTCAAGTTCTGTCTCACTCTGTCTCTCAAAAATAAATAAATGTTAAAAAAAATTAAAAACAATACATAAATAAAAGGGTGAAATTAATTTATTAATACATTTTATTTAGCTCAATATATACATTATTCAACATGCACTCAGTGTAAAAAATTATTAATAGTTTGCATTCTTCTATAATACTAAGTCTTCAAAACCAGTGTGCGTTTTACACCTTCAGTGTTTTTCAATTCAAGCTAGCCACGCGTGACTAGTGGCTACTGTTTTGGACAGTGGCGGTACAGATTTCAAACTGTGAAAGCTCCCCTAAATGCTAGCAGCCATTTTTTAATATTAAGGAATTCAGTGAGTGCTTATCAATGAAGGAATAAGCCCAATTATGCCCAAGGAACTGAATATATTAGGAACTAGAGAAAAAGTACTTAACCTTAGTCTACTACAGAAAGCCTACAATACACTATTATATAGTTACATATTATATAATCATTTATTATATATCTTAGATGTATGATTAAGAATAATTATAGTTATGCAAGGAACATCGCAGTACAGCTCCAAGAGGCCTTTATTCTCTCCACCAAGTTCTAGACAAGTCAAACCTTGGGGGTGAGCAGGGTTCCCCTGGAGGAGAACGAAGGAAAGGCACTGCGGGTGTTGTGAGCCTCTGCATCCACAGTAGAGGTGGGAGAAAATAGAACCTTCAGAGGGGCGCCTGGGTGGCTCAGTCAATTAAGAATCCAACTTCGGCTCAGGTCAGGATCTCACAATGTGTGGGCTTGAGCCCTGCATCGGGCTCTCTGTTATCAGCATAGAGTCTGCTTCAGATCCTCTGTCCCCCACCCCTCCCCCGGCCCCTCTCTGTCCCTACCCAGCTCATGCATATGCGTGTGCTCACAGGCTCTCTCTCAAAAATAAATAAGCATTAAAAAAAAAAAAAAAAAAAAAAAAAAAAGACCTTCAGAGAACATGGACCAGCCTGGTAGCCAAAATGCAGCAGAGACGGGGCGGGCAGTGAAGGCTAGACGCCAGAGGCCCAACAATCCTCAGCGAGAGCTGAACTTCACTCTGAGAATAATGGGAGGCTCAGAGGGGCTAAACACGAGAACGCTTAGCTCAAATTAGATCACTACTTTCTTGGGACGCTGAGTGCACAAGGATGGAGATGGGGACTCCAGGTGCTCCTGCTACAGAGAAGAAACCTGAATTCAGGGAAAGCTGGAAGGAGGCACAGGCGAGAAAAGCAACAGGAAGGACTTCATGATCCAAGGAAGGTAGGGAGAAGTAACTCACATGAAGCGAGCAGAAAAAAAATTACCAGATGTATCTATCCCCTTAACTCCTACTGTATACCAGACTCCCAGCTCCTGACAACTCTGAAACCTATGTGTAAAAGACAGCATTAGAAACACAAGGGGGCCTGGCTGGCTCAGTCGGTGGGGCACGCGACTCTTGATCTAGGGGTTGTTGGTTTGAGCCCCACGTTGGCTGCAGACATTACTTACAAAGAAAATCTTTACAAACAAAACAAAAGGGAGAACACCCAGCCAGAGAAACATGCTGACTTGACCCAGATGGCTGGGTCAAGTGTGCTGGGCCCCCTATTTCTATCATTTGGCATCTATATAGTACATTCGTAAATGGGAACTAGAAGTGATTAAGTGGTGGAGGTCTGTGCAGTGTGGTAAGGCTGAAGAAAACGTGTTGGGTCAATGATTTACCTATGATTTAAATGTCTGAATTAGTCCATGAGGAAAACACTGGTAGTCCCTTCATACCTCATGCTATTCAAGAAAATAAGCTCTAGTGTAATTGGTTAGTGCTAGTCTTTACTTTCCTTAGAAAGTTTCCACTGTAAATAAGCAAGTAAGCAGAGGTAACCATAGTAAAAAAGAACTGTCAATTTCTACCATTGTAATGTTTAAACACGAGTGTATCTGTGTGATATATGTGTCTTTATCAGGAAAAAGTGATGGCAGGGGAACAGTAACCAAAAACCTCCTACTTACAACTGCAGAAAACTATCATTAGTCAAATTTAATAATCAGTGTATCCTGGCAGAGGTCAGAACAATGAACTTCAAAATGACAACAAAAATTCCAATTGTGTTTGATCACAATGGAGCATTTCCTCCTTCCCGATCATAGAAGCAGACTGCTATTCAATCAAATAAGCAATCCCCAAATAAGGAACTTTTATTAATACTAAAATAAGGAGAAATGTTTGGGCCAATGAAGTGCTTTGTTAAATTTCTGTAATCTGAACTTGACTGTCCCAATCTCAAATGACAAATAATTTCAGACAATGGACTCGAATGTTGCCAGGCCAGCGCTATCCAAAGGAAATATAATGTGAACCACAGGTGTAATTTTAAGTCTTCCATTTGGAAGACCATTTTCCATTGGAAAAAGAAACAGGTGAAATTAATTTTAATAATATATTTTATTAACCCAATATACTTAAAATACCATTTCAACATATAATCACTATTAATGAGACAGCTCATCTTACCTTTTTTCATACTAACCTTTCAAAATCTGGCACGTATTTTATATGTACAGCTCATCTTAATTTGGAGTAGCTATATTTCGAGTGCTCACTAACTCAAGTAGCAAGTAGCTATAACGTTGCACAGCATGGGTCTAGACTAACCATTTTATTCTGTGGATGAAAACTCTGAATCACAAAGGGATTGGGAAAGTGCTGTGCCAGGCCTAGAATTCTGGTTTCCTAATTCACAACTGAACGTTCTTTCCACTCGGCCAGACTGTCAGTCCTATGTTTTGTACCCAGGAGACAGGGAAGAGTGTCCAATGACAGGCCAAGGACACCTGGGAGGGCAGTAACTGTCAGGAGACCGCATGAAACCAGAGCTCACTGTCAAAAGAAAATGTATGGCTGAACCAAACAGTATCGGACAGCAAAGCAACAGAACAGACATCATCTCAATCGATAAGCCTGAAGGTTATGTGTTGATAAGCACGGGAATGTTACACGTTGAAACATGTGCATGATCACTGGGGACTAAATCCACCAGGCTCAGCATAGTGACTGTGGAATCAGAATGGTGTACACAAATTTAAATATATTTGAGAATTCAGGCCATCATTTCTAACAGAATTCCTTATACCCTAATCTCTACTGTTGGCATAATTTAATCTGCATAAATAGGAAAATACGTGTGGAACTTGATTTAAATACTCTGGCAAAATACTCTGATACTAAGACCAAAAAATAAACTGTGAGATTCTGCCAATAATTCTAAGAGCATTTGAAAATGTACAGACATTTCAATTTTAGAAAAGCACACTGAAGAGAGACAGAGGTAAACGGGGTGGGAAGGGAAAGGACAGAGACGAGGAAAAGTATTTTTAAAACACCAACAACCTCAATACCGTGAGAAAATCACTGTCAGCAACTCAACATAATCCTTCCAGATCCTTTCCTGTTAGCATATATTGAAAAAAAAATATGTCATATCTTCTAAACTGATAAAATGAGATTATACTCATGATGCCATTCTTAAGTCAGCATGCCTTCGTGGGAATGACCACCTTCCATGCAGTTCTCGAAGGGTGCAGCGGAGGGCTGGGCACGTGACAGATGCTACACCAATCGGATCCTATCCTCCAGGGATGTAAATCTTCCTAAGCTGATACTCCCGGGGGCTGGGCAGATGGAGCTGAATCATCCAGTGGGGGTGTCCTGGACAGAAGGCCCACAGATTTCTGCAGCTGAGATCCCTGAACAAGACTAAAACTGGGTCTCCCTGTGTTTTCAGCTTCTGGAAGCTACCTTCTTATAAACACTGTTTTCTTATTTAAGCTAAGCAGAACTCCTATCTGTTGGCCGAAGTTCAAGAACTCTGGGAGTATGGTAATACTACCACTAACAGCAAGAAGAGCTAAGAGTAATGCATTAATTTGCCAGGTACTGATCTAAAATTTTTATGTTTTATCTCACTTAATCCTCACAACAATCCTATGATATCAATACTGTTACTAACTCGGTTTCAGAGCTGAGAAAATGGAGCTCCAGGTAAACTGAATAACATGCCCCACTCACAGCTACTGGTTGTAGAACCAAGATTTTATCTTGGGCTGGTGGATCCTTAAGTCCTAAATTATAAAAGCTCCAATTAAGCTACTTTATGACTTGCTTTTTTCATTAATGATATGTTAAGAATGTCTTTCCATATTGGAAAATACATCATTTTTAATAGCCATATTGAATTTTATAATATAGATTGTCATGATTCAAGCAATTATCTCCTACTCTGGGATACTTAAGTTGTTTCTAGTCTTTTAATATCATGAATAAAGCTGTAATAATGTTCTTTTAGTTTTGAGGACACATCTTGATTTACAAATAGGTTAAATTTCTGGCATGGATCTGCCAGGTCAAAGGATATGTACTTTTTTCCCTATTCTTGATTGTGTATCAAATAAGGGTATTTGTTTTCAAAGCTAGTTGAGAAATATAAAAGGGAACAAAGTTAGCTTTTCTTTGTAAAAGGCCATTTCTGCCTTTGGGCATTCATGTGTGTTTACATGCTCAGAATGGAGACAATCTGCTCAGCTAAGAAAGAAGGCTCTGTTTTTAAATGTTAATTGATGTAAGATAATTGGATTTCCCAATCAATACCAAATACAGTTCAAGCACAGTGCTTAAGAAGTTCCTGAGCCAGCTTTTTATTGCATCATATTTCCTGAGGCAAATTCTAAAGGGCACTCGCTCTGGGATCAATTGTGGAAAAGGTAAGTTATAAGCAAAGGTGTTTCTGTAACTCTTGGAATCCATCCTTTGCACTGGTTTTTTCAAAAATCACAACTTACATTATTTCAGACACCAGTTATACAATGATGTAATTATGTGTTTATGGTATGTTTATTTCTTTTGTGAGATCAATGTTCTCTATTTCCTTTCTCAGAAGGTTACTTCAGTGCAGTAACTTCCTGGGAGGATCACATTATCTACTTTTCTGCTCTGTAAGGATTGAAATACTCTCCAGCTGAGTACAAAATAAAACTTCAGACTCGGCCTGACATCATGCTACCTTGAAGGCTGATGCTGCACTGTTTCATATCACCAGGAAGCTCGAAAGAAAGATGATGTCAAAAAGAAGCCACCTACTTACAAATGGTCAGGGGGAAAAAACCGCTTCAGTGACCAGGCTCTGCCCAGAACAACCCTGGACAGTAAACTGAACATGCAAGACGTTCTCCGGGAGACTGGATAACCAAAGCGGAAAAAGTAAGTATAATATTCCAAGATGGTCCTTTATGAACTAGAATTTTAATATCTAGGGAAAACTACCCGTTAACTTTTATCTACCCAAACCAAATACAATTTTTAAAATTTTATCTTAAAACGAGTATCGAGACAAGAACATATTAGCACAGTTCAGTTGAGTAACTCTGGCAGAGCCTATCTTTCCAAACTGACAATGATTATCTTGCCAGGGATAGATAAGAAAGTTGAAAGGGAGAACACAAGTAAACATTCACCAAACACAACCCCAGTGAAGAAAGAGCTACCAGATGCAAGAAAATAAACAATATAAAGATAAAATGAAGCACTTCCAGCAAGTTCAAGGAATCAGAAAATAAAATAATAAAAATAACAATAACGATTAGCTCAAAGACCTTCAGGCTCCCATCAGAATGAATGAGGACACATTACACTCTATTCTAAGCCGCTCAATGGCCGTGGTCCATCTTATCCAGCAATCCCCCAGTGGAACCCAGCTCTTAGGGAAGGGGGGAGAGATGGATAAGGACTCAGTGCAAACAGTGCAGAGCTTGTCTCACATTAAGCAAATTCATGAGACTAAATAGACTCTTTTGTTACTGCCTCAAAAAGAGGTAAATAGCATGCGAGTTTGGTTAACCCACGGAATTCAGTAAGTTAGAACTTTCAGGCAACGAGGACATCGTTCACGTTCCCTTGAAGATTTAGGAACTCACCTAGGGCATGGCTACAACTCCGGCAGGATTCTGTTAGACTGACAATTATTTGCTGCAGATCAGCTCTGGGGGGAGTAGGAGAAGGGTTGGGGTTTTTCCAGCCATTACATTTACAAGACTCCTCGGCCTAAAAAAGGAATAGAGAAAATCATGTAACAAGCAGCAATGGACTCAACATTTTACGTGAGATCAATACACACTAGTTACAGGACAGCTATCCTCCCCGCTCCTGACTTTGTAACTTTCAATATATGCACAAGAAACAAAAAAACAGAGAAAAAGGCAAAGGGAGTGTTTGATCCAGGCATTTTGTGTTTTTGTAGTTTTTTTGTTTGTTTCTTTTCTGCTGGCTGGAATGTGAGTGCTGCAGCTCAGACAGCAGACCCATACACTTTGGTACCATTGCCCCAAGCAAATGTCCATGGAGTGGTCAGTTCCTAAGGAATCCATGCAGAAAGCTTCCCGAGGCAACAGGCCAGATTCCTGAGGTACCTGGAACACAGCCGGGGCCTTGGCCATGATTGAGCCTTGCAGGTTCGAAGGCCCCCCCACCCCCCCCACCCCACCCCCCCACCCCTCCCCGCTGCAACTCTGTCCCAAGGACCAGAAAGGAAACCCACGAAACTGAGGAAGTTAGCAATCTTAAGGACTTGAGGAGGGACACGCCCAGGGGAAGCCACATTTGCTGGCTTCTAAGTCCTTCCAAGTAGGCTCCAGCTTTAGAAAGAGAGAGGGTCTCACCGTGTAGTCTGGGATTTCTACTTGTGATATTTCTGAGGTTTCCTGAACTGCAACACTATTATTTATTATTTTGGCAACACTTACTAGATATCTTCCATACTCTCCACATTCCCCTACCTTCTTTGAGAACAGTGAATACAATCTAGCCTTTTTATAGTGACTTGGGTTATAAAATGTAGGACGAGGGATAGAAAGATATCAACTATTTTCAAATGTAAAAATAGCATGAAACATAGCTGGCTGATTGCGGGTGAGAGCCTTCTATGTACACTGTCCAATATGTAACCACTAGCCACATGTGACTGTTGAGCACTTGAAATGTAGCTAGTCCAAACTGAAATGTGCTGCAGATTTACATACCAGATTTAAAACACTAATGCAAAAATAAAATATCGCATTATTAATGTTCACACTGGTTACATGTTGAAACATTAATATTTTAGGTGCATGGAGTTAAATAAAAGATATTAAAATTCATTTGACCTGTTTCTTTTTACTTTTTTATTTTTTATTTATTTTTTTTATTTTTTTTTTTTATAAATTTTTTTTTTTTTCAACGTTTGTTTATTTTTGGGACAGAGAGAGACAGCATGAACGGGGGAGGGGCAGAGAGAGAGGGAGACACAGAATTGGAAACAGGCTCCAGGCTCTGAGCCATCAGCCCAGAGCCTGACGCGGGGCTCGAACTCACGGACCGCGAGATCGTGACCTGGCTGAAGTCGGACGCTTAACCGACTGCGCCACCCAGGCGCCCCTCTTTTTACTTTTTTAATGTGGCTACTGGAACATTTAAAATTACATATGTGGTTCACATTCTACTTCTTTGGGTAGCACTGGTCTACAAAACATCGCATAAATTTTTGTGCTCAGGCTTTGTGTTCGATCTTTGATCAGAGATTTTTTTCTTCCCGCTTCCCACCACCTCCCACCCGCCAGCCCACAAACCCCATAGCAGATAGCTGAAGTTAGTAGAAGTCTAATTTGTAGAAAATTGGAGAAAGGCTGCTACCTTAACCTCACACAGAAAATTCTCCAAGACAGGGGCAGTTTCTGAAGTGTGTACACATATAGGAGAATAAGAAATGAAAGAATACATAACTGGCAAGGCAAGAAGGGCCAAGGTGAAAGAAGGAAAACGTGTTTCTACAGATAAGACCCTATGCTTTTGAAGATAAGTCCTTTGCAGTGGGCCCTGCGAACGTTGGCAAGCCCAGCCTGACTGCTTCTCACATTTTATCACATTTTATCATCCATGAGGATGGAGAAGGAAGACCAAAAACAGCAGCTTAACAGCACAACCCCCAATGAGTAGTAGCTCAAGCAACCCTCTTATGTTTGGCCAGGCATCAGGAAGGATCTGACTATCAAACCCTACTCTTCACTTACTAAGCTGAACTGGGCCGTGAAATTCCCTATAATGAGCCAGCCACTTCTTCAGAGACTGGAAAGGTCTCAAAGAGCCATGTTTTTGAGAAGGGCTCTCATGACAACTTCCACCCAAGAAAGCATCCCTATAATCTTTGTAGGGATGGAGGAAAACACCCCCATTGTGGACCATTCCTCTCCTAGCAGTGGAATAGCTACCCAAGGGACTCCCACGGCCTCTGGCTTCTCTGAGCAGCTGCCCTTTCCAAAAAAAAAAAAAAAAAAACTCTTGGTAGAAAAAGAAAAATGATGACAATAGTAGTCCCAACAAACCGATTAAATACAGCAGGATAAATCTAAAAGGAAAAATAGCAATGGCCCAAAGCCTTTCAGTTTGTAGAACTAAATTCCAAGCCAAAGAACTACTATGCATATTGAGTCATTCATTGAACAGTATGTATTGAGGGCCTACTCTGTGCCAAGTACTTCTGCTAAGTATAGAAGGAAAGAACTAAAGATCCTGCCCTCCTGGTGATGACGGATGGGGCAAACAGGCAACACAAATTAACGAAGTATATAGTATATTAGAAAGTGACAGTGCTATGGAAGGAAAGATGAAGAGATGGGAGAGGGGGTGGGGGAAAGGACAGGATAGAATCTGCAATTTTAAGTAGCCTTTTTGAGAAAGGAGCAATAAAGCAAAGACTTGAAGGAGCAGAGGGAGGCGACCATTAGATGTCTGGTGGAAGAATATCCCAGACAGAGGAAATAAAGCAAAGTCAAGAGTGGCTGCCTTGATCAACAAAAAGCAAAGACCAGCATGGCTAGAGCACAGTGAGCAAAGGAAAGAGCTGAGCTGGAAGTAGGAGGAATCCTGCAAAGCCTCAGAGGCAGTAAGAAGGACTTCAGCTGTCGTGTCTCCCTCTCCAACAGGATCCTCTGGGCTTGAAACAGGGATAGGGACAGAACACAAGGACATGAGGCAAGATGTCTCCAAACTCATTTGTTTCTTTCATTTTTTCCTTTCCTCATTTGTGTAAAGCCTTCCCACTTTCTCTTTTCCTTTAGCATCACTCATAGAGGCATCCATTTTTCTGTCATTAGCTTATGTGAGCAAATAATCCAATTTCCTTTCACTTTTAACTTCCAATCCAGGATCAACTATGCATTATTCTATTACACAGGGAAGCACAATAACTACTCATACATTCCAGAATTTATAAATCTCTTTGCTTATCTAGATACAAAGGAACTCTAGTCTAATACCTTAACCAAGGCCCAGCAACAGAACAAAGGATTCTTCTGAAACTACCAAAAGATGCCAAGTTGTCTCGTTAAGAGTTTCATCACTTAGCCTTTCTGGCAGTGACAACCTGCCCACAAGAACATGCCCCTCGCGAAGGACCTCCTGCACCCATCCCTGGAAGAAGAGGAGAGGAAACACAAGAAGAAGCGCCTGGTACAGAGCCCCAACTCCTACTTCATGGACGTGAAGTGCCCGGGGTGCTACAAAATCACCACCGTGTTCAGCCATGCACAGACAGTGGTGCTGTGTGTGGGCTGCTCCACCATTCTGTGCCAGCTGACAGGAGGAAAAGCAAGGCTCACGGAAGGATGCTCCTTCAGACGGAAGTAGCACTAAGTGCACCCTGAGTCAACGTGAGCGGGGAACTATCCCAATAAACAGATTTTGCATACGTTCAAAAAAAAAAAAAAAAAAGAGTTTTATCACTTACTAAGGCCCAAGATTAACTTTAGGCTAGAGATCAGGTGGGTAATAACAAGTTCAAAACCCCAAGGAATTATGTAATCTGGGATTCTGTCCTCATTCACTTTAGCTTTTGACAAACGATGGATTTTGCATCTGGGCACATTAGCAACGACAGCCTACGTCTCCTTCTTTGGCAGGTTGTCTATGGGAAGGCAGGAAAACTAGCAGGAACTCTGCATGGACCAGAGTAAGACTAACCACTGCCAGCAGCGGTAACTCCAGATTCTCAGAGAGACAGTGACCCAGTGAGACATGAATTTCCTTCATTATGAGGAAGCCTGAGAAGCCAACTTGCTCTGAACTGATCCAAAAGTATTTCTAGCCTATGTACTTCACCTCTACAAGAGGCATCAGCCTTGACAAAACACTACTCCGCAGTTCAAAGGTATGAGTCTACAGGTAAATCTCTCCATACTGTGCTTGGGGCTGAAATCCATGGGATCACGCCGTAGCTAAGGCAGTGTTGGGAATGGATTATCTCAGAAGACAATGCTAACGGGGAATGTTTTCTCTGTATTTGGACGGTGGGTGGGAAGAATGCAGAGGGAAAAGAATAGACAGAATGTGAACCTTTCCTACTGACTCATGCACTGGCTACGTATTCATTCTTCAAACACTGAGCACTACTACATATCAATCATAGGACCAGATACAGAAGACACACAAGAAATTTCTCCAGAAATAGAAACCTACCCCAGTGGTTCTCAATGTTAGAGGCACACTGGAATTACTGGAGAGCTCTGCTAAGCCTAATACCACACCTGGCTCTAGATCAATTAAATCAGGATATCTGGATATAGATCCCAGACATCAGTATTTTTTTAAGCTAGTGATTCCAATGTGTAGACAAACTTGGGCATCTCTGATCTAAAAGGAAGAGTTACTAATAATGGATCCATTAAAAACACACACACTGGGGTGCCTGGATGGCTCAGTCGGTTAAGCGTCCAACTTTGGTTCAGTTCATGATCTCATGGTTCGTGAGTTCGAGCCCCACACTGGGCTCTGTGCTGACAGCTCAGAGCCTGGAGCCTGCTTTGGATTCTGTGTTTCCCTTTCGCTCTGACCCTCCTCTGCTCACACTCAGTCACACTCTCTCTCTCTCTCTCTCAAATAAACGTTAAAAAAAAATAAAACACACATGCATACTAATAGGCCATGTCAGGAAGATCTACACAGACAAGGGGCTTTTCAAGTGGGAGGAGAGGAGGGGAACAAGAGTTCATTTTAGAAGGGAAACAGCAGATGTGTGCTTTGGAACATACTTCTTACCCATCGCTTCATGTATACCTAAATATGTAGGTGCCTGCTTTCTCCATAACATTTCTATGTAATTAGAGACCAGTGGTACTCTCCTGAGGCTGGGTGACAGAGGAGAAAAGAGGGTGGTTAACATCTTTGTGTCAGAATTTTCTAGGATTTTTATGAAGGGATAAAAGAATATGTATAGTTTAAAATTCTAAAATTATCACTATAAACAAATACATTATAAAATTACTCCTTTTGGGGGGGGCTATCATTTATAGATCTCTGCCTGAACCTTGCCTTTTTTAGTCATGATATTTATCTTAAAAATTCAGCCTAGGGGCACCTGGGTGGCTCAGTCGGTTAAGCATCCAACTTCTTCGGCTCAGGTCATGATCTCGTGGTTTGTGAGTTCGAGCCCCACACTGGGCTCTGTGCTGACAGCTCAGAGCCTGGAGCCTGCTTCAGGTTCTGTGTCTCCCTCTCTCTCTGCTCCTCCCCCACTCATGCTCTCTCTCTTTCAAAAATAAATAAACATTAAAAAAGAACTTTTTTAATAAAAATAAATAAATAAATATTCAGTCTAAATTAAAAAACAAAGGTTGAGAATCATCAGCCTAGAATAGATAAGACTTTGGGACTGAATCAAATAGGTGATGCATACCTATTCCTCCTGAAGCTCTGCTCAGGAAATACATTCTCAGATACTTTCCCAGATAGCTGTATGGAAAGAGACGAGATCTTCTTGCAGCAAAATCTAAGAACTAGAACATTCTTTCAGGCCTTCCTGAACAGCCTTCCTCAGACTCTGAAGAAGCAAAGAGGCCAGGGATAGAAAAAAGGGGCCAGGTTACAGGAAAGACAGGAGTTTGAGGCTATCCACCGTCGTAAAAAAAGACTGGCAGGAAACTAAGAAAGAGTTCTTTCTGAGCACTCCTGCAAGGGCTCTTTCCCTTTCTCCACTACCCCTCAACACCCTGCTCTCAACCCAATCATAGCAGCAACAGAAGGAATGGAGGCAAACTCAAGGTCAGCAAAATGTTTCAGCTTAGGTTGCAGTTGGCAGAAAGACCACAAGTGACAGTATACAGCATCAATGCCATGGTCAAGAGGAAAGGACTTGCAATTAAAGAAATACAATTTCAAATCTTAACTCCAACACTTACTATGTGAACCTAGGGTGAATCACTTAACCTCTCCAAGCTTCCTAATCTATAAAGTGGGTTTTAAAGTACCTATCTCACAAGACTGTTGGAGGTATTAAGCAATTAATGTGGGTAGATGCTGAATAAATGGAAATTGTAACAAAGATTACAGTGGCACTGATAATGATAATATGCTAGGAGTATTCTGTTAGGTGAAAGGTGAGCAAGGAACAAGGGCTCTATAAATCATGAGGAACTATGACAGTTAATACTTTTTTTAATTTTTTTTAAATGTTTTATTTATTATTGAGAGAGAGAGAGAATGAGCAGGGGAGGGGCAGAGAGAGAGGGAGACAGAATCTGAAGCAGGTTCCAGGCTCTGAGCTGTCAGCACAGCCCAACGCGGGGCTCAAATTCGTGAACTGAGAGATCATGACCTGAGCCCAAGTCGGGCGCTTACCCGACTGAGCCACCCAGGCGCCCCGACAGTTAATACTTTAAAGCAAGGACTTGAAGAGGATGCAACCAATGGAAGTAGTTTGAGGACACTGGCCTCAATCACTATGAAAGAGGTTACAGATCTTACTGAATAAAAGACTGAGCAGCTTATAAGTTATGTAAAAAATTATTTTCCTCAAAGAATAAATCAACTCCATGTCCACTATAGGCGAGAACAGTGGGAAGTCACTCAACGGCTCACTGGTGATCTCGGTGGACATTTTCACAAAAAGCAGAGGTGAAGAGAAAATGATGGCCGGGTTACATATACACAATCACCCAGTAAGTATATAATATATCAAAATCCATGGGATATGGTCAAGGCAACATTTAAAGGAAAACATATACCCTTAAATGCATATACGGGAAAAACATGAAGATTGAAAATAAGTAAACTATTCATTCAACTCAATGATCTAGAAAAAGAGTAACAAAATAAACTCAAGAAAAATTGACAAAAGGAACTTACATAAAAAATTTTTCAGGAAATCAATAACAAAGAAAATCATATACCTAACCAATATAATAAATGGTTGATTTTTTAAAAGACATTAAAAGAAACAAACTCTTGACAATTCTAATGAAGGCAAGAAAAAAAGAACAATGAGAAAGGAAATACAACTACAGATTTATTTTACAACTATAGATAAGTACTCTGTAGAACTTTATACCACTAAACGTGAAAAACTAGATGAATCAAGTGACTTTCTAGGAAAATATAAATTATCAAACCTGATTTAATAAGTAGTAAAGTTTTCTAACAACCCTAGAAGAAAACGAAAAGGTAGTCAAAGAGCTAAAAAAAAAAAAAGGCTCCAGGATCAGACGGTTTTATAGTAAGTTCCAGTTAATTCTCAAGAACTATCCAAAATAAATATAATGTGAACCACACATAAAACTTTTAATTTTCTAGTAGCCACATTTTAAAAAGTAAAAAAAAAAAAAAAGTAAAATTAATTTAAATAAATGTATTTAATATAGTATGTCCAAAATATTACCGTTTCAACATGTAATCAGTATAAAAACACTATTAATATGACATAAATATATGATAGCACATTTCCATTCAGACCAGCCACATTTCAAGTGCTCAACTGTCATTTGTGGCTGGTGGCTACCATACTGGACTCAGGAGAGATTAGTCCTTTGCATTGTAAACTGTTTCAGAGCGTTAGAAAAAGACGCACACTCACATGTCACTCTACGAATCCAGTATAACCCCGCCACAAAAACAGAATACAGACAGCAAAACACACGGAAAAAATCACTAGCCCAACCTCACAAAAAAACTTTAAAGAAAATGGAAATAAAATATTTGTAAATTAAATCCAACAGTACAATTAAAATCATGCATTTTGACCGACACCTAAGAACTAAGCAAGTTTATCACAAGAATGCAAAGATAATCAATCACTGCAAACAAATTACATTAACAAATTAAGAAAAAAATAATTACAATTGATGCCAAGGAAGCTTTTCATAAAATTCTGTATCAATTTCTGATTTAAAAAAATTGCCAACTTGCCATAGAAGAAAATTCTTTTAACTCAAAAACATTATATTAAATAAAGAGATACATTATTCCTATTAAAGTTACCATAACAAGGAAGCCCTCAACACATCCACTGTTCAACACTGTCCTGGAAGTAGATAAAGACTGTAAAAATTGGTAGGCAATTCTTAGAGATTGTCAAAACTTATACAGAAATCAGTAAATTGACTAAAGAATAAGATCAACATATAAAAGTCAGAATCTTTTCTCTATGTCAGCAAGAACCACTTAGAAAATGTAATAGGGGAAAAAAAAGATCCTAATAGCAAAACCATCAAATACTTAGGAATAAATCTTCAAGGAGATGAGTAAGATCTGTATACAGAAAACTATAACTTTCTACTAAAGACTGGACAAATTTCTGTATTGAAATGAAGAAATATGCATTGTTCATGACAGGATGTAAACGTATTAATTTTACAATTTACAATATGGTAAATCTGTATTGTAAAGATTGCAATTCTCCTCAAACGTGTAAGTTCCATAAACCAGATCAGTTGAAAGAATATACACTTATGACATATATAACAAAGTATTAATATTCAGAATTTATAAAGATCATCTATAAAACAAGAAGTAAAAAGCACAGTCTGACAGGGAAAAATTTGCAAATCCAGATGATTCCAAGAAAAACGGATGCTAATGTTAAATAAACCTATACAAAATGGTCAAAATAACTAGTAATGTAGAAATGAAAAAGTAAAAGCCCTGTGAGGTATTTCCTCATACTAATTAAGTTGGCAAAAATACAGAAAAAGTTGACATTGATATCTAAAGTTGACCAAGATGTGAGGAAACACACACCCTCATATAACATGTGTGGCAGGAAACATTGATACAGACTTTCAGAAACCAAACTGGACTGTTTGCGCCCTTTGGCCCAAGGACACTACTTGGAAGCTTTCCTACAGAAATACTCACATGTGCTCAATGATATTTGTACACCATTTATTAGAGCAAAAGAAAAAATATATGTCAGGTAAAATCTGATCATTAATATAAGAATTTATAAAATTATGTAGATTGGTGCCACAGACTATTATGCCACATTTATCAATACAACTAACCGCGTAGACTTGGGACCCCTCCAGGTCCCAGTAAAAGGCAGAAAAAGCAAACTACAGAACAATACTAAGCATAATCCAATATATCTTTTAATAAAATAAGAGAATATGCAATTTAAGCATGTAATATGTATTTGGATATACAGAGAAACTAGATGGATACATACTTATGGAGGGGGGCAGAAGTGGGAAAGGGAGAGGGACATTCATATTGTACTTTATCATTCTTTTTCTATTTTAATTTCTTTGTTTTGAGAGAGAGAGAGAGAGAGAGAGAGAGAGAGAGAGAGAAAGCAAATGGGGCAGACAGACAGACAGACAGCAAATGGGGGATGAGAGAGAGAGAATCCCAAGCTGGCTTTGAGCTGTCAGTGCAGGGCCCAACATCGGGCACTATCTCATAAACCCTGAGATCATGACCTGAGCTGAAATCAAGAGTCAGATGCTTAACCAACTGAGCCACCCAGATGTCCCCAAACTGTACTTTATATTTTTCTCTACGGTATTCATATTCATGGGTTGCTTGCTAATTTTCTTTAACATGAATTCATCTGAGGGGAAAATAGAATTCCAGAAAAATATCCAAGGACTGTAACAGAGGCTCAGTATAAATCAGTCGTGGGGGAGGAAGTGCAGAAACCACATCCTTATCACAAACCACATTTAAGAATTCAAGGATCCAAAACTTTTCCCCCGTGGGGTTGCTTATAAAATCTCCCTCCCTTTCCTGAGGTTCAAGCCAACAAATAACAAGCCTGCAACTCTTGAAAAAGACAATATAGATTTTTAGAGATAGAAATTCTGACTTCATTATTACAACAGACTTAGAAGAATCAGCCCATAAAGAAAAGTTTATTCCACTCCTTGTCTTAACATGACAGAGAAGAATGGCCATGTTCATGGGGGTCTGATAATGGGTAAAGATCTCAGGGCAGAGAGATTTGGAATAATAAAGTCTTACATTCCCTCTGCTAAAAAAAAAAAAAAAAGTTACATCCCAAGTATTAACTTCACTTCCTTAAGCTACCTGTGATAGAAGTACTTAATGAATTCCACCAACAATAAACACTTAAACATGTAACTGAATAAAGGACTTTTCTTTCAAAATGGACTCACTCTGCTTCCCCCACTGAGTCTTGGATCTCAGTAGCTTTCACAAAGTAGACTTTTATTTCTTTTGTTCAGAACAACTGAGACTGTTTCCAAATAAATAGAAAATTCCCTGAAAACTAATCGGAAGATAAAAGGACAGAGAGAGCAAAGGAGGGAGAAAACATAAGCAAAACACTGAGATGTATAAAAGTTTTGTGAGCCCCACAAGCACTGGAGCTGAGCTGGCCGGTGTGCAGCAGGCAGCCACAAGTGGGTATCCAGTCTCCAAAAGGGAGTAGGTCCAAGTTGAGATGCATTCTAAGAGTAAAATAAACACTAGATCTCAAAGACGTACTGTCAAAAACAAAAAATGTTAAAATATCTCACGAAGAATTATTTTACATTGATTACATGTTATAATGAGATGCATTCTAAGAGTAAAATAAACACTAGATCTCAAAGACTTAGTGTCAAAAACAAAAGAAGAATGTTAAAATATCTCATGAAGAATTATTTTATATTAGGGGCGCCTGGGTGGCTCAGTTGGTTGGGCCTCTAACTTTGGCTCAGGTCATGATCCCACTGCTCATGGATTTGAGCCCTGCATCGGGCTCTGTGCTAACAGCTCAGAGCCTGGAGCCTGCTTCAGATTCTGTGTCTCCCTCTCTCTCTGCCTCTCCCCCACTCACACTCTGTCTCTGTGTCTGAAAAATGAATAAATGTTAAAAAAAATTATTATATATTATTACATGTTACAATGATATTGTAGAATATTTAACATACTAAAATTAATAAAATTTAATATTTTGTTTTTCTCTCTTTTTTTTTAATTTGGCATAGTGGGTGCCAAGTCCGGGACTTGGAACACCAGACGGGATCTTATTTGAAAACAGATATGATTTTTTGTAGATATGAACAGTTAAGGATGCTGAGATGAAATTATCCCGAACATCAACTGGGCCCTAAAACCAATAACTGGTGCTTTTATAAAAGAAAGGAGAGATTTGGACATTGAGCCATAGACACGGAGACACACAGACCATGTGAAGACAGAGGCAGAGACTGGAGTGATACATCTATACACCAAGGAATGCTGAAGATGGCCAGGAGGCAAGAAAGGATTCTTTCCAGAGCCTCTGGAGGGAGCATGGCTCTGCTGACTCCTTGACTTCAGACCTCTGGCCTCCAAAACTGTAAATAAGGAGTTTCTGTTACTTAACCCCCCTTATTGGTGATAATTTGTTATGGCAGTCCTAGGAAACCAATACATATGGCCACTGGAAAATTACATATGTTAAGTCACATGCGTGGCTCATACTACATTTCTACTGGCTATTGCTGCACTAGAGTTTAAAAGGGATCCACCCCCCAAAACCCGTCTTTGCTATAGACCCTAAGAGCTTACGCCTAGGACAGTCCTAACATTTCCTAAGTGGTTCTAAGTGGTTTGAGTTATACCTCTCTGAGATACCTGGAAATCCCTTGAGCACTTGTTTCAGGATTTATTCTTTTTTCTTTTTTTAGTAGGATATACAAAGCACTTCTTACATGTGGACACGCACTTGGGCACTTGGAAACCTAAGTGCAAAAAAATTGTAGTATGTGTGGGACTTCTTGCCCAATTTACTGAAGAGGACATACTAAAGAAAACATTCATTGCCTTTATCCTTGACTGCCAGCAAAGCACTTTCTGCCACATGTTCCAAGCTGTTGCTACCATGCCCTCTGCCTTGGCCTTTAATTCTCCCTTCCAGATGTGCAGACCCAGCCACTGTTCTTCCAGATAAGAGGTTTTCCTTCAAAATACCTTTCCCACATCTCTCCTTAATTAGGCAAGACAGCTGCTATCTACGGGAACTCCCAAGGGGACTGGCCTTGCAGCTTTAACAAAGTACCATCTGAAGGACAACCTTTTAGGAAGTATGCTGCAAAGCCAATTACTGCTGCAGCTAGCAACCCAGGCACAAGGAGGAGAGAGCTCCCCAGATGACTTCATCTCCCCCAAGAGCACATCTCTGCAGACTTGGCAGAACCAAGCAAGAAGGAAAAAGCCACTGGATTGCTTCAACAGGCCCAGGATGTAAATGGTCTTGCCCCAGTAGAATCCAAGGTCAGATGGCAAGAGAAGGCAACAGCCTTCATTGTAGTATGCAGAAGCCAGGATGGAGGATGAGAAGGAAGCTACACTGGAGAAACACAGGATCATGACTCAGATGACAGCTAGACAAGGGAGCAGGGTGCTCACAGTTCATTCAGTGTCGATGAGTGAGACAGGCGTGAAGATATTTGGGTGACATCCAGAGGAACAAGAGAAAGACAGCCAAGATGACTAGGATTCAGTCATGCTTACAATACTGGGAAGTCCTATTTGCTAGAAAACTTAAATCAGTGACAGGGATGTCTCATAGCAAGAACACACTGAAGGGAAACTGATGGAGTAAACCTGTGCCTCCAACATGTATTAAGCACCTAAAATGAGAAAAAGCACTTGTATACTTGTTCTTATCTCATCCTGTAGGAGGAAGGTATTAATTATCCCTGCTATTCAAACATTTTTTTTTTTCAACGTTTATTTATTTTTGGGACAGAGAGAGACAGAGCATGAACGGGGGAGGGGCAGAGGGAGAGGGAGACACAGAATCGGAAACAGGCTCCAGGCTCTGAGTCATCAGCCCAGAGCCTGACGCGGGGCTCGAACTCCCGGACCGCGAGATCGTGACCTGGCTGAAGTCGGACGCTCAACCGACTGCGCCACCCAGGCGCCCCATATCCCCGCTATTCAGAAGAAAAAGCTGAGGCTCTAAGATGTTAAGAGATTTGCCAGAACTTTCTCAGTCTACCCTGCAGAAGCACTCATTGGGTACATTGAGGCAAATAACTGGTCCTGTGGTTGTGTGCGGAGGTCCTCACTCTATTTTACTACCTCTCTACTCCAGGTGAGACAAAAGTAGAATATTTAAAAGTCAACACCAAAACCATTATTAGATACAACTTCACACCTTGCTCTTACAACCAAAAGAGCAGATAATAATAATGGGGCACCTGGGTGGCTCAGTCAGTGAGCACCTGTCTCTTGATTTTGACTCAGGTCATATCCCAGAGTCATGGGATCAAGCCCCAGATCAGGCTCCACACTAGGCATGGAGTCTGCCTAAGATTCGACCTCTCTTTCTCTTCCCCTGCCCCTCTCCCCCGCTCACACTCTCTAAAAATTAAAAAACAAAAACAAAATTAAAAAACAGAAGAGCAGGTAATGATAAATGTTGACAAGGATGTAGAGAAATGGGAATCTTCATTGTTGGAGGAGATGTAAAATGGTAGCCACTGTAGAAAAGAGTTTGGCAGTTTCTTACAAAGTTAAACATAGATCATGACCTGAGCCAAAATCAAGATTCAGATGCTTAACTGACTAGCCACCAAGATACCCCTTGTCTATTTTTTCTTTTGTTGCATGTGTCTTTGGTGTCATATCAGAAATTATTGCCATATTTGATGTCATGAAGCTTTTCCTGTTTTTTTTTTTTTTAATATTTATTTACTTATTTTCAGAGAGAAAGTGTGCACATGGGTACATGAGCAAGGGAGGGACAGAGAGAGTGAGAAGGAAATCCCAAGCAGGCCCTGTGCTCAGTGCAGAGCCTACTTGGGGCTTGATCTCATGACCATGAGATCATGACCTGAGCCAAAATCAAGAGCCAAATGCTTAACTGACTGAGCCACCCAGGTTTAAGGTAAGGGTCCAATATCTTCACTCTTTTCCAAGTTAATATCCAGTTTTTCTAGCTCACTTGTTGAAAAAACTGCCCTTTCTCCACTGACTGGTCTTGACAGAAATCATTTGATCATTTACGTGAGGGTTTATTTTTGGGCTCTCTATTCTATTCCATCCTGTAGGAGGAAGGTATTCATCTATCTATTCATGAGATCAAGCCCCAAGCCAGGCTCTGTGCTGACAGTGGGGAGCCTGCTTGGGATTCTCTCTCTCCCTCTCTCTTCCCGTACCCCACTTGCTCTCCAGTTCTCTCACCCAAAATGAACATTTAAAAAAATTTTTTTCTTTCAACGTTTATTTTTGGGACAGAGAGAGACAGAGCATGAACGGGGAAGGGGCAGAGAGAGAGGGAGACACAGAATCGGAAACAGGCTCCAGGCTCTGAGCCATCAGCCCAGAGCCCGACGCGGGGCTCAAACTCCCGGACCGCGAGATCGTGACCTGGCTGAAGTTGGACGCTTAACCGACTGCGCCACCCAGGCGCCCCCTTTTTTTTTTTCTCAAAATGAACATTTTAAAAAAATAGCTTCATTTAACTTAATCAAAATTAAAAACTTCTGTGCATCAAAGAACACAATCAATCGAGTGAAAAGGCAACCTACAGAATGAAAAAAAAATATTTGCCCATCAAATACCTGATAAAGGGTAATATCTAGAAGCTATAAAGAACTCCTACAACTCAACAACCAAAGAAGAAACAACCCAAAAGGGGATAAGACTTGAACAGACATTTCTCCAAAGACAAATGGTCAATAAGCCTATGAAAAGACACTCAACATCTCTAATCACTAGGGAAATACAAATCAAAACCATAATGAGATACCTACCCCCTCATACTCATTAGGACGGCTACTGACCAGAACCAGTGTTGGTGAGGATGCAGAGAAACAGGAACCCTTGTGCATTATTGGTGGAAAGGAAAATCAGTGCAGCCACTATGAAAAACAGTATGACAGTTCCCCAAAATATTAAAAATAGAATTACCATATGATCTAGCAATTTTAAAGAATTGAAAGCAGGAACTTAAAGAAATATTTGTACACCCAAGTTCACAAAAACATTCTTTATAGATGGTAAATTTTATGCAAGATTTATTTTACCACAACTTAATTAAGTTCAACATAAATTTACCACATGGCCCAACAAACCTATTCCAAAGTATCTGCCCAAGAGAAATGAAAACATGTATCCACACAAAGATTTGCACACAGATGTCCACAGCAACATTATTCATATTAATTAGCCAAAAGGCAGAATGAATCCAAATATCCATCACTGGTGAATACATAAACAAAATATGGCATATCCACACAGTGGAATATTATTTGGCATTAAAAAAAGACTGAGATGCTGATATATATATATATATATATATATATATATATATATATATATATGCTACATGAATGAACCTCAAAAACATTATGCTAAGAAGCCAGACACATACTATATAATCCTATTTATATGAATGTCCAGAAAAGGCAAATTTATAGATCTAGAAAGTTGATTAGTCTGGGGGCACCAGTGTGGCTCTGTAGGTTGAGTCCAACTCTAGATTTCAGCTCAGGTCATGATCTCAGGGTCGTAAGATCGAGCCCCATGTTGGGCTCTTCACTGAGCAGGAAGCCTGTTTAAGATTCTCTCCCTCCCTCTGCCCCTCTCTTGCTCCTGCGCCCTCTCTCGGAAGGAAGGAAGGAAGGAAGGAAGGAAGGAAGGAAGGAAGGAAGGAAGAAAGAAAGGAAGGATATAAATAGATATAGTCTGAGGCTGGAGTGCAAACGGGGTTGTCTGCAAATAGACACAAGGATCTTTCTGGGGAGATGGAAATCTAAAACTCAATTTCCTAAAAGTCATTGAATTGTACACTTAAAACCAGAGACTTTAGGGCATCCAATTATATCCCACTGAAGTTGTTTTTCAAAAAGGCAAGAACTGCTAATAACTAATTATCACTTCAAATACAGGTCTTCTGGAAAGTTTCACCAAACTGTGTCCCAAAACTGAAGCACGTATTCTCCTCACAAATTAAAGAAGCTTAATAAGCTACATTTGGGAAAAAAACAAAAGACAAACCAGAAAATGGGGGTCTCCATCTCTGTCCTTCTCCGATCTAAAAAAGCAAAAGAAGTTAGTTGTCTAGGTAGCCACACCTCTACTGTCAGAATCTGTCAGCAAAAGAGAAACAGCAAAGGATGGGAATACGTCTTTAAGTAGGTTGTCCTGTTTTTAAAATGAATGGAGACTTTGAAACAATTAAAACTTGCTAATAATAAAGCCACATTGCTGGTGCTTCTTTTGGGCTACCCTCATCCAACACTCTTGACTTGCTGACATCCAACTTTCTGGCATGTTCACAGCTTCATTCGAGCCTAACAGGAATCCAAATGGATTTCTGTACAGTGAATCGAGTTCCCCTCCTTGAACTGTGGTATAAACAACACGGTGCAGTCTTGGGGGGGGGGAGGGGGGGGGAGACTGACACGTTCTGGATCTGGAGACAAGGAAAGGTAGTGAAAGCCAGGATGGAGGAGGACAGGTGAGAGGGCTAATATTTTCATGTGCCTCCATCGTGAGCTGCCTGGATTCTCCTCTCAACGGTGTGCATGTGTGACTGTGAAAAAAAATCTCTTAATCCTGTTTTAAAAAACAACACCTGGAGTCTCTGCAAGGAGTAGTGATCCCAATAAGTTTGGAGGTGAACTGCTTTGGGAGCAATGTGGATAATGCTCTCGTGATTTCAAGCAGTGCTTCCCAAACTGTAATCTGCTCAGGAATCACCTAGGAAATCTCATTAAAATGCAGATTCATTCAGTAAACCTAGGGTGGGGACCTAAAATGCTGCATTCCTAAAAAGTTCCCAAGTGAGGACCACCCTTAGAGTATCAAAGACTTGAAAGGACAAAGTGGTCTGATGCATGTATTAATACCTTCCTCTTTTCCCGGGATTAACTTCAGCTTCTCATACACAATTAAACTGTAAATAGCTAGGTAATCCTTTCGGGGACACAGACTCTTTCTCTCTCCACTGTGAAAGTCTTTCCAGCTCACACAGATGTACATGGAAGGCCAGCAGGCACCATAAAGCTATGACTTAAAACTGGGATTTAAAAAATCTGGGTGCTTTCTTTGTTTAAGATTTTAAGTAATCTCTACACCCAATGTGGGGCTCAAACTCACAACCCCAAGGTCAAGAGTCACATGCTCCAACAACTGAGTCAGCCAGGTGCCCCCCAAATCTGGGTACTTTTGGCACAAGTGAAAAGAAGGTGGTAGTGGGGGGGAAGACTTCCCTCAGAAGACAAATTTGCCCGAAATTCAAAGTAAAAACAGAGGTAGAAGGGGAGAAAAGATAACCAGTGTGGCAATCCAGGGAGAAATATCTCTGAAGACCTTAATGAAGAGTGCCATTTGGGTCTGGAAAGTCACAAGGACACAAAGCAAATACTGAAGAGTAGTCAAGGATACACAAGGAGAATGGAAAATATGTCATGAGGAAATGACCTAGGTATAAACACCCTAGTCAGACGCTCCTCTTCCAAGCTCTCAAGATTACTCCAACATCAACAGAAAACCTTCGTGACCTTGCCATCTGGAAGAAGTCCTATGCCTGGGCTGGAGCTCAATCAGGAACTGCCTGCCCTCTTTATGCTAAATAATCAGGTCTGCCAGAATCAAAGGCTCACACCCTCAGGCATTATCTCAAAAGGTACTAAATGACTCCAGTGCTACCAAATTGCCTAGGGATGGGCCAGACTCTTCATCACATCTGAGGCATGTCTCCAGGACCAACCCAAACACACATCACCCATGGAAGGGCCTCAAGAGGTCCTGAATGACACCAAGGCCAAGAAACTGGTGCCCCAGAACCCTAAATCCCAAACAATCACTGAGACTTTTTTTTTTTAATGTTTGTTTGTTTATTAAGAGAGAGAGAGAGAGAGAGAGAGAGAGAGTAAGCAGGAGAGGGGCAGAGGGGAGGCGGGGTGGGTCGGGAAGAATCCCAAGCAGGCTCCACGCTGTTGGTGCAGAACCAGACGTGGAACTTGATCTCACAACCATGAGATCATGACCCAAGCCATGATTAAGAGTCAGACACTGGGGCGCCTGGGTGGCTCAGTCGGTTGGGGGGCCAACTTCGGCTCAGGTCATGATCTTACGGCTGGTGAGTTCGAGCCTCATGTCAGGCTCTGAGCTATCAGCTCAGAGCCTGGAGCCTGTTTCAGATTCTGTGTCTCCCTCTCTCTCTACCCCTGCCCTGCTCGCACTGTTTCTCTGTCTCAAAGGCAAATAAACGTTAAAAAAAATTTTTTTTAAAAAGTCAGACACTTAACCGACTGAGCCACCCAGGCACCTCTGGAACCTCTTTTAATATACACAGGACCAATCTCAGACTTTATTGGTGACCTTGCCAAAGCGACAACTCAGTCTTCCACACAGTGGAAAGACTTGTCAAACTGTTTGGCTGACACTGAGCAGGCCAGACAACCAGCTGACAGATAGAATTTGTCATTCTTCAGCCTGTTGTTCTAGCACCAAGTCAGCCGGGATGAGCAAAACCAACAGTGCCATACAGAAACAATGCTCCTTGGACAGCTCACGTTCTCATGGTATCCGTCGTTATCTGGGCCGATGACTCACACATCCACATAACCAGCCGAACCTGCAAAGCAGAACTTCCAGCCTGCATTCCCAACTGCCCACACCTGGCATCTCTGCCCGGTAAGCTTTACATTAGGCTGGGCCTCAACCCCAACACCCCTCTTCAACTAGCCTATTCCCTCCAGTGGCATTGCCTTTTCTTAGGACATCTGCATTCAGTGCCTTCACCCAAGGAAGGCCGTCTGATTCTTCTTTCCAAGTCTCTCCCAGATTTGCACCTTCTCCATTCTCATGGGCAGGGCCCCGGGTCAAGGTTTTAATAGCCAGTTAGAAGGAATAGCTTTCTTCTCACTTTCAGTATATCCCCACTCCTCCTCCATCTAACAAGCACCGGACACATCAGCCTACTCTCAAATGCCATCTGGGGCGCCTGGGGGGCTCAGCCAGTTAAGCATCTGACTCTTGATTTTGGCTCAGGTCATGATCTCATGGTTCCTGAGATGGAGCCCTGAGTCGGGCTCTCTGCTGACGGTGCGAAGCCTGCCTGGGATTCTCTCTCACTCCCTCTCTCTCTACCCCTCCCCCACTTGAGCATGTGTGTCTCTCTCTCAAAATAAACAAACTTTAAAAAAATAAATAAATAAAATGCCATCTAATTGGGGCACCTGAGTAGCTCAGTCGGTTGAGTGTCCAACACTTGATTTCGACTCAGGTCATGATCCCAGAATCGTGGGATTGAGCCTGATACCAAGCTCCATGCTGAGTGTGTAGCCTGCTTAAGATTCTCTCTCCCTCTCCCTGTGCCCCTCCCCTGCTCATGCTCTCTCAAAAGAACATAACATAACATAAAATGCCATCTAACAACATCGAGCACTTCCGCCTGATACTTTCCAAGGCAATTTTCACCTACATCATCTTATTTTCCTCTCCCTATAACCCCACAGGACAAGGAATTCAATGCTTACAGAAGGGGTGTGGCTTGCCTGAGCTACCCCAGCTGGCAAAGGAGCAGGGAGCCAAAACCAAAACCTAGAGCTTTTCGCTGGCACTCTAAAATATCTCGGGTCTCCTCCTTCTTAAAGTGCAAAGACTTACTTTTATTTAATGAGTTCAGTCCAAAATTTTCTACCTGAAACTCAAGACTTTCTATCAACTGATTTCTTCTTCACCCAAAGAAAGGATCCTATTTCCCACTATTTCTGTGTACTTGTTTTTCCTTTTCCTCCAATTTGGCCGACCTCTTTAAGATCAGTAGTTATTATTTAGCTCTGCTTTTAACTGTAACAGTAACTACCATTTTTTTGAGCAATTAGAATATTCCAGATACTAAAGCAAACTAAGTGGATTACCTCATTTTACTATCAAGACAACACTTGACTACTAAAAGACTCACCTGACTAAACACATTCCAGAAAAAGGACTCTTCTCCTCCACTCCAAACCTGCCTCTCTCATAGTCTTGCCCAAGCTGGTAAATGGAACTACCATCCTTTCCATTGCTCAGGCTAAAAGCCTAGACATCAGGTTCATTTCTGTCTCCTCCTCACCACCATCCCCCAACAAATCAAGTCCCGCTGCCTCTGAATTCATAGTATTGCCCAAAATGTCTACTCCTACCCCTCCACTGCCATCCCCCGTCATAAGCCACCGTCCCACTTATACCTAACCCTGCAGCAACTTCAACTGGCCCTCTTTTCTTCCTCTTGCACACTTTATTTTTCCTAAAACAGCCCAAGGAGATGCTTTAAAATGAAAATCTTATCTGAATCCATCTGAAACAACCCATCAACAGGTAAATGAATAAGCAAACTGGTTCATCCATACAGTCGAGCACCTCTCAGCAATAAAAAGAAATTAATCACTGATACATGCAACATAGACGAATCTCAAAAAAACTACACTGAACGAAGAACAGGATGTACTGTGTGGCTTCATTTATATGAAATTCTGGAATATCAAAACTAATATATCATGATACAAAGTAGATCAGTGGTTGCTTCTGATAGTGAGGAATTTGAGTGGCAAGGAGAAGGGAACTTCCTAGGGTGATTAAAATGTTCTGGGGGGCGCCTGGGTAGTTCAGGCGGTTGAGCATCCAACTTCGGCTCAGGTCATGATCTCACTGTTCATGAGTTGGAGCCTGCTTCTGATTCTGTGTCTCCCCCTCTCTCTGCCCCTCCCCTGCTCATGCTCTGTCTCTGTCTCAAAAATGAATAAAAACATTAAAAAAAAACTAAAAAAAAAAATGTTCTGGGTCTTGATATGCATTTGTTGAAAGTATCAGAAATGGAAATGGGGAGCACCTGGGTGGCTCAGTCAGTTAAGCATCTGACTTGGGCTCAGTCATGATCTCATGGTTCATGAGTTTGAGTCCTGCCTCAGGTGAGCTCGAGCCCTGCTTCAGGTGAACACGCTTTTCTCCCTCTCTGCTCCTCTCTCACCTGTGCTCTCTTGAAAGAAAGAAAGAAGGAAGGAAGGAAGGAAGGAAGGAAGGAAGGAAGGAAGGAAGGAAGGAAGGAAGGAAGGAAGGAAGGAAGGAAAGAACGAAAGAAAGAAAGAAAGAAAGAAAGAAAGAAAGAAAGAAAGAAAGAAAGAAAGAAAGAAAGAAAGAAAGAAAGAAAAGAGAGAGAGAGAGGGAGGGAGGGAGGGAGGGAGGGAGGGAGGAAGGAAGGAAGGAAGGAAGGAAGGAAGGAAGGAAGGAAGGAAGGAAGGAAGGAAGGAAGGAAGAGGAAGGAAGGAAGGAAGAGGAAGGAAGGAAGGAAAGAAGGAAGAGCAAGCGAGCTATATCATTTTTTTAAAAAAGAAGCGGAAATCAGATCATTTCACTGTGTGAAAATTATATGCACTTGGCCATCTGGCCCCATCTACTTCTCCCACTTCATCTCCTACACTTGCCCCCTTGCTCCCCATCTACCCACAAGGGTCACCTGGCCACCCTTGAGCATACCAAGCCATTTCTCCCCCCAGAGTCTGTGCACTCCCCACCTGGCATCCTCTACACACACACACACACACACACACACACACACACACACAGTCCCCACACCCAAGCTTCTTGTTATCATTCAGGCCCCAGACATTGTCCCATCCACTGAGAGACCTTCATGGGCACATGTCATGTCGGAAGGACTCCCCAGGCACTCTCATTTACTTCTCTGTTTTCATTCTCTGTGTGGCACTTACCACTTTCTGTTATTTTCTTGTTTACTGTCTGCTTCTGCTACCAGAAAGCAAGCTCTTCAAGAATAAAAACCCATCTGTCACTGTATCCCCAGCATCTAAATCAATGCCTGGCACACGATGTAACAGTTTGTTGAATGAATGGATAAAGTTGACAAAATCACACTCTCCATATTCAGCTATGCAATCTGAGGCTTGAAAAGGGTAAGTAATCTCCCCCTGCTCACACAGCGAGAAAGCAGCATTTCAGCATTCAAACCCAGGCAGTCTGCTGCCTAGGTGCACGTTCCAAACCACTCTGATGTCCTGCCCCCTTCACTTTTGTTTCTCTGCTGTTTTATATCGTTCACTCCACCTAGGCTGAGCCTCTCTCCTACACTTCCAGCTGCCCCCAGCTTATCATGGTTTTTCTCTGCACTGACTTCATGCTTGATTATTCACTTGAATTTTTCTTTCCCTCCATATCTGTCTCCCCAGCAAGATGTGAGGCTCCTTGTGGCTTTCACTTCCTTTGTCACTCACCGCCCACCAGGACAGAGCCTGGGCACAGGTACCTAACAATACTCATGGACGTGTCCCCCTGGAGGTGGGGTGAGTCAGGTAGTCCTATGGGTATGTGCAAATCCCAGGTTACATGACTCACTTTGCTATTTCAAAGTATGCTGACCTTGACTTCATTGGCATTCTGCCATCCAGTTTCAACACCAGCTTGTTAGAGCTGATGCAAATTAGAGCTGCCACCATCAGTCACTATGATACTACTCAGGTCTCATCCCTGTACTTCTGGAATCTCCTGCATACCACAGAAGCCTCACAGAGGGCTGCACAGACCAAGAGCATGCAACGGATGGGGACTTTTTAGGAGGGCATAGAACTAATGGAAGGATCCTCGTATGTCCTGCCTGAGGTGACTGAAGGGGTTACTCAAAGCCTCCTCCTAAGGTTAGGTGATGTATCACTCCAAATGGATCATTAAAGATATTATTCACACTTGATGCAAAATAAATGTATTCACCTCCTGATTTAAAAAGTAATAAACCCTGTGTCTGTGCTTCTGGTACAAACAGAAGAACAAATTAAAGAAAGACGACTGTAGCCTTTAGTTTAAGTAGGCAGCAAAGCAACAAAAATATAAACAGTAGTTAGAACACATGCCTTTGGGGGTGCCTGGGTGGCTCAGTCAGTTAACCATCTAACATCGGTTCAGGTCACGATCTCACAGTTCCTGGGTTCAAGCCCCACGTGGGGCTCTGTGCTGAGCACTCGGAGCCTGGAGCCTGCTTTAGATTCTGTGTCTCCCTCTCTCTCTGCCCCTCTCCCCCACAAAAAATAAACAATAAAAAAAAAAAGAAAGAAAACATGCCTTTGTAGGTGATTTTTTTTTCGTTCACTAACACAGTATAGACTTTTAGAATATGTGGTAGGGCCTTTTTCTCACTTCATAGGTTTTAACTCGCTGGTCTCACGATACTCACAACACACTTTTGAGAACTGACTTCTAACTTGCAGAAGAGGAGACGGTGGTCAAAGAAGTTCACATCATCCTCTCAGAAAAGGATTCATGGTGGATGTGACTCTCCCTGCTCGTCTTACAGCAGAAGCCCAGGTCATCTGACAAGTATTGCCTATGTCATCAGGTCTAACTGTAAGCTCACCAGGGACCACACTTAGCAACAGAGTCAGAAGATGCTGTTCCAGCCCCAGCCCGGCGACCACACAGCTTCGCGGGAGTTGCTAAACCTCTCTGAGCTTCAGCTGCCTTGTCTCTACACACAATCTCCCCTCTTCCAGTCTCATGAAGCCTGTGAATATGAAATTCGCTGTGAACACGAAATTACCCATTTAGTTAACAAATATGTATTAAGCACCTACTATGTGCAAGGCATAGTCAGTGGAACTGGAATACAAAGTGAACCAAAGTCCCTGCTTCATGGAACTTCTATTGTCACAAAGTAAACAATATGTATTTCCAAGTGTTGAAAAATGAGGAAAAGAAAAGCAAAACAGGTAACCTTAGAGTGATGGGGTGCTGCTGTATTTGGCGGGGGGTGGGGGGGTGGGGGTGGTCAGGAAGGCTTCTCTGAAAAGTTGGCATTTGAATAACAGACCAGAATGAGGTTTGACAACAAGCCACACCAATACCTGGAGAAGAAAAGTGTGCAATGCAAGGGGTATCAGCATGCATAATTAAATGCCAGAGATGAAAGCAATTCAATATTATAAAGATTCAATTCTATTTCAATTGTGATGAAAAGTGATGAATTGTCATAAGGAATTTAGATGGGAGCTACCTAAGCAGAAATCTAAAGCAGCCCATGGAAATAAATGTAGAATAAACAAACAGCATTAGTTATAACACCCCCATGTACATGTGCACACAAATAAAAACGTAAAAAATTCTGTTGTGTTAAATACATCAATCACAGGGGCGCCTAGGTGGCTCAGTTGTTTGAGTGTCCAACTTTGGCTCAGCTCATGATCTCACAGTTGGTGAGTTCGAGCCCCACGTCGGGCTCTTGCTGACAGCTTAGGGCCTGGAGCCTGCTTTGGATTCTGTGTCTCCCTCTTTCTCTGGTCCTCCCCTGCTCACATTCTGTCTTTCTCTCAAAAATAAATAAAGATTAAAAAACAATTAAATACATCAATTACAGAAAACATTACTTTATAAGTGGATAGTCCATATGATTCCATGAAATAATAAGCTTGCATATTTCATATGAGTTTTCAAGGATGAGTTGCTATGCCAAAACTGTGTGGGGCTACAGAGTAATCAGTGTTCCTCACTACACTCCTAGAGAGAAAGGGGCCTTTAGTGGTCTCAGCACACACTTCCAGTATGAAGGAAAATGATCTCTTTCCTGCATTTCCATCCCCTTGGCCAATAACACAACAGAGGTGTCAATGCCTACTGGAGCTTTATGTGCTGGGTTCTGGCCAGCCTTCTAGAAACCCTGCCACAGCTCCCACCATGGTTCTGCATGGCTTGCAGGATACAATGTAGAACTCTAGATATCTTTCAGAACCAAGGATGGGTGACAGCAAGACTTCCCAGGGGTATTTACCAGTAAGGACTCACCACTACAGATTCCAGAGGAGAAGGAAGTATGCAGGCTGGCTGTTCCAGCAGCTGTGACATCACAGGCCCCCAGCACCTACCTCCCCAGCATTCTGTTCCTCCTTCATCCCAATGCTTATCTACAGCCCTCCTTGGTTTTGTTTTTTTTTTGGTTTTTTTTTTGTTGTTTTGTTTTTTTTATTTATTTTGAGAGAGAGAGAGAGAGAGAGAGCGGCATGTGTGTGAGGATGGAGGAGGGGGCAAAGAAAGAGGGGAGAGAGACAGGGAGAGAGGGAGAGAGAGAGAGAATCCCAAGGAGGCTCTGGCAGCCCAGTCAGTACAGAGCCTAACGCAGGGCTCGATCCCCCAAACCCTGGGATGGTGATCCGAGCTGAAATCAAGAGTCGAACGCTTAACTGACTGAGCCACCCAGGCGCCCTCCTCCTTGGTTACTTTTCCCCATTTCTGCCCTCATGCGTTCTTCCCTATATGCCAAGAACTTTCACATATGCTAAATTCTGGAATATCAAATTCCCATCTTTTGAAGATTTAATTAAAATTCATTTTATGAAGTTGTCCACATCCAAGGACTTCCATCCTGAAAATGGCTGACAATTTTTAAACTTATTTTTAGGTTAAAAACATGTGTCTTGGGGCACCTGGGTGGCTCATTCAGTTAAGTGTCCAACTCTTGATTTTGGCTCAGGTCATGATCTCATGGTTCATGGGTTTGAGCCTCACATCAGGCTCTGCACTGATCGGGATTCTCCCTCTCTGCCTCTCCTCCTCTCTCTCTCTCAAAATAAATAAATAAACTTAAATAATAATAATAAATAAAAATGTCTTTACAAACTACTCCTATATGCAACAACATGGATACAGCTCCCAGACATCCTGTGAGTGACAAAAGCCAGATGCAAAAGAATTCATACCATGTGATTCCATTTATGTCAAGTTTAAGAAAAGCAAAAGTAATCTCTAGTAATAAAAGTCAGAATAAGGGTGAGCAGAGGTGGGGAGGAGGCACCAGGGGGCCCTCAGAAGTGCTGGCAATGCTCTCCAGCTTTATCTGGATGGCAGCTGCATGGCTGTGTGCCTACACACAAATTCATCAAGCTGTATGCTTGCGATATGAGCACTTTACTGTCTGCATAATAAAAGTAAAAGGTAAAAAAAATGACTTCCTTCTGAATTGTACTGAAACACTGCTGTGTGTGCAGTCCTCTGTAGAGCTATTTGGGGACGTCTAAATGTCCCGGACAGTCCGTTCCTTACCTCTCTGACACATCTGGAACCTTCTACAGCCTGAGTAGGTATCACTTTCATCTTCCTTCAACAAGGAATTGTAATGGGCCAGCACAGTGACCATTCTTGACTGTCAGCTTTAAAACAATCAAGGGCATGCATCGGTCTGCCCTAGGCCAGTAATAAAGAACACTTTATTTTGTTTGCTTTATGGCCTGCACGGTTTCAATGAACTAGAAAAGCCTTTGAACATACTCTCAATAGGAGTAACAATAAATGTCAAACGAGAGCAATCGAACGCCTAAAATGAAATCCTCTCTGTAAACCACTGAGATTCAGAACACCATCCCCTCCACCCCACAAGAAAGTCTGGAAAGAGGACGCAAAATCTCTTTTGCGCTGGAAAGAAAATCTACGTGGGCTGGCTCTTCCCTGAGCAACCGCCGCTGCTCCCAAGAAGCTGCTTAACCTCTTTGGGTCTCAGTTCTCCGCGAGTAAAATGACCTTCCTTAACCTTCCTCTTGCCCCAGGCAGAAGAATCAAATGACACGAGGCATAACACTTTGGCAAAACACTATCAACACAACTGCTGATACCAAGGGAAAGTTTCCAAAAGTAAAATAAAATAGACGTAGGCGGAACGCCTGTATCCCAAGAACTTTCACATACGCTAAAACTATGTCATCCTCACGTCGATGAGGTGCCACCTTGACTCCCGCTTCACCACTAGGGAAACTGAAACCCAAGACCCTGAAGTGGCTGCCCCATCGTGCCCGGCACGGAGGGTGAGGGAAGAGCATTCTCCACGTTTCCTCCAGGCAGCGCGCAGAATAGGAAGTACGCCCACGACTCTGCCACAGGTGCCTTTGTGTTGGAATCAGATTAGCAGCAGGAAACCATTAAGAGTAAGACACCACTGACAACTGTTCCTAAATAACTACCTTCCTCTCGCGGAGACAAACCAACTAAATCAGAGGCCACCGAGCCTTGGAAATCCAAGTTTTATTGGCACTGCACGGAGTATCCAGATCTTTCATGTGAGAAGCACATGTTCTGATTGTTCCGAGGGACCTCATGTGAAACCGTATGTTTCCACCTAGACGTTCCCCACGACGGGTTAGACCTGTGGATGTAGCTGATAGAAACAGAATTAAATCCCGCCTATGTGGCCAGGTTTAAATCTGCTCAGTAGTTTAAAAATAAACAAACAAACAAACAAAAAACAATACACCAGCACCGCATCACAAAATGCTATGTGTAAGCACATGCTTCCTGAAACAAAACGTTCTCTTTTGCCCTATAAACAACTTTCTCAGTTACATAAAACTGCAAATTGCAATCTGAAGGCTTTGCGGGCTTGAATTTCCATCTTCCCTGAAAGTTTATGAGGAAACAATTAAATTTGGTCATCTTTCTCTAGGGCTTTTTATATTGTGCCTGCCAATTGAAATATTTTTCCTATGTGTGCCTGGCTCCATGACACCGCCTCTTAGAGAAGTTACCACATGTGAAATAATCATGTGCTATAGATGTAGACGTTATAGCTACACCCTTCCATGTTTTCTGCTTTGCTATCATAATTCTACTTACCCGTTGAGTCTCCAAAAGGATATTTCTAATTTGGTTTCTGTTTATGAACTATGAATTAACACAAAATATCACCTTAAAAAGGTGCCCGGGGGAAGAAACTTTTCAGGGAGACGAAAGGCTTTTAACACTGAACTGTAGTGACGGGGGAAAAAAAATGAACTGTAGTGATGGATACACAACTATATAACTTTACCCCAAAGCATCTGACTGCACACTTACAGCCCGTGAGTTTTGTGATCTATAAATTATAGTTCAATAAAGCTGTTTAGAAATATGCCCCATGATTCGCAGAGTGAGGTTTTTCAGGTTTACTTGAAAACTATTCAAATTAACCTTAAAAGCATTAATGTTTCCTAGGCTGCAAATGTATTTACAATATTATGGGTCAATATAATTTTCCTTTAGAACAGAGTTCCTCAGCTTTGGCCCTGTCATTTGGGGCCCGATAATTGTTGTGCAGGTCTGTCCTGTGCGGAGTGAGATGCTCAGTAACATCTCTGGCCTCTACTTACTAGCTGCCTGTAGCACTTCCTCCCTCACGGTAACAATGACCAAAAATGTCTTCAGACACCGCCAAGTATCCCCTGGGGGGCAAAATAGCTCCTAGGTAAGGGCCGCTGCTCTAGATGTTGCAGCTGAAAAAGAAATTTGCTCTTTGGGGGAGCGACTGACAGATACAAAAGCGTTGGGGGCTCTCCCCAACTTTAGGGCTTGTTCTAGGGCCCCAAGCACCAGTTCCTGGCCAACGCAGGACAATTTTTCTCTGCCTCTGCCCTCTGCATATGCTACAAGCAGTGTTACTTTTAGATTAGAAACCATTATTTTTTAAGTGAAGCCTAATTTTACAGCCCGTGTCACTCTCCAAGTATGGCAGTCAGCCCAGAAATCAAAGCAACTGGGTTCTCCATAAATGCTTTGTGGCCACCGGGGCCGACAGACAACTCGGCCATTCCCATTAGCCAGCATTAATCCAACACTTTTAGGTTCTAGGAACTTTGGAAGTAATCAAGGCTCAGAGAAAAACCAAATGACTTATGGCCAGGATCACACAGAGGCAGAGCTGAGATTGGAGATACCTCTAAGCCCCATGTTCTTTCCTGACGTCCACGTTAACAGCATATGCCCAAACTGAGCTGCAGGAGGGGCTTACCAGGACCAGACACCCATCTGGATGCCTCAGACATATTAGCCCACTTGAAATCCTCCCTGTTATGCAAAAAGGTGGTATTATTATTCCTACTTTACAGACAAGGAAGTGGAGGCTTGTCCAAGGTCACACAGCTGGATATCCTGAAATCTGAACTCCAGTTAGTCTGAACTCACAAGCACAGGCTCTTGGCCACTATACTGACTCCTCTCCTGAAAAAGTGCCCTATTTCATTAGGAAGAGTCAGTGGGATATTTTTTTCTTTCTTTTTTTTTTTTTTTTTTTTTTTTGTAGATAAATAATACTTAAATTCAAGGAGATTTAGATTTGGGCTACTCATACATTTACTTCAGTTTATTTTATAACACTAAAAACCCAGTCCTGAGAACACCTGTGAGATACCTAGAAATGTCCTACATGAAAGAATCCCCTCTACCCCACCGTCAAGAAGCAGTCAGGCTAAAATTTCACTACTTCCATCCGTAAGAGCTAATCATTTCCTCTGTTTTCTCTTCTCTAATTCATTCATCCAATCAGTAACCACATCAGTTAGAATCTATTCAGAGACAAACACATATCAAATAATCACACAATTAATTTTTGTGATAAAAGCACTAGGAAAGGGGCGCCTGGGTGGTGCAGTCGGTTAAGCGTCCGACTTCAGCCAGGTCACGATCTCGCGGTCCGTGAGTTCGAGCCCCACGTCAGGCTCTGCGCTGATGGCTCAGAGCCTGGAGCCTGTTTCCGATTCTGTGTCTCCCTCTCTCTCTGCCCCTCCCCCGTTCATGCTCTGTCTCTCTCTGTCCCAAAAATAAATAAACATTAAAAAAAAAATTAAAAAAAAAAAAAAAAGCACTAGGAAGGAAAGGTATACACAAGGGGGTTCCAAACAATTTATAATGGGAAGCCTGGCCCAAGGTGGGGGGGGGGGGGGTGGGGGGAGGTAAAAGAAATACAAGGAATGTGAGATCTGCAAGAAGAGTTGGGAATTAATTTGAAAGTGAAGCTTTCAGTACCAGTAAACAGTGTGTACAAAGGCCCCGGGGTAGAAGGAAACCACGGGTGCAAGGCCCCGAAAAGGAGCCAGACTTAGCAGTGGTCAGGCCGTGCTGGGCTTCGTGGACCCCAGCAAAGAGAAATTAAAGGTCCCAAGTAGAGATATAATGTGGTCAGATCTACATTTTTAATGATCACACTCCCGTGTCACACAGGAGCAAAGAGATTCTCTGAAGCAACCTTTGCCAGAACATAGTTCAAAGAACTCTACCCTGAATCCTGCAAAACAAGTTTGTTTGTTTCTTCTTTTTTCTTCTCTCCAGGGTGTGGCATACCACCAGGGCTGTGAACTAGATCCCTCCTCCTTCTGTTTCGTTTGTGAAGTTTAAAGGCCAGATCTTTTATCAGGTCTGGGACCTGGTTTTCTTTTAACAGCCCCCAGTAAACTATTCATCCCTGTCCAGGTCCCTCCTCCTTCTCTCACCTCTCTACTCCCTCCAACTTGCCAAGGGGCCATCAGTGACAAAAGGTAGAGGGGAATCCTTTTGGGGCTTTCTTATGTGAGGGTAGAGACAAGCTGAGAAAGAACCACAGAACTGCTCTCTCACACTCCCCTCACACCCAACCAAGCACAGTTGAAAAAGAAAAAAGAAAGGCAAATCTGAAAGACTGTTACTCCCCTGGTGAAGATTCCTGGATTCCTGGGGCCACATACAATGCCCCCCAACCTGGTGACCTTAGCCAAAGCAGCGCAAGCTCCCGTTGGCCCAGCTCCAAGCTTTCACAAGTGCTTTCAGTTTCTCCTCTTCAAGAAGCTTCACATCACCCCACCCTGCACTGCCAAGAGTCCTTAGCACCCACTGACACTTCCTCCAGGAAGCCATTCCTACCCCACCCATGCCAGCCCATGAACTGCCCTCCTCTGAGTTCCAACAAAAAACTAAGAAAGCAATTTTTTTTACTTCGCTGTGAATGGTTCACTGCACACCTCCCCCGGCCTCCAACATATGCATGCACGTGCATGTGCCCGTGCACACACACTCCCTCAGCAGCTCCAGAAGGACACATTCTGGGTACCACAGCCCCAGCATCGAGCACAAAGCCTGGCACCGAGCTGGGACCCCTCTAAGTATTTATCGAATGAATGAGCAAATAAAAATAGACACTTTCAGAGTCTCCCGGGAGCAGAAAAAAGAGGCCTTTAATGAGAAGCTTTCCCTTCCCCAAAGTTTGGTCGTGAATGAGAACATGAAACACTCAAATCACAAACTTTAGAAAAGCTGCTACATCTCACTCTTCAGAAGTTTGAAAGGATCAAAAATATCAATGCAGGGCACATAACCTATGCTCATGGTTTGGGGACCAAAACTTCTGGGAAGTTTTCGGGCGTTAAGGCAAGAGCAGGCAGCAGGGAGAGAAGGGATTCATGAAGTGAACACGGTAAAACGCCGGGACAGAAACGCTGAACTGACACTTACTACGTGAACCCACACTGGCTGCAGAACCTCAAGTCCACCAGGTAACTGACCTTGTTTTCGATTCCGGGCACAGATCTCGCTTCGCCTAATGCCCTTTGTAACCACCTCCTGGCCCTTCACCTTTCTTAGAAGCATACTCCCCTCTATCTTCTTTATAGTCCTTTCTAAATACCAACCATGTATTGACCTCAGAGGAAGACAGTTTGCCTTCTTGACTGAATCCAAAAGCGATTAATAATAAATCACCCAGGTCTGAATTGGGGCCTTGCTGCTTGGCGTGTGGCCACTGGACTAGCATCACATCATCTGAGAGTTTGTTAGAATCGCAGACATCTCCACCCTGATTCAGAATCAGCATTTTAACAGCTCCCCAGGTGATTCCTATGCACCTCAAAGTTTGAGAAGCACTAGGCTACATCCTACATTCACTCAACAAATACTTATTAAACCAATACAGGGTACACAGTAGGCATTCAACATATACATGAGGATGGGAACGGTGTGGGAAAGGGGGTAGGCAGAGACCTTCCACTGCAGTTGAGAAACTCCAGTAAATACTAAAAACAGCATCGCTGTGGAGAGAGGTTCCAGCAGGATTAATAATCTTTACATCAAAATTCAGAAAGTGGCCCTTGCAGCTTGGCTGTGGGAATCTGGAATCTGGGAACTTGACCCTGTTTGCAGCAGGCGGGAGAGATACATGGGAGGTGTGAGTGTGTCTCTTCCCCGCCTCAGCCACAGGCCGCAGGAGCTGACAAGGCCAAGTCCCCGCCCCCCTCAGCTGTCACCCTGTCAAAACAAAGCCGCTGCTGACAGCGCAGGGCCAGCCTGCCCCGCGGCCTCGGGCAAGCCTCCCACCCCGGGAGTGCGGCGCCCACATCTGGATCTGCAGCTAAGGGGCAATAGGGTGCCGAGAGCTGGGATGGAGAGGGGATGGCAAGAAAGGCGTGTCCTCAACCTGAGCAGTGGTGCCCGCTGCGCCGGGCTGTCACCTTGCCAAATCCTGTTTACACCTCGAGCAGCTGGGACAGCGTTTTAACGAAACAAGTAATAATACAATAATGACGGGGCTGTCACCGCGCGCAGCAGCGCCTCCGCCCTCAGCCTAGTATGTTGGGAGCTCCCGGACCCTCGCCTCGGGCTGTGCCCACATCGCCATCCGGCGCGTTCCGCCCCTTCGATCTTCCAAAGCGCCGGAGTCCTGGAGCCTAATTCACTCTCACCCCTTCCACCCAGTTCCTCCCAACGGGGCACGGGGAGAAGACGGGAGAAGAGGGGGCTCTCAGACGCCCCCGGTGGGTGTCTCCTCGGCCCCGGGGCGCCCGCCACTTAGTAAGCGCTGCTCCCCTCTCTGGAAGGTGCCTCAGGCGAGCTCCTACAGAGCAACAAAGCCCCAGGGCAGCCCAGGAGCGCAGACGCAGAGGCAACTCCTTCCAAGGGGGAAGAATGAGAGGCTCCGGGTCTCGGCGATCCCCTCCGTCCAACCCAACAGGACTCTCGTCCGAGAAGAAGCTAATTGGGCGCGGGCGACAGCAGCACTTCCGCGGTGCAGCGGCCCCAGGCGGGAGGCGGGAGGCGGGAGACGG
This sequence comes from Puma concolor, assembly GCF_028749965.1. Lineage (NCBI taxonomy): Eukaryota > Metazoa > Chordata > Mammalia > Carnivora > Felidae > Puma > Puma concolor. The sequence goes on from NC_141675.1 coordinate 22,127,817, forward strand.
GGGCGGGAGGGGGAGGGGGCGAGGGTCCCGCGGGCTGGGCCCCGGCCCCCCCCCCCCCCCACCTTCGGCGGCCCGGGAGCGGCGAGGGAGTACCTTGCAGGCGGAGTACACTCCGAGTTTCTCCAGTTTCTTGGCCCGCGGGGCCGAGCGCAGTTGCGCCTTCTTCACGGCGATACGGGCCGAGCCGCCGCCTCCCGGTCCTTCGGCCGTGCCCGCCGCCGCCACTGCCGTCGCCGGTCCGCAGGCGCCCGAGCCCCCGGCGGCGGCGGCGCACGGGGAGCCCTGCGGCGGCGCGGGCGGCGGCGCGGGGGGCTGCGGGGGCAGCGCCCCGAGCCCGGCCCCTGCCCCGCCGCCGCCCGGCCCGGCCCCGCCAGCCTCGGACATGCCGCCCCGGAGCACGGCAGGAGGCGCCGAGTGTCAGGCGCCGCCGCCGCCGCCGCCGCCGCCGCCAGGGTCTCCCTCTCGGGCTCTGGTCGCCGGGAGAGCGAGACCCTCCCCCCACGCCCTCCCGCCCCCTCCGCCCACCCCCCTCCCCGCCCCCGCCCTCCCCCGCGCGCGCCGCTCGCCGGGCTCGCTCCGGCCGCGGCCCGCGCGCTGATGGTGGCGGCGGCGGCGGCAGCTGCTCCCCCAGGAGGGAGGGGACTAGCGGCTCCGCCGCCGCCGCCGCCGCACACGCCCTCCCCCGGTCCTCCTCCCCGGGGCTCCGCTCCGCGCGCCGGCCGCGGACATGTTCCGCGGGCTGCGGGCTGAGGGTGCGTGCCGACGGGTGCCGACCTCTCCGTGCCTGTCGGGCCCCGGCGGCCCCCCTCGGCCTCTTTCCCTCTGCCCGCGGGGTTTGCGCCCCCCACCCCCGCTGCTCGGCACCGAGCGCTCGCCCGCCAGGGGGCGAGGCCAAGCTCGGGGTGAGGATGAGGGAGGGGGTGAGGGTGGGGGTAGGGGGTTGGAGCGCAGGCACCTGCTGGCCTCCTCTGTCTCGGCGGCCTCCCCCCCCCCCCCGCCCCCGCCCCCGGCCGACCCCCGCTCTCCCCAACGAGGCAGAGCCTCCCAGTCATTTGTTCTTCCACTCTATTCCACACTCTCCGAACGGAGACAACTTCCTCCACCCTAGCGGGAGCCAGAGGAAAAAAAAATATTTTTGAAAAGAACCCGTCCAAGCTAATCCTTTTCTTTGTTACTAAGTCACCAAAATAAAGGCGTAATGTTTTCTATTTCTCTTTTTAAATACTTTTCTGTGCAACTTTTTTTTTTTTTTTTTTAATTAAGAACGCTTTCTTCCTATAGCAATTCCTGGATCCCGTCTGCCAGAGGGGGAAAAAAACGTGTTTATCAGTATTTTCTGTAATTTTTTTTAAGAAGCGCTGGTGGTTAAAAAGAACGGTTGTCTAAAAGCACTAGCAAAATGAAAACTGTTCGCAGTGGGAAAAGTTTGAATTCAAAAAGTTTGTTAACAGGGCTCATCTCTGCATCGATGGGATTATAACCTTGTTATTTTCTTTGTATAATGTTCCATAGTTTTCAAAATTGGTATCACTAGCATTCCTACTAACCAGGAAAAAAATTTAAGCCGCAACCCAAAGAATGACTGTTGATTTGGGCCTCACGCTTAAAAAACAATTAACAAAACAAAACAAAACAAAACCTCGACTCAGCGTTTTCAACTATGGTTGAGAACTGTCCTTTTCATTGTTGATGACAATGAGGGTGGTGCGCACATTCCGGTTTTTCATTTGAAAGTTGTGCGCCTCGGTCGGCCTTTCTAAAACAGTTTTAAAAGCCCAACGCTATTTCTCAGGTCCCTTCACAAGTGCGGTGCTTTCATAATAGGAGTCATAATTTTTATGTAATATGGGTCATAATGTGCGCATTATTAAATTCTTTGCATGCCATGTAGCTCTCAGCCAGAGATGCCTTAAGGAATGCGCTTTTCTCTGGAAACATTCCCCTTGCCAGTCCCGTTTTTTTCCAGTTAATTTTCTCTATTCTTTTCCCAGCGTCTCTGTGTTCTTTTGACTTTTAATGCAGTGACACAGTAAAATGAAAAATAAAAAGTGTGTATATCTAAACCGCGACAGTAGACCACACAAAAGGAAAGAGCCTCTCCCAACTTGAGTCCACCCTAAAGGGGGAAATGGCAGACTCCAGTCACTTTCCATCAGGACAGTCCCTGGCATGCTTGACGTGCCTCTCCTTACCTCTCCTCTCCTGGCTTAACTGAGGTTTCGCAGATTAATTGCCATTCTCCCCACAGCAGAACAAGAATCTTAAAGGCTGTGAACCTCTGAACAAAGTCTAACATCATGATGTTGGCAGATATCAATGGAGGTTTGGGTTCCGCAGGTAGGCGTTTGTCAAACTTATGGGATGCTCCACTGGAGATGTATGCATTTACTGGATATAAATTTCCCTCAAATATTCTTTAAAAGTTATAAATATTAAATTCTAGTTAATGATGACCATGCTGAAAGTTTACGGGTGCAGCATCATGATATCTGCAGCTTGCCTTGAGATGCATCAAAAAATAAGGTGAGGGGCACCTGGGTGGTTTAATCAGTTAAGCGTCTGACTCTTGATTTTGGCTCAAGTCATGATCTCACAGTTCCAAAGTTGGAGCCCCGAGTTGCACTGTCAGTGCAGAGCCTGCTTGGGATTCTCTCTCTCTCTGCCCCTCCCCCATCTCAAATAAACATTTAAAAAATAATAAATTTAAAAAGTGAAAACATTTTTAAAAAAAGATTCTCTCTCCCTCTGCCCCTCTCCCCTGCTCGTGCCATCTCTCTCTCTCTCTCTCTCTCTCTCAAATAAAACAAAATAAAATAAAAATTAAGATGAATTGATATATTTGTGAAGGGGCAAATAGGCAGATGAGCAGATTAGGTAACGAAACAAGTCAGTGAAATGTTAATGAGTGAATCTAGGTAGTGGGGATAGGAGTGATCACTGTGCCATTCTTTCAACTTTTCTGTACGTTTGAAATTTTTCATAATAAAACGTTGGAGGAGTACGCTAGCTTTAATGTTAACTCACCCGTCACCTGCCCCCTCCCCAGCCAGCCCCAGAACTCAGGAGGCAGGCTATTTCCAGGATATTTTGAAGCAGAAGAAAACAAATTCATTTCAATCCAGCCTGAGAACCATCACTGTCTGAATGGTGAATGGCTTGTGACATCAGCTGAACATTATTTTTCATTATTTCCCCGCTCAGAGCACCCAGATGACATACTGCCTTAGGCTGAAGGCCCACAGTTTCAAGGCCTATTCAAAGTGTGTTAGGAACACCAGGCAGGGACATTTCAAGGGCAAAGGATTCAGAAGTCTTGCTGCTTCCTCATAATCAGGCTGTGGTGAGCACTCAGTAAGTTCCTACATGCGGGGCCCTTTTACAAAGTGAGTACCAAGAAAACAAAAGGCAATGTTTTGGTTTGTGAAGTATTTGCAACCGTGGAAGGATTTTAATTTAAAATGGAACCGGAGCAGGCACCTGGCTGGCTCAGTTGGTAGAGCATGTGAGTCTCGATATTCGGGATTGTGAGTTTGAACCCCACATTGGGGATAGAGTTTACTTAATAAACAAATTAAATAAAACGGAACCAGAAGATACAAAATGGAGAATCTCACGCATGCATCCTCAAAAGAACAGAACTTAAGAACTGAGAATGATTTCCTGGAAATACCTGATTTATAGAAGACCGAGACTTATCTCCTGACCAATGATTATGCAAAAAGAATCTTTCCCAGGGGCACCTGGGTGCCTCAGTGGGTCAAGTGTCTGACCCTTAATTTCAGCTCAGGTCATGATCTCACAGTTTGTAAGTTCGAGCCTCACATCAAGCCCCACATGGGGCTCTGTGCTAACAGCTCAGAGCCTGCTTCGGATTCTCCCTCTCTCCCTGCCCCCCACCCCCTGCTAATGCTTTCTCTCTCTCTCTCTCTCTCTCTCTCTCAAAATAGAAAAATAAACTTAAAAAAGAAAGAAGGAAAGAATCTCTTGTCACCCATCCTCAAAGCCAACAAACTTAACTGCTTGGACTCTGGCTGGACTTCCTCCCTGCCCATAAACACAGCCCACCCCAAGCCCTCAATGGACACACCTGCAGCTTGCTGCAACATATGTTTCCTGATTGGCAATTCCTCTGCTATTCCCAAAACAGTTCAATTTCTAGTCATTCAAACTTGCCTCGATTTACCTCTTTATTTAGGTTAACACCATTTACTGAGGTAAGGAAGCCACAATTAGAAAATGAAGGGCTTGGGGAATAGGAATTGTAGGGGGCAGTTTGACCACTGGGGTTTACTTCTGGCATATTAATACTATAGTACATGATGTGGCTGTTACAAATGACGACCTTTATACAAATGTAATAGCAGAAATAGATCTCCAAGAAGTACTATTGAATGAACCCTGTACAGTATAATACCATTTGTATTAAAAATAGGCACACTGACATATAAGCACAATTCTGCATATGTCCAGTGGGTGCATGTAAAAATGCAAAAACAGGGGCGCTTGGGTGGCTCAGTCAGTTAAGCATCCGACTCAGCTCAGGTCACAATCTCACGGTCCATGAGTTCGAGCCCCGCGTTGGGCTCTGGGCTGATGGCTCAGAGCTTGGAGCCTGCTTCTGATTCTGTGTCTCCCTCTCTCTCTGCCCCGCCCCCCCCCCCATTCATGCTCTGTCTCAAAAATAAATAAACGTTAAAAAAATTTTTTTTTAAATGCAAAAACAGCAGAAAGATACATAGCAAACACATATATACTTGTCTTTCACTGGGCATCCTTAAGAATAAAACTAATTTTTCTCATTTTCTCATTTATATCCCCAGGTCCTCACTCAAATTTCTTAGTAAGTACTAGTAGTCATTTCTACCTTATTTTTTTTCTTAACATTTACTTATTTTTGAGAGAGAGAGAGAGACAGAGAGAGAGCGTGCACACAGGTGGGGGAGGGGCAGACCCAGAGAGGAAGACACAGAATCTGAAGCAGAGAATCTGAGGCAAGCTCCAGGCTCTGAGCTGTCAGCACAGGGCCCTACACAGGGCTCAAACCCATGAACCCATGAACTCATGAACCACAAGACCATGACCTGAGCCCAAGTTGGGCTCTTAAACCGACTGAGCCCCCACGTGCCCCATCATCTCTACCTTTAAACTCTATATTCCATCTGTTCATATTTATCTCCACAGCTCTCCTCTCTCACCCAGACTACTAATAACAGTTTCCTAACTTGTCTCTGCTTTTGCCCTTCCTCTACCAATTCCCTCTACCATTGAAAACTGTAAGTGCAAACCTGATCCCATAATTCCCTGCGTGAAACCTTTTAATGGCTTCTCATAACGTTTAAAACACAATCTCAACTCCATAATCCATTCAGCAAGTGCAATCTCTCCTAGCCCTTCTCCCCGATATATCGTATACTCCAGCCAAACTCAGGAAGCTCTTTCCTTCCATGGAGCCTTCACTTTTGCCATATTCCTTCCTATCAAGCCAATACAGCATCTGTAAAGCACCGGCAAGCCTGAAACCACAGATAGACTGAAACTGTCCCCACTGAGGGCCCAGACTCCAAGGGCAGAGTCTGGGTCAGTATTATGAGAAGGAGGTTTAGCCCTGTGTGTAGTCAATGGCTGGCATCCTTTCTGACACGGCCACCTGTTTTTAGAGATAGCGGCTTGACGTGACCATAAAATAAAGGCATGTGAGGTAGATGCCTTTCCATGGAGCTCTTTGGGCCAAATTCCCACCAGAGAAAGTGACTGTGATTACTGCACATTTATTTTAATAACCTCCAAAATAAAAGTTTTCCTTCTAAGGAAACATTACTGAAAAATAATTATAAAATGAATCCTAGGGGATGGAGACATAAATTATTTTTCCCTAGTTTTCAAGCATTTATGCAATTGAATCATCTTTTCTACAATGTGTCTTAGCCATGCCCCAAATACAATCTCAACTCCATAATCTGTCATTAGTGCTATTTTATTCATTTGTATTTTTAGTTGTTCCTAATAAGAATTTCCCACATTAAATATGAGTAGTCCCAAATGTATTTGGCTGAGCATTGCCCTTGTCAAAAAAGGTTTTTTCCCCATTGTTTTGTTTTAAATACTGACGCGTTTATTTACCAGCCTACCTACCATTTGCAATAAAGGTACAAAGTAAGCAAAAGAAATGAAGACTTCTTTCTTCTGAATTCAGGCTAAATGGCTACTTGTCTAAGGCAATATGTGAGTATCTCTTTGAATAACTTGAATATTATATTTAAAAATCAAATTTTCAGGGTATATGACTGGCTCAGTCATTAGAGCATATAACTCTTGATCTCAGTGTTGTGAGTTCAAGCCCCATGTTAGGTGTAGAGCCTACTTAAAATCAAACTTGGGGAACTTGGGTGGCCCAGTTGGTTGAGCATCTGACTCTTGGTTTCAGCTCAGGTCATAATCTCCAGTGGGTGGGATCAAGCCCCACATCTGGCTCTGCACTGGCAACTCAGAGTCTGCTTGGGATTCTCTCTCTCCACCTCTCTTTGTCTCCCCCAACTCATGTTCTCTCTCTCTATTTATTTTTGAGAGAGAGAGACAGAGAGACAGAGTGCGAGCAGGGGAGGGGCAGAGAGAGAGGGAGACACAGAATCTGAAGCAGGCTCTAGGCTCTGAGCTGTCAGCACAGAATTCGACTTGGCTCGAACTCACAAACCGGGAGATCCACAAACCGGAAGATCATGACCCCAGCTGAAGTCAGACGCTTAACCGACTGAGCCAGCCAGGCGCCCGTATTTTGTCTTTGTGTGTGTGTGTGTGTGTGTGTGTGTGTGTGTGTGTGTGTGTGTTTAATGTTTCTTTAATTTTGAGATAGAGACAGAGCCTAAGCAGGGAATAAACATTTTTAAAAATCAAACTTTCAAAGAATCTAGATTTTCTGTAACATTCTGAAGACAGGTTTCCCCCACTTCTGGAAAGTTCATGTTCTGCCACTTAACTTTTATGAAAGACCTACATTAGTATGGTAATGAGCTTCTTTTGTAAAAGCAAAATCCTCTTCAGACTTCTTTCAGTTGGTGAAAACAGATGCTGAGATATTGTTCTGGGATACTTATTCTATTTTTTTGTAGACTTTTTTTTTTTAAAGATATATATCTATTAGGTTAAGGGTACTAATTGTAATGGTCCCACTCAATGAATTTTTATATGTGCATATACTTGGCCACTCATGATCCAGATTAAGTTATAGGACATTCCCAATACCCAAGAAGTCTCCCTTTTGCCCCTTTCTAGTTAGTACCCTAAGGCAATCATTATTCTGGCTTTATCATTCTAGATTAGTCTTGCCTATTCTTGAACTTCATAGAACCATAATCATACATCATGAACTCTTGTTGTAAGTCTCCTTTTTGAATACAGTTATATTTATGACATCCATAATGCTGTTCCATGTAGCCATATGTCACTTCTTTTTACTCTTGTGTGATGTTCCATTATATGATTATACCACAGCTTATCCATTCTCTTGAATAACATTTCCAGTTCCTTACTACTATGAATAAAGGTGCTATGAATATTCTCTTTTTATTTATTTTATTTTTATTTATTTATTTTTGAGAGACAGAGAGAGAGAAGGGCAGAAAGAGAGAGAGAGGAAGAGAGAGAATCCCAAGCAGGCTCCATACTCAGTGCAGAGCCCAACACAGGGCTCGACCTCACGATTGTAAGATCATGACCTGAGCTGAAATCAAGACTTGGGCGCTTAACAGACTAAGCCACCTAGGCACCCCAGTATGAATATTCTTATAATACTTTTTTTGTACTCATATACACTCATTTCTCCCATAGCTAGGGGTATGGTGGCTGGATCATAGGGCAAGTGTACATTGAGCTTTGACCAGCACTGTCAAGTTTCCAAAGTGGATGTACCGGTTTATACCGCTATCTGAATTATATGAAAACGACAGTGCTGCACATGCTCATCAAACTGTGGTATCATCAGTCTCTTGTTTTCACCATGTTGGTGGTGATAGAGTGCTCTTTGCGGTTTTAATTAGCATTTCCAACATGCAGAATAATGTTGAGCATGTTTTCATTTGCTTATGGGCATTTCAGATTCCTTCTTTTGTGAAATAAATACCCTTTCAAGTCTTTTACCCAGTTTAAAATTAGTTTGTCTTTTTTTTTTAATTTTTTTTTTAACGTTTATTTATTTTTGAGACAGCGAGAGACAAAGCATGAACAGGGGAGGGTCAGAGAGAGGGAGATGCAGAATCTGAAACAGGCTCCAGGCTCTGAGCCATCAGCACAGAGCCCGACGCGGGGCTCGAACTCACGGACCGTGAGATCGTGACCTGAGCCGAAGTCCGCCGCTTAACCGACTGAGCCACCCAGTGGCTCAGGGCCGACAGGCGTCCCTTTTTATTTATTTTTTTTTTATTATTGATTTGTTAGATTTTTAACGTATATTTTGGATTTGACTCCTTCAATGGATCTATATGTTGCAAACATCTTCTCTTAGTCTGAGACTGGTCCTTTCACTCTCTTAATAGTATCCTTTGATGAACAGATACTCTTCCTTCTTGGTCTGGCTTATTAATATTCTCTTCTGTATTTAGTGCTTTTGTCTTCCATTTAAAAACCCTTTGCCTGACCCAGTTCGTGAAGATATCCTCCTGTGTGTTCGTTGAGTTTTACCATTACCTTTCACATGTAAGTCCTGTTGCCTCTCAACCAATTGCCGAGTCAAGTGTGAAGGAGTGGCCTGCAGCTTATTAAAATTTTCTCTTTGTGTGCCATTTTTAAACCACCATTGTGAAATATCTGGAGCAGGAGTTCCTGACAGCATGACCTTATAGGTCCATCTTTACTGAAAGTTCACTGTAGTGTTTTGAGGAACAGTTTGGTATCCCATTAAAGATAGCACGCTCTCTAATTAGTTTTTAAAGCAGCCAGCGTCACCCTTAGCCTCAGGCAAGAGGAGTCCCTGCTCTGGGACCCATAGTATGTAGAGTCTCTCCTGTCATAAACACGCAAAAGCAGAGTGGGGGAGGGGACTCTCTGTCTCTGGTCACTTGGCTCTGAGCCCTTAGACCGGGCCACCCTATAAACCTAGACATTCATCCTTTCATCTAACCTAACCATCTCAAACCCTAAGGAGACTCACTTCCCTGCCTTTCTTGTCCCAGATCCTCAAGCAGAAGGCACCTGCGTCACAATACTGAGAAATCTTCTGTGTGAGAGAGACACAGTGTAGAAATGCAAGTAGGAGCTGAGTGGCAGAAATGCTTAGGTAAGAGGAAAGACAAATTAACTTGTCAAAGCCGCCTTCTTAGTGTGAATGCGAAAGGCTCTTGCATACAAAGTATTGTTTCCCAGAGTGCCAAGCGGCCCTTGTCTTCCTTCCCTTTGTCCTCCAGTTCATGCTTCTGAAGATCCTCATCACTTAGCACGGTGTTCCCTCACGCTGCGGTGTCTGAGGAACATTTGGTAATGTTACACAAATTTTTACCCTCATATGGGTACGGGGTAAACATTACGTATGGGAAGCGTGGCAAGTTTTTTCTTTGGCAAATAGGTGAACATTCGATGCGTACACTGTGAACAGTTTTATAACATTATTTAAGACTTCGCTGAACTTTCTAAAAAGCCAATAAAACCTGTAGCTTATTTTCATACCTTTGACTAGAAATTTGATAGCGATTATAACTTCATCTTGCCTTTTAGCTTTGGTAGGTCATTTTGAATATTTTAGAAGATAGCATTTTTTTTAAGTGAAAAATAATTTAAAAACATTTTTTTACGTGTATTGTCATTCACATTTTTGAGAGAAAATACATTCAAAATTTGTACACTTTAATTTTTTTTAATGTTTACTTATTTTTGAGGGGGGGCTGGGGAAGGGCAGAGAGGAGGGGGATAGAGGATCTGAAGGGGGGTCTGAGCCAACAGCAGCGAGCCTGATGTGGGGTTCAAACTCACGAACCGTGAGATCATGACCTGAGCCAAAGTTGGCTGCTCAACCAACTGAGCCACCCAGGCACCCCCAAATTTGTGCACTTTAATTACAACTACATTTTGACTTATGTACATGTATTACTTTGAATTAAAAATTAAATGAAAAAAAGACAAAGAAAAAAAGAAAGTCCATAAAAAATAAAAATAACTTTTTCTGGCAAATGGTGAGTATTCAGTAAACATTAGGGGTTCCCTCCTGCCACCCCATCTTCCTTCTCTTGCTTTTAACTTGACATCAGATTAAAAATCATTTCGCTTTCTCTTTTTCCCCCCTCTATCCTCCAAATACAAACATACATATCCTGTTAGGAATTCAGTTGCTTCATGGAAATAGGTCTAGAATTTGAGAGACAGCAGAATTGACAGGCGACACATTGGAATCTAGCTGTGGCCCAAACAGAAAAATTAGATAAAATTCAATCATTTACGATGAGCAATACTTTTTAGTAGAATTCTGACATATAGCCTATGTCAGGCACATCTTGGCCTAATGAGAAGTCGGGGACAGCTCAGAAATGTGGGTGTGGTTCAAGGGAATGTAACTGGTTCTTTAAAAAAAAATTTTTTTTTTAATATTTATTTATTTTTGACAGAGAGAGAGACAGAGCGTGAGCAGGGGAGGGGCAGACACAGAATCAGAAGCAGGCTCCAGGCTCTGAGCAGTCAGCCAGAGCCCGACATGGGGCTCGAACTCACGAACCTCGAGATCATGACCTGAGCCGAAGTCAGACGCTCAACTGACTGAGCCACCCAGGCACCCCTCTTGCCAGCAGTTTGACTTAAGGGTTAGGCTGCCGCCCTTGGCAAAACCAAATGGAAGTTTCAGAAAGTTCGCACTACTGGCCACATCAGCATATCTTCAGACACACACCTGGGATGATTTTAACAGCTGGAATCCAATTTCTGAGGCAATTCGAGAAACTAAAATTTGTAGCATTGAATAATAAAATAAGAATAGCTAACCGTTTGGGGGTACTTACTATATCCTAGGCGCTGTGTGAAGGGCTTTTTACTTATCCTTACCTGGATGTTCTCATCCTCACCAGGATGTTCAAGTTATTAATTATCCCCATTGTAGGGATGAGGAACTTGAGCCTCAGAGAAGCTAAATAATTTGTACCCGAGTCTCTCCGGCTCTTAACAGGTAACTTTCAGCCAGTAACAAGTGTGGCTGCCATTTATGGAGAACTAAAGGCCTAAACAAGTGTTATAACTAACTTTATCTTTATAACAACTCTCATGGGGAGCACTTAGGAGTCCTGCTTATGGATGAAGGACCTTCTGCTGCAGCACCTAGAAATTACGTGTAATAGACATAGTAACTGTAATGGCTGCAGGCCTTGTCCCCCACCTCCTGATCTGAAAGCAGAAAGAAAGTAGGCTTTCTTCTGTCAGCCTGTTGAGAATCCTGTGTTCTGTGCACAAGAGGTATTTTTCATTCTAGGGCAGCACTATTCAGTAGAACTTTCTGTGGTAATGAAAATGTGCTACCCCCGCACAGTCCAATATGGTAGCTATTGACCATGTGTGACTGTTGACATATGAAACATGGCTGGTGAGACTGATGAAGTTTTCATTTGATTGATGAAATTTTAATTTTATTTCATTTTAACTAGTTTATTTCTTTTATCTTAAGTAGGCTCGACACCCAATGTGGGGCTTGAACATTGACCCCAAGATTAGGCATCCCATGTTCTACTGACTGAGCCAGCCAGGTGCCCCTTAACTAGTTTAAATTTAAACAGCACCATGGGTGGGCCTGGGTGGCTCAGTCAGGTAAGTGTCTGACTTGTGATTTTGGCTCAGGTCATGATCTCATGGTTTGTGGGATCGAGCCCCATAAACCTGCTCTAATAGCACAGGGCCTACTTGGGATTCTCTCTCTCCCTCTCTCTCCACACCTTCCTCACTTCTGTGCTCTTTCTCAAAATAAATACATAAATTAAAAAAAAAAAAAAAAAAGTTAAACAGCACACATGGCTAGTGGCTACCATATTGGCCAGCACAGGGTCAGACTGTTTGGTGACCAGGTTCCCAGCAGCAGAGTCTAAGAGCTTCTGATATTATATTCTCCTTTCTCTTAGTCCTACTCTTGGCCAGCTTCTGGGGAACGTATCTATAGACTAAGGCACAACTAAGAAAGAGAGAAAATATCCAGGATCTTTTTTTACTCCCTTTATCAAAAATTGAATATTTAAGTGCTCAAACACTTATTTCATTTGTTCATTTCTTTAACAAATATTTATGGAACTCTTCTTGCATGGCAGACCTATCCACTAAACGTCTATGTTTTGGCTCTGGGGCTAAAATGGTAAGCAAGACAGAAATGGAAAAAAAAAAAAAAAAAAAAAAAAAAAAAAAAAAATTAAAAAAAAAAAAAAAAAAAAAGGGGCGCCTGGGTGGCGCAGTCGGTTAAGCGTCCGACTTCAGCCAGGTCACGATCTCGGGGTCCGTGAGTTCGAGCCCCGCATCGGGCTCTGGGCTGATGGCTCAGAGCCTGGAGCCTGTTTCCGATTCTGTGTCTCCCTCTCTCTCTGCCCCTCCCCCGTTCATGCTCTGTCTCTCTCTGTCCCAAAAATAAATAAACGTTGAAAAAAAAAAATTTAAAAAAAAAAAAAAAAAAAAAAAGAAATGGAGCGAGAGACATGAATTAAATGATCACACAGAGACATCGTTAGAAACTTGAAGAAAGGAAAAGCATAAGGAGTTGGGAAGGTGTTTGCAAGGAGGAGGATTCATGCGAGGTCTCTGGAAACACCTTTCTGATCATTCTAAAGTTCAGCTCGTAGAAGTGACGTTTCAGCTGAGAAATGAAGAATGAGCTAAATTAGTGACAGCAGAGGGAAAAGCATTCCAGCTTGAGGGAATAGCATGTACAGGCCTGAGGTGGGCAGAGCATGGACACGTGTGAGGAACTTTAAAGAAAAGGAAAGTGGAGAGCGAGAGGTGAGGCTGAAAATCAGGCTCTAAAGAGCCTCATCTGCTGTATCAGGGCTTTTGACCTTTATCCTAGAAGCAGTGACCAGCTACTAAAAGATTTTAAGCAGAGGAGTGACATGATTGGAAAATAAACTTAAAAACCAAAACCAAACAGCAACAAAAAACTTGGCTTTTAACAAGGGCTTCATTGTTCCCCATTCCTTCCTTCCTTCCTTCCTTCCTTCCTTCTGCAGCAGCCAGGCAGGTGACTTCCCCAGATACAGGGCTGCAGCTGGCTCTAGAAGCAAATCCTCAGAACAGACTGGAAGTGCTTGGTCCGGGGCCCAGAGGATGAATGGAGCTAATCTGTGTTCTTTCCTCTAATGCTCTGTGTGTTCTCTCTGTGTGTTTCTACCATTAAATAAATACTGGGGTATTTATAAAAACTTCAGCAAACCACCCACTCCATTTTCTCTGCCACAGGCCCAGAAGCCCTCAACTGTAACAAGCTGTCCCAGAATGTCTGTGATATCCAAAGAGACAGCTCCTCAAGGACCACTAAATATAGCTCTCTTCCACACAGGCTGGTGCCTGCTGCCTCAACTTTTACAATCATGGTTGTGGAACATCTAGGAAACGAATTTGACAGGGTTAAGCCGAACAAAGGCCGGCCCCTAGAGAGCTTGGCTTTCAGTATTTTCTAGTCTGGCCATCTTTCTGTTGAGCCACATGGAGTCGTTTGACCTTCAGTTGGGAGAATGACAAACCAAAGAATTCACTCCAGTGGGAAGAGGGCAAGAAAGGAAGAGTGAATATGAGACAAAAGACTTGTGAATGTATTTGAACTTCAGAAGTTTCAAACCGGAATCCAACTCCTTAAGCAACGTGAATCACTGAATGTCTTCTTCTTCCAAAATGAACTGACTTTACCTCTGCCCCTGGCATGATAGAAACGTCACCCATTTTGCTGGTCAACACTCGAACTTGATTGTCAACTCTGTCACTTACCTCAAGCAAGTTAACTCACCTTCCAGAGCTTGGGGTTTTTGTTTGTAAAATAGGTTAATAGTGTCTGTTTGCAGCATTGTATGCATGTAAGAAAATGTGGATGAAATACTTAGAAATAGTCCCTGCGCTGGGGTGCCTGGGTGGCTCAGTTGGGTAAACATCTGGGTCTTGATTTCAGCTCAGCTCATGTTCTCACAGTTCATGAGTTTGAACTCCGTGTCAGGCTGCACACTGACAGTGCGGAGCCTGCTTGGGTTTCTCTCTCTCCCTCTTTCTCTGATCCTCTCCTCTTCTCTCTCTCTCCCTGTCTCTCTGTCCCTCCCCCACTGACCCTTCCTCCCCTCTCTCTCAAAAATAAACTTAAAAAAAAAAAAAAAGAACAGAAATAGTTCCCTCACTGACGTTGCTGTTAACCATTACTGCATCTGTGTGTCTACCCTCATTACACTGAACTCCTTAAGCACAGACACCTGCCTTTGGCCTTTATGCAGATCTAGTGCCTATTCCTGTAGGTGTTCAGTAGATAAAATGAATCATCGCTACAGCCGTCTTATAATAAAGGGATTCAACTCCCGTGTGGTCAGACTTCCCAACATAATCTATCTTCTATTTTCCTATAACCTCTACTGTTTGTCTGTTTTAGACATGAGTTCAGAAAATAAAATTATGGGCTACATTTGCAGAAAGATATTTTGCTAGAGTGTTTGTACTTCCACCCACATATTATTTTATTAGTTAACTTATTTTTGAGCATTTGGGGGATTACAGAAAACCTGAGCAGAAAGTAGATTTCCCATATGCACCTCACTCCCTTCCCTCCATATTGTTAACATCTTGCATTAGGGTGATACATCTGTTATAATTGGTGAGCCAATATTGATACATTATTATGAACGAAACCCATTGTTTACATTAAAATTCATTCTTTGCATTGTACGCTCTATAAGTTTGGACAAATGTATAATAACTTGTATCCACCATTACAATATCACTCGGAATAGTTTTACTGCTCTAAAAATCTCTTGTGCTCCATCCATTCATCCCTCTCTCCTCCCAGCTCCTTGATCCTTTTATTATCTCCATCGTTTTGCCTTTTCTAGAATGTCATATAGCTAGAGTCATAGGATAGGTAGCCTTTTCACATCTGCTCCTTTCACTTAGTCATGTGCTCTGGGGATTTGTCTAGGTCTTTTCTTCACCTGATAGATCATTTCTCTCCATCACTGAATACTATTCCACTGTATGGATGTACCACAGTTTATTTATCCATTCACCCACTGAAGGACATCTTGGTGGCTTTCAAGTTTTGGCAATTATGAAGGCTGCTGGAAGCATTCATGTGCAGGTTTTTCGTTTTTTGTTTTTGTGTATGTAAACTTTCAACTCATTTGAGTAAATACCTAGGAGTGTAACTGCTAGATTGTACAGTAAATATATTTTTAGTTTTATAAGAAACTGCAAAACTGTCTTCCAAAGTGACTGTACTGTTTTAAATTCCCACCAGCAAGAAATGAGAGTTCCTGCTACTCTACACCATCTCCCCTCTCTCGCTTGCTCTCCCTCTCGCTCTCCCTCTCTCTCTCTCTGATAGAAGAGAGGTCTATCAGTGTTTGGACTTCAGCCATTCTAATAGGTGTGTACTGACAGCTCATTGTTTCCATTTGTAATTCTCTAATGACACACAGGCATTAAACACCATTTCCTATGCTTATTTGCCATTTGTGTATTTTCTTTGGTGAAGGGTCCGTTCAGATCTTATGCCCATTTTTAAATCCAGTTCTTTCATTTTTTATTGTGGAGTTTCAAGTGTTCTTTGCATATTTTGAATACCAGTCATTTGTCAAATATGTGTTTTACAAGTATTTTCTCCCAAACTGTGGTTTGTCTTTCCATTCTGGTAGTGTATTTTGCAGATCACTTGTTAATTTCAGCGACGTTCAACTTATCAATTTTTCTTGCATGGATTGAGGTTTTCATATCTAAAAAGTCATCGCCAAACCCAACGTTACTAGATTTTCTCCTATGTTATTTTTTGGGATTTTATACCTTTCTGCTTTAAATTGAGGTGTCTGAACCACTTTGAGTTAATTTCGTGTAAAGTGTTAGATCTGTGTGTCAATTTTTTTTGTTTAGTTTTGTGTTTGAGGATGTCCATATGTTCCAGCACCATTTGTTGAAAAGATTACCCTTTCTCCATTGAATCGCCTTTGCTCCCTCGTTAAAGATCAGTTGGCTATTTTGTGCAGGTTTATTTCTGGGCTCCCCATTCTGTTCCGTCGATCTCTTTGTCTATTCTTTCACCAATACCACGCGGCCTTGATTAGTGTAGCTTTAGAGTAAGTCTTGATGTTGGGTAGGGTCAGTCCTCCAGCTTTGTTCTTCTATCTTGTATTGGCTACTTATGTGTTTAAAAGTAGTTTTGTTGTTTTCAGAAAAATTATGCATGTTTACTAAGAAAAATTTAAACCACATAGAAAAGTAATGCATATATTAAAAGTTTACTATTACAGAAGATTGATTTTTAATCAGTGAGAAAAATATTAATAACGCAAGAGGGGAGAAAGTATCTGAATCATTAGTTTCAGAGAAAAAGAAAGTTTAGGGCCCTACAAATATGTATAAAAACATCAACCTTTCTCTTAATTTAAAATGAAAAGAAATATTAGTAAGCTCCCATTTTGGGGGGCGCTTGGGTGGCTCATTGGTTAAGCCACCGACTCTTGATTTCAGCTCAGCTCATGATCTTGTTGTTCATGAGTTCAAGCCCTGCGTCTGGCTCTGTGCTGACAGTGCACAACCTGTTTGGGATTCTCAGTCTCCCTCTCTCTCTGCCTTTCCCCTGCTTGTGCTGTCTCTATCTCTCTAAAAACAAACAAACAAACAAACAAATAAATACGTTAAAAAACTCCCATTTTTCTCTTTTGTGCCCATTATTAATCAGAATAGAGGAAATAAAACTCAGAAAAATGGTACAAATTGGTATAAAATGTGTAGATGGCTATTTGGCAATATTTGGAATATATGTTCCTTGTAGGAAGAAATTTGTTTTCCTCATATGGTATCCCCAGGCTAAAAACAGTGCCTGACACATAGTATATCTTCAATAAAGGGTTGTTACATAAATTTGGAAAATTCAAAATGTACTTAGTCACTAATAGAGGAATGCTACTACCTGGAATTTACCAAACGAGTATATGTCCAGGATTTTTTTGGTGCAGCATTGTTTGCAAAGGCAAGTGTTATTACCAGACTCAGTGTTCATCAATACAGAAAACATTAAATCACTTTTTGTACAATCATAGAATAGAATATTATGTAGCTATTAAAAAAGAATAAGGTAGATGTATATGAACTGATAAGGAACAGGGTCAACAATATTACTGCTAAGTGAAAAAGCCAAGTATAGAACAGTAGATCTTTAATACGAGAATATATAACATACAACCAACTTGTTTTCTGACCCATACTGAAAGGATTCATGCTGTCCAGGGAGTCTCTCTTTGGTTGATGGATCAAGGAAGGAAGAAAAGAACACTTTGACTTGAGAATCCACTTACTAGCTTACGTTTTACACTGTAATAAGAAGCAAGTTCAAGCTTTATAATTGCTTTTCTTTTAAATAGATTTTTAAAAAGATTTTATTTTTAAGTTATCTCTACACCCAATGTGGGGCTTCAACTCACAACCTTGAGATCAAGAGTCATATATTCTACCAACTAAGTCAGCCAGGAGCCCCAAATTTATTTACTTGTTTGTTTGTTTATTGTTTAAGTATGATTTATTTTTTTAATAAGAATGTATGAAGTTTTTACGTAAAAATATAAAAAGGGAAGATTTATTTATTTGAAAGTACCATAATTATTTAGGGAAAACGATATATGTTCATTTAAAAATTTATATAAAATCATGGGGTGCCTGGGTGGCTAAGTCGATTAAGTGGCCAACTTTGGCTCAGGTCATGATCTCATGGCTTGTGGGTTCGAGTCCCGCGTCGGGCTCTGTGCTGACAGTTCAGAGCCTGGAGCCTGCTTTGGATTCTGTGTCTCCCTCTCTCTGTGCCCTTCCCCCACTCTCTCTCTCTCAAAAAATAAACACTAAAAAATAAAAATAAAAAATAATAAAAATAAATAAAAATCTATATAAATTGACAAAAATAAAAAAGTAAAAATCTGTTCCAAAGATAACACTAATATCAGTTTGGTAAACATCTTTCTAGCTATTTCTTTATGCATCTGTACAATTTTACAAAAATGAGCTCACCCTACTTATGCTGCTATGTAGTCTCCTTTTAATCAGACAATATTCACTGGACTTTTTCTAAATAAACTTGTTTGTATAAGCTTTATAGTATGCCACTGTATTGACAGGTCATTTAGCAAACTAATCACTTATTTTTAAGCACTATAAACAATGCTGCCTCATTCATTTTTAAAAGAATGAATAAGCACACATATAAAAAATAAAATAAAATGATAAATAGGCATAAAGTAACATTTTAAGCGTGTATGTAAAGTAAAATAGCGGTACTATGAAGAATAATCACCTAGTCAGACTTTCTGTGGTTTGAACATTCAACAAGCACCAACACGAGGAGCAAGACTGTAAATGTGCTCATACTCATGGCACTTTTGCTCATTATAGCAAAAATAGTTACATTATTATAGGTAACAGTTAAATAATGTTACATTTGTACATTTATCGTAGAACATAATACAGCGGTTAAAAAGAATAGGGCAAGTTGGTGGGGGCTCCCGACTGGCTCAGTTGGTAGAGCATGTGACTCTTGATATCTGGGTCATGAGTTCAAGTCCCATGCTGGGCACGGAGCCCACTTTAAAAAAAAGAAAAAGGAAAAGGAAATCACAAAACAAACAGGGTAAGTTGATAGCTACCAACTTGAAAAGTCCCCATCCCATACTGGGTAGTGAAAGAAAGCATTTGCAGAATAATTTTTTGGTTATGTTACCCAGTTATTTCTAAAAATACAGGAAACTTGATTTAATGGAACCTACAAGTGTATTCCCATATAAAAACTCATCATGCTGTACATTTAGAATTTGTGCCATTGACAATATGTAAATTAAAGCTAAACTTAAAAAATAGGTTGTGTAGGGGCACCTGGGTGGCTCATTTGGTTAAGCATCGGACTCTCAGCTTCAGCTCAGGTCATGATCTCACAGTCCACGAGTTCAGGCCCCACATCAGGCTCTGCACTGATAGTGTGGAGCCTGCTTGGGATTCTCTCTCTCTTTCTCCTCTCTCTCTCTCTCTCTCGTGCTCTCTCTCTCTCCCCCTCTCTTTGTCCCTCTTCTGTTCACACTGTCTCTCTCTCTCAAAAGTAAATAAATAGAGGGGCGCCTGGGTGGCTCAGTCAGTTGAGCATCTGACTTCAGCTCGGGTCATGATCTCAGTTTGTGAGTTCAAGCCCCATGTCGGGCTCTCTGCTGACCCCTTGGAGCCTGGAACCTGCTTCGGATTCTGTGTCTCCCTCTCTCTCTGCCCCTCCTCTACTCATGTGCTGTTTCTATCTCTCAGTAAGAAATAAACATTAAAAAAAAAATAATAAAAATAAACAAAGAATCTTAGTTCATGTCCCACTTAGAATTGGTTTTTTAAAAAAAAAAGTAAATAAATAGACCTAAAATTTTTTTAAAAAATAGGTTGTGTCTACCCCACACTGGGGGTAGAGTTTACTTAAAAAAATAGGTTGTGGGGTGCCTTGGTAGCTCAGTCAGTTAAGCATCAGACCCTTGATCCTGGCTCAGGTCATGATCTCACAGTTTGCAAAGGCTGCTTGGGATTCTCTCTCTCCCTCTCTCTGCCCCTGCCCTGCTCACACACTCTCTCTCTCTTCCTCAAAATAAATAACTAGACATTAAGAAAATAGGTTGTGTCTATATTTATATGTATATATGTAAACACATAGAAACTGTCTGGAACAACATACACCTGATTTTTGGCAATGGTTACCTTTAGCAAAGTAGACCTCTGCTTTTCCTCTATATACTTCTGTATGGTTTGAATATATTAAAAAGGAGAATGCATTAATTGGGTATCCAATCTATCAATAAATATAAATACAACATGTTTATATTTAAGTTAATAAAATAACATAAATGAAATAATTACTTAATAGATAAAATTAACAGACCACAAATAGATTTTGGAAGAAAACAAGCTGCTGAGAACCTATGTAGAAATACACCCATCTTCTTCCTTGAGAAGTATTTTAGGACAATGTTTTCTCTATCTTAGCCTCTCTGGAAAGAAGTTCACATTAAGTCACCAGCTAACTTCTTTAAGTACCCTAATCCCCGCCTGACCTGATGTGGAGGTGAGATGGGAATACCGCAGCCACCCTGCAAGGTGCCTGACCCTACCCCAGGGAGCAAGAGCCTATAGGAGACTCGCTACTTGCTTAAGGAACACACCTCACTCCTTTCCACACTTGTGGTGGCAGGGGGATGATACAACTGATGGAAATGAACACGCAGTACTGGCATGCATGGTATGAATTAAAAAGTAATTGAATAGGGGCACCTGGGTGGCTTAGTAGGTTAAGCATCTAACTTTGGCTCAGATCATGATCTTGTGGTTCATGAGTTTGAGCCCCGCATCAAGCTCTCTGCTGTCACCACAGAGTCCGCCTGAGATCCTCTGCCCCTCCCCTGCTTCTCTCTCTCTCCCTCAAAAAAAAAAAAATTTTTTTTAATTAAAATATTTTTTAAAAAAGTAGTTGAATAATAAGAAATTCAGATTAAAACAATCAAATGCCCTGTCCTACCAAACTGGCGAGGATTTAATGGCGCTACCCCATATTGGCATGGGATGCGGCAATGATGAGAGGGAAGCTAGATAAATTAGCAGAGGTCAAAGGAAGGAAGGAGAGTATTGTCAAACACATTAAGTTTATCCCAGGAATCAGGGCAAGCCAGTAACAAGCCTTAGACAGTTGGATCGCCTGCTCTGAGGAGAATACATTGAGAAGCAACCAGACTGGACATGGGTAGAGCACCTAAGAGGCCAGTGAAGTAATCCTGGCAAAATATTTTTGTATCCTAGAACAGTGGGAAAGGAAACAAGTGGATGAGTAGAGGAATATATTGAAGAGAGAGGTCTGACAGATCTTGGTGATTGATTGCATCCATCCATCCAGAAAGAGAGAACAGGGTGCTGGTGGTGGTAATGGCAGAGGTATCTATAGCATCTAGGGTTCAATCAGTAAAAGCTGAACCCTAGGACTCATGGAATAAGAAATTCATTGCTGAAATTAGACCTTGCACAGTCTGTGGAAGCAACTGAACATCTGGGAAGGGGCGTTAAATCCCTAACCAGGCAAGATGAGAAGCTAAAAATGTCCAGCCACTGAAGTAGGACCTCAAAGAGGACACTGATGGAGAAGTCTTGAAGAAGCATTTGCCTTTGGAGATCTAAAGGCAGTCAGATGCTGGTGGATCTGGGGCTGCTGTTGGCCAACAAGGCCTACAGTCCAGAGGAAGAGCAAGGACAAGCTGGAACCTGCCGGGCACCTCTGCTTGCACAGGTCATCTCATTGAACTATGATGGCGTTCACAAGTGGTGCCTCCAAATTCCTTTCTTGGCCCACTCTAACCTGGAACTGCACAGGGAAAGGGACTCTGCAAAAACAGTTGCCAGCTTCACCAAGTGACTGGTGGGAGATTCTGGAGGAAATGCATTGAGTTCCGTTTTAGACACGTTAACGATGAGTTGATTGTCATATGTCCCCACGGAGATGCCCCGTAAGCACCTGTCTTGTCCAAATTTCATCACTACGCAAACATATTGCTCTAGTTCTAATCCATCCTGGGGTGAGAGACTGGAATGCAGCTTTGGATTATGAACCTAGGAATGAAAGATATTGGTCAGGAGTGAAGACAGTCTCAGGAAACAAAAAGACGGTTCAAACAAGTCTATAACTTTCAGGCAGTGACTTGGGGCAGCGAGATGGAGTGTGCAGGCCCTACAGGGCAGGTGGGAGGTGGTGTCCTGGAGAGATGGCCTGAGAAACCTTACCTTTGACTGAGGAGAGAATTGGTCTATACATTAAGGATAGCCTCTCAAATCAGAATTTTGAAAGTCTCATGACTTGTAAGACAAAAACTTACTTGACAGTTACTCCTCTTATTTTTTAATCCTCTTATGGAGGCACAAGACAGTATGTTTAATGAATGATTCTCCTTTTCAGAAACTTCAAAGACAAGTTTGTTAATACGGTTTGTGACCCTCCTGCTTCAAAGTCCTTCAGCATCATAAAGAGAGTTCTGACTGAGGTTCCAGGTGATGTAATAAACATTCCACACAGAGAGGTGTAGTATCACATCCGTGGAACCCCCACCACTGCCCCTACACCACCACCATTGCTCCCACCATCTCAACCACCTCCACTGCTGCTGTCAACATCATTATCCAATCTGGAGGAACAGAGGCTGGGGAAAGGCAGTAAAGAGAGAGCAAAGGGAGGCAACAATTCCAAATAAGTATGGAAATTAATAGTGCTTTCAGGTAAATCTTTTTCATTTCTAGTGGACAACAAATGTAGTCAACTAACATTTTTTTAAAAATTCCAGTGTAATTAACGTATAGTGTGATATTCGTTTTAGGTGTGCAAGATAGTGATTCAATAATTCTACATATTACTCAGTGTTCATCATGATAAATGTACTTTTTTTTTTAAATATGAAATTTATTGTCAAATTGGTTTCCATACAACACCCAGTGCTCATCCCAACAGGTGCCCTCCTCAATGCCCATCGCCCACTTTCCCCTCCCTCCCACCCCCCATCAGCCCTCAGTTTGTTCTCAGTTTTTAAGAGTCTCTTATGCTTTGGCTCTCTCCCTCTCTAACCTTTTTTTTTTCCTTCCCCCCGCCACCATGGTCTTCTGTTAAGTTTCTCAGGATCCACATAAGAGGGAAAACATATGGTATCTGTCTAAGCTTCTGCACTGCAAAGGAAACAATCAACAAAACTAAAAGGCAACCAACAGAATGTGAAAAGATATTTGCAAATGACCTATCAGACAAAGGGCTAGTATCCAAAATCTATAAAGAACTCACCAAACTCCACACCCGAAAAAACAAATAATCCAGTGAAGAAATGGGCAGAAAACATGAATAGACACTTCTCTAAAGAAGACATGCAGATGGCCAACAGGCACATGAAAAGATGCCCAATGTTGCTCCTCATCAGGGAAATACAAATCAAAACCACACTCAGATAAATGTACTCTTAATCCCCTTCACCTGTTTCACCCATCCCTCCACTCACCTCCCCTTTAGTAACCATCAGTTTGTTCTCTATAGTTAAGAGTCTGTTTTTTGGTTTGTCTTTTTTTTCCTTTGTTAGTTTTTTTTTTTTTTTTAAGTAGTCTTTACACCCAGTGCATAGCCCAACGTGGGGCTTGTACTCACGACCCTGCAATCAAGACCTAAGTTGAGATCAAGAGTCGGACGCTCAACTGACTGAAACATCCAGGTGCCTCTCATTTGTTTCATTTCTTAAATTCCATATGAGTGAAATCATATGGTATTTGTCTTTCTCTGACTGACTTGACTTAGCATAATACCCTTTAGATCCATCAATGTTGATGCAAATGGCAAGATTTCATTCTTTTTTTTTTTTTATGGCTGAATAATATCATCTCTTTTTTATCCACTCATCTATTGGTGG
The DNA here is from genome assembly GCF_028749965.1 of Puma concolor. Classification (NCBI taxonomy): domain Eukaryota; kingdom Metazoa; phylum Chordata; class Mammalia; order Carnivora; family Felidae; genus Puma; species Puma concolor. The sequence continues at coordinate 22,151,426 of NC_141675.1, forward strand.
GTATTGGGCTGCTTTCATAATTTGGCTATTGTAAATAATGCTGCAAAAACCATAGGGGCGCATGTATCCCTTTGAATTAGTGTTTTTGTATTCTTTGGGTAAAATACCCAGTAGTATGACTACTGGACCATAGGGTAGTTCTAATTTTTTGAGGAAGCTCCACACTGTTTTCCACTGAGGCCGCACCAGTTTGCATTCCCACCAACAGTGCACAAGAGTTCCTATTTCTCCACATCCTCACCAACACTTGTTTCTTGTTCTGTTGATTTCAGCCATTCTGACAGGTGTGAGGTGGTATCTCACTGTGGTTTTGATTTGCATTTCCATGATGAGTGATGTTGAACATCTTTTCATGTGTCTGTTGGCCATCTGTAAGTCAATGAACAGTTTTATCTGCAGTATTCTTTTTCCTCCACTCTCTTAGTTATCAAATGAAGTCTTGGCATCCTGTTAGACTATGTACAGGGGCAAATGATATATTATTCTGACTACCTTTTACAAAGGAGGGCTTCAATCCCTCTCTATGCTCTTATTCTGCTGTATTTTTCATGTTAGTATTTACCCCTATCTGGGAATATATGTTTACATGCTTCCTTTATTTATTGTCTGCCTTTGTGTCAGTATAAGCTTCATCACAGACCATGCCTGTTTTCTTCACTGCTGTATTCCAGCAAATAAAACAGTACTTAGCATATTTCAGACACTCAAGTATTTGTTGAAAACTGAATGACACATTACATTCTAAGAATGACTCCAAGTGAGAGGTGAGAGAGAACTGTATTACGGCTAGTGCCCATATACAGAAAAATAAACTTCTGGTGTAAAGGATTGACTCTATGTCAAATCACAGTCATAGGGTGCCTTATAGATTGTCCCAACAGTTCATTAAGCCTCAGAAAAACTATACCCTTTACATGAACATTACCAAATAATAGCAATTAAAAATCTTGGCTCTACATTTTGGCCAGAAGAGCTTAATAGCTTTGCCAGTACAGTATAACCTTGGATTGTGAATGACTTGTTCTGCAAGTGTTCCACAAGCGGAGCAAACATTTCTACCCAGTTTTAACTTGATAAACGAACGATGTCTTGCAATATGAGTGGGACTTGACGCCGAATGTCACATGATCACAACTGAGCCAAAGGTTCTTGAAATTTGCTTTGATATACACGTGCTTTGGATTACCTGCATGTTTCTGGAATGAATTATGCTCTCAAACCAACGTTTTCTTGTACTCATTTTCTCCACCTACTTCTTTGCTTTTGCATCCTGTTTCCTTTGGTGGGTCCTCTTCCTCCTTCCTGCTAACTGGTCATTCCCTTGGATTTGCCTTGGACCTTGGACCTTGGACCTTGCTGATATCTCTCACCTGTGAGTTTTTCTAGGTCAGTTCCTCAGATGTCATGATGCCATTCCTAGCCAGATGAGGGGTTAGGTCCCTGGTTGGGTACTGTCCTGGGCTTCATCTGACCTGTTTAATTCTTTGTATGAAGGTATGAGTGGCACTGTGAACTCCTCCCCTGGAAGCTTCAAGCCTTTTTTGTCTGTACATCTTCAGCACCATGCACACTAGTTGGCCTGTTGTAGGTATTGAAGAAGTGATTGGATGCTGACCAAATTTTTTGATGAGATTAAAGTATTTACCAGTGAAATTTATATAATTTTGGGATTTGCTCTAAAATATTCTAATAGATGGGTGCCTGGGTGGCTCATTGGTTCAGCTTCCGACTTTGGCTCAGGTCAAGATGTCATGGTGCATGGGTTTGAGCCCTGCATTGGACTCAGTGCTGACAGCTCAGAGCCTGGAGCCTGCTTCAGATTCTGTGTCTCCCTCTCTCTCTGACCCTCCCCCCACTTGTGCTCTGTCTCTCTCTCTCTTAAAAATAAATAGACACTGGGGCACGTGAGTGGCTCAGTCAGTTAAGCATCTGACCCTTGATTTCAGCTCAGGTCATGATCTCACAGTTCTTGAGTTCAAGCCCCGCATCTGGCTCTGTGCTGTCAGATTCTCTCTCTGTGCTTGGGATTCTCTCTCTGCCCCTCCCCCACTTGCTCTCTATCTTTCGGTCAAAATAAATAAAAATAAACTTAAAAATATATATATATAATAAACAAATAAACATTAAAAAGATAAAATATTCCAATAGAAATACATAAAATGAAACTAAAAAATAAAATGGTCGAAGACAAAAATGAAACAAGAATGAAAAAGTGTTGGTAATGGTTGAAGCTGGCGATGGTTATATGGGGGCTCATTATACTCTTCTATTTTTGTGTATTTTTAAATTTTTTTGTTAATAAAACACAAAAATTTGTTGTTGAGGCAAAGCTAGGAAGGTCTACTAATATGCTAAGAGTTCTAGAAACATTTATGAAGGGCAAATTTGTAAATAAAATTTTACTATACAGTTGTGCCCTTCAGGGAATTAAATACAAATAAGGAAAGCAGCAAAACATTTCAAACTTTTCAGAGCTCTGCTTGTTTCTTTAATTTTTCATATAACCATGTGCAAAGCATATATGAAAGGTACTAAAACCCCTTGCCTATCACATAGTACACCATCTTATTTATCATAGAAAATTTTCCTTCCTAGAAATAAGATTTTTGCATAGCATATAGAATAAAAATTCTACTGGGAAGAATCTTAAAGATATTTGCCTATTTTCTAGAGCTATCGTATTATTTTATTTCTGCATTCATTTCTCATTTACATACATTTCTCAAAATTAGGCTCTATTTTTTTTTATGTTTTTATTTATTTAAGTAATCCCTACACCCAACATGGGGCTTGAACTCATGACCCCAAGATCAAGAGTCAAATACTCCCCCAATTTAGCCAGCCAGGTGCCCATAAATTGTGTTCTATCTTGTATGTCCAGTTTATTTTTATTATTATTTGTTAAACTAACATAACTGTAAGCCAAGCAATGATATATACGACTTACCACAACATATTAATAAATACACATCAAGGAATTCTGAAACATTCAGATTCAGTTTCTGCTATTAACAACATGCTCTCCCTGGGTGCCTGTTTGGCTCAGTCAGTACAGCATGTGACTGTTCATCTCAAGGTTGTAAGTTCAAGTGTCATATTGGGTATAAAGATTACTTAAAAAAAATCCTCTCCCATTGAGTTACTAATTTTTTCCCTTAAATTAGTTTTATATAGAATACATTTCCCCCTAAGCATTGCAATTTCACGTCTTTATGTCATATGTTTTCATTTGGTATGGTTCTCAGTGTCCTTTTTGCTTAGGGTAGAAGGAGCAGGCACTTTCTGAGTGTCCCCTATTGCCAATTGCTTCTCCATTGATCTCATTTGATGCTAAAAATAATCCTGTTCATTTACAGAAAGAAAGCAGATGGTCAGAGAAGCTCAATAACTTGACTAAGGCCATATAGTTTGTAAGTGAAGACAGATTTTCTTTTTTTAAATTTTTTTTTAACGTTTATTTATTTTTGAGACAGAGAGAGACAGAGCATGAACGGGGGAGGGGCAGAGAGAGAGGGAGACACAGAACCTGAAGCAGGCTCCAGGCTCCGAGCTGTCAGCACAGAGCCCAACGCGGGGCTCGAACTCACGGACCGTGAGATCATGACCTGAGCCAAAGTCGGCCGCTTAACCGACTGAGCCACCCAGGCACCCCAAGACAGATTTCCTTTTAATCCAGAGTCTACATTGTTTACAGTAGATTGTTTTGTCTCTCCATATTCAAACTTTCAATATGAGGCCATGACTTAGTATTGAGTGATAATGGCAGATTCTAGGACGGCATGCAAAATGTGACCCTACTTACATTTCAGAAAAGATGACATATTTATACCATATATGTAAATATATTTATGTAATTAATGTCAACATTAATATATCATATCATTATATATTTAATGATATACACACACACATACATACACACATATTTGGAAAGATAGATAACAGGCGGTTAACTGAGCCTGGGATTTGGGAGTTAGGGGTGGGGCTGGGGAGACAAGCAGAACACGCTTTCATTTCTAGTTTGTATCTTTCTGTCATGAACTTAAAAATGATTATGCATTGTTTTTATGTAAAACATATTATTATTTTGTCATTAGTACTAAATGGGCTCATTTCTTATTTTGACAACTGTCAGCATTCTTGAATACCTGTTACTATGCATATTACTGTAGGTGCATCTACTATATTAAACGTACTCACATCACATACAATTATATGAGTTGAGTTGAAGTTAACGGGATGTCGCATGTCATAAACATTTAAAGCTACTAACTTTGATTTTTCAGGTTTTAAAATATTCTTTAACTAAAGCAGCTTTTTCAGATCTCCAACATTTCCCTAGGCCTCATGAATTGTGCTTACGTGGATAAAAATTGCCCTATGTGCTGAGTACTGTTCTAGATGCTTCTGGGAAGTAGTATAAGAAAGGATGCCTGCTGTCCAGATATTCATTGTTCAGCTCCACAGCTTTTCTTTCCTTTCCTCAGCCTACACCCCTTTCCCACGTAGTCCTAAAAAATTCTGTCCTATAGTTCTTTTTATTAGTCTGCTTGGTTTGGGCATGTCCTATGCATTTTGTTGCAAATTCTTTAAGTAGAACAAAACAAGATTTTCAGCAAGATAAAATGGAGTACAAAAATATTCATGTTCGTGGCACCTGGGTGGCTCAGCCAGTTAAGGTCTGACTCTTGATTTCAGCTCAGGTCATGATCTCACGGTTCGTGAGATGGAGACCCCAGTCGGGCTCTCTGCTGACAGCATGTAGCCTGCTTGGATTCTCTCTCTCTCCCTGTCTCTCTGCCCCTCCCCCATGCTCTCTCTCTCAAAGTAAATAAATCAACTTAAAAAAAAATAATCAAAAAAAAAAAATAATCATGCCCAATTTTAAATCGAATACCTAGGTCTCAGCATATACCTTCAAATGGCTGGGATACAATCTTGTGTTGATTTCTCAGAGTATTTGTTCTTAGATTCCTAGTTGACTTTGTAGAGACTTTGCCTAATTTTATTCAGGCACACACAGTTCAGTCACCAGTTTTTTGAGTCCCACTTTTGTGGTCTTTTGGGAATGACAGAAAGATGCATCAGAATATTCAGCGGTAGGCCCACACAAAACTGTGAGGAACTAAAGCAAATCGCAAAGATAAAGGTCTTCCTGACAAGACTTTCTGTGTCATTCCTAGCGCGTAAATATCTTTTATCCTGTTTGCAGAGTGTTTTGGAAATCAAGGGAATGGAATGTGAGAAAGTCGACATTTAATTCAGACCAGGAAATACCACTTTCATTGAGAAGAAGGTATTTTAAGAGGAAGAAAAAGGGCAGACCATCCAGAGACTCTGAAGAGTATGATAAGCAGCAGGTCGGTGATCACATGATAACATTTCCCTGTTCCATATGCAAGCACGAAATTGACGTACGTGAAATTTTCCTCCATAAAAAGCAACATGTGGCTTGGGCCACCCTGGGGTTTCAGTGGATGGGTGAAAAGAAACCAGGGCCCTCAGTGATTGCCATTCAGAGACAGCTCATAATCGCCAAACTATTGTCATCTTCTAGATTCACCGAAAAAATCCTACAGAGCATTAACAATGCTTTTGAGCTACTTTGGAAGAAACAAATACCAGCATACTGTAAGATTGTTGACAGCATTCATAGGAGTTCCACACATCCTCAAACTATCTGTCATCTATTGATTAAAGGTGTCGCCATTTGTGAAGATAGAAATTCTACATGGAGAGCTGACATGAACGATAAATTCACTGTAGTGAACAATTTTGGCAATAAACACAATGTGTGTTTCTTTGGCTTGTTTGATGGACATCATGGTGTCTCAGCAGCAGAGCTGACGTCAGTTGAACTCCCAGTTTTACTTCTCCATCAACTTTCCAGATTCGATCCTTCCTACCAAATGAGCCCTGAAGAGCAAAACATAATCGAATCCTTTCACACAGTGTTTAGAGAAGAATACGTAGCTATAGAAGAACTTTTCTCCTCCATAACGAAAAAGACAAAAACATTGAAACGTGAGTATGAGAACATACACAAAGCCTTTGCAAAAGCATTTTGGAGAATGGACAGGCTTTTACGTCTTGGAAGGAAAGAAGTATCCAGGGTTCGATGGAGTGGCTGTTCTGCAGTTACTTGTATACTGGAAGGCAACATTAAAAATCCCTATGCTGAGAAGAGAATCCATAAGCGTGTTAGTGCGGCCGAGAGTTTCCCTTCCCAGATGATGCCACAGATAATTTCTGGAGTATTGCATATTGCAAACACTGGTATGTACATTGAGTTGTACACACTATACCTTACATTTATTTTTTATTCCTGGCAGCAAAACTTCTCTTGCTTCCAGAAATACTTGGTGACCTATAACGTAGTGACTTATTAATGCCTAGAAATTCCATTGGCTAATTTAGGAAAAGATCAATAACCACAGATTAAATGCAGATTGCAGGCACAAAAACAGTTGTAATTTTGGAGGAACATATACATAATGATGTGACCAAAATGTTAAATTTCCTAAATGGGGTAGCAATACAGCTGTTGATAAAGGAAAAGCACATTTGCTTAGGTCTGAATGAAACAAAAAACATTTCCCATACTTCCCTTTTCCAGGAGAATGGAAAGTTCTCTGGGGATTGTTACAGTCTGAACTGGTTATTCTGATAACACAATTGCAATAGGTCATGTGTGCTTATCGGTCAACTAGCATCAATTTGATTTTAGAGAAATAATACTTTATGCCTCAATTTTATAGGCATATGTTCTCTCTCCAAAAGAGAATTTTATTTCAAGAAACAATTCTTTTCACTTTAAGTGTTAAAGTTCTAGCTTAGGAGCTTGCCAAAATGGAAAGCACATAGGTTAAACAGTTTAGAAAAGTTAAGCTGAGTTCCATGAGATGCTTAATTAGGTTTCCACTACCCCTTTCATGAACAGAGTTATTTGTTGTTGTTATTGTTTTTTTAAGTAAACCCTACCCTCAGTGCAGGGCTTGAACTCATGACTCCGAGATCAAGAATCGCATGGGCTACCAACTGAGCCAGTCAGGTGCCCCTGGATAGAGTTATTATTATTATTTTTAATATGAGATTTATTGTCAAATTGGTTTCCATACAACACCCAGTGCTCATCCCAACAGGTGCGCTCCTCAAGGCCCATCACCCACTTTCCCCTCCCTCCCACCCCCCATCAACCCTCAGTTTGTTCTCAGTTTTTAAGAGTTGGATAGAGTTATTATTAATAATTGCATTCACTTATTGAATATTGAAGATAGCCTAATTTCTCATTTAGTTTTACAAGAACCCTGATATCTAAAGATATATTCTAAGTATTATTTTTTTAAATGTATTTGACATATGACCTTGTGCAAGTTTAAAGTATGTTAATATGATACATTTATATATTATAATATGATTGCTGTTCAGGTGACAATTAGCACCTCTATCATGTTACATAATTACCATTTCTTTTTAGTGGTTGAAAGAAGTTCTAGTCTTAGCAACTTTGATGACTATCATACAGTATTGTTCTTGATATTCCCTATATTGTGCATTAGATCTCTGGGACTTATTACTTGCTGCAAGTTTGGACCCTTAAACTATCCATACCCCTGCCCTAGTATCTGTTGTTACCTCAATTTTCTATTTTTTTGTTAATGTTTATTTTATTTTTGAGAGAGAGAAAGAGCACGAGTGGGAGAGGGGCAGAGAGAGAGGGAGATACAGAATCCGAAGCAGGCTCCAGGCTCTGAGCTGTCAGCACAGAGCCTGATGCAGGGCTCGAACTCATAAACCATGAAATCATGACCTGAGCTGAAGTTGGATGCTTAACCGACTGAGCCACCCAGGTGCCCCTACCCCAGTTTTCTAGATGAGAAAACAGAAACTGGGAGAGGTGAGATAATTTGTTCAAGGTCTCAGAGGTAATAGGAATTGGAGCTGGAAATTAACCCCGCTATGTCATACTGCATCTGAAGGCGATTGCTTCCAAAGCTTGAGGAGGCTGGCCCTCAGAGAGTGTGACATTGTGATCAAGATGGCTCTGAACAAAAACCAGACAATCACGAAGACCACTATAAAGTCAAGGTCCCTGGAAGTCAGCCTGTTTCTGCTCTAGCTCTGGTTCTGAGCCCAAGATGGGTAACTCCCATTAAGCAATGCCAAGTGCAATGCCAGTTAGTTCCCTCAGAATTTTCATCATTTCTCAGGCTTTATGCTGAGGTTCCAGATGGCTTCAGAGCAGGGCTACTTCATACACAGACAGTTTTCAGATTTCAGATCAATCTGGGAACTGACCCATATTCTTGGACTTGGGACCTCCATTAGAAAATGTCATTACACATTAAGGTTCTTGTAAAATTAAAGGAAGAATGGTGAGATAGTGAATAACTAGACAGTATCATTAAATGTCTAATTTACTATGATTCACTACTTCCAGAATCACTGCCGTTTGGCTGGTTCTAATCTCCAGGTCAGACTTTTGTTGGATCTAATCTCCAGGCTACATAATTATGTTAAACTGTTTTCATTTAGGCATCCTTCATTTTAATAAAAACAAATAGGTAGGGGAAAAAATCCAGCTTGTGAAAAGGAGGTTGTGACTAATGACAAAAGAGTGCTCCTGGAAGAAAGCAATTTAAATGGGTTACAAAAAAATGTTCACAGAAATTCACCAAGAGCATGTTTTGTATTTTATGATACAAGACCTCTAATTATAGCAAGGGTATTTTTTTTTTCTTATTTGAAGTTTGTAAAATACCAGTGCCATCACAACTCTGAAATTAAACAAAAGAAAACAAAAAACTCGCTTTATAATGAAACATGGGTGCAATAATGAAGCCACTGAATGTTGAATGTGTGCATGTGGAAACAGACACTTCCAAACCAACAATCTTGAGTTTTTATTCTTAGCACATCTCATTTAGAGTGCATTTTATAATTTCTCTTGGTGCTCTCGTATTTTACTTCAATTAGTCCTCACAGAATTAAAACACTAACAAATGTATTTACACAGAATACATAATTACACATTTTCCCTAACATCAAATAAGCCACAAGTTTTACATTTCTAATTAACCACACTAGTTCCTTATAAACAGAATGGATTCTTATTTGAGCCCTTAATTTTCCCCAGTGCTTTTATTTTTAATAGCTTTATTGAGATGTAATTCACAAAGCATACAATTCACCCGTGTACAGTTCTGTGGTTTTTAGTACATTCCATTTACAGATACGTGCAACCATCACCATATTCAATTTTTGAAAATTTTTGTCTTCTTACAAAGAAGCTCAGTACGCTTTAGCAATCAGCTCCCTAACCTGACATTTCTCCAGGTCCAAAAAGCCACTGATCTACATTCTGTCTCCATACAGTTCCCTCTTATGGGTACTTCATAGAAACGTAATCATATGACTTGTGTTCTTTTGTGACTACCTACTTTCACTTTGCATGTTTTGAAGGTTCACCCAATGTTGTAACCTGCATCGGCACTTCTTTCCTTTTGGTTGCTGCATAATATTTCACCGTATAGTTGTGCCACATGTTGTTTATCCATTTATCAGTTGAAAAACATTTGCGTTGTTTCCAATTTTTGGCCGTTACAAATAATGTGGGCATGAACCTTGTGGATAAGTCTGTGTGTGGACATGTTTTCACTTGCTTGGGTACATACCCAGGAGTGGAATTGCTGGGTTGTAAGATAAGTCGACAGTTAACCATTAGAGGAACTGCCACACCATTTTCCAGAGTGGCCACACCATTTCACTATCCTGCCATGGATGTCTGAGGGCTCTAATATTTACACATTTTCCCAGTGGTGTCTTTCTGATTCTAGCCATCTTAGTGGGCATGAAGTGGTACTGATTTGCACTTTTCTTTGTTGACTATGTTGACTATTGACCACCTCTTTATGTGATTATTAATCATTTCACTATCTTCCTCTGAGAAATGTCTACTCAAATCTTTTGTCCATTTTTTTAAATTGGGTTGTCTATTGAATTGCAAGGTTTTTTAGTATTCTGTACACAGAATCAGATATATGATTAGGAAATATTTTAATTACATGGGTTTCTTCTCTTTCTTGTGTTCTGAAGCAAAAACACCTGAATTTTGATAAAATCCAATTTATCAACTTTGTTGTTTTGATGCTTGTACTTTTGGTGTCAAATCTGAGACCATTGCCTAATTCAAGGCTGCAGGAACTTACACCAGTGTTTTGTTCTAAGAGATTTATAGTTTTATCTCTTACAGTCACGTCTATGATCCATTTTGATCATGATGAGGGGTCCAACTTCCCTCCTTTCTGTGTGGATATACAGTTGTATATTGTTATCCCTTTTACTACTTTCCTTTGAATTGATTTCTTTATTCCTATCTATCTCCTTTGTTGGGTAGTTAGCTATAACTCTTTTGTTATTTTAGAAGTTTACAGTATACACCTTTAGTTTCTCACCATCTACCTTCAAATATTATATCATTTTACATATGGAATAAGATTCTTACAACAGCATACTTTTATTTCTTCCTTCCCAGACTATATATATATATATATATATATATATATATATATATATATATCATATATAAGGTGTAAGAATCTTATTCCCTATGTATATGATATATATATGTGATATATGATATATATATGATATATATATGGTATATATGTGATATATGTTATATATATGGTATATATATATGACATATATATGATATATATATATATATGACATATATATGAGTTTGTTTATATGTATAAAATATCTATTTTTTAAACTTGTCTATTTTTATACAAGCATATCTAGGAGGTATTTTGGGTTTGGTTCCAGACCACCACAATAAAGAAAATATTGTGACAAAGCGAGAGAAAAGAATTTTTGTTTGTTTCCCAGTGTCCATATGTGATGATCACACTATACTGTAGTCTACTAAGTGTACAATAGTGTTATGGCTAAAAAGCCACAGTGCATATCTTAATTAAAAATACTTCATTGCTAAAAAATAGTATCATCTGAGGTCTTAATAATGTAATCTTTTTGCTGGTGGTGGGTGTTGCCTCCTTGTTGAAGGCTGATCAGGGTGGTGGTTGCTAAAGGCTGGGGAGACTGTGACAATTTCTTAAAATAAGACAACAATAAAGTTTGCCACATCGATTGACTCTTCCTTTCATGAACTATTTCTCTGTAGTTTGTAATGCTGTTTGATAGTATTTTACTAACAGAAGAACTTCTTGCAAAATTGAAGTCAATTGTCTCAAACCCTTCTGCTGCTTTATCAACTTGAGTGCATGTGATATTCTAAATTCTTTGTTGTCATTTCAATGATCTGCACGGTATCTTCTTCACCAGGAGTAGATGCCATTTCAGGAAACCACTTTCTTTGCTCATCCCTAAGAAGCAAGTCCTCATCCGTTGGTTTTATCATGAGATTGCAGCCATTCAGTCACAGCTTCAGGCTCCACTTGTCATTCTAGTTCTCTTGAATTTCTGCCACATCTACACTGACTTCCTCCACTGGTCTTGAACCCCTCAAAGTCATCCACGAGTGCTGGAATCTGCTTCTAAACTCCTGTTGATGACAATATGTTGACCTCTTCCCATGAATCATGAATGTTCAGAAGATTTCAATTTTCTTTGCCCAGATCTGTCAGAGGAATAATTATCTATGCTGGGTATAACTTCATAAAACTCTTTCTGAAGTTACAACTTGAAAGTCAAAATGACTCCTTGATCCATGGGCTGCAGAATGGATGTTGTGTTAGCAGGCATGAAAACAACATTATTCTTTTTGCACATCACCAGAGCTCTTGGGTGACTTGATCAGCTGCATTGTCAATGAACAGTAATATTTGGATCTTTTTTCCTGAGCAGTAGGTCTTAAGAGTAGGCTTAAAATACTCAGTAAATCGTATTATAAATAGTTGCACTGTCATCTAGGCTTTGTTGTTCCATTTATAGAGCACAGGCAGAGTATATTTCTCAAGACCATACTTAAGGGCCCTAGGATTTCTGGAATGGTAAATGGGCATTGGTAAAGTAGTGACTTAGTGTATCGATTCCAATATCTTTATGTCTAGATTATAAATATTTGTTCTTAAAATTCCTTTTAATGAGGCCCCAGAAACTACTTTTGTACTAGTGATGCAACCTTAATATAACTGGTGAGGTTCATTCTTCTTACGTATTAATATGTGATTACCCTTACCTCAAGAGGCTGTGAGGATTAAAGGAATCACTTGGTAACCTTGAGAAGGAAAGGACTCGGGCTTGAGGTGTCCAACAATTAAGGAATTGTGAATAATAGGAAAGTATTTGGTAAAGCTATGATTGGTCTCTGGATCTACAATGAACTCATGGGACAGAAAACTGGGTCACTTAGGAAACAAAAGTAGTTTCTGGTAATTATTTCCAGCCCTATCCTTTTTCTGTAAAACCTAATTCAATTTCAGAATCACCTTATTTTACGCAGGGAAGAAACCATATTCTTAAATAACACTGACCTTTTACGTGCCTCTTCCTCCCTCTCCCTTTCTTGGGGTATGTTGGTGGTGATACAAACCTGATTCTGAAAATAGATTCAACAAATACTTGACAGATAGTTGAGGCTGACGTATAAAGTGTTGTTAGGCTCCAGATGTACAACAGTGAACATGAGTTTCATGCTCATACATCCTACAAAACGAACAAAGGGATCTTTTGAATAACCAATGAAAACTAGCTCCACATCAGCAACACTCTCATGCTAATCGTCAGTTGGAAGATGTAAACCTAGTGTCCACGCATACAAACAAATTCAGCCTTTTCTGCAAAATGAAAGTCCTGTAGACAAACTGGATATAGATTGTTTCCCTGACCTCATTTACATGCATTTCTGTTATGATACCATTTTAGGTATACCTCACTCATGTTTCAATTTCACATTTGTTCATGCTCCTTTTCAATTGCTTTCTCTTTCTCCACTTTCTCAAATAATTCATTTCCCAAGCTCCAAGTTACTGCTCCTTACTTCCTTCAGCCTCTAAATCTACTTCATAAGAATTTTCTTAAAACTTTTTTTCCCCCCCAGGGGCACCTGAGTGGCTCATTTGGTTAAGTGCCTGATTCTTGATTTTGGCTCAGGTCATGATCTCACCCTTCGTGGGTTTAAGCCCACGTTGGGCTCTGTGCTGGCAGTGCACAGCCTGCTTGGGATTCTTTCTTGCTCTGCCTCTCTGCCCCTCCTCCACCCGCTCTACCTCTCTCTCAAAATAAACTTGAGAGAGAGCAGGGAAGATCATGTGAAATCATGACCCGAGCCTAAACCAAGAGTCGGACACTTAACCGATTGAGCCACCTAGGCGTCCCAAATTTTCTTGAAAGTTTTTTTATAAATGGGTCTGAAATGAAACATTTATGGTTTTGTCTCTTTTTTTTTTTAATTTTTTTTTAACGTTTATTTATTTTTGAGACAGAGAGAGACAGAGCATGAACAGGGGAGGGGCAGAGAGAGAGGGAGACACAGAATCTGAAACAGGCTCCAGGCTCTGAGCTGTCAGCACAGAGCCCAACGCGGGGCTCGAACTCACGGACCGTGAGATTATGACCTGAGCCGAAGTCGGACACTTAACCAACCAAGCCACCCAGGCACCCCTGTCTCTATCTTTTGTGGATAGCCTCTCTTCTGGTTTCCCCTTCTTGGAACACAAAGGAAAACCACCTTTATCAAGTTTCTACTTATTGAATAACTTTCTTAAATCTCCACAATAACCTTGACAAAAAATAACATTGCAGGTGGAAAACTGTAACTCAGGGAAATAAAGTGGCTAAATGAAGATCAAACACAAAGTTGGAATTTATTAAAGCCCAAGTGTGTCAGATTCCCAAGTGTTCTGTTTCTTCCAAACCAAGGCAACATTTTTTTTTTCCTGGGCACTCCTGCATCCTAAGTATGTTTCCTTTCCTTCCACCATATACAATTTCTCTTCCTTTTCCCTCCAGTTCTAAAACTTTCCTGTTATCTTCAATAGTAAGCTTTATCTGAAAAAATATCTTGATCTTGCTCATTCACATCTAGAATTCCCTGTTTGGGATTCTAAGGTCACTCTGATGTTTACAGGGATACTCTTCATTTTCCTAAGTTGGAGATAACCCAGCAATTGCAGGAGGCAGCATTGCTCCCTGCATAAGGGAACACTTTGCCTGACTATATACATGCCATCTTGAAAAAGCTTGAGTACCATCTCAAAGCACTTTTTCTAATCCCCATATAATTAATGTCCTCTTCCAGTAACCCCGTTCCACTTTTTTTTTCTAAATCAGATTGCATTTTTTGTTGTTGTTGTTGTTCCACTTTTTTCTGATAACATTTTCTGAACAGCACAATCTCTCCAAACTACTGAAGTTAGTAACTTTGTCTAGGAATTTGAATTATTTATGCCCAGATTCACAGAAGCTTTTGTGGACTTTCAAATCAGTCCACTGTCTAGTTATTCTCATTCCCTCCAAATAGATGTTCCAAGAAACTTTTCTTTAAAGCCAATTTGTCCTCCCTTTTAAAGGGTCATAATCTGTTCCTCTTTCAGTTCTCCACACACTTGGACATACAGTATTATTAAAAAAAATTTGTTTAACGTTTATTTATTATTGAGAGACAGAGCGTGAACAGGGAAGGGGCAGAGAGAGAGGGAGACACAGAATCGGAAGCAAGCTCCAGGCTCTGAGCTGTCAGCACAGAGCCCAACGGGGGGGCTCAAACTCACAAACTGCAAGATAATGACCTGAGCCGAAGTCATACGCTTAACCCGCTGAGCCACCCAGGCGCCCCAATACAGTATTATTTAAATCTTCTAATTTCCTATCTTCCTGGGGCCTTTTTGTTCACTAGTCTATCCTAGCTTTCAGCTTAATGTAGCCAAACTGCTTATAACAACCTCATTTACAGCTGATAGCACATGCAACCTATGCAAAGGATATAAATGAACTCTGCACATATAATTTTTCTTATTTCCTCCAACGGTACTCTTCTAGGGCCTGAATCTTATGTATCCTCTACTTCCTGGGTAATGTATGAATAGCTGAGATACAGTGGGTACCCCCCTTTCACTTTTTCCTTCATGAACCATTCACATAGGTAAGGATACAAGTTATTCAGAAGACACTATTTCCCTTTTTATCAGGGTGAGCAAACTATCAGCTAACTCAAAGTCAGACAGCAAGTAAATTGTAGAGCAAAAAGTGCGGACAGAACTCAATATCCCTTCTTCTAGAAAGTTCTATTATGTTGACCCAGAGGGATGTTCACAATAGTAAAATAAACACAGCTACTGGGGGTGGGGGTGGGAGAAGGCAAATAGTTTAAGGATATGCTTACCAACCTCTGCAAAGGCAACTTAAATAAAAATACCAGTTTACCACCTTTCCGTTGTAGCAACATAATTACTGTATTAAGTTCTTTTCAAATCGTGCAACAGAGAAAAGTATTTTTTCTTGTTGCTAAAAGGGCTTTGGCCTGCCACATGCAAATTATCATTTAGGAAGTCAGTGGATTTGACCATTCTGAGCCAAATGATGTCCCCTGTGTTTTCAGAGCGATTTACATGTATATGTACACACATAAAGAAATTTCCTAATTTAAGAGGTATTGAATCCTGTCTTCTGAATACAACAATTCAGTTTACCCAGGTGACATGTTCACTATTATTCCATGCTTTGCTGGTACAGAAATAATTTACAGTTTAGCAAAAGTCAAGGATTATTTTACTGATTCACCTTCTGTAGAGTGTTTAGAATAACTAGCAAAAAAGACAAGTCAATGCAAAGTATTAATAACCAAACCACAGAGATGTAAAAGAGGTAATGTAGTTTTTGTCACTTACTATTCTCTGGTTTTAAAAACATTTTCCACATACATCATCTTTAGAATTCCCATTACACAAATGAGCCAATCACTGACACTAATGCTTCATCACCAACTTAGGCCCTTTCTGTCCAACCATACTAGTTGTATAGACTTTAGTCTTCTGAAATCTCAATTTCTTTGCCTCAAAACCCAAGGTGGGGAGGTTAGAATTGAACCCCTGTAGCAGCAAAATTCAGATTTCAGGTATAGCATTATGCTTGAAACCAGAATATCCTAATGTAAATTCTGCATATCTCAGGAATTTTAATTCTCAAAGGTACTATAATATTCAAACATCATTGGGCCGCCTGGGTGGCTCAGTCGGTTGAGCGTCTGACTTCGGCTCAGGTCATGATCTCCCGGTTTGAGTTTAAGCCCCGCGTTGGGCTCGTTGCTGACAGCTCAGAGCCTGGAGCCCACTTCAGATTCTGTGTCTCCCTCTCTCTGCCCCTCCCCGACTCACACTCTCTCTCCTTCAAAAATAAACATTAAAAAAAAAAATCCAAACATTAACCCCATCTCAGATTAGTATAACCTTTTATAAATGATAAATGATTCCATATCAAGAAAAACTATTGCCTATGTTAGAATATGTAATCCTATTCCTAAAAATTTGGGAAAATAATTTTTCTAAGAAATTAAAACAAATTTTGTATATCTTTTTAATAAACCAAAGAAAGTTTTGGTAATACAACCGTCCCTTAATCTGTTCAGAGCATTGTTTAGATTTTAAGATTTCAATGAAGCACACATCACAGGTTCATCTGAACCATGAACAAACTATGATCTACTTTTAAGATGTCAGTTTTCAATCGAAGAGTTTAATTTAATGTTGACTATTGTCAATGTAATACATTAACAATACATATTATTTTTGCTTTACTAGGGCTAATTGACTTAAATTTCTTTTTAACTACACAACATGTAACTAGTAATATCAACATTAACAGTTGTATTCTGTTTACATCACCCAAACCTACAATATGTTCAAGATCAAACTCCACTCTTAAAAAAAAAACCCAAAACAACAAAAAAAAAAATGCCTGTTTTTAATTAAGGCATTTATCTGAACATGTAAAAAATGTCTGCTCTGTGGAATATATGTCGGTTATAAAAAATTTCAACTGTTGGCTCTTTAAAATAAATATTCAGAAGCTGGTTCATAAAAAACTTGATGGTTATTTTTATTGTCTGTAGCTTTAGTTATTTTAGTATTAAGTGCAGTATTTTAAACACTAGGTTGCTTAAAAATGAGGGATAGGGGCGCCTGGGTGGCGCAGTCGGTTGGGCGTCCGACTTCAGCCAGGTCACGATCTCGCGGTCCGTGAGTTCGAGCCCCGCATCGGGCTCTGGGCCGATGGCTCGGAGCCTGGAGCCTGTTTCTGATTCTGTGTCTCCCTCTCTCTCTGCCCCTCCCCCGTTCATGCTCTGTCTCTCTCTGTCCCAAAAAAAATAAATAAACGTTAAAATTTAAAAAAAAAAAAAAAAATGAGGGATAAACTGGCCTTCCAGTTTCAGATCTTAATGGCCATAAATCGTTCAGTCATATCATTACTTCACACATGTAAAAAATATTTTTAAATTTCTTGCTTTCTGTTTATGCACTGAAACACAGAATTAATAAAGTCAACAGCATACTTTGATACGATTAGTTTAGGATCAATTTTTCAAATAATCTTCTAGGTAATGTACAAGCAGTCTTATGCAGAAATGGAAAAGGCTTTTGCATAACCAAAGAACACACCACGCGAAACATAACCGAAAGAAGAAGGTTACTTCAGAATGGAGTGATGATTAGTTCAAATGAACCACATGGGCTCCTAGAAGGGCAAATAAAAACCACACGAGGACTTGGGTTTCATGGAAATCTCAAACTGAAAAAATCCATTATTCCAGCACCTCATACTATCTCTGTCCCTATAGATGACTTATGCCAATTCCTTATTTTAGCTACTCATGGACTCTGGGAAGTTCTGGATACAAAAGAAGTCACTGCACTGGCAATGACCATGTTTCAAGTGTATAAAGAAACCTACTGTTTTGTCAAGCAAAACAAATCTTTACCATCCAAAGAGCCTCTGCTTTTCCCAATCAACGAACCAAGTAATACTAAATCAGAAAGTAGTATCCATATACTATTTCAGTATAAACCCGAATCTACAAAATGTGTGTCAACTACAAATTCAGAAGAAAATGTATCTGATTCAAAATGTTCTAATTCTAAAAATGCACAAACATTTCCACCAGAAAAGACTAATCACGATCTTTGCAGGGAGAAAGAAACCAAAGGACCAACCAGTGTAAATGATGTGCCAAAAGATTCAAGTGAAAACGAAAAAGAATCATGCACTAAAAATTTCTATGAAGGTGCAGCCAAGTATATTAGCCATGAACTTGTGAACGCTGCTTTAGTGGCTGGCTCCAGAGACAACATTACAGTCATGGTAATACTTCTCAATGGAAGTGAGTATCAGTTTTTGACATAACAGTTGAAGTTCCAATTATCCAGAATATAAAAACGTAAAGACAATTCTTCAAGACCCAGATATTAGGATCATACATCAATACCATGCAAATCATTTTTACAAATGTATTAAAGAAACTATAAAAGCATATTTTAGGTTACATCGTACCGTTTATATATGTTCACTGTTCCATGTCAAAAAAAGAGAAAAACCAGTACTTGCTTTTTATACCACTTTATTCCAACCTGAGCACCTCAATATAAAACTAAACACTGGTGAACTGTTTTCCTTACTAATTCTGAATTACTGTAAATGTACAAGTTCTGCTAGCAGTTCAACACTTAAATAGATTAAATCATCTCTGACACATGGTAGATTTCATATAATGAAAATACCTAAAACAATTAGTGCAATATACTGAACTGATCAAAATAAAATGAACTTTGGAAAACAAGGCTGCAAGATTGTTACTAACATACGGCAATATTTATGTTACAAATTACTGGTACATTGTTTATTATGGTTCTAGCCATGTAGGAACAACTGGAGCCCCTTCCTTTCAAAGGGAGAGAAAAGGTAAAATTAGCTGTTTTAGTAACTGTACATTTTGTATACTTTTAAGCAACTCTTAAATATTACAGAAAAAGTAATAAACATATATGGAGACTACAGTGCAGTACCCTATTTACAGTACAGCTGAGGATCAAATTTAAAATAATCAAGTTTGAATGTACATAATTGTTAGTGCATTGACTATATTACGTCCAAAGGGAACGAAAGCCCCCTCCCTGCCCCCAAACAACAAAACCTATGTAATGGCCAGCAGTGAATGAACAGAAATCACAGACACCTGGTTTGTTTCATTTCTGTTGAAGAGCTCACATGTTTGAAGGGAACACTATCCATTAAGATCAGTTTTCATATTCCTAAAACAAGAGATTATATTTGACTTTTTTTTACCCCACTAAAAATACCAGGACAGCTATAATTTAGATGCCACTAATGTTCATTTTTTTCACCCTTTCACTAAAGATGTGGCACTGTTTTCTTGTGGTTAATTTGTTAAAACGTGGAATGTACATTTTAAATATGCATACTAAGAGAAATTACCAGTTGCCTGAATACCATAGCTAAGCATAAATATCCTTAGAATCTCCTTCTAAAAAAAGAATGTTTTCTGAAAAGCCCAAATTAATAAGTTCCAAATCTTTTTCATAGAAGTGGCTGGTTAACTGTGGGTTTTCATCATCATTTGTCTCTATCCCTGGTGATGAGAAATGATTCCCCCTAACCGTCCAAGGAAACAAGCATACACACACAGCTCTCATTCCCCCTTTCTACTTCTGAAACATTAGTCAGAGGGTCACATGCATGTTATTAAAAATTAAGTTCAAAACACTTAAAATAATTCTGTATTAGAAACTTGACTCTATCATAAGTCTCTTCTTTTTGGAAGTCATACTGGGCTGGTTAAATGCTCCAATTCCACTGTCATTAACATCGAGGAAGCAGAAGAGTATTCCAGCAAGTTCAAACTGGAGGTTTAGTTACTACAACACTGACTCCTGGTTGGCTGCGTGGGTTCAGTAAGGTCTACTCCTCGTCCTCTGGCAGAATTTGCTCCTGGATTCTGTGGTTCATTCTTTGGC
Organism: Puma concolor; assembly: GCF_028749965.1. NCBI lineage: Eukaryota > Metazoa > Chordata > Mammalia > Carnivora > Felidae > Puma > Puma concolor. The sequence goes on from NC_141675.1 coordinate 22,171,417, forward strand.
AACTTTTTAGCTGAGAGACAAATTGTCAAAATACACACAATTAGAATATTCATATTAGAATTACTTTCATCTACTTACTTAAAATCTTTTTTTTTTTTTTTTTCCAGCTAGGTTAACCCAAAGAATCACACAGCAGTATGTTCATTCTTTTCAAATGTTTACTGAGTACCTACCAAATACTATGGACTGGTCAGTCCTTAGGTCAGTGGAGTTACACACATAAAATTAAAACTTAATTTACTAGAGCTATATTTAATCTTTTATATATTTTCAGTTAATAATACCAGAAAAGTTATACTTTATTTGATAATCATTAATACTTCTATTGTTTAAGAAAATCTAAGTTAATAATGATGGCCAGCCAGTAAGTTTATAAAGAATCTTAGCTTTTACCAATATTCTCTAGACTGCCATAAATACTTTTCTGGAACAAAGTGGGATTATAAACAAGTACCATCACCATCATCCCGTAAGAACCTGTCCTCTTACTGTGCTACCTAATTATCATCCCAAATTCTGGCAGATCACATCTCCTATTTTCTTCCTGGTTACACAGACTTTACCCTTCAAACATCTACCGCTTTCCTCTTTTATGTCTGATCAAGAACCCTAATCCGATTCACCAGTAGCTCTGCCTAGTTATGAGTTGCCTTGATTCTGAAGGCTCTATCTCAAAAAGCTGTTTCCCAATTTTGAGTCAGGTGATCTTGGCTTGCCACATTTGGATGAAGCCCTCAACCAGCAATCAGGGTTTTAGTTCTGCTAAACTCCATACAGCTAATGGCTGTTCTCTGGAGCCTGGATCTCTCTGATTTAAAAATTCACCTGTTACATACACTCTGCTTAGATCCCAAAGATCCTTGATGTGGGTTCACTAAATATTAACTAACTCTAAGAGTATGGATTATAAAGGTGACTAGATACATTGGTCTCTATCAACCTTGGAGAGGGACGACTATGGCTGAGTTCTAGCTTTACCTTAGCCTTGGCTCAGGTTAAACAAAACTTAAACATGTTCTACTTCAGTATCTGAATGCCATGAGCATTAATCATCTTTAGAATCCCCAACAATTTAGAATCCCATTCCACCTCAATGGAAGTGAGAACCAGGAACACTGAAGTTTGGGAAGAAAAGCCTTCACCTTGGGCCACTTCTCTAGAAATGGCTCTATGGATCGTAGGGTAAATGGTAATAAAATGGCAAATTTCCAGTCAAATGTATTTTCAAACAAAGCCTTGTAGGGACAAACAGTAGGCTAGCATTTATAAACTTTATTATAATACTAAGTTAGGTTTTGGACTGAGTGATCATTTCTTCCCTTTAGTATACTCCATGGGCTTTCTGTAATTAGATCTGAATGAAATTAGGAGGTTGCAGGAAATAAATTGGAATGAGGAATTTTGGCTTCTATCGGTTTACTGTGCAAAGATTAAACTAAAACACAACTCTGAGAAGCAGTCTCCTGTCTCCTATCGTATTAAGCATTACCAAAGTGAAGCTGATACTATTTGTTTGGTATATGGATAATTGGAGTTTACCAATTTGCCCCTGAATTAGGATTGTTAACAGGCTAAAATCCTGGATCAAGCTAATGAAGATGTGCAACGAAAGAAGCTATGCAATCATGATCTTATCAAATTGAAAGAGGATGATAAGTTTATTGTAGATTTTCTCCCACTAAGTAACTACTCCCTAAGTCAGTAAGAGTGAAAATATGAGTGCACTGTGTGATCTAAGTTACTAACCTGGTAAGAGAAATAGGCCACAAATCAATTTATGCTTGGTATTTCTTTCAAGGGAAGGAACACTGCAATTTCAGGAAAAAAACTGGCAATTCTAATATGTAGGCTACTCTCTGACTTTCTGACTGGAAAAAAACATTATTAGCACATCTGAATAAAAGGTACAAATTAAATAAAGCCCATTTGGGGGCAACTGGCTGGCTCAGTCCGTAGAGCATGTGACTCTTGATCTTAGGGTTGTGAGTTCAAGCCCCACAGCGGGCACAGAGATTTCCTTGATTTGTTACTAGTTTTTTAGATATGGTTCTGGGTATAATCTATTCTGTTAATAAAAAGAGCGTATTATTGCCCAATCCTTCACAAGTATGTCCCTAATAAACTTCAAACCTGAGTTTTGCAGTAAATTATTTTATACAACAGTAAGGTTTTTTCCCAATGAGCCACCATTAAACTCTCTTGCCTAGTGAAAGATATTCTGACAGTACTTGCAGCATTTACTCTGTTCTTTAGCCTCTGAATCAGCTGTTAATTGGTTAATTTGTATGACTTCAATAAAAAAAGAATATTTCTTATTTGGGGATAAGTTTATGGGCACCCAGTTAAAAATCATTGCCATATAGGGGCGCCTGGGTGGCGCAGTCGGTTAAGCGTCCGACTTCAGCCAGGTCACGATCTCGCGGTCCGTGAGTTCGAGCCCTGCGTCAGGCTCTGGGCGGATGGCTCGGAGCCTGGAGCCTGTTTCTGATTCTGTGTCTCCCTCTCTCTCTGCCCCTCCCCCGTTCATGCTCTGTCTCTCTCTGTCCCAAAAATAAATAAAAAACGTTGAAAAAAAAAAAATTTAAAAAAAAAAAATAAAAATCATCGCCATATAATAAAAATGTTTGGGAATGAGAAGGGCTTGGTGCACGAATAGTGCAGAGAGAATAAAATGCGAGAGCCACCAAAGTAGACCATTCTCACAGAATCTACACCTTAAAGTTAATGGAAGGAGGTTGGGGGGCCTGGGCAGCTCAGTCAGTCAGGAATCCAACTTCTGCTCAGGTCATGATCTCTTGTGCTCTGTGCTGACAGCTCAGAGCCTGGAGCCTGCTTCGGATTCTGTGTCTCCCTCTCTCTGCCCCTCCCCCTGGTTGTGCTCTCTCTCTCTCTCTCTCTCTCTCTCTCTCTCAAAGAATAAATAAACATTAAAAAAAAAAATTACTGGAAGGAGGTTAAGGTCAATAGAAATACTTATATTTTTGTTACAGAAAATAGAAAGCATCCTTATTAGTACGCTAACTTCATTGCTTTATAATCAACAAATGTGGAATCACAATCATTACCAGTTAAAATTACCTTAAAGGAAAAAGTAAGAGCACTAGGTAGGTCAAATGACCACTGAGCTACTATAAAGCATGTTATTTATATATTAAAAAAAATTTTTTTTTAATGTTAATTTTTGGAGAGAGACATAGCGTGAGCAGGGGAGAGGCAGAGTGAGAGGGAGACAGAGAATCTGAAGCTGGTTCCAGACTCTGAGCTGCCAGCACAGAGCCCAACGCAGGGCTCGACCCCATGTATTGTGAGATCATAACTTGAGCCAAAGTCGGATGGATGCTTAACCAACTGACCCACCCAGGAGCCCCAAGCGTGTTGTTTATATTGTTCAGAGCACCTCTGTGCCTCAGTGCTTTGAAACTTTCTCCATTAAAATATTTGATTACAATAATTTGCATACTTACATTACATGTGCATACTTGAGTTGTATTTGTCAATCAGTGGTTTGAAAAGAACGTGAGAAAGAAAAATAGCCCTTGTTCAGGGCAAAGTGAACATGAAAACAGTCATTCATCAGTGAGAAAGAAATCTCTTTATGCCCATATTTTGCCCTGATAAATATTTTAAATTTTTTTTTTTAAGTTTGTTTATTTTTGCAGAGAGAGAGAGAGACAAAGAGAGGATGAGTGGGAGAGGGGCAGAGAGAGAGGGAGACACAGAATCCGAAACAGGCTCCAGGCTCTCAGCTGTCAGCACAGAGCCCGACGCGGGGCTTGAACTCACGGACAGCGAGATCATGACCTGAGCTGAAGTTGGACACTCAACCGACTGAGCCACCCAGGTGCCCCTGCCCTGATAAATATTGCTCTGAGCTTATTTTCCTTTTCTATAAAAAGTATAATCTAATAGAAAAACATATTTATCCAAACTTCTCATTGAAATCTTTAGACATATATCTGCTTGAACTATTAGCTCAAAGTCCAGGCTTTCAACTCACCTAGAAGAAATTTAACTAAACTGAAAAGTACTACAACCTAATAAATAGATAACAGTCTTTCAAATTTAACAATATTACTAACAAAATAATTCTTGGAACGGATCTAGAAGAGAAGAATCCTTTAAAAAAAAAATCAAGAATTTTTAAAAAGATTGGGCACCTGGGTGGCTCAGTCAGTTAAGTGTCTGGCTCTTGCTTTAAGCTCAGGACATGGTCTCTTGGTTTATGGGATCAAGCCCCACTTCTGGCTCTGCACTAACAGCGTGGAGCCGGCTTGGGATTCTCTATCTCCCTCTCGGCCCCTTGCCTGCTTGTGCTTGCATGCTTAGTGCTCTCTCAAATAAATAAATAAATTTTAAAAAGACAAACCAAATATGCCCCAGTGTAATTTGTTTTGCCTACATTTACTGTTTGAAAACTTACCTATTGCCATGAATATTTCATTTACATTCATTGATGTTTTAGCTGATGTCTCCATGAATAATAAACTGTTGTCATCTGCATAGGACTGTGCTTCCTGTTTATAGAACAAAAAAATGAGATAAATACTTTGCACGTACTATACCTGCCTTATTTTTGTTATAGAAAAAGAGGCTTATTACTACTCTAACTTGACTACCTATAATCAGCAACTGGGTAATAAGCAATTACTACTAAAGGTAATAGGGAGATAACAGCACTCTTGTAGGATACCTTTTCAAATTTCTTTTTGCCTTAACTTCTTGCACTATTCCATTCTGATTCATCTGATCTGACATTAAAATTTGATTTCAAATAGTGAGTTCCAGAGGGTGGAAAATTCTCCTATTCTAAATATAAAAGTCTCTTCGATCTCTATAGCAAATTTTATTTATGCTCATTACTCACAATGAAGACAAAGGGAATCCTAGTATCTAATACTGGCTTCAAACACTAAATGGCTAACTATTTTGAGTATGTCATGAACCATTCCTTTAAAAATTACTATATTTTTGTCATGCTTTACATTTTACATATATTATTGCCTTTAAGCCTCACAGTTGTGAAGAGCAACCAATTATCTTTCCAATTTAAAGAAAAAAAACGAGGTTCCTTTGAATTGTGTGAGAGGGCCACTTTTGACTATAACTTAACTGCTCTATCTCCCACACTCTATGTTGGGGACGAACCATCTCAGGGTAATAGATATTATGCCTCATAGGACTGTAACCAGAATTAAATAAAATCACAATTGCAATGGCAGCAATATGCTCAGCTTACTACCTAATGGTGCAAGAAATAGTAGTTCCCTTTCAGTCCATGTACTCCACCAACAGCCATCATCAAAGACAATTATGCCACCACTGATACTATATAGTATATAGTATATAGTATAGTATAGTATATAGTATATAGTATACACTATATATATAGTATATACACATACACACACTATATATATACAGTATAGTATGCAGTGTACAGTTTCTACTATATACCATATATAGTAGAGAAACTAAAGAGGGAGAGAAGAGGGAAAGTTTAAAAATGTCTAACTAGGGACATTTGTTTTAAATAATTTTACTTTAGGGGTGCATGGGTGGCTCATTGGTTGGGTGTATGACTTTGGCTCAGGTCATGATCTCATGATCTGTGAGTTTAAGCCCCACATTGGACTCGCTGCTGTCAGAGCAGAATGCACTTGAGATTCTCCATCCCCTTCTCTCTCTGCCCCTTCCCTACTCATGCTCTTTCTCAAAAATAAACACAGGTAAGTAAATAAGTAATTGTGCTTTATTTTGCAGAAGGGAACATTCTTAGTTAGCTAGAATAAATAACCTATAAGTGGATTTTTGAGCCTTCATTTTTGAAGGCCCTTTTAAGAACCACGTAGTATAAGCTGTATGTGTATATGTGTATGTATGCTAATATAAACATTGGCAGATAGATAAAAAAGGTTAGGAAGGATACTAAAGTATGTGTGGGGGTAGAGGGATTAGGGTAGGAGGCAATCAATAATCTTTTGCTTTATAGATTTCTGCACTATTTGTGAAAAATCACTTCTTTTGTAATTGTTTAGATCAACAAAATCTTTGAGAGTATTTATATATTACAATTATGAGAAGATATTTAAAAATTCAGATTTGTCATGAGAAGCATTTTATTACATACAGTAGATCAACATTTCCTTAAAAAATTGATATTTTCTATTATTTGCATGGCTTTAAAATAACTAATTCAAGTGTAGATACAGAAGGAAAATTTACAATACATATGTGCCTTCAAACATACCTGGAAATCGACAGCTCTTTTATTTGCAAGGTCAGCCTTGTTTCCTGATAAAGCTATTACAATGTTAGGACTGGCTTGCCTCTGAAGTTCTTTAACCCAGTTTTTGGCTCTGGCAAAGGACTCCTGGGAAACAAAGAAACAGCTATTTGGCACAGGCTCAAAAAATGGTTAGGGAGAGTCTCTGTAAGTAAGACAAAGCTACAAACTCTTCAATGTAACTCGGAAAGAAGTGCTTAGGATTATTGTATTATTTGAGACAATTTCATCTTTTTTTTTTTTTAATCAGTTCTTCCATCTCATGAAAGCTTTGGCAGAAATGTCATGGTTGGGTATCGAAAAAAAAAGTTAAAAAAAACTTTTCTCTAATTGAAATTCTGAATACAAGAAATGTATAGTCAAAGTAGTTTCAGTGTAGAATACATTTCTACTTACCTCATTTGTGATATCGTATACAACTATGGCTGCTTGTGCTCCTCTGTAGTACATTGGTGCTAGGCTATGGTATCGTTCTTGACCAGCTGTATCCCATATTTCAAACTTTACTGTTGTGTCATCAAGACACACAGTTTGGGTTAGAAAAGCAGCTGAAAGAAGAAAATGTCTGCAATAAGTTTAGCATCATTTCCCCCCTAATATTTTCACAGTATAGAAACCACCTGGACATAGGATACACTGTACATGAACAGTTAATAGTGGCTTTAGACACCTGAAAGGTCTGTGCTTCAAAGCTTGATATACATACATGCTTGTTAGACCTTCATAGTAAAATGAGATTCAAAGACTTTTCTATATTCTTAAAAAGTTTATTGTAACACTAAATAGGTTTAGTAACATTTCTTAAATCGCTCTACACATTACAAATTTAAGAATTTTTTAATTTTAAAACAGTTCAAGAAATATACACTGATATTCTTGAAAAATAGCAAGGGGCGGGGAGCTGATAGAGAGGACGGGCATACCTATTACTACACCACATACATTGTCAACACCACGCCCCCTGCTCCATTCTCCTGGTATTTATTGGCATAGTCTGCTGATTTAGTTCCAGTCCTTTATGACTAAGTATTTTTTGTTATGATGTTTTTCCTTCAAAACATGATAAAACTTTAATTTTCATAATCGTTATGAACTCAACCTAAACTTAATTTGTTAAATTCAGATTCAATATTAACTCCTGTTTCAGTCCTTGCCATAAGGACTTTTTGCAATGTGCTCTTTCATCAGTTCTTTTCTTAGATTTTAACAAGAAAGTATCTTTTTTTAAAAAAGTAATTTCTACACCAAACATCAGGCTCAAACTCATGACCAAGAGTTGCAAGCTCTACTGACTGAGCCAAGTAAAGTATTATTTTATGGAGATATTTTTGCTTTTAAGGTTAAGAAGTCCGCTGTCCAATCTTGCAAATTACATATCATTTATTTTCTGAACTGCTTCTTGAGAATAGGAAGTAAAATTTCCATCATAATCCTCTTAGCTCTAGGAATAAACATCAGGAAAAACACTGTAACGGATACTTTAAAAAAATGAAAAGAAATTGATTCATAAAAGGTAGTTTATAATCAAGTGAATTGAACTTTAAAATATCAGTTGTTAGGGGGTGCCTGGGTGGCTCAGTTGGCTAAGCATCCAACTCCTGATTTCAGCTCAGGTCATGATCTTATGGTTCCTGAGACAGCCCTGCATTGGGCTCTGTGCTGACAGTGCAGAGCCTGCTTGGAATTCTCTCTTCCTCTCTGCCCTTCCCCCACTCATTCTTTCTCTCACTCTCAAAATAAACTAAAAATTGTTAGAGTAAGTTTCTAAGTGTAGCTAGCTGCACTAAAATAAAGATACTTAGAACCAGACCTACACTTAGCCATTTTTTAGCAGCATGCTGTCATCTTACAGTTGTTTTCCTTCGTTAACTTTGGTAATTAATCCTCTGCTACTCTATCATTCATTATAAATTAGTATGCCCTTCCCTTTTACTTTCAGCTCAAGGTGTGATTATTCAACTTTCTCCCAAACTGGCACAGTATTAAGTTATAAAATTTTCTAAAACTCTGGGGTGCCTGGGTGGCTCAGTCCGTTGAATGTCAGACTTTGGTTCAGGTCATGATCTCACAGTTCATGAGTTCAAGCCCCGCCATCAGGCTCTGTGATGACAGCCTGGAGCCTGGAGCCTGCTTCACATTCTGTGACTCCCTCTCTCTCTGCTCTTCCCCTGTTCACACACTGTCTCTCTCTCAAATATAAATAAAGGTTAAAATTTTTTTTTTTCTAAAACACTGTCCTATCATGCAAGAGAATTATGATCCATTTCTGTAAACTGTAGTTTATCTAGTGATGTCAATTTTTCATAAGTGACTCACTAGTTAATATCACATGTGCTGAATAAGCCAAGTCTAATTAGATATTTTATTTTACCTTAAATATAGTATTTATTTTTCACTGTATTTTTTATAAGGTCAACTGGTTGCTGGCTTTATATTAGCAACTATAACCTTCTCAGTTTTATAAATGTCATAATTGGAAATATCTTTATCTTAAGCAGATTCTAATGAATAGTTCTGTGAATTCTCAGAAGTAGCTAATCATAATTAAAATATGTTCTAATTCATTGACCTTAACGTACAAAATTAGCAAAAATATTCCATTTACTTAAATCCTGTATATATGGTAAAGGACACCAAAAAAAGCACCACGTCACTTTTTCAGTCAAGAAAAGTTCTTCTGCAGAATCAAAAAATATTTTTAAACACTTAAGCCTCAAAAACAATACTCCTTGTTTTCATAAAATGAAAAAAGGAAAAAGATGCATCACAAACTATAGGCTATTTCTCAAACTATACTGTTTGATGCAACTTGGAAAAAAAAACTGGATAATTTGCATTCAGACTGTTTTCTCTTTTCTATGTTCACAAATACACTGGGAGTAAAAACATTCATTTACACTTCCATAAATCAACTCTAGGCTCAGAGACATAATTAATAGTTATGCTGCCTTAAAGGAAATATAATCTGAATCTCAAACCAGTTAAAGATATTACAAAAGGCTACCAATCTTTTTTTAATAAATGCATGTACAAAAATGACAAATAAAATACAGGCAAGGAAATTTCAACAAATACATTAAAACAATAACCCATAAATGTAGATTCACAATCACAAAGCACTCACACCAGCAGGCTAAAAAAGAAAAACCATGTATTTAAATAAATGACAAAAGGGCATTTGAGGCAATATCCATTCCTAATATACATGTAGGAATCTTCCTTAAAGTTTATCAAGTGTCTATTGTAAGCCTGAAATTAGCATTTTGCTTAATAGGAAAGCACTTAAACAGTCTCTCTAAATCTAGAAACCAAACAAGAATGTCCACCATCACCATTATTTATTAACATTTCAAATATCCTTATAATAAAATAGATTATTGTGGGGTGCCTGGGTGGCTCAGTCGGTTAAGCGTCCGACTTCAGCTCAAGGGCTCAGGTCATGATCTCGCAGTTCTCGTGGGTTCGAGCCCCGCATCGGGCTCTGTGCTGACAGCTCAGAGCCTGGAGCCTGCTTCAGATTGTGTCTCCCTCTCTCTCTCTCTCTGCCCCTCCCCCACTTGTGCTCTGTCTCTGTCTCTCAAAAATAAATAAATGTAAAAATAAAAAAATTAAAAAAAAATAAGATTATTGAAAAGAGATTATTTTTAAGAGGCATGACTGACAAGGAAATCCAAAGGCATTAACTAAAAAAGAACAGATAAAATAATGAGTTCTTTAAATGGGCTAGAACAGATCAAAGTCAACAGCCTTACAACACACTGGCAATAACCAGGGTTTTAGTTGTTATGCTTGGAGGAAAATGGATCCCAATTATATTAACAAAGAACAAGAACAATCAATTCACTTAACTCCTCTTAGCATCCTTCATCACACCCTATTTAATAGCCCCCAACTCTGTGCCATGAACATTTTCACATTTTTTATAAACACTGATTTATGTAATCTTTTTCTTCTAGACTAGGAGTCTCTTGGGAAATTACTGTTAGCTATTCTTCTCCAAACCCAATAATAAAAATCCCAGTTCATATAAATATTCAAAATGTTTGCTAAAAGAAGTTCATAAAAGATATGTCTATTTTGGGGGTATCTTTGATAACATCTGAATAGACAAATAGTTCCCAAATGGGGAAAAAAAATAGACATTTCAAAAGGCCTCTCTCTACCCAAGTTATTATATAACTAACACAGTATCAAACAAAATACCATCAAGATCTCTTTAACTTGGTTAACACCATACTGTTATTCATGTGCTATGATAGAGCATAATGATGGGGGTGGAAAAAAAGTAACAGTATTAAGAGGCCAGGGGGATGGGGTTTTAGGGTACATCAAAACCACATTAAAACAATTAAAAGTGCTGTAGTGTCACAAGAACAGAAATATTATGTTATGGGACAATTCAGCGTTATTGAAACATTACATACTGCAAGGCCATCATGATTCCCTAATGTTTGCAAATTTTCAAATACCTCCCCCATAAAACTTAGTGAAGTACAGCTGACATCTTCAAATCCTTAATGCTTCTAAAATCACATTGCTAATCATTTATAAAGTTATAAAAATAAATTCTGACACTCAAAATATACACTACTACATCGATACTGTAGCAACATTAACCACCACCAACTTACCTTAATCTGCACAACCACTTTAATTTATCCAAAACGTCTATTTTCTGGCTAAGAACCATCACTTTCTTAGACCTCTTCATTTTCTCTTCACTTCATCACCAGCACTAGCAGTTGGTTTTCTTTTCGGGCCCATATTTCACAAAGAAACAGCTTTTATCACTTCGAGAGTTACTGTGTACGCGACGACAAGTAGAGAAAAACAAAGCTGTGTTGAGATGTGGGTGCTGGCCTGTCTAATAGGCTCCCTCTTTGAGCTACAAGATCAGTTCCTATTGGTAAGCCTGGCAGCAAGCAAGTAACATTTCAGTTTCAGCAAAACTACAAATTAGCAAATCACAGACCTTGCAGTCAGCTGAGATAGCTGAAACTGTAAATGTTAAATCTGCAAATACCAAAGGCCTATAATGTGCAAGACCTTCATAAATAATAAGCAAGGAAGAGACACTGCAATACAATGAGCCAGGGGAAAAATATCCAAAGCATTATCCGGATAATAGCATTATCCAAAGGTTAATAAATCAGAGTTTAATCTAACAACTAAAATGATTCTACATGAATTGAACAGAAGGGCATAATAGAGAAAAACCAAGGAACCAATACCACCCCAACCCTCAACTTTGTATCAAATCTGATAGAAAAGGATTATGTTATTAGAACTGACCAAAAATCCTATATGACTATCAGTTTGATTACATAAAAAAATTTGAGATTTTATCTGCCAACATGTATCATACACCCATAACACAGGGATGAACACATTTTTGGAAAATTTCTACAGTGAATATTAAAGGATTAAATTTTAATATGTAGATAGCTCATAGAAATCTTAAGCAAAACTCCCAAAGCATCAAGGATAAATGTGTAAAGAAAATTCACAAAAGAAATATAACCTAAGAGAAAAAAAGTCAACATCACTAGTAACAAAATCATCCTTACAGCAAAAAGTCGAAAGAAAAGTTATTTTACTTCCTTATGAAAAAAAAAAAAAAAACCTTGAAAAAGTGTGGCAAAAACTCACATTGCTGGTGATATAACTGTTTTGAAAATAATTTTGCCAACATGTAGCAAAATAATGAAAATGCTGACACTTGTTAATCTAGTACCTCATGGAATTTCCAAAAGATGGTATGGGGAGCAGGAGAATAGGAAGAAGAAACCTTTAGAAAGAAAGAATTTTGTACTTAACAATTAGAAACAACTGAAATGTATAAATGCAAAGGTACTGGTGACTTCGTAGGTATTAAATAGCAATTACATTAAAAATGGTTATAAAATAACCTTTAATTGCCAAAAAGTAAAAAAATATATATATATATATAAATTCCTGGTAGGTATATGGTACATCTATGTAGGAACATGACCAGAAATGCACAGAAAAAACTAAAATAACAGTAGTCTCCTCACAGTAGAATCATGACTGAATGTTCTCCCTTATATATAGTGGATTTGAGGCCTTTCAAAACTGAAAGGTAAGGAATAGAATTGCTAGAGAGAAGGGTCTTGGTTGAGGTTCTCAGAAGCAGATCATAAAATCCAAGTTAGAGACTGTTTGGGAGTGATTTGCAGAAGCAAAGTTTTTTAGAGGCAAGGAATTTAATAAATGAGTTCAATGGATCTGAATCAAACTCCAAGATGAATATCCAATCAGGGAGAAGGATGGCAGGAATTGACCGGGCAGCATCAAGAGGCAGGTACCAAAATTATCAGGGTAGAAACTGGCTTGTTGGGAAGAGTATCAATAGCAGTAATTGAGTATAACGGATTTTCTCAGATAAGCACTGACTTCAGATAATAAAATTGTACACAGAGAAGAATATACGCAAGTCTAAAGCTAACAATAGGCAAAATAAAAAAACTAAGCCTATTATTTCCCATTAAAATCATATGTGCATTGTGAGGAGTACCCAGTGGATTATGACAGCAAAAACCACATATTCAGGAAAGAGTTACATTTCAGTTAATGTAAGAAACAGAAGGGGGATAAAAAAAGACTAGGGCAGACAGGAAAACATACAGTGACTAAACCCAGAAAGAAAATACTCCAAAAGCCTGGCAACAAGGTAAAAAAAAATAAAAAAAAAAAAAAAATTTTTTTAATGTTTGTTTATTTTTGAGAGAGAGACACAGCATGAATAGGAGAGGGGTCAGAGAGAGAGGGAAACACAGATTCTAAAGCAGGCTCCGGGCTCTGAGCTGTCAGCACAGAACTCACAAATTATGAGATCATGACCTGAGCTGAAGTCAGATGTTTAACTGACTTAACTTTACCTAGGTGCCCCAAGCTAAAAAAAATTTTTACTAGACGGGTACTATGTAAAAAGATGGCAATATTTCTAAAAGCAAATCCATCTTATGAGATGATCTATAAGTCACTAATTACATAAGATTCATTCTTAATCAATGAGCATCTAATAAGAGATTGATATTCAGAATACATAAAGAAATCCTACAATTCAACAACACAAAACCCCAAACATCTAATTAAGAATTGGGCAAAGAAATAGACATTTGTCCAAAGAAGATATGCAAATGACCAAGAAGCTAATGAAAATGCTTAACATCACTAGTAGGAAAATGAAAATCAATACCACAATGAGACACTAGTTCACACCCATTAGGACAGCTATGATCAAAACAACAGAAATCAAAGAGCTGGCAAGGATATGGAAAAATTAGAACTCTTGTGCACTGATGGGAATATAAAATGGGGCACTACTGTGGAAAATGACAGATTCTTCAAAAATATTAAGCAGGATCACCAGATGATCCAGCAATTCCACTTGAGTATACACCCAAAAGATGTGAAAGCAACGACTTCAACAGATGCTTGTATACCAATGTTCATAGCAGTATTTATTCACAATACCCAGAAGGTGGAAGAAAACCCAAAATCCACAATGAAGGATCAACGGAAGATATGCAGAATGTGGTCTTTATTATACATATGGTGGAACATTATTCCGTTGTAAAAAGGAAATTCTGACACATGAGAATATGGATGAACCTTAATGACATCTTAAGTGAAATAAGCCAATGACAAAAAGACAAATATTGTATAATTTCCCTTATATGAGATTCCTACACAGTGAAATTCTTAGAGGGAAAATAGAATGGTTATTTGCTATGGATAAAGGTGGGGGAGAATGGGAAGTTATTGCCTAGTAAACAGAGTGTCAGTTGGGGAAGATGAAAAAGTTCTGAAGATGTTCAGTCCTGATGGCTGCACGTTAATGTACTGAATGTTCCAGAACTGTTAATTACTTTTGTTACTTTCATTATTATTAACGCTTATTCATTTTTGAGAGAGAGAGAGAGAGAGAGAGAGAGAGAGAGAGAGAGAGAGAGTGTGTGTGTGTGTGTGTGTGTGTGTGTGTGTGTGTGTGAGCGGGGGAAGGGCAGAGAGAGACAGGGAGACACAGAATCTGAAGCAGGCTCCAGGCTCTGAGTGGTCAGCATGGAGCCTGATGCGGGGCTCAAACTCACAGACGGAGAGATCATGATCTGAGCCGAAGATGGACGCTTAACCGACTGAGCCACCCAGGCGCTATTTTTATTTTTTTTAAATGTTTAAATTATAAACTTTATGTCATGCATATTTTACAACAAAAAACATCCAACAACACCTAAAGGCAACTGCTGCTAAATGAATTGCAATCTTGGAAAATATTTAAGGATACCTAACTCTCTTAAAGGAATCTACTAACCAGGACATAAGCTAGTCACATGTTACCTGCTGAACATTACCACAGTAGTATTTCTGATACCAAACTATGAATATTGTTTTTAAATTAGTCTTAAGAGTTTGAGTTTGGTTAGTATTAATAAGTTAGGGCCCCAAACCTGAACACTCTATGATGGGACTGATAAAATCAGTAAATGAACCTTCAAGGCTAAGAATCTGTGCTTATCCCACCACAGGCCCAAACCTTATAAAGTCTTTTCTCACCAGATTGGATTTATATAACAAGGATGTATCAAATAATAAACTGGGAAGCAGAATGAACACATTACAAAGAGGAAAGGTGAAGAAAGGGGAGAGATTGTGAGAAGTTACTAACTAGTTTTCAGACAAATGTTCTCCAAGGAACATCAATACAGAAAAAGTTAATGAAATTAACTTAGCTTTAAGGGATGTGTGTCTTTGAAAGACATTTTATCTGTGGACAATAGGTACTTTATTAAATAGTTTAAACAGTACTTTATTAAATTCCCGTAATATGCAAGGAAAAGACACTTCTGGCTTCCAGGTCTGCATGTATGGTGCTTAGAAGTAGCCACGCCATCCTAACAAGTAACTGAAAAATTGTCAACTCTTCTTTGATCTGTAAGAAAATTGAGGGGAGAAGGCAATACACTACTCCCAAAATTGTACAGAAAGGTGGATATGGTAAGGATAACCTCAGAGCAGAAGGATGAGCAAACCAGCTCAGGTAGAAAAACCTAAGCTGTAATTGACAAACTGCTAGAAATTAAGTGTGGCCAAGTCAGAGTTAAAAACTCCAGAGGCAAAAAAATAAACAATCCAGACTACATCAAACTAAAAAGCTTTTGTACTTTTTTTTTTTTTAGTATTTTTTTAATGTTTGTTTATTTTTGAGACACAGGGAGACAGAGCGCCAGTGGGGGAGCGGCAGAGAGAGAGGGAGACACAGAATCCGAAACAGGCTCTAGGCTCTGAGCTGTCAGCACAGAGCCCCATTCGGGGCTCAAACCCACGAACCCTGAGATCATTACCTGAGCCGAAGTCGGATGCCTAACCGACTGAGCCACCCAGGTGCCCCAAAGCTTTTGTACTTTAAAAGAAATCATCAACAAAATGAAAAGGTAACCTGCTGAACAGGAGAAAATATTTGCAAATGATGTATCCAATAAGGGGTTAATATGCAAAATACGTAACAAACTCCTACAACTCAAAACACCCAAATCTGATTAAAAAATGGGCAGAGGACCTAAATACTTTTTTCCAAAGACCTACAGATGGCCAACAGACACACGAAAAGATGCTCAATGTCACTAATCATCAGGGAAATGTAATTCAAAACCACAGTGAAATATCACCTCCCATCAGTCAGAGTGACCAGTTAAAAAAAAACAGAAATAACAAGTGCTGACAAGGATGTGGGGAAAAGGCAACCCTAGTGCACTGTTGGTGGGAATGTAAACTCATAAAGACACTATGGAAAACATTAAACATTAAAAAATATTAAAAATAGTAATACACAATCCAGGATTCTCACCTCTAGGTATTTACCTAAAAGAATATGAAAATGCTTATTTGAAAAGGGGGAAGCTTCTTTTTTCCCCCTTCTCTTTAGTGATACACCTTCTGCATTGGGTTTAAGAACCTAGCACTTAATGCTTCCCCAACCTCAAGGGAACCTCTCAGATCATTAAAGTATTACTGTCTTGAAGTGACTCTTTAATGCTTAGCAATAAACCTATCCACTAAGGAAGTTTAAAAGTTCTAATATTTGTGAATTTTACAACACAGGAATGGAAAAGGACAACTTAAAGAAGGGAGAAAAGACAAGGAAGATTTTAACTCCCAGAGTTAACAGTTACAAGAAACTTGTAATCTTAAAACATATTTAAGTTGAGCAATGACAAAAAAAAAAAAAAAACAACTGGAACTATCTCCAAGGGAGGAAAAAATTGATGAAAAGACTGGAATCCTTTTGATCCCATAATCATTAGATAAAATTATTTTTGGTTCAGTAACTACATCTAGAACTCTATCTTACAGAATTAACTCCAGAGAGAAAAAAAATATTCCAAGAAAATGTCCACAATTAGAGGATTACTTAAAACAG
Source organism: Puma concolor (assembly GCF_028749965.1). Lineage (NCBI taxonomy): Eukaryota > Metazoa > Chordata > Mammalia > Carnivora > Felidae > Puma > Puma concolor. Next base: position 22,188,141 of record NC_141675.1, read on the forward strand.
CAATCAAAAATACAAATATTAAATGTCCAACAATAAGAATATGGTAAAAAAATGTGAGATTACCAGTTACTAAAATAAGTATGAATAAAACAGAGATACTGAGAAATTAACATTAATAAATGAAATAAAATAGAATAGCATCTATTAAAAATGAATTCACATAAAAATATCATGAAGTTATAGTTAACAGAAACACAATGGGCTCTAAAAATATGAAAAAATTCTTGATCTTCCTCATAATATGACAAAATGGCAAAATCTACAAGTCTCTTTTGAGTTAATATACAGTAACAGGCACATTCTGTACATTGTTGTTGAAGGGCTGTCAGAAAATTATATCAGAACTACAAATGTATGTAACCTTTTATATAGGCAATCAACTTCTAGGAATTTATACCATAGAGATACTTGGGATACATCTGAAATTACTATGAATTATTTACTGCAATACTACATTATATTAAATTAAATTATATTAACAGCCAAAAATCTAAAACAATGTGCAAATTCAAAACTAGAGAAGTGACTTAAATATACATTGATATGATCCATGCAATGGAATACTGTTACACCTAAGAAAAATGAAGATGCTCTTCATAAAATGATATGGATAGATCTTTGACAGAATGTGTTCTCCAAGATGGCCTCAACAAGATCTCCCACACCACATTCTTCTTACATGATGCTGACACCCCTCCTTTGAATCTGTGAGTCTGTAACTAGAACATGATTGATGCTATCTATGTAACTTCTGGGGCAAGGTCATGAAAGGCCACCCAGCTTCACCTGGTACTTTTTGGGACACTCATTCTTGAACCAATCCATCAAGCTGTGAGGAAACTCAAGACAGGTGGTAAGGCCCACATGTAGGTGTTCTGGCTGAGGCTCCAACCAATAGCTAGCAGCAGTTGAGATTGAGTCTATCTAGCCCCAGCACTGATAGCAACCCATGAATGATCAGAAAACCATCTACAAAGCCCACTCGATTCCCAGAACCATGAGAGGATGAAATGATTTTGCTCTAAATCATCAAGTTTTGTGGTTGTTTCTAAGAAAAAAAAAAAGTCACGTGAATATTAAAGTGAAAAATATAGGCTACATTATAGTAGCCCTGATATGTTTCAAATTGTATTAAATGGGGAAGAGACTATATAGATTAAAAGTAATAGTAACTTCCCAAGGGCATATAACAAATTTACATTGTCTTGGGTGGGGGACGGAGAGAACCCAGTGGGTTAGGAGAATATAAGAAAGAGAATTTTTAGTGTAACCTCATATAACCGTAGTAAGGTCCTCGTAAAATGCTGAGAAATGCTAAAGGTACCCAATAATTAATATAGTGACTTGAGTCCCATATCATCAGATTATCCTCTTCTTTTTGAGTCCAAAAGCACTTGCTATCCTCAAGGATAGAAACCATGAATAACTGGTTCCTCATCCTGCTTCTACTTTCCACATCTGTATTACCTTGAAAAGAGGGTGAATGCTGTTTATCAACTTATTTCAAATATTGTTTTATAAAACTTGTAAAGCACTAAGGATATTCATTTCCAAAATCCAATATGTAGCTTCAGTAACACTTTCATCTTGAGAAATTTAATAATTTGCTAGCTAGTTCGTATTTATATCAAGCTAGCCAATGATCAAACTCCCAAAACCTCCCTCTTGAAATTATTTCCTATTGCTTTTCTTATTCTTACACAGTCTTATTCTCTCCACCAAGAGGTCTGTAATAAAAGCTCTCAACGATGACTCCAAATTAGCTTATCCCATGTTAAATTCAGTACGCATCACAAGATTGCATATAAGTAACAGCTGATTATTATAGTGTAAGATGCAAAAGGAGAAAAGAAACATTTTTCAAAAACAATGTTTTCTCTATTTTTATCAAGTCAGAATTCTTATTCTATTAACGAAGTTCTTAAAAAGCTGCCCATTCTCTCTCTCCCTCCCCTGCTTTCACACTCTCTCCCAAAATAAATAAACCTTAAGTAAAAATAAATAAATAAAAATAAAGTTTCCCAACCCACCACATCAAATCATTCAAACCAAGTATCTTATGTGCCTCTGGTGTCTACCGAAGGTCAATTATCCACAAACCTTAAATGTTCAGAACAGAGTCAACAACAGAAAGGTAGCAAAAATAGTCCGAATGCAGCCAAAATAGATGTCATGAAGTCCAAGCACCAAAGTTTACACAAATTTACATATTTCTTCAGTATGTAACTGAGAATATACTTCCTTTATATATACGTATGTATCCTTTTTTGGGATATATATATATAATAAATAAAAAAGATCAGTCAGAAATTTAGGCCTAATTTAAATAGTGGTATGTAATACCACTTTTCATACCTTATGTGTACTCAATCTGTCTCCCATCCTAAACTGTAAGATTTGATTTCTAGTACTTAGCACAATGTTAGGAGCTTGGTAAATTTGTTGAATAAATGAATTTTAAAGAAGTTTGACAATCTTACTTCCCAGTCTGTAAGAGAGTAAAAGCAGCAAATTAATCAACAGAGGCTGTTCGCTATAGTTAGAACTAACTGGCAAAAACCATTCTACCAAATAGCTTTGAACACTTAAGCAGCACCAGAGGGCAATCAATGAATCAAGTAAGACAGGACAAAAACTGATGTTCAAAAACTGAAATTATGAAATAAATTTTAAGAGGAGGAAAAGATTAAAATGTACGGATTATACTGTTTAATGTGGAAAGTACACACTAAAAAAAAAAGCCTGCTCTAGAAGAATTCTTACTTACAATCCTCTCATTTTACAAATGTTCAAACAGGGCTCACAAAGTGTCCATAAAAGGTTGCCACGACTAAAAACAAGATTACAGACTCCTAAGTGGCAGCAATGTTTAAATACTCCTGTATAACATTCTGAAGTAGGATACTAGAAAAAAAATTACTGTTAATTCTATTAAAAAATCATTTTTTAGGACAAAACTCGTATAAACTGATATAAAGTAGCCAATCTCTACCAACTTCTGTCAGTAATACAACCTATCTCAGATACTGAATACATACTTTCTAGAAGGAAATAGTACCATGCATAAAGATAATATTCTTTCACTTGAAACCAATGATTAACTTCCACAAATTTTAATTCTCACTGTATTAGAAAGAACAATGAACATTTCAAACACCATTTTTCTAATGAGTCAAAAACCATATGCTTATGGTCTGTCTCTATCTAGGTCTTCCATCCTTTCTCAAAAGTACTTTTAATTGAGAGCAATGTGATGAAAAAAGATAAAGGTAATAAACGTAAGGGTTACAATTACAGACCTTTCTCAAGTCATAATGGGGTTAATACTGATAAACCCATCACATTGAGAATTTGGTAAAAATGAAAAATTAATTTATACACCTAACCTACCTTTGCTCAAATGTACTCAGAACACTTATGCTAACCTTCAACTGGGCAAAATCATCTAACACAAAACCCATTTTATAATGAACGGTTGAATATCTCATGTAATTTTTTGAATACTGTACTAAACATGAAAAATGGAATGGCTGTTACCGGTACAGAATGGTTGTGACTGTATCGGTTATTTGCCCTTGTGATCACGTGGCTGACTGGGAGCTAGAACTCACTGCCATTTCCAAGCATCACAAGAGTATTGTACCAAATACTGCCGGCTTGGAAGAAAATCAAAATTCAAAGTATGGTTTCTACTGTCTGTATTGCTTTTACACCATCATGAAGTTGAACTAAGTAGAACCACTGTAAACTGGGGATCATTTGTATACAGTCTTTCTGAAGGCTAACAAGTGAAGGGCAACAGTAGAAAGTTTACTACTACAGGAAGAACGTAAGTTATTCAGATTTAAATTTTCTGGCTGGCTTTTCTTTCTCAGTTTAGGAGACAAGTTTAATATCTGAATACATTTAGTATTCTATTTAACAGTGTAATTTCCCCCTCTGAGAAAACTTCCACAAATAGCTTAGTTCATGTGGGTGGCATGCATTTAATGTAATATACACGACTAACTAGTTTTGTGAAAACCAATAAATGGAGAGGGAAAAATTAGTAAGAATTTACCAAGCAGAATTTTAAGAAACTTAGTTGTACGTGCTTATACTATCCACTTGAATGAATCTGCAAAAACTTCATTTTTAGGATGGCTCAAATTTAGTTAAGTACTTGCTTTTATAAAGTTTTTAAAGTCTTATTTGTTCCTATAAATTTTATCTTCCAGGGGTGCCTAGGTGGCTCAGTCAGTTAAGCATCCAACTTTGGCTCAGGTCATGATCTCACAGCTCATGAGTTAGAACCCAGCATCAGGCTTTGTGCTGACAGCTCAAGAACCTGGAGCCTGTTTAAGATTCTGTGTCTCCCTCTTTCTCTGCCCCTCCCCCACTCGCGCTGTCTCCTTCTCTCCCTCTCAAAAATAAACATTAAAAATTAAAACAGTTTCATCTTCCAACAAAGGAAATCTAAACATAAAAAACTTATTACTGTCATATCCTAAATCAAATGCCATGCACTATATGGAATAGTCATAATTCCAAAGTAATGTCACGCTGTAGCAATATAACAATGATAAAAATGACTCAGCAAAAAGTAATGGTGATGGTAGTGGTAACAGCTAACATTTAATAAGCATTTTACTCTGTATTACGCACTGTGCCAAGAAATTTATATGTACTTTCATTTAACCCTTACTAAAAACTTTTCTAGTTAGATACATTATTTCCATTTCATGTGAGAGCTGAGTCTGACTTACCTATAATCAAGCAGCTAATATGTGCCATGTCCTGGAACTACAATTTAAAAAGGCACTTGTTTCTTTAATTAACTTAGTGTATAATCAGTCCTTGATTACTTTTGGCAATAAAGGAGAACAGCACTGGTACAGATAACTGAAAACTATACAAAGTCCCTTAGTAAAGAGAGACAAAGCAGAGCAACCCTGATGGGACAGAGAAGGGGCCATACTCTCTTAAAGGGCCTACCAGGTTAACAGAGTTGAGGGAAGGGGTTCCCATACAAAGAGATAGAAGTCATGTGTGATGTTACCAGGACACAATACTTGTAATCCTCAAAGTGGAGTAGCTGAACAAACAACATGTTTTCAAAAACCCTACTCAAACTGCAGTTTAACAAAAAGCAATTATTCCAAAAACTTTAGTGTAAATGTAATACTGACTACTCAGAACACAAAAAGCAGTGGTTCTCAAACTTCAGTATGCAACAGAATCACCTGGGAGACTTGTTAACATTTAAGATTACTGGTCCCACTTCAGTGTTTTGGTTCAATATAGGACATAGGAATTTGCATTTTTAACAAGTTCCCAGGTAATGCAGATGCTTCTGGATTACGGAACATTCTGAGAACCAGTGTGCTAAACCAAACCTCAAAAATAACAGTTACCTGCAGGAGGAATGTTAATATTCTCCCGTACAGTTCTGTAACCTAAACTTGTCTGACATTCCTTTGATGATCAGTGCATTCAAAATTAAACTCTGGTATCAAACATTTACCTTTCAAAAGAAAAGAAGAAGAGTTGAATGACTGCATCTTATTTCATTGCATATTAAAAAACAAAAAGGTTTATTTACTTATTTTGGGAGTGGGCAGAAGGCGAGAGAGAATCCCAAGCATTCCCTGCAATGTCAGTGCAGAGCCTGACACAAGACTCAATCTCACAACCCTGGGATCACGATCTGAGCTGAAATCAAGAGGTGGACGCTGAACCCACTGAGCCACACAGGTGCCCCTTCACTGCATATTTTAACATTGCTCTGACTTACGTTGAAGATCCACTTGTTTATAAATAGCATTTAAATGTATTTAAACAATATTTTTTTTAACAGGAGTAACTCACTTGAAACCTTTAAAGTCTTAAAGTACTCAAGGTGTTAAGTGAAAGATGAACAGCCCTATCCAACAGATATTTACTGAGGAGATACTGAGGAACACAATCATATGAACCAAATGCTCCTTGCTAACCTTCTGGGCTCTTTTTTTTCCTTTTTAGAGAAAGAGAGGGAGAGACAGTGTGTGTGTGAGGGTGGGGGAAAGGGCAGTGGGAGCCTGACGCGGGGCTTGATTCCACGACTTTGGGATCGTGACCTGAGCTGAAATCAAGAGTTGGATGTTCAACCAACACAGCCACCCAGGCGCCCCTGGGTTCGTCTTAAACAATAAGAACATAAATGTCCTGCAGACTTTAAATCCCTACAAATAAGCTAGAACTCCCCGAAGTATTAAACCCAACACCTAACTACTTAACTTTATCATGAGTGCTATAGGGCAAAGGGGCAATTGTATAGGATGCAGTGAGACAACATTGATTCTTAAATCGAGCTATCATGTTTAGAACTGCATAAACTACCCTGATATTCTTGATGAAGGTAAGGCTCTAGAATACACAAACTCAAGAGAATAGCATATGATTTCAAACATGAAAATTTTAAGTTAGCTCTTCAGACCATACCTAATGTTAGTAGGTATAAACCATCAAAAAATAAAATGCAAACATTTGGCTAAGTTCATTTGTTAGGTAAGTCTTACCACACATCAGCCAAAACAAAAATATATATTACTTACAAGTTATGGACTTGGGGTGTTGATAATTAAATAGCTCAAACCATGAAATCCTTACAACAGAATACTAGTATTGTCCCTAAGGGCGAAGAGCTGTTATCAAAGAGCATAAAACAGCACTATTAAAACATATCTAATCAATGTCTTAAACCTTAAGCTTACACTATGTCAACTATGTCTCAAAACAAAAACAAAAACCCAGTGCTCACAGCTATAATCATAATGGCACTGTCAGACTTCCTAAAAATTGGTCGTCTATAACAAACTGTCCAGGGGCGCCTGGGTGGCGCAGTCGGTTAAGCGTCCGACTTCAGCCAGGTCACGATCTCGCGGTCCGTGAGTTCGAGCCCCGCGTCAGGCTCTGGGCGGATGGCTCAGAGCCTGGAGCCTGTTTCCGATTCTGTGTCTCCCTCTCTCTCTGCCCCTCCCCCGTTCATGCTCTGTCTCTCTCTGTCCCAAAAATAAATAAACGTTGAAAAAAAAAAATTAAAAAAAAAAAAACAAAAAAAAAACTGTCCAACAACCGTTAACAGAGAAATTTGGATATAAATCCCTTCTAAAGTTGGTTTTAAAAGTCAATTTGCACAAGTAGAAAATATTAAGGAAGCTTTAGATATAGGGACAAAACACTTGAAAAATCCATAAATGTAGATCACCTGATTTGTGTTAAACGGAAATGCAGATTACATATACGCATACAACATTTATCAGATCTGTATATTTACAACTCACTGACAGGGTTCAATTTTTCTTACAAATGTCCTTCTTTAAATATCATTAGGACAAAGTACACTTGGATGACCATAATATCCAAAACAAAAACAAAGATTCTAGTCTTACCCTCCTGAGGCTCTTGCAGTTCCCCAGGAATTAAGTTCTTTACTATATAGTGCTTCAGTGTTGTTAATGGACTATGCACTGTGAAGAGGGGGAGGGTGGCACAGAGCCAGTCCCAAACCTATCTGGCCCAGGTATTTAGCCTAGAATGCATATGAACTTTGGGAAATGCTGCCACTGACAATTACTTGACAAGCGATACTACCTTGAGAGATATTTCATTCCTAAACCAAATGTGTGTGTGTGTGTAAATGTTCTAACAAAAAAATCACAAAGAATGTATGTTGTTCATTACATTTTTAACTCAAAAGCTCAATGATGTGGACTACATTTTTGAAGGTCACCCATTATAAAAAACATAAAACACTGAAACAATAGAACACTGTGTAACTTGATATATACACAAATGAAAGAAGATGACAAACACATTGCTACATCTATTAAAGTGGAAATACCACCTATGTACTGTATTTACTGTACGCAGGGAAGTCAGGAGGTAGTACAGTTTTACAAACTATTTCATTAGAAAGGTCTGAACTATGAATAAAATTATCAAGTGTACCTGAGAACATACACTAAATGCACAACATAAAGTTATATTCCTAAAACACAGATCTAAAGTTGCTACATATTAGCTGGGTCACATATTTCAGAAGTTTGACTTTTCAAAATCTATTTACGTATACCTTTAAAAATATAGTACTGCTTAATTACACACACCTTGCAAAATATTGTGAATCTTAAAGCTGTGTGGTTCCTCTGATATTACCTAATTCAAAAGCTTCATTTGACAGATGAAACTGAGGCACCGAAAAAAGTTTTGCTCCAATGCTATATAAGCTGTGAATCTGATTAATTCAATCACCAATCTCCTGTCTTTATCCACAACACTGCACTATTAGTTGTCTCCTCTTTGTCCTGCCTCTTACCCTCCCCCCATCCCCTCTCAACCCTACCAAAACCACTGTATTCATGGCTTACTCTACCTCTTCCTCATCTTTGATCTTTCTCTCCAGGTCCCATTTCCCTTTCATGTCCCTTTCCATTGACCACTGACTTTTTCTCTTCAAGTTTAATAAAATTTAATTAATTTTACTAATCAGTGTTAATATACAAATAGTCTAGTTATTTAGAATTAGGATTTTAAGGTTAACCTTCACTATTTATTATTTTCATTATTCATTCTAAAGCCAATATTATTCAGCACAAACGTATTAATTCGAAGAAGCTTCTCATCATTATCAAGAAACAGGTATCGGATCAAATTTAATTACTTGGGACACTGACTCTGTTCATGCTTGTATCTGTAGTCCAGCTTTTACACAATCATCTTGGGGATAACCAGGAAATCAAAATGTAGAAAGATACTACCTAAACAAAAATCAAGATAAGTTTTAAAGCTTGAGGTCTGCTGAACGGTTTTCTTCACTGTGTGACCTATTTAGGTATTCATCATCACACAACTGGAACTGCAAAATCTTTTTTGCCAATGTATGATTCAATTAAATGAAGGGAAAAAAGAAAATCTCACCCCCTATGGTACTCTCTTGAAATTCATGAAACTGGCCCTTCACAAAACGAAGCACTAGGCTTGATTTGCCAACAGCAGACTCTCCCAGAAGTACTAGTTTGAACTGGCATATTTTATTTCCAGTATTTGGCCCGTTGGGTCTTGTTGCTCCTCGATTAGCCATGTCCAAATTTGAAAGAAGTCCCTAATTTCAGTCTTTTAAATGAACTTCCAGGATGCAAGGTGTCAAATTTTTTTCTTTCTGGATGTAGAGAAACCTGTAAAGAAACAAATATTGTATTATTAAACACACAAATCAGTAAACAAATCTAATGTTAATCACTTCAGTAATTTTGCCTATCACATATAATATAATTGTAACCTCTACAGGACACCGATTCCCATGTATTTAAATTCACCACCTTTGTACTGAAATAATGTAAAAGTATGAGACTTAAGCCTAAAATCCTGCTATAATTTTCAGATCAAAAAAAGATTTAAAGCTAATCTTTATTTAAGACTCAACTTTGTACCAGGTAGTTAAGTACTTAACATAGTCATTCAACAATCCTATAGACTGTTACAATCCTTAAAAATGAGGAAACAGGCACAGAGAGGTTAAGTAACTTGACTGAGGTCACATAGTTACTGTGACAGAGCCATGACAGAGCCACAACACAGCTGTGTTTCAAACCCAGTCAACCTGAGAGATGACTTAAGAGTTCAGGTTTTGGAGCCAGACTAGATGGGTTAAAACAGTTTTGGGGAAAATTCAGTTCATAAATGGGAAGTTGTTACAACAGATCCTAGAACATAGTAAGAACTCAATAAATGTTGGCTATTATTTGAAGGCCCCTCTTAAATTGTACAGTTTTTGATTAATGGTAATGTCAAAGTAACAAATATTTTGTGTGTCTAGTAGCTAAAAGACTTAAAACTGTTTCCTCATGTGCTCAAATACATCATACATGGAAGTGTTAACAGTGGTTTTCTATGTGGTTAGCTTATTGGTGTCTTATTTACTTACACTCTTCTGTAGTTTCGGGGCTAATAATTAAGTCGTTATTTTCCATTTAACACATTTAGAAAAAACTGGCCTAAATGGCAACTTCTAACTCTTTTCTTAATACCTACTGCTAATTTTCAATCTGAAAGGAGTAAGGGAACATTAAAAAGGACTCTCTTCCAATCTACTCAAAAATCACAGTTTTCTTATCTTCAGTCAAAATCTGATTATGTGCTTACTAGTAATACTAAACCTGATGATTCCTCCCCCTAAAAATCACTGTTATATTTGGGTACCTCATATAAGAAATTTGCTTTCCCCATGAAATGAGGTTATATAAAACTCCCTCTCGACAATGGATTAATAAATACCAATGAGACCTTATATTTGAGACAATAAAATCACCACTGCCTTATCTCAACAGCAGCTTTGCAGAGTTCTTTTAGTAACACATACTGAACTATTTAAACGTGAAATGGTATGTCTAAGTTGTTTCTAAACAGTAGGGATATAAATACAACACTACTGGCCATAGATCATTTAAAGCAGGTGATGGGTTCATTCTACTATTCTCCCCCTCTTTTGTGTACTTTAACATTTTTCTGTAATAAAAAAATGCCCCAATCTCCACACTGACTCCCCACCACATTAAAAAATATTGGATTTGGTGATGTAATCTTGACTGGGTATACTGAAGTCTCCATTTCCAAAATACCTAACTAACTTACATAGCTGCTGCAGAATTAAATGAGAGAATATATGTTAAAAAAAAAAAGTCTCTAATACAGTGGCCAACACATAACAGGGACTGAAAAATGGCAGTTAGAGTGGCTCTCTGATAAAATAAACAGAACATCATGCAGACTAAACATGTGAACACACCTTTAGATATTTCAATACCAATTGAAATATTTCCCAGTTGTCTCACTACCCACAAAACAGCAAATTGAAATACTCGTCAGGGACAACATGCTCCAAATTTTCATGGCCCAAAATTTCAGGGAAAACATGAGACTCCCATTAAAAAAATTAATTTTTTTTTTTTTGCTGTGCCTTTTAAGGGTTAAAGCTGTTGGAACAGATCTCTCTCCAACACTCTAGAGCAGGAAATAAATGTATAAAGTTAGCACAGTAAGGTTAAAAATCATGGGCATTCATTTTTATTCGCTACCGAAACTTTTGTTTTGCAAAACGAAGATTCTGCATAAAATGCATTTTAAAATCTTTTGAGAACAACCGGTATCCTATGAAGTCCTCTAGGAGCTCGTTAATAAAGATAGCATCAATAACAGCAGCTAACATTTACCAGACCCTTATTTTGTGCCAACCATTATTCCATGAATTTTGCTTACTGCAACCCTATGAGCTCCTGTTATCCCAATTTTGCATTAAAAATAAAGTTTCTGAGCTCTCTTGACTTAAAACAGGGCGGTCCACGTTTCTTTTTTTTAACCAGTTATCTGAAAGGCATCCGAATCACCATTGAGACCAAACCCCAACTATGTGAATTGCGACGTTTAGAGCTTACAGTCTGAGAATCTCACGGGGGTAACCAGCTCCCAGGGAGGAGAACAGCAGACAGGTTTAATAAGGTCTCTACCCACTGTGCGGGTGCAGCGGCCCAGCTGTCTTGAGTTCTTTTAAGCTGCGGTTCACCACCCTTCTTAGACCAGACAGTCCCTAGGCATAGCATGTTGACGCGCCTCCCCCCTCCATTACCCGTCTTTGGAAGTCGCAGGTAGGCGGAGCTCCCCCCCATTCACACCTGCTGTAGGCCCCGGTTCCTCCTTGGAGAGTACCTGAGTATCTGATACCAAACTCCCAACGGCCTGAACAAGCAGGACCCGCCAGGCCCCTTGGCCCTCTTTCCCATCCTGCTTCCCCCAACCTGGCCTGGCTCGGGCTGGGACCACCCCCTCCGGGACGGCCAGGACAGGGGCCAGACGGAACCGCGGCCTCCGGCACTCTTTCACGGCGCCATCTTGAGAAGGGAAAAGGGTGACACCCGTCGCTCCCTCAGCCAGTCTGCAAATCCTGGTCTCCAGAGCTGTTTGAGGAATGAATCACTAGGGCCGGCAGGACGAGACGCCAGGCTCGATAGCTCTGGGTACTGGCGCCGGGCGGGGAAGAATGGGCGGGGGACTCCGTGCCGGCAGGGCCGCGGAGAGACCGAGGACAGCGTATAACCTGGGGTCCCGGCCGGCGCCGGGCAGGGGAGGGACGCTTTGGTTACCTGAGACCGCAGCACGCGGAGCCGCGGGGCTGAAGCCTCCCAGCAGCAGGTCCCAGGCGTGGCCCGAGGAGAGGGTGAGGCTGTGGCTTAGACGGCGGCGGCGCGTCTCCTCCTCAGGCCGCTCCCCTCAGACTGGACGGTGCCGGGATCGTGCCGTGGTGCCGCCCCCGTCCGGCTCCGTCTCCGCCTCTCTCCGCTCCGCCTTCCTCTTTTCCTTTCTCCTCCTCCGCCACCGCCGGCGCTCGAGTTCCGACTAATTCTTCCTCCTCCTCCCTCCTCTGCCTCCTCCCCTCAGACCAGCCGGCGGCTCCGTCGCGAACCAAAACACAAACACTCAAGTCCCAGCGCGGGAGCCACTTCCGCCGCCAGGCGCCGGCCTCGCCGCCACGTCGCTGCACGTAGCGAACTACGCCTCTTCGTCACTTCCGCCGTCTCCAGTGCGCTCTCTCCGTCTGCTCCCCCGCCCCTTGTCGAAGCCCTGGCGGCCCGGCCTGGTTTTCGGGGCCGGGTGGGCCGTGTCACGTGACCTCGGCGAGAGGCCGCGTCGGATTCAGCCACCTCCCACCTCCCTCCCACATCCCAGGCAAGCACGGCCCCGCCCTTGTCGGCGCCATTGTTATCTCGGTGGCTGTCTCGGTCTACCGGCGGCCGGCGTGGGGGTGGGGGTGGGGGGGGTTACTCCTTTACTCCCTGGCTTTCGGGGAAGCGTGAGAAAACTGGGGTTTGTTGCTCCCCGCCATGGGGGGCGGCGAAGTTCCCGCTGAATATTTGCACACGGTCCCAGTTATTCTACCCTGCAACACCCCAACCCTGGCAACTTGGCTAAGGGGAATGGGTGGGTGGGGGAGGGGGTGTACTTTTCTAGCACGGGAGAGCCCCCGAACATGTCCTGCGGGGGGCGGGGGGGGGGATGGATGTGTTGTAAAGGTGTGGTTATTTACCCAGGGAAGAGGATTAGACCCCGTACCAAAAGTTGTCTCTAGGCGAGGGAATCTTAATAACTTGCTTTTGTTCATTCAGTGTACCTATTTTTGATGGTGGTGGTGGGGAGCAAACTTAAAATAATAGCTCGCTTTTATTCGGGGCTTTCCTTTGCGAATTACTGTACGAAACGCTTTAGAGGAGTTTTTCCATTTTACTCTTATACTAGAAGGTTTCACTCTGAAACTAGTATCTGAAACTAAATGCCTTCCTACATTAGAATATTAACTCCCCAAAGTGGTCCTCAACGCTGTCTCGCATAGTGCCTGCCAGCTCAGAATCTTCAGTCAAGTGTGGAATTAATGAATGAGGCGTGCCTTTTTTAAAGGTAAAGAATTTGAGGCAGAGAGATTGTGTAACTTGTCCAAAATCCCCACTGCGCTGGTGATGAATTGTATTCTAACCTGAAGGCTGGCTCCACAGCCTGAGTTTAAGCAGGATTCCAGTACAACTTAAACTTTCATTACCATCCACTGCAGACCTACATACACACCTTGCTTTGTTAAAGTTCATAGAGTAGTTTCTGGCCAGGTATCTGAAACAAAACAAAATTCATTCTGTAATTTGGTGGAATGTTAAATTGACTTTCCCTCAGGATAAGGACTACTTTTCAGTTTGCAGTTTACCATTTATAAGCTTCATTTTTTTTTAAATTTTTTAAATGTTTATTTATTTTTGAGACAGAGAGAGACAGCATGAATGGGGGAGGGTCACAGAGAGGGAGACACAGAGTCAGAAGCAGGCTCCAGGCTCCAAGCTGTCAGCACAGAGCCTGACGTGGGGCTTGAACTCAAGGACCATGAGATTATGACCTGAGCCGAAGTCAGATGCTCAACTGACTGAGCCACCCAGGCGCCCCTATAAGCTTCATTTTGAGAACATTGATATTGATTGTCTAGGATGTGTACTAGGGAAGGTATCCTGAGGGTTCTCAGTCAACGTTATGCAATGAAGATGATTTGAATCCTTGAATAGCCAGTCTTTTAGATCAACTCCCCAGTTACTAACCAGAAGAGCATAATGTGTCATACCTAAATGGTATCTGTGGCACTTTATCCCAAGAGGTTGTTCCAATATAGTGTGTTAGTCACGTTAATACCTCTTGGACAATCCAAGGAAGAATCAGGAAATAGGATATGTCACATCAGTTTTGACATGTCAACAGTATGTAAACCAAACCTATTCCACCCCAAACCTGCTTCTGCTTTGTTGACTGGTATTAACAGCCTCCCAGTCACCTGAACATGAAAGGCCAGAATCATCTTCACTCTTCCTGTTTTCCCTCATAAACCATTGTCCATTCTAATACCAAAAATTCTCTAATCCCCAAATCTGTGATCTAATCCCAACACCCAGGCTGTGGTAGTATTAATATAAACAGGAATTAATGCACACACCTGTCTTCAATCATTCTGTACGCTTCAGCCAGTCATTCTCCTCAGAAATGCTCAAGGATATCTCATTTGCAAAATAGAGTCCAAACTTCTGTAGTCCTGTCCCACATTTCTTTCATTCTGTTTCTATGGTCTCCCTCTCCCCAAACACTTGCTTTGTATCCTAATCACACTGGTCTATTCTGTTCCCAGAATGTTGTTGGTATGTTATCATCTTGGCATTTTTGATCATTTTGTTCTCTCCCTCCCAGAACACTGTTACCACCCATCACTGCAGGTTTCACTTTGGCCAGGACACCAACTCCTCTGGATGGCATCTGAAGATACAGTGGACCCTTGAACAATGCAGGGGTTAGGGGCACTGACCCCACACAATTGAAAGTCTGCATGTAATGTTTGGCTCCCCCAAAACTTGAGTACTAATAACCCAGTATTGACCAGAAGCCTTACCAATAACATGTTGTATGTTAAATGTATTACATACTGCACTCTTACAATAATACCTAACTTTCACTTAATTTTTTTTGGTATTTCTAGGCTATGCCATTGCAAATTTTTTCAAAATTTTGCAGATCTCCAAAAAAATTTCTGATAGATTTATTTAAAAAAATCTGTGTGGGGCGCCTGGGTGGCGCAGTCGGTTAAGCGTCCAACTTCAGCCAGGTCACGATCTCACAGTCTGTGAGTTCAAGCCCCGCGTCGGGCTCTGGGCTGATGGCTCAGAGCCTGGAGCCTGTTTCTGATTCTGTGTCTCCCTCTCTCTCTGCCCCTCCCCCGTTCATGCTGTGTCTCTCTCTGTCCCAAAAATAAATAAACGTTGAAAAAAAAAATTTTTTTTTTTTAAAAATCTGCGTATAAATGAATTCACACAGTTCAAATCTGTGTTGTTCAAGGGTTAACTGTACTTTTACTGGATTTAGTTATTTTTTTCCTGTAGTTTCACGCTACTTCACTTTACTCTCTGTAGTGGTTCTAATACCAACTTATTTTACAGTGCCTACGCTTTTCTCCTCAGGTTTTTGTTCCCATTAGGGAAGCTAAAATCTCATTAGGATTTTAAAGTTCTAAAGGACCGAGACCGTTATTTATTCATCATTTCAATTCCTCACAAAGCATCTTTGAGATAACAAGGGCCTCAAAAATATTTGTGAACCTAATTATAGTTAGAGTGGTGAGCATTTGATTGGAGAAGACCTCACAAATAACACAGGGATGCGGAAATTTATAAATTGGTAGGAACTCCCCATTTCATTGTTCTAGGATATTGCTTCCTCATTTATTTTCTTCTACCAATTTGGTCTTTTAATTCACCTCCTTCATGAATACATTCCACAATGTTTTGTAGTTTAGTCATAATGTTTGTCTTAAAGAGTACTGTGCCAGTGGCTAAGCACTTTTAAGATCTGCTGCCAGAGACTGAAATGCCACAGTAAAGCTTTTCTCGTGCTGCTGCCACTCACAATATGCCTGTGTTTTTTTCCTAGCCCCAGTTAACTGAGGAGGACTGATAAGTGCATATATTTTAGTGTCAAATGTGGAGTCCTACTAACTGACAGATTTTGTTAAGGAAGCTACAAAGTGGACAGACCCTAAATAAAGTTATAGACTTGAACACAGCCCTTAGTGCTTCCTTTGCTCTCAAATCTATAAACATCCACTCACAAATTCCCAGCACTTTACGTCTCTCTGTCACTCCTGGCACTCTTACCCTCTATATTCTACCTTCTCTTCCAGGACGTCTTTCCTCCATTGTGTAGTTGAAGAATGAATCATAGATAGTAATGACTGGTAACATTTTGTTTTAACTGGGACTACCTGGAGGCAAACCTAAAGGTAATTCTAACATAAGGAAACGTGGGCATGATGGCAAGGCAATGAGAAAAAAATTATGGGAACTTGAGCTAGTCATGTTTAAAAAGTTTGTGTCTTTGCCCGGCTAAATGCAAGCCTCGGTTCAATTGTCATGTACCTAAGGAACTTCTAAGCCCACCAATTCTAAAGTAGCATCTCTTTATATCAAAGTATTGTTTTCTTTGTAACATTTATCACTATGTGAAATGATCTTAATTATTGGTTTACTTGATGGTTATTTATCCCCACTAGAATATAAATTCCAAGAGAGAGGGATTGGCTTATATTTCACTATATTCCCATAATAGACACAAAGTAGGTACTCAGTAGTTATTTGTAAAAATGAAACAATTGAATGAACGCTTATACGTACAGACATCCCTTCATTTACACGCTTTCAAGTCATTTAAAGTGCTTGGGGGAGAAGAATATTTATAATAACTATATGAAAATTACAGTACACAATTTGTTCAAATGTGAAATGTCTCTTAAGCATTTGTTTTTTTTAGTTTTTCATTTACAAGTTTTTCATAGTTTCTAAAAGACTGGAATCCTATAAATTCCATTCAGATTCTAAGCTAGGTGCTCTGTATCCCCTGTATGTGTAAAACATGACAAATATTTACTAAGTACACTTTCATTAAAACCTGACAAAGTTGTAGCCCCAATTTAAAGAAAATCTCATGCTTACATATCCAGAGTTTGAGTTGCACAATATTTTAAGAAGTTGATCTGCATTATTGTATAACACCCCTCAAACTTTAACATATTTAAATACTATTTAAAGCCTATTTATTAAAATGTAAATGTTCTGAAAGACTTTAAGTAGTTTCTGTAACACAGGTACCAAATAACTTCACAGAATTTAAAGTAGTTCTTTAGGCTGAAAGAACTACGTGCACTGTGCTTGTACATGCACAAGGAAGGACCTAAATTAATGGTCACAACCAGAGAAGTGGTTACTTTTATCCTGATTGCCATAAAATTAGTAGGCCAATGGCCAGGAGGAGGAAGCCCACGGTTGAACCCATCCTGAGGGGACTGCTTTGCTAGTAACGAAGAGAAGTTAGTGAACATTCTCTCTAGTGCCCAAAACCACATCCTCCTTGTTTTCTTGCCCTCCAGATTTGGTCAAGAAGGAGGAAAAGAGAGGAGAGAGGGAGGGAAGGAGAAAAAGAAGAAGGGGGAGAGAGAGAGGGAGAGAAACTGACTGGAGAAAGTCGGGGAGAAATGGGCGGGATCCTGCCCCGAGAAACAATTGCGCGTTAAGCCACGCCCCTGTTTCCTAGGTAACCGGGTAAACAGACCTTAGTCTCCTTTCTGCTAGGTGTTATTTCGTAGGCAGGAAGCTGTGGGCAGGGAGTCCGAGTTGAGATGTGTTCTTTCGTGAGAGTGGGGTCCCCCAAAGGTTTGGGGCACCCCAAGGGATTAGGAACTTTCCTTGAGCCAGGTATAGACTTCCCCTTTGAGATGAGTGCTGTTGGAGGAATGGGGGTGTCTGAGAGGAAATCTCCCCAGAGCATAGAGGATGGGCCCACTCACGAAGGGAAGGATGATTTAGGAGAGAGGGGGGTCGTCATGGGAACAAAATCTCCCACAGATTTAGGGTTGAGAGTGGGATTAAGAAAAGAAGATTCCTCATGTAGGGAGAACCTCTTGGTTAGTAATAAATTTGAGAGGAATGCATCACCAGAAACAAAATCTCTGTTGAGCAAGGAGCTTGAAATGAAATTAAAAAGACAGAATACGTCTAGGACCCTCACGGAGAGGAGTAATTTAGGAGTCTATGGGGGCTCAGCCTCACGGGAAACAAAACCTCTGGGTACGGTGCCAGGAGGAGGGGGTTTAGAAAATGAGTGTCTTCTGGCAGGGTGTTCTGGAAGGATAATACAGCCTCCCTTAGGCATGGTAGGCGAAAGTCCACAGGCTCTAGGGAGCAGGAGAGGCTCTGCAGCTGGTTCCCCTAAAGCGTTAGGGGCTTCAGTAGGGAAACAGCCTGCTTTGGATATGGATCCTAGACAGGAACTGGGAAGAGGTACCTGTGTGGTAATGGAGCCCAGTGCAGAGGTGAAGCCTCCTGCAGTGGTAGACACTGGTCTAGAAGAGCCAGATGAAACAGGCCCCCAAATGGGCTTGGTGATAGAACCTTCTGAGTGCCAGTTTGCCCAACAACCAGAAGAGAGAAAAGAGACTGAAAACAATGAACCTGGAGTAGAACCTCCAGATTGCATCAGACCTATATACTCTGGGAAATTTTTTGATCGGATGCCTTGCTGGCCAAGTGTAAGTTTTTTTTCTAGTTCTTTTCCTAGGAACAGTGGAATGTCCTGTCTTTACCAGGATGACAAACTGATGAGACTTGTTTGGGTTCGTGGAGTGAAACTGCAAAGATTTCATTGGGATTCTGATATTCCTTGTCCTGTTGGATTCTTTCCAGCTTTCACTTTGATCTCCTCTCATGCTCTGCCTCTCTTCCTAGATCTCAGCTTTGTTTTCTGTGCACACCAGTGATTCCTCTTGATTTCTCCTGCCTTTCTCCTTTGACTTTCATTCTATTTCTCAATCTGCATTTTCTCAGCCCTTTCACTGAGATACATGTTGTATCCTCCTAGTCATGTAATGAAGGGAAAGAAAAACACATTTTCTCCTATTCATTATTTATTCTGTGAGTTATTCATTCTTTCAGCAAAGACTTGCGGTGGCCATTTTGCTGGATGCAGGAAAATATAAAATAAAAAATACATGATCTCTACAATCTACATTTAGGCACTCATTTCAATGTTGGAGACAGCTAACAAGTATTATATAGATGTCCAAATGAATGCAAAACAAATGTGATTCTTCCTTAATAGAGATATACTCTAAGCACAGAGTTCCGTGGAGAAGTTGGACAGCTCTGAAGGAGATGGGAAATACTTTGCCTAGCAAGTAATATTTGAGCAAATTTAGACATATCAGATGGAAAACAAGGTTGGAGCATTTTTGGCAAAGAAAGGCATAAAGCATGACCAGAGTTTCTTGTGTTTGGGAAATATAAGCAATTCTTTTTATCCAGCATGGTGTTGAGAGATACAGATGAAAAAGAAATATGTGGATGGGGGTGCCTGGGTGGCTTAGTTGGTTAAGCATCCGATGTTGGCTAAGGTCATGATCTCGCAGTTTGTGAGCTTGAGCTCCATGTAGGGCTCAGTGCTGACAGAGCCTGCAGTCTGCTTCTGATTCTGTGTCTCCTTCTCTCTGCTCGCACTCTGTCTCTGTCTCTCTCAAAAATAAATAAACAACAACAACAAAAGAAATCTGTGGACAAAATCTAAATGTCCAGAATGCAGGGGTAAAACATACGGATACAAAGCAATGGTGGATAAAATTTGTCTTTTGGAAAGATAATTCTGACATCAGTAGTAATGATGAACTGGAAGGGGGAGATAATGGATGACAGGAAACAGAAGGCTTTATGAAAGTAATTATGGACTGAAATTAATGTAGAGTTAGAATAGAGAGGAGAGTGCAGTTTTGAAAGCTTTTTAGGAGATGATATTGTTAAGAATTGCTATCCATTTGTTCATCTATGTGGTGAAAGACAGGAAAGTTGATGCATGACTTAAAAGTTTCTAGGTTGATAATGATCTCTTCTGGTTTGGTGGCAAATGAGTGTCTGGTGTTGGCCGTCCTGAGTTTGAAATATCTACAAGTATCAGATGAAGAAGCCAGGGAGCCCATTGGTAATGTGAGACAGTTGGAGCCATGAGTAGCATAGAAGTGCCTAGGTAAGAACCTTGGGAAACACATTAATGTGGTGGTCAGAGAAAGAAATATGAATTGGGTGAGCTTTTGAGAAGGACTTTTACCTTATTTATTGTGCAGCTTCATGGCATATCACAATGCCTGGCTTATAGTGATCATTTGGTAAATCTACGATAAATGGAAGGAAGGCTGGATTAATAAATAGGAGAATGAACAGTTAGAGAAGAAAGAGGTGAGTCTGAGAGGGTGGTATTGAGTTATACAAAAAAAGCATCCTTAAGATATTCTGAGAATAAAAGACTCCACACACTGAGATTTGACAATACAATTCTGCTGAAGTGGTCGTGGGGATTCTGCAGATTTTCTTCTGCAACTGCAGACTTTTTTGTTCCCCTTGGGATTCAGGGTGTTCTTTTGTCTTTGACCCACTTTGCTTTCTGGTTCCATTATTGGATTTCCCCAGCCAAGCACTTTCACTTGACCACACCTGCTTCTCCTTTCTGGATTGGTTCTATAGTCTATGGCTTCAGACCTGATCTCAGACACAGGCTACCAGCTTTCGGTTTCCAACAGAGGCAATTCTAAAACCTGTGCTTCCTCCTCCTCTCACATCCTCCTTTCTAAGTGTGATAGGACCGTAAAGAGAATTTCAAGGAGAAAGTGACTAGAAGTGTTAAAACACCTGTGATCGGGTAAATAGGATATACATTAATTAGTTTTGAATGTTAAGGAAATTAACAACATTGTTAGAATGGCATAACGGAAAGAGAATTCAGATCCCAATATACCGAAGAGTGAATGGGAAATTCAAATTGAAGAAAGTTATTGTGAATTTTTTTTTCCTTAGGAAGTGTGACAGTGAAGAGAGTAAAGATTACAGTTAGGAATCTATTTATTTAGTGAATCATTAGAGGAGTTTGAGATAACAGAAAAGAGATAATGGATGGAACCAGGTCCTAGATAAACGGGAGGGAGTGGAATTAGAATATAGGCAAGAGAAGAGATTAGCATGAATTAGAAATAGTATTTTTTAATATTAAAATATGCATTTTTACTGTAAAACAAAAATAATATCATAGAAAGTTTAGAAAATGGGAATGAAAACACTCAGCATCTTATCTCCCTAATACAATGCCTACTAGCACTCTGCTGCATTCACATTAATGTTTATTAGCAGCTTACCATATCAACATCACAGCTCATGGAGCTTTGCAGGTATTAACTCATTTGCTGTCACAACAACTCTATGAGACAGCTGCTATTATTTTTTAAAATTTATTTATTTAAATTCAAGTTAGTTAAATACGGTGTAGTATTGGTTTCAGGAGTAGAACCTAGTGATTCATCACTTACGTATAACACCCAGTGCTCATCCCAACAAGTGCCCTCCTTAATGCCCATCACCCATTTAACACATCCCCCACTGACCTCCCCTCCACCAATGCTCAGTTGCTTCTCTTTATTTAAGAGTCTCTTATGGTTTGCCTCCCCCCGTTTTTATCTTATTTTTCTTTCTCTTCCCCTATGTTCACCTGTTTTGTTTCTTAAATTCCACATATGAGGGAAATCATATGATATTTGTCTTTCTCTGACTGACTTATTTCATAGCATAATACACTCTAGTTCTATCCATGTTGCAAATGGCAAGACTTCATTCTCTTTGATTGCTGAGTACTGTTCCATATATATACCACATCTTATTTATCCATTTATCAGTTGATGGACATTTGAGCTCTTTCCATAATTTGGCTATTATTGAGAGTGCTGCTATAAACATTGGTGTGCATGTGCCCTGTCGAAGCAGCATTTTATATCCTTTGGATAAATACCCTGTAGTGGAATTGCTGGTTATAGAGTAGTTCTGTGTTTTTAAATGTTTGTTTATTCTTTTGAGAGAGAATGACAGAGTGAGAGCAAGGGGCAGAGAGAGAGGGAGACACAGAATCTGAAGCAGGCTCCAGGCTCTGCACTGTCAGCAAGAGCCCAACATAGGGCTTGGACTTGAAAACTGCGAGATCATGACCTTAGCTGAAGTCAGCTGCTTAACCAACTGAGCCGCCCAGGTGCCCCTAGAGTAGTTCTATGTCTAGTTTTTGGAGGAACCTCCACACTATTTCCCAGAGTGGCTGCACCAGTTTGCATTCCCACCAACAGTGCAACAGTGTTCCCCTTTCTCCACATCCTTGCCAACATCTGTTGTTTCCTGAGTTAATTTTAGCCTTTCTGACAGATGTGAGGGGTATCTCATTGTGGTTTGGGTTTGTATTTCTCTGATAATGAGTGATGTTGAGCATCTTTTCCTGTGTCTCTTAGCCATCTGGATGTCTTCTTTGGAAAAAGGAACAGCTGCTATTATTAAATTCCGTTTTATAGATGAGAAACTGAGGCAAATCAGGGAATTTGGCCACAGTTATATTACTAGGAGGTGTTAGCCTCCGGATTTGAAGTCACAACTTCAGAGTCAAGAGTTTGTATCGTTGACTATACGACATTTCTTGTGACACTTTTCTCCAAATGCATTTTAATGTAGTTGTTACACTAAACATAGTTTTTCTTGATTTTTCACTAATTATCATTTAATAATATTTCAGTGTTATTACAGAGACCTTCAAAGATCTCTTATTGATAAAAAAATCAATATTGGGGCACCTGAGTGGCTCAGTCGGTTAAGCATATGACTCTTGATTTTGGCTCATGATCTCGTAGTCATGAGATCGAGTCCCATATTGGGGTCTGTGCTGAATGTGGAACATGCCTGGGATTCTCTCTCTCCCTCTCTCTCTGCCCCTCCCTGCCCCCCTCCTTCAAAATAAATAAAATTAAAAAAATATATTTCTTTAAGCCAATATATGATTTTTTAGCTAATTCATTCTCTCTCTTGTTGGACATTAGATTTTTTTCCCCAGATTTTTCTGTTTTCTATGAAAGTAGTCTGTGAACATTTTTATATATCTTGGAATATTTCCTTAGGATAGAGTTATAGCAGAAGCCAACAAATGGATCATTTTCTAGTTACTGTTGCCAAATCCCTTCCTAAAAGATTGTACCACTGAATTTTAAAAATTAATAATGGTTTGTAGGGCATTGTTTTAATTCACATTTATTGGTTATGTGATGAGATTGAAAATTGTTTCATATGTTTCTTTTCATTGTTTTTCTTTTTTTTTTTTTTTTTTTTTTCTTATTAGAGAGCATGGAGGAGAGGGACAGAGGGAGAGAGAAAGAGAATTACAAGCAGTCTCCACACTCAGTGTGGAGCCTGATGTGGGGCTTGATCCCATGACTTTGGGATCGTGACCTGAGACAAAATCAAGAGTCAGAGGCTCAACCAACTAAGCCACCCCAGCACTCCTGTTTCATTGTTTTTCTTATTCTTATATCTGGTTATCTTGGTGAGCTCCTATTATCTTAATTGCTTATCATTATATAGGTTTGCCACTTGGGGTGCATCATGTTGAGCACAATCCAAGGAAATGTTGAAAGCAAAGAGCTTTTTATTGTTATAAGTAAGAAGACAGGGAGATAGCTTTCAAAGCACTGTCTCCCAGCGTTTTGGAGGAGGGGGCATGGAGCTTGCATATGCACTTTTGGTTCAACTGCTCATGCCTAGCATGTCAACATGCTAGTACATACATTGTATGTTCAAAAAAATGATGGAAAACTCTGCTCATAGGAGGAGAGCTTAGTATTCTAATGAGCTAAAGGTGACTTGAAGACACCTTGGGACCTCCTCTGTAGGTCCTTAATGCCTATTCAGCTTAAACTGGCTCAAGTAAGGGGTCACCAAGTGAGACACACCTGTCAAAGGGCTATTGGCTGAAACACCTAGTTGGTCATCTCCTTGGCTGGAACTGTTGGTTCTGTGAAGCAAAACACATTCCTTCCTTGCTTTTGTCCCTTCCCGTCCTCCATTCTGTGATAGTTTTCAGTCCCCTTATTTAAGCAACTTCCCATTGCATCCTAGCTAACAATTATTTCTTTTGGATTTTCTAGGTAGGCATATTGATACTTTGCCTTTCCTTCTTCAGTATGGATACCTGCTATCTTTATTTTCTGTTTCTCTGTATTGCTTATGATCAATAATACAATATTGAAAGTAAGGTCTCTTTTCAAAATTTAATGGGAAGAATTCCTGTGTTTCACTATCAAGTATTATTTTTGGTGGAGATTTCTGATATATGAAATTAAGGATATTTATATTCATTCCCAGTTTGCTCAATATGTTTAAAAATCAGGAATAGAGTTTGAACCTTAAGAGCTTTCCTCCACATTTGTTGAAATACGTATTTTCCAAATTGAAACCATTAATTTTCTAATAGCAAACCATCTTTATATTTTGAGCTAAACCCTACCCGGTTGTCATATATTATAATTATAACATATTCCTGGATTTATGCTAGTATTTTACTAGCATATTTGCATCTATGATCCCATATAAGATCAGACACTAGTGTTTATTTTTGTGCCATTTTTCTCTGAGTTTGGTATGGGAGTAATGCTGGTATAAAAAGAATTCCTTCCACATTCCCATTCTTTATGCTTGCATCAGTTTATCCATTATGTGTATTACCTATTTCTTGGTAGGCTTGGTAGAATTCACATAGCTAAAAGAGGAAAGACAGGCCATCCCTCATCATTGTCACCAAGGAATGTAATGGTAACGTATTTGATGCTCCTGAGGTCATCCAATCTTACAGGAGGAAGGAAGTGCATTTGGGTGAGTTAAAACCCAGTGTCAAGCATATGGCTGTGAGGTGAGTTCAGATGGAAATCCCTATTGTGAAGAGCCTGTTAAAATCAATCCTTGAGGACAATTACTTTGCATCAGGGTACATTCAGGGAATTGGGGAGCTCATCTCAATCAGAGCCGTTTCCAGTTGGGGGAAGGGGAGTAAATACTTCTCAAGGTAAAGACACTCATCCTGTTGTCACATGAAGTTGCTGTCCAAAGTTGGTGTTGATCTTTATGTGAAGGTCTGCTCTGATGGATTTATGAGACTCCATTAGGCCTTCTAGTCCTTCTTGTAAAAGGCATTGGTATAGCAGCAAGGACCTGTCTTCAGGAAAGTTTGCAGGAAATGGTGGCCTACAAAGAGAGAGTTTTAGAGTGTCCCTCAAGAATTAAAAGGATTCTGGTAAAAAGAGGTCTTCTATATGTAGCCCATAAAAGGGCTGTTGGCTCTTAGAAAGCACTCTGTTAGAGATCAAAATCTTTGTAATGGTTATTTCTCCAAGACATCCTCAGACTGTCCCTTGATCACCACTAATATACTGACTATGGCAGAAACGCTGGGTTATTAGACAAAAAACTGAGTCTTACAAAGTACATAGTGTTGAGCCCTGATGTAGAAAGAGGAAGAAGGAAGTACAGGTTCAAATAAAGGTTAAAAAAATTATAGTGTCTTTAATGACTAGGGGCACCTGGGTGGCTCATTTGGTTGAGTGTCTGACTTTCCATTTCCACTCAGGTTATGATCCCAAGGTCATGGGATTGAGCCCTGTGTCAGCTCTGAGCATGGAGCCTGCTTAAGATTCTTTCCCTCCCCCTCTGCCCCCTTCCCCACTTGCACATGCTCTCTCTCTCTCTAAAAATATAAATAAATAAATAAATAAATAAATAAATAAATAAATAAGTAAAAATAGTATCTACAATGATTAGACAGTATGTTAGGCATTGGTGCTACAAGGATGCCTACTTTCAAGGACTTTAGAGTCTATAGACCTGAGACCAATAGACAAATGATTTTATAATACAGTAAATGTCATGTAATGGGGATGCCTTATTATTTTTTTCATTCATAAGAGTAGCTGATAGCTATTTGGGGAAAAGATTCATTTTGTCAGAATTTGCAAAGAACCAATCTCTGCAGAATTCTGAGAACTGAGTGGTTTCATTTGCATAATGGGTTCAGGGCCTTTTGGGCAGAAAGAAATTGATGTTATCACTCCTGTTTCTCTGAGATATTCAGAGTTAAGGATATCTATGGGTAAAACAGAGTGATCTTGACCAAGGCCCCGTGGGAGAGATGAGACTATTGCGGTAGCCCACACTGAGTTTGGAGGGGGGAAAGTGGCATATGATTATGGGTCCATGGGTCTTTAGCAGCTAGAAATGATGTGTTTTTTTTTTTTTTTTTTTTTGAAGCAGGGACCCAAGTTGGAAGGAAGAGTCTCTTTAACTCTTTATTATTTTTTTTTTAAGTTTATTATTTATTTTGTGTGTGAGAGAGAATCCCAGTGCAGGGCTCGAGCTCACAAACCATGAGCCAAAATCAAGAGTCAGATGTTTAACTGAGCCACCCAGGTGCCCCTAAAAATGGTCTTGTATCAACCTTCCTGAGTGGACTTGAATCTTGGGAACCAATCATAGACATGGTCATTGAAAGCTGTAATAGTGGGAACTGACTGAGGAGGTGGCCAAATGAAGCAGAACAGCTGTGATTAGGAACTGAGAAAGGGGTGATTGAGTAAGGATGTGGTCAGTACAGTTGGGAGTTTGATTACATACAGAGGGCCTGAGAAGATGAGTGGATATGTTGAGGAAAATAGCCAAGTTTCTCACTGATAGAGAAAAAAGTTACCAATATGAAAAGGAAAAGGGTAGAAGGAATCCTGCTTGGTTGGATTTTAATTGGTGGCCACTCATGGTATATCTATATCTATGTCCATGTCTGAATCCATGTCTATGTATCTGCATGCATTTTATAAAACAGAGTATTATAAAATTGTTATAGATGCTAGTATGGGGGTGTGTGTATACATACATAAATACATACATACATACATACATACATACATACATACATACCTTACCTCTATTCTCTAAGAGGATCTAGAAGCAATGTTTATCTGGTAACAAATGAACATACCAGAAACCAGACCTTCATTTCTGAATATCATCTGTATTAAAAGGAATAAGGACTCTGGAAGAATGGCTGACTCTAGGGCTGCTGCAGTACAGTATGAACTTGGAACACTTTTGGGAGCCAAAAAGTAAGAAAATTCTCAAAGAATAATGCAGATGTGTCAAGGGGCACAGAAACAAGCTTGAAGGAGCTCTTAGTGAACCAAACTGTTGGGTTTGGGGCATTGAGTAAAATAGAAATCCATGAACTCAGACTTATGTAAATACATGAAAAATTGAACAGCCAGCAAGAAAAAGCTTCCTTGCAGTATAATGCCAATTAATAAATGTGGATGGAATGATGGAATTAGAAAGTCACCATTTGGCAATCATCATGATAGTAATGATTTAGGCAAAAATCATCAATGGATCTTAAACAGTAAGTGAAAGTTTGGTACGGAACTGGATATTTACGTAGAATGAATAATTATTAATTGCGAAGGAAAAATAACTTTATGGTAGAGAAATGTAGCAGATATCACCTTCATTCAGTGACTGAAGTTAACACTGTTAGTAATCGGACAGATTGACAGTGTGTGCTCCCTGACAGAAGAACACAGCATTGTTTCTGTGACACCCCTGACAAAAATGTATAACTTTAATCATAAGAAAACACTAGTCAAACCTAAACCGAAGGACGACATTTTATAAAATAACTGGCCTGTTCTGCAAAAATGTCAAGGTCATGAAAGACAAGGAAATATTAGGAACCTGGGATAATCCCTGAGAAGCCCAGCCCTTGGGAGAAAGTGTAGTAAAGTTTGGATCTGAAAATCAAAAGATCAGTTGTAAGTTGATATTCAGCACAGTTGGGCTTCTGGTTCCACTTCTTTATCCTATGCTAGCCTGACTCCCTACCTCTCTGCACCAGCTCCCACTCCCTTCCACCAAATCTGTGGATTTATTTTCCCAAAGCAGATTTTAGAGTAAAAAATGCCAAGGCCAAGATAAGGTAGGGATGTAGCTCCATGCTGAAAATGGGTCATTAATAAATAAAAATATACTTTCTGTAATGCAGGTTCCCTGGCTTTCTCTCTCAGAGGATGAAATCAAAGATATTTCCCAGACATTAAAACAATGATTAGAAATATTCAGATACATCTTAAAAAATACTTTTTAAGTTTATTTATTTATTTTGAGAGAAACAGAGACAGTGTGAGTTGGGGAGGGGCAGACGGAGAGGGAGAGAGAATCCCAAGCAGGCTCCATGTTGCCAGCACAGAGCCTGATGCAGGGCTCAAAACCAGGAAACTGTGAGATCATGACCTGAGCCAAAACCAAGAATCATAGGCTTAACCAACTGAGCCACCCAGGCACCCCACAAATATTCAGATACATTTTGATGGGTTTTTAGAGTGGCCATGGGGATTCAGAGTTGACAGCCAAGAAAGAATTCTTGAAGAAGTCTTTGGTGCAAAAAGGTGATTTTATTAAAGCAAGGAGACAGGATGCATGGGCAGAAAGCTGCACTGGGGTTGTGCAGAGTGACTGGTTACATACTGTGGAGCTGGGGGAGGTAGATTCAAGAAGTTTCTTAAAGGGATTTCCATATGCTAAAGAAGACTCACAGATTACTGGAGGCCTAGCTATTTTCTGGCTAGAGTTGTTTTTCCCTCTAGCAAAACACTATCATTAAGACAGTAGGAAAACAAAAAAACACAGTAGAGAGTTCCTGGAGATTAGGCTATTGATAAGATCCCCCTTTTCTTCTAATTGTACTAAGATATTTGTAAACTGTTGGAAACTTATTTCCTGCCCAACTGTGACCTCTATCAGTTAACTGTTGGTTTTCTTTCCCTTTCCTATGTCTTGGGCAACCAGGAGTGCCTGAGGAATATCACACATATCCCCCCTGGAAGGAAGGGGGTTGTGCTAGCTTGTGCTTGGCCCTCAGCTTGCCTTATGGTCTCTCATCATATTTGATTTAATAGTAGGGCCAGAAAGAGAGAATAGATAAAATGAGGTAGAGAAAATTATCAAAAAATACAGCCACATTTCTTTGATTTTAGGGTACAAATCAAGATTGCAAGGAGTTGGGGTGCCTGGGTGGCTCAGTCAGTTAAGTGTCCGACTCTTGATTTCGGCTCAGGTCATGATGTCATGGTTGGTGAGATGGAGACTCCAGTTGGGCTCTGAGCTCGGCTCAGAGTCTGCTTAAGATTCTCTCTCTCCCTCTGCCCCTCCTGTGCCAGCATTCTCTCAAAAATAAATAAATGTTTAAAAAAGTTTGCAAGTAGTTAATTGAGGGTCAAGCCAAATGAAGAAAAGAATACCCATACCATGGATCATTACTATGAAATCTCTGAAAACTAGGGATATAGAGATGATTCTAAATACATCCACAGAGGGAAAAAAATCACATATAATGGAAAAATTCAGAACTACATTAGACATCTAATTAGCAAGATCACTTCTTTTTTTTTTTTTAAGTAATCTCTTTGCCCACCAAGGGGGTTTAATGCCCCCAAGATCAAGAGTTGCATGCTCTACTGACTAAGCCCATTAGGTACCCTAGACAGCCTCTTTTTTTTTTTTTTTTAATATTTTAAAGTTTATTTATTTTGAGAGCACAAGTGGGGGAGGGGCATAGAGAGGGGGAGAGAATCCCAAGCAGGCTCCATACTGTCAGCACAGAACCCAACTGTCAGCATAGAGTCGAAAGGCCAACTGTGGGGCTCAAACTCAAACTGTGAGATCATGACCTAAACTGAAGTTGGATGCTTAACCTGATTGAGCCATCCAGGTGCCCCACCTTAGATCACCTCTTAAAGGACATTGGCATAGTGCTTTCAGAATTGAGAGAGAAATTATTTGCTACCTTGTATTTTATACCTAGCCAAACCACTAATCAAATGTAAAGAGTAGCATAAAGATATTTTCAGGAACCTGTTAAAAAAAAAATTCAACTGAGTAAATTTGAAGATCTAATGGACTTTTTTCTTTTTTTTTTTTTTTTTAATTTTTTTTTTTCCAACGTTTATTTATTTTTGGGACAGAGAGAGACAGAGCATGAACGGGGGAGGGGCAGAGAGAGAGGGAGACACAGAATCAGAAACAGGCTCCAGGCTCTGAGCTGTCAGCACAGAGCCCGACGCGGGGCTCGAACTCAGGGACCGCGAGATCGTGACCTGGCTGAAGTCGGACGCTTAACCGACTGCGCCACCCAGGCGCCCCCTAATGGACTTTTTTCTAACAGCTCATGAATCAGGCAGCATTCCCTTTAGTAAGTGGAAAAGAGCTATGAGGAGCTGTTCAAAATGTAACTCTTTTTAAGCAGAAGGGGCAGGGATAAGGAAGTCATTAATAAAAAGAAAGGATTACTTCAGGCAAGGTCACCTTTCTTTTGGTAAGGGTGGGGTCTACTAAGCAGATGACCTCACAAGGGTTGATCAGGAAATTCCAGACTGATTGATTTAAAATTCCACTCCTGGGAAAGGCTGAAACTGCAATTAGGTTATATATTAAGTCCTAGTTTGCTAACATGGGGCTTAGCACAAATGGCTCCATTTTAAGCCTGTTTGTTTTTTGTTTTTTGTTTTTAACATGCAAGGAATCAAAAGTTGATTTTTATTCTTTTTTAGGAAAATACTAAAGAATTTACTTCAGTGAAATGGGGATAGATGGGGTTTAGGGAATAGGCAAACCTAACTCTGAAGCATGGCAAAGGAAAAATTCCCAGGACAAGAGCTCTGCACCAGACTTAAGAGCAACCAGCTGAGATTAAAGCAAGAAGACAAAGTGCTATAGGAGAGCTTATTTAAAAAACAAACAAATACACCCTAGAAATTTGACAGTTTGGTTGGAGTACTTGGAAAAACTTAGAAATAGGCATATTAAAGAACACAAAAAGCAAAGGCAAAAGCAACGATTAGGAAAAAATAACATAACATAACATAACATGACAATATATAATATACTTACTTATTTCAGCCGTGAACAATAATCTAATTATCATAATGTAAACACCATTGACTTTATCAAAAAGTATGATGTAACCGTACTGAGAGGTATAAGAGCTCCAGCCTTCTCCATCATAAAAGGGTACCAGTAGATGATGTCTAAGACTAATCAGTATGTATCAGTATAAGGGTTAGAAACATGCAGATAAATACCAGAAGTGGCTGAAAGTGTAGAAGACAGTTGGTAGGACTAGATGCAAGTGGGGTGGGGAAATGCTGTTTTTTATTACAACCCTTTGATTTTTGAACAGAGTACATGTATTATTTAGACAAAGTTAATTTTGAAAAAGAGAGAGAAAATAACATTCATTCTTCTAAGTCTTTTGAACCAGACCCGATGGCAATCTTGACACATCTGTATGGTGTACATACATGTTTGACTTGAACTTGGGGGTGCATAGGCTTGTCCTTCTGGATGATAGGTGCTAAAATAAGTGATAAATGATGAGTGATAAATCAGGTAGGGAATCCTTGCTATAGAAACTGCAAAGATGTAGATGAATATACCTTATAAAATAGATTATTTGGTTTCATTTTTATTCCCTGGGTTTGAGACTTTATCTTCCTCTCTCTCCTTTGAAAAATCTACTAGTATTTATTAAAGTGTTTATTCCAGGCTGGCCTTAATCATATTATGGGGAATAAGTTTGAAACCAAGAATTAAAAGGGCAGTACCTCTTCCTCTGAAACCAATCTGTGGTTGAGAGATAGTAGTTGGGAAGAAATCTTTAAGAGAAAGGAGGCAAGATTTATGTTATTAAAAACCCACTGTCTTGGGGCGCCTGGGTGGCGCAGTCGGTTAAGCGTCCGACTTCAGCCAGGTCACGATCTCGCGGTCCGTGAGTTCGAGCCCCGCGTCGGGCTCTGGGCTGATGGCTCAGAGCCTGGAGCCTGTTTCCGATTCTGTGTCTCCCTCTCTCTCTGCCCCTCCCCCGTTCATGCTCTGTCTCTCTCTGTCCCAAAAATAAATAAACGTTGAAAAAAAAAATTAAAAAAAAATAAAAAAATAAAAAAAATAAAAACCCACTGTCTTACCTATATGGAGATTTTTTTCTTCGATTACCAACCTTGGAAATAGCCTTTTATTTTATAAATGAAGTCAGTGGTAGAAACACTTGAAGAAATGAAACTCCAAGTAGGGGTTCCTATATATGGCTTTTCATAGAAGGCTAATTTAGTGACACAAATAAAACCTCCGAGGTCAAATTAATGGTAGAGCACTAAATGATCCTTCCTTTTGAGATTTAAAATGTACCTTAGTATATTAAAGATCCATCATTTCCCAAGTTTTTGCCAGCATAATTTTATTTTCATTTTTTTTAAAGTTTATTTATTTTCAGAGAGAGAGAGTGCAAGTGGAGGAGGGGCAGAGACAGAGAGGGAAGAGAGAGAGAATCCCCAGCAGGCTCTGCTCTGTTAGCCCAGAGTCCCATTCAGGCTTCAAACCCATGAAACTGTGAGATCATGACTTGAGCTGAAATCAAGAGTTGTCGGATGCTTAACCGACTAAGCCACCCAGGCGCCCCTGCCAACATAATTTTAAAAATACATACATTAACTATAGGTGTTCATGTGACTAAAGTTTGAGGAACAGGGCTAAGGAACTCTACCCATCCCTGGTGGTGCAAGAAGAGGTCCCTCCTAGGAGTTCAGAGTCCTGGAGAGTGTGTTTTATGGTGTGTTGGGGGATAGGGTTATACTTAATGTTTGTTTATATTTCTTGGCTGGATCCTGACACCAAACCTCCCTGAGTCAACAGAAAATCTTCAGGAAGATCATTGCTCTCTTCCTCAGGTTAGGAAGGTCATTAGGACCCCCCTAGGCTACCTTTTAGAGTTCGGGAAGTAGACTCAAGGTGGCCATTAAAGCTGCTTCTAAATTCTGTCTTGGGCCTGCATATACTTGATTATTATTCTTAGTTTCTGGTGCTCTTGTTGCTGTTTGCCTTCTATTTGATGTTGTTTGTAGGCTTTTTGATAACCTTTTATTGCTTTCTTTTGCTTTATAAAGCAATATATAGTAGTAAAATATTAAGAAGAATAGTATAAAGAAGAAAATAAGTCACTTATAATCTCACCACTCAAATAGAATCACAACTAGCAACTTTTTGTCTATGTGTTCTGCGTGTACTGCTGCGTATAGAGATGTGATTCTGTGTATTTTGGTTTTTTGTTTGTTTGTTTTCTTTTTGGTGCAGAAAAGGTGGTTTTATTAAAGCATGGGGATGGGACCTGTGGGCAGAAAGAGCTGCCTGTGTGTATCCGTATGATACAAATTTACATCTTTGTTTTAATTCACATTATGTCATGAACATTTTTATACTATTCAAAATTATTTATATCCATCATTTTAAATGATTATACAATAGTATATTATTTTTTTAAATGTTTTATTTATTTTTGAGAAAGAGAGAGAGAGAAAAAAAACACTCCAGCAGGGGAGGGGCAGACAGGCTGGAATCAGGCTCTGTGCTGACAGCAGACAGTCCATTGGGGGTCTTGAACTCTCAAACTGCAAGATCATGACCTGAGCCAAAGTCAGGTGCTTAACAGACTGAGCCACCCAGGTGCCCCACAATAGTATGTCATTTGAAGATACCATAATTTATTGAACCATTTGCCTGTTTTTACATATTTAGTGTGTTTACGTTTATATAATTTTTTTAAATGTTTATTTTTGAGAGTGAGAGACAGAGTGTGAGCAGGGGAGGGGTAGAGAGAGAAGGAGACACAGAACCTAAAACAGAACCTGAACCAGGCTCCAGGCTCCGAGCTTGTTTATGTCTATGTAAATAAAACACTATTGTCTCTTAGTGGACCACATGAAAAATGACACAATAAATTTTCACCAAACTTGGGGCCTATGTTTGGGATAGGCAAATTCAGGTGTAGGCTATGAAGGAAAGAATGTATTTTTGTTGTGGGGCTTGATGGAGAAACTTTAGGGGAGGAAAAATAATTTTCTCTCTACTCTTCTGAGTTCTTGGCTGAGACTCCCTGCCATAAAAAACAGATTAGCAAGAGAAAAACAAACAGAAGTTTTTTAAATATGTATACCTCATGCATACATGAGAGATACCCAGAAAAACTGAGTAACTCCCCAAGATAGCTCAAGCCACCTCCTTAAACACCATCTTAAGTTAAAAACAAAAGAAAGGTGTTGGGACAAAGGGAAGTCCAGTTGTGGGAGGTTGCCAAGAAAAGTAGAGTAAACAAGGGTTAGGTTTGTCATGCAGATTTAAGTCAGTGTTTCCCTGTTGATAAGAGTGGAGTCTTACAGACATCCTTTTCTTCCTGGTACTGGGAGGGAGACACATTTATAAATGATTTCCTTTGTAAAACATAAATATCCCTTATGAAAGGGTCACTTCTATTCTTGTTTGCAGAGCTTCTTTCTCATCTGCTGTTTCTTAGAATGGTCAGCTCAGAATAATCTTTTTTTCTGCTACCTTTCATACCTCAAAGCGATGGACAGACATCCTTGAGAACAACTGAAGTAAAAAGAGAGATCCATGACTGAAGTGGGGTGGAGGAGACTTGTCAGACATATTATATGACACTAGATAGAAATCAGACATAATGGCTTCCATTTTTGTGTCCCCAGTCAAATGGCATGAGGACATCAACCTACTCATAGCTACTGATCTGCAATCAAATTGCTTTTCATGTAGGCAACTCTATGAGGAATCCCAAGGGCATTTCTGCCCACAAAATGTTTACAATGATGAAAACCTAGAATATCTACCGTCAAACACTTGGAAGGGAAGCCGGTATGAAGGACAGGTAGAATTCTGTATGAGGCCATGGGCTGATTGATCCATCCATCAATCCATCCTTGCTTCTATCTCTGTAACTGTCTATCACCCACATAATTAGCTGCGTGAGTATTCCCATATTCTTCAGCCTCATGAGGCTATCTTTCCATTGAATATTTAAAAGAATGGCTGGAGTGCCTATAACAGGTATAGCAGGAGAGACTTTATGTTCCTTGATATCTCTGAGGTTTCTTACAATTTTTTAGCTGAATTAAAAATCACTTGTATGTGTCCTCCCTTTTCTGTATGCTGCTTTAGCCCAATTTACAACACAGTCTCTTACCCTTTTTTCACACAGTGATCTCACATAATGTAGTTGTATGAATATAATTTACTTGGAATGACTGGGTGGCTCAGTCTGTTGAACGTCCTTTTCTTGATTTCGGCTCAGGTCATGATCTGAGAGTTGTGAGATGGAGCCCTGCTTAAGATTCTCTCTCTCTCTCTGCCCTTCTCCCCCCCTCATGCTCTATCTCTCAAATAAATAAATAAATAAATGCATAAATAAATAAATAAGCATGTGTTAAAGACTTTTAAAAAATTGAATTTACTTAAGATTTGGCATTAAAGCTTCTCACTGGCCAATTTCTTGTATTGGTCCTCCTGGCCTCTCACTTGGTGAAGGCCTTTCCCACCTTCTCCTCAATATTGTCATTTCCTTTAATCCTTCCTTAGTCTAGCCCATCAATAGTTCATATTTTTTCACATTAATTTTTTTTAATTTTATTTTAGAGAATGAGCAGGGGAAGGACAGAGGGAGAGAGAGAGAGAGAGAGAGAGAGAGAGAGAGAGAGAGAAAATATCTCAAGCAGGCTCCATGCTCAGCATGGAGCTTGACATGGGGCTCAATCCCACCACTCTGGGATCATGACCTGAGCCCAAATCAAGAGTTGGATATGCAACCGACTGAGACACCCAAGCGCCGCTCTCCTGTTTTTTAGCAAAGCAATTAAATTCTCTGTCTGCCCATGTCTGTGGGCTTCCTCTTTTATACCCAGAGATGTTGTCAAGATACTGTCTTAAATCTTGCTGGTTCTCTTCCTAAGAGGAATTCTGTACTCAACACTTAACATAATAAAAAGCTTTCACATACCCATCTATACCCATGTATCTATTTATATTTTTATCCAGCTATCCATTTATTTAATCTATCTATACCCTTGCCAACATCTACACATTTATCCATCCACCCAACTCTCAATCTTTCTGCTTTTCTCCATCCTGATTCCTCCATGACCCTCCAAAGACCCAGAACACTCTTTATGGGAAGTTTCTTTCTCTAATTTTTTTTAAAAAGAAACTTATTCTTTGCACAAATAACTATCAGCTGCCTTGAAATGACAAAGGAGAAATAGATAAATAGTGTATTTCTGGGAATAAATAATTATAATCTTTGTCTTGGGCAAAGGAAGAACAGGTAAGAACCAAGTTAGAATTAAGTGAACAAAACCAAGTGCATTGGGGCCATTCACTGAAGGAGCTTGGCCAGGAATGACATAGTTGCATATGCCAAAAGTTGGGTGTTGGTAGAAATACACTCAAATGCAAACATACCACACACATTCAGAAGTACCTAATACTTTTTCTTGAGCTTAGTTTGAATGCAGCTGTACTCTCATTGTACTGATTATATCATGCAACTGATAAACATTATTTCTAAAAGTTGAATCCCTCAGCATATTCACAGAGATCCCATAACTGGACGATCACTGACAATACTACCACTATATGTGTGTGTGTGTGTGTGTGTGTGTGTGTGTGTGTGTATGTATATATAAAACTATATGTGGGTATAATATATATAGTGGTATATTTAGAAATTAATATTTATTATGTTATATATCAGGATTACTGTAGATTTCCTATATTTCTTACTTTTTTTTCTTAATTGTGTTAAATAGTTGAAAGTAACTTTGTAGCATTAGAAGCATAGCCCAAATTTGAAATAAATGCCATTGTTTAAAATGCTCCACCTCTACACTGACATGGCCAACTATTTATTTTCTTTTTCCCCTTAGGCAGGGAAAGTCATTCCTATTGGAGACAGAGTTGCAACCTGTTTGACTGAAAAACTTCCTAGGGTGAGCATTTTCAATATGGATTTTTGTGAGCATTAGACAACTCCCAACATTTCTTATGAAAGTTGTATAAACTTAATGTGGTCAATTTTGATTATTTACTGTATTTTGAGTCCTTTTATTGATTTTGTCCAAGGAAGTAAAAATTCAGGCTTAAAATTTCCAGCTCTACAAAAACTATTGAAAATACCGTTTATTTCTATAGAAAATAGTCATTTATGTTATGCTTTCTAACCTGAATACTTCCTGGTTGTTTTCTAATATAAATTTTAAAATATGATGTTTATTTCTATAAAACAAACACATGTTAGGAAGTTTCATTATTTGGGTCTATAGTTCCTCATGTACTTACTCTACTCATGCAATGAAGGGGGGGGTGTTCACTGATTGGTATAGATTAATCTTGCTAATATTTTCAAAACTACTTAGTTTCATTTTCTTGTCTCACTGTAGCTAATTACTCCACCTGAGGCAAAAAAATTTTTCAACTATAGATATCCACCTGCTGGAGCTGAAAGAGTATT
Organism: Puma concolor; assembly: GCF_028749965.1. Taxonomy (NCBI): domain Eukaryota; kingdom Metazoa; phylum Chordata; class Mammalia; order Carnivora; family Felidae; genus Puma; species Puma concolor. The sequence goes on from NC_141675.1 coordinate 22,225,545, forward strand.
TTATGGCAGAGCAAATGATCCCCAAATCGCACCTTATTTGACACATGGAATAAGATCTAAAACTTCAATACCGGTAACGTCTTTTCCTTTTTTCCCTGTATGTTATTAACTTCCCAAAGTGAAATTGCACAATTGAGGTATTAATGAAATCATCAGTTCCAGTATCCTTCCCTCTCATACTCTTGAGTAGTGAAAAAATCCAAGCAGCAACAGCCAAGACACAAGATATTAATGGTCTGAGCCACAAACTACACATTCTCCCCTCAGATAATTAAGAGCCAAGTTGCTCTCCATTCTCTCCGAGTAGAGAGAAATGCTGTTGGGCTTTGTTAGAACGCAGAGAGGATGAAGGCTGGGTGATACCACGTTGAGGCACTACATGGTGCTTGTGTATACTTTGCAGGGAGCAGGCTGAATGTTGACTGGGCAGTCCAGATTCAGAACACCTCATCTATATATCTGGAGAGAGCTTGTGGCAGCCTCGTGGCTCTTGCACTTGTCGTTCCCACACTTCTAGACTCTGAGTCAAGTAGCCACGGCGCTCTCTTCATAAACCTTAGAGCCTCCTTGAAGGTTCATGTGTAGGCATGGTTCAGCTTCATAGCTCCAATTCTGACAGTTCATTTGAAGATGAGCAAAGGCAAAGACAATGAAATGTTTTTCCATAATCATATTCTCTTCTTCCCAGTTATTGATTAGTTTCAGTTTTCAGATTTTTGCTTTTGGTTGTTGTTACATCTGTGCTTTATATGATTTCTTTAGGCAAAGGTATTGATAAATCCACAGCCCATTACAACATTTCAACAGAAAATTAAAGATAAAAAGGAATCAGTATATTTAAGCAATCAAAGGGCACCATTAGGAAAATCTCATGATCAAACGCCAGGATTACCTAAAGGCCTGGATGTACTCCATACGACATTTGGGACAACAGTCATCAGAGGTAATAAAAAAAAAATGGTGGGGAGCTGGATGATAAAATGAGTCTTCTAAAAAAAAAGAAAGAAAAAGAATTCTTAGAAAATGGAATTGAATATCTTGTTGACATGGCATTTGGTGGTGGTACAAATAAATGATGATTCAGAATGAAAGATGGGATCATAGCAAGAAAATTAGTCTCAGACCCAGAATCCTTAGAGTTTATGTGTACCAAGCAGTAAAATTTCAGGTTTTGGAGGCAGATTCAGTGAGAGATGAAATAAAAACAGGAGAGAGATTCAAGAAAGTTAATATTGGAGCCAGCTATGAAGTCTGCAATCCCATCTCTATGGACATCCATTTGTGTGTTTTATTTCCACCGATGCTTCTGATGTGCTCATAACTCTTAACTTTTTATGAAACAGACCACAGAACAAGTAAGTTTGACCAGTGCTGTGTACCACACTCCATCCGTGCAGATCCACAGTGTCAACCGTGTATTAACCAAATGTAGGCAGTGTGTAGAGCAGAACTTCACTCTTCTTTGGAGAGGAGTGGAGCACCTCTTTCAACAAACAATAAGTTAAAATGGAATTGGTCACAGGTCATTGTTTCTTCTGAAGCTCCAGCCTCCTGCCATGTTGTTGGGTGCTTTTCCTTACACCCATTTCACATTTATTCCCTCCTCTCCTTTTCAGGTCTCTTCTCCTCTTTCTCCAGGAATCTTACCACAGGAGACCTCAAATTACATTTTTCTTTATCCTGCAAAGAAGTTTGGTTCTCTTTGTTTTTCTGCACCCATTAAGGCTCTATCTCAGGAACCCTACCTTTGTTTTCACCCAAAGGGCCAACAGATTATTTTCCTTAACATAGTAACACCCACTCTGGAAATAAATTATGCCTCTCTCTTGGGATGAAAAATCTGCAAAATCTACACTTCATCATGTCAGATCTAAAGTTAAAATTAGGCAAAATTTGAGGCTTGAAAAAAATGTATTTTAGGATAGATGATCTTTTTCCTTTATACTAGTATTTAGAAATTGTATTTATGTAGGCATGGCATTACAACATTATAATTATTATATCATAACTGCTATCTAGGATTACACCATTCAATGTGAAAGTACTGTCAAGGTATACCACATAAATACATAATAGAATGTTCTAAAATGTGCATATGTCTATTCATAGCTGTAATAATTCATCTATGAGACAAAAAGTACTGCCTTACAGGATTATTCTGAGTTGACCCACTTTCTGGTATTCTTCACTATTTGTGTATAGGCTGTGCCCTGTCTTTCTTGCTAAATCTTCATTTGTGTTCTCTCAGAGTGCCCATGTAGCCTATGCCATTGGCATACCTCATTTGTCATTTGTTCTAGTCAATTTAAATATGTTATAAATAGATGGAAATTACCTTAAACCTGATTTCATCAATTCTTCCTTTAGAATTATCTGCTAGAGATGTAGTGAATCCACCAAAACCCTATGAAGAAGTATGTAAAGAAGGAAAAGAAGGACATGATCTGTATATTGTTTCTCACAATGATTATTATGTGGGTAAGTGCCCTCCAGTGTAAAATAGGCCTGAGCATATAGGATTCTCAGATTTGTGGAGAGGAATAAAGATTATGTGTATAAGGTTAAATGCCTGCATATAATAAGTGATCAGTAAATAATAACTTATTAATCATAAGGTCATAACCCCTGATAGCTAGGTACACATATACTTATGCATTTTGTATATTAAATGTAGAAATGTATGTATTATTAAAAGGAAAAAAAACATCTTAGAAAGGTTACATGGTAGTTTTAGGTTTAAAAAAAATACTGTTCTTATTTAAAGGTCAGGATTATTCTAAGTACTAAGATTGGGTAATGGTCAAGTGCACAGTTTTTTGAATCAGATAGCACAGGTTTATCCATTTACTGTCTCTAAATCTTGGATATTTTAATTATCCTACCATCGTCTATTCTAATCTCTTAAATGGAGATGATAATATTGTGAGGATTAGGGGAGTGCCTGCAAAATGCTTAGCATAGTGCCTGGAACATAGAAGGGGCTCAATTACTACTCCTACTCCTACTCCGACTTCTACTCCCACTCCTATTCCCACTCCTACTCCTACTATTATGATGTAATCTTGTTTGATGTAGCATATCACTAGAACTATTCTATAGCACAACTAAAAGGCATTAGATATTTAGAGTGCTGTGAAATACAGCTTAATTGTTGGCATGTTGGTGCTAAGTGGAATCTTGATGAAATTAATAGAAGACAGAATCAGACTCCGATATATGTCCCGAGAAAGCTGATGGATTATATGTGATTGATTCATGAACTCAGTCTTCATTAGCTAGAAGCAAGGCTTGCTCTTTACTGCAGCGCAAGGCCCCTCTCTCCCTTGCTTTCTCTTATTTCTTTACTTTTTCTCCTCTACCACCCTCTCATACCATAGTCCCTCTCTGTGCTCTTCCTCCTAATTCTGTTGGTAGCTGGGCCTGTTTCCTATTCTCATTGCTCCACTGTCTGGAATCTGTCATTCTCTTCTTTCAGGGCCAATCTCTGCTGATTCCCTACACTTTAACACATCCAGTCCTGAGATGATTTCTGCCTTCCCACTCTCACGCCACTGCTTCCCTCACTCGGTCGTGGGTACCCCTTCTACTTCCCTGGCTCTCTCCCTCCGTCCCTCCCTCCCTTCCTCTCCTCCCTCCAGTCCTCCCTCCTCTTATTCCTCCTTCCCTTTCCCCCTTTTTGTGAAAATACTGTATTCATTTTTTGAAAAAGCTGAGCATGTATTGCACAATAAAATCCAGCACTTTTTTTTTTTTTTCAACGTTTTTATTTATTTTTGGGACAGAGAGAGACAGAGCATGAACGGGGGAGGAGCAGAGAGAGAGGGAGACACAGAATCGGAAACAGGCTCCAGGCTCCGAGCCATCAGCCCAGAGCCTGACGCGGGGCTCGAACTCACGGACCGCGAGATCGTGACCTGGCTGAAGTCGGACGCTTAACCGACTGCGCCACCCAGGCGCCCCAGAATCCAGCACTTTTAATTGTCATCAAACATATATACATATATGTATGTACAACATAATACAGACAACTTGTAACTAGATACCTTATATATATTTAGCAATTAGAGGAAAATGAGCATAGATTTTTTTTTATATTTAGAAGAGCTCTAATGGACTATAAAATGATTGACATTACTTTCATTTGATGATTTAAAATTTTTTTTAATTTAATTTTTTTGAGGGGGGTGAGGTGGAGAGAGTGGGAGAAAGAGAGAGAGAGAGAGAAAGAGAGAGAGAATCTTAAGCAGGTTCCATACCCAGTGTGGAGCCCGAGGTGGAGCTTGATCTCAGGACCATGAGATCGTGACCTGAGTCGAAATTGAGAGTCAGACGCTTAACCAACCAAGCTACCTGGGTGCCCCCATGTGCTGTTTTTTATGGAAGTTTCATTGGCCTCTTGAAAAGGTGTAAAATCCAGGGTGCCTGGGTAACTCAGGATGGTTCGTGAGATTGAGCCCCATGTCAGGCTCTGTGCTGACAGCACAGAGCCTACTTGGGATTCTCTCTCTTCCTCTCTCTCTACCCCTTCCCTGATGGCAGATACACATACGCTCTCTCTCTCAAAATAAATAAACATTAAAAAATAAAAAATATATAATAATTGTAGAGAATTTAAAAATCTCAAAAAATGGGGGGCACCTGGCTGGCTCAGTTGGTAGAACATGTGACACTTGATCTTGGGGTTTTAAGTTGGAGCCCCACACTGGGTATAGAGATTACTAAAAAAAAAAAAATTAAATCTTTGGGGTGCCTGGCTGGCTTGATTGGAAAAACATGTGAATCTTGATCTCAGGGTCATGAGTTTGCACCCAACACTGGCGGGTACATATTGCATAAATAAATATTAAAACAAATACATACATACATACATACCTAAATATCTCAAAAAAATTGGAAGAGAAAGTAAATGTAACCTTGAAATCCCATTAGCCAGAGATAACTACAGTTTATATCTTGAACATCTTTTTAACCTGCATGCACTAAGCCATCTATCTTTAGTTAAGTGGCGTAATATTCTCCATGCTTTTGGGGAACTTTAATGTACATACATTAAACATTTTTTACTTAAAATAATATGTCAAAAAAAAAATGGAGTGCCTGGGTGGCTCAGTCAGTTAAGCATCTGACTTGATTTCGGCTCAGGTCATAATCTTATGGTTTATGAGTTTGAGCCCTGAGTCACGGAGCCCCTTAGGATTCTCTGTCTCCCTCTCTCTCTCCCCTTCCCCCATTTGCACACATGCACCCTCTCTCTCTTTCTCTTTCAAAAATAAATAAATAAATATTTAAAAAATAATATGTGAAGGGCACCATTCAATAACAATAAATATATAACATCTTTCAAATACACTTAATTTTAGTCATTACTGTAATAATACATATTTCTTTTATAAAATACAAAGAAAATCTCCCACAATTCTCAGTCTTTCACAGATGATACTTTCATAGATGCTTTTTTTTGTGCATTCACATAGGAGTATATATGTGTGTTTTGTTTCCCCACTATATATGCTTTTTTCTACTTGCTTCCCCCCCATTTAATGTAACACTGTAGTTGTTTTTCCATATCAGTATCTATATTGTATTTTTCAGTATCACAAAATATATTGCTTATATATCTTTGTGAATGTGATGTTTTTAGGATATATTCCTAGATTTATGAACATTTGAAATATTAACTCTGAAAACCAAAACATACACCAAAATAGGTGCCCCAGTTTGCCCGCACACCCATAGTGTATTAGAGTTTCCACTTCCCATCCTCCTTAACAGTGAGCATTGCCAATCTTCTTTATTTTTACGTGAGAGACAAATTATGATTTCACATTATTGTTTTTATTTACATTGTTTGGATTACTGGGGAGGCTGAATCTCCATCCTTTTTTTAACCTTTTAGCTGATCTCTAGTTTTATCTAGAAAGACTAACACCTTATCTAGAAGACTTTTATCTAGAAGACTAACTCCACATTATGACATGAAAAAAGTACAGTATTAGATGTTAATTATAAAAAGCTCCCTGTTGGGTTCTCAGGCTTCAGTTTCTAATATGAGATAAGTGAATACAATGAAATGGGAGGGTTGCAATGTTCTGATGGTCTCATCAAATCAGCAAGTACAAAACACCAGGCTCTCAAATCTTAGCACAGTGGAAAGGGAATCTTGGGATCCCAAAGCACGGCAGTACCTTCCCTGATCTTTAAGATTTCTGCAACGTTAATGGGGCCTGGATTTTTCATCATTCATATGTCTTTCTCCTACATCATTTCTGTACTTACTTTCCAGATATGAAGACAAGGGACTCTTGTTCCACCAGTCTCCCAGCTCACGTGGGAGGCTGCTTGTCCTCCGTTGCCAAATCTGTGCAATCCTGGCACTGTTACAATTCCATTTGGTTCCCACTCTCATTTTCATTGTCAGTGAGAGCATAATGTGCTTCTTGCAAGATAAGGTTATTTGTGTTGCTTCCTCTTTTTTATCATAGGAGAAGCAAAGAACCGAAAGTATAACCCATCAAGTTTCCATAGGTTTAACTTGTATGGGGTCCCAACACCACATTTTAATGATGGACGAGCCATGGCAAAAACTTTATATTGGCTCCATGAACTACAAATGTAAGTTTAATTATATTGTATCCTGAAACAGGTGTTAAATATCATGGAACATGTACTTAAAGAATAGTATGTTGATTAAATTTATTTTTTGAAGAGGTGCAATGCATTGATGTTGTTCAAACATAAAATTAATAGAAAAAGATATGCAGTGATATGTCTTCCAAACTTCCCAGTTCTCCCAGAGATAACCATGATACTGTATGTGTGTGTGTATGTGTATCATTCTATGGTTATTTCATGCCTTTGCAAGCAAATCTGAAGACGTATTTTTAATCTATAGAATCAACCCTATTCATGTTTCTTAAAGATGTGGGCTTTCATATCTCTATAAGATGGTCATATCATATATAACTGAATGGTTATTTATCATTCAGTTTTGTTTCATAGTTATTTGGGCACCTGAGTATCTGACCTAATTCTTGCAAACTGTGACCTTTTTATGCCTGAATTCTAGATAGGACTACTTGCCTAGAAAATTAAAATAAAGTTCCTTAATTTTTCATTTTCTGTGTTATGTTTTATATATAGGTTAACACTTAAGTATTGGGAGATTACTGATAATAATTCATATTTCCTCCTATGCTTAAAAAAACCATAAGATTGGAAATACTGATATAGTGGCTTGAATGGTGGCCCCTCAAAAAGACATTGTTCATATTCTAATTCCTAGAACCTATGAGTGTTACCTTATGTGAGAAAAGGGTCTTTGGAAGTGTAATTAAGTTAAGGATCTTGAGATGAAGAGGTCATTTTTGGATTATCTGGGTGGTTCCTAAATCCAATGACAAGTATCCTTATAAGGGAAGGCAGAGGGAGATTTGAGACAGAAGAGGACAAGACACATAGAGAAGAGGTGATGTGAAGATGGGGGAGATTGGAGTGATGTGGCCTCAAGCCAAGAAAGGCCAAAGAATGATATTTGCCTCCAGATGTTGGAAGAGGCAATGAATAGATTCTCCCCTAGAGCCTTTGGAGAGAATGTAGCTTTGCTGACACCTTGGTTTCTAACTTTTGGCCTCCTGGAATTGTGGGAGAATGTTCTTGTCGTTTAAGGCCACCAGTTTATGGGAATTTGTTACAGCAACCACAGGAACCCAGTACATCGTGCCTGTACTTCTGCACACCAGTTGTGGAAGTAGATTTGTTTTGCCCTCTGCCCTCTTTAAAGGAGACACTGGCCATCCAAGTCTCCATGGGCCTCAGTGTGCATACAAAGTTTGCATGCCCACAGATATTCAACCTGCCTGGCTCATTTGTCTGTGTGGCCCCTGTGATAGCAGCTCCCTATGTTAGAGGCAAGGTGCTAAATACTTTACATGTTATTAATTTAATTTTTCCAACAACTCTTTGAGGTAGCTGTGTTATAATTTTTATCCTTTCAATTTCGCAGATGAAGAATCTGTGGTACAAAGAAGTTAAATCGTGTACCCAATATCATGCAGCTAAAAAGTACTAGGGGTAGAAATGAAACCCAGGCAGCGTGGCTCCAGAGGCTGCCTCTAACCCCCATACCAGGTTTATAGGCACTGGACTCTGTGATCACAGGACTGAAATACTGATTTCCATTCCTCGTCTACTTTTTTATTATGAGTTTCTGATACTTGAATTATTCAAAGCAATAATGGTAAAACATAAACCCAAAACAAATTCTTGTAATATTATATACTAAACCCATATGAAATAGTTTTCTTTAGAGTACAGAAGAAGAACCCATATAGCAAACATTTGTTAACTTGTTAATATTCAAGTAGTTAAACCATTATTTAAGGATTATTAAGGATTATAGATATATGAATTAAATATAGAAATTAATGCCTAAAGGAAGATAACAAAATGTGGTTTATCCATTTTTGAAAGCTTAGAAATGTAAAGCTGTTACCAATTTATAAAAGATCTAAAATAAACACAACAGCAATGTGGTCCTTAAGAATGTCCTAGAGCAGAGCCTTTAGGTTATTAACAAGGACATATTTATCAATGATTTGGTGGGATAGTCATAGAAATATACAATGAATACAACCAAAATGAATGCAGTGTTATGTGTCAATTATATCTAAATTAAAAAAACAAACAAACAAACACTGAATTTGTAAAAGCAGGTAACATGCAGGGATCGTTTTCCTCCAACTTGTCTCTACCCCCAAGGAGACATCATTGATGGAACAATGCTTTATTTGATCATATTTCTTGTATTTTGAAACTTAATTATTGCAAAAGCAATAGAGAGATTCTTCATTGCTTTGGTTTGCTGGATTTTTAAAAGTTTATTTTAATATATAAATCAGAGAGAGAGGGGTGAGAGTAGGGGAGGGGCAGAGAGAGGGAGAGAGAATCCCAAGCAAGCTCCACACTGTTAGTGCAGAGCCTGATGCGGGGACTTGAACTCACAAACCATGAGATCATGACCTGAGCCAAAGTAGGACAGTTAACCAACTGAGGCACCCAGGTGCCCCTGGTTTGCTGGATTTTAAAAAGAACGCACCTCGTCATTCTACAGTGTGATGTCTATTATAATTTTGGAGTTAAGCATGTTTATAATTTAAGGTATCTCAGTTTTATATTTTAATGTAAATTTGGTTTACGCTCAGCTTTTAAGGGATGTATTTCCTCTGTAAAGCTACCTCTATCTATATTCTGTTTACGATCTTTGGTTTGAAGAATCAGAATCTTCAGATGATGGGAGTGTGTGTGTGTGTGTGTGTGTGTGTGTGTGTGTGTGTGTGTGTGTGAAAATTCACACGGAGGCCTTTATTCTGAGTTGTTTAGTGAATGCTGTGAGGTTGTGCAATGATGCTGAAGTTAAGGATATTCCGACAGACATGGCTGCTAACAGATACTTCATAGTTCTCCCAGAAACATAATCTAGGCACTTTTAGGGTGAAAGGAGTAAGCTCCGTGATTTATAATCCTTACCCACTTCATCCCTACATGTTCCTAATTATGCCCTTTGGAGGTGGTTTTTAGAATGTCAACCTTATTTGTTTAAATTATGGCCCTTAAACTGCCATTGATTTATTCTGACTTTACCCATATTGTTCTTTTTTCCCCCTTTTTGAACCAAGGGGAAGTTAATGGAGATATAAGAGATGAATTACTTTATATTTCATCTATTGTTTCTCCACAGAGTGTCACTCTTCTCCAGAAATTTATATGGCTCCGTGTTTCTATAGTACAGGAAACAGTTTTAAAAGCAAATGGAGTTTAAGAATTTAATGTTTATTGTTTTTAGTCTTAGCAAAACAATAATTTATTAATTTTAATGTTATTAAATAGTAGTGTTATACTTTATAGTTCTCAAAAGAAACCTTGTTCATTTAATCACAGTGATAGAAGTAATGAAATTATATTACAGAAAATTGGCAAAATAAATCACCCATAATCCTGTCACCAAAATTCAACCATTATTATCTTTTTAATGTATTTCTTTCTAGTGTAGCTTCCTGTGTAAATGTTGACATAGCTTTAATCACCATGTGATCCTATTTTATACCCTGCTTTCTCACTTAACATAAAATAATTTTATATTGCTGTATATTCTTAATAACCAACATCTAAAATGCATGCAGAGTGTATTCTTGTTATTGTGACATAATTTAATCACCCTCCATGACTAAACATTTATCTCCTTTTTTTTCATTTGTAGTCAATGAGCTACAAATATATATATATATATACATATATGTATACATATACATATATATGTGTATGTATATATATATATATATATATATATATATATACGTACACATACATATATATATATATAAAACTTTCCCACATTTTAAGTTGTTATGTGGATTATATTCTTATGATTGGCTCCCAGATATAGATAAAAGGGAATGACCGTTTTTATGCTTTTTGTGTCATATTACCAAATTATTTCCAAAAAGATTACAGTAATTTGCATTTACCAAGTGTTTTACTGCAAGTTGTACCAATGTTAGGTATTCTGTCTGTCTGTCTCTATATTTGCTTATGTACTATGTTAAAAGTGCCACTTTGTTATTCTTTTATTATACATTTGTTACTGGAGAGTATCATAATTTCTCCATATATTTGCTTACTAGATGTGAGTTATCTATTTATATTCTTTGGTTATTTATTTGTTGCTTAAACTTAGAAATTTTAGGAGTTGCATTTGTGATAATGATATTAACACCTTGGTTGTGTTTACTGAAAAAAATATTAAATCTGCTTGTCTTATTCTTTACACAAAATTTTATATTCTACTATAAACTTATCTTTATAATAGAATATAAATGATAGAAGAATGAACATATACAGATTTTTTTAGCATACAGCTTTTTTTTGAAACTGGATGTATGTTTTGATGACTCAAATGATACTATGGTATTCCTCACCATATGTGTATTTGGCAACCAAGAATACTTAGGTTGACAATTTTCTAATTTTATAGGAAAAGAGGAGCTAAGGTTGTATCTAAGAGAGTTGATGATTTCAAAGAAAAGTTTCAACATCAACTTGGAAGAGTTTTAGATCCGTAAGTTAATAATTAACTTTGAATTGATAGTGTCTTTGGATGGAATTTAAACAGTGCTCTTGTGGTAAATGTTGGTTTGTTTTCTGTTAGGTGCTATCCGTTAATTTAAAAAGTCATCTTTCGTATTAATCAGGGAACTCTACTCTACTCCATAGAGCCTGGGGTTCAAGGAAAGTGCTGAGTCCTCTGAAATGAAGAGGGCATTCGGAGAAAAGGGAGGGAGAATTTTGTGTAAAGCTTTATTTCTGGGATATTAGAAATTTATCATTTTCTCTCTCTCTTCCCTGTGTCTGTCTGTCTGCCTGTTTGTCTCTATTTCCGTATTCTGCTTTGAGTCTGTTCTTAATTTTCTTCTTAACTCTGGGCTTCTGAAGGCCAGGGAAAGCATATATAGCCATTGCTAATGCAAGCGGGAGGTTGGACAGAAGATCTTTTGGAGAACTTCTGTTTGATCTTCATAGTTGGTTATAGGAGAAATATAGGCTATTAAAAACATATGGCAAGTGTATTCTAAATTCCAGAGATGCCATGTGCTGAGTGTTTTAACTAAAGGATTTGTTTTCTTTGATAGCATTGCAGAAACAATGAATGTTCCCCCAGACCACACGTTTGGATCTTGTCTCCATGCCGAGGAGTATGGTAAATATACAAACTTTCCCCTTAAAAAACAAACAGCAACATCCCCACAAAGTTATGCTGTTAAATTCACCATCTCCTTTCCTCAAAGCTTCTAATTTTAAAGGCTTAAAACATTACATTAACATTAATGAGAACAATTTGTAGCACAGGAGAGAAAAAAATGTTCATATTACGTTTGAAATATGTACAGTTTAAAGCCTTTGTGAATGAATACCTTAAGTGTAGTCAAGGCTCAGAACTTTATTTAGAAAATAAATATGGCCTGTATTAAATACACGAAAGTGAGCGAAGCAGCTTTTTGGTGAATTCAAACTTTGGACGAGGCTCTTGTCACTCAATGTGGTATGCAGACTGGCAATGTTGGTGTCCCCTGAGAGTTTCTAAGCCATACAGAGTCCCAGGCTCCACCCCAGACCTACTGAATCTGAAACTGCATTTTGAAATATTCCCAGATGAATTGTAGGCACATTCAAGTTTGAGAAACCCCTCTACTCTACAATCACATAATTAAGAACCACTCTCTTCCCACCAGCCAATCAATCAATTAATCCATAAAGTGGCAGAAGAAACTTGCCAGGATTTTGTCTTTCTTTCTGAGCCATCTGTACGGTAGATATCCAAAGGCAAGACTAGGCTAAGGCTTGTCAGGATTAGGCTGTGTATCAGTGGTTTTCAAAGAGTCTGCAGTCTACCTGCATTAAAATCACCCAGGGAATTTATGAAATATGCAGGTTCCTGGAACCTGTGCCCAGACGTGCTGATCAAGCAGGCTCTTATGTATGCTTAAACTCAAGTTGAAGAACGGCTGTTGAAAAGGCTTTAGCTAAAGCCCACTCACTGACAAATAAGATGTATATTTATTGAGCTTATGCAATAGTGTTTTCGACCAACATTAATCACATTAATTAGGAGATTGTATTTTGGGTCTGTTTTTTAGATGAATTGTTGCATGTTTAATGTATGCCTAAGTGTCTTAGAGGCTCTTCTTACCTGTAAGAGTGGTTAAGAGATGATTTAGGAAATGCATCAATGAGCCTGAAAAGTAAATAGGTAATCATGGTAAATTCTGCTTACTCGAGGGTAGGCTTCATGCTGGTGGGTGCTTCATCTTGCTATCTGTTGGATCCCCGGGGTCTAGCATACAGTACATTTTTCACAAATATTTATAGCATGAATTGGTGAATCCAACACATAGTTTATCATTTTGACAGTTTGACAGCACTGACAAATTTCCTAATAGTTGATCGAAGTTATCCTTACAAATTGAATAAGATAGTGTTACAAAATGAAAAGGAAGAACACTGACATTAATAATTTTAAAAAGATGTAAGTATCAGTACCAGCATTGGTGCTGCATAGTTGAACTGTGAAAGGGGACTGATAAGTCCTCTCTGGACTTTTTCTGGAGTTTATGGATGGAGACAGATTAACTGTAGGTTCTCACCTTTTGTGACCATTGTTGGGGTCAATGAATAGCATTTATTCTGCAGAAAGCTCCTGCTTCTAGGGACTTACTGATTTCTTTACTGGGCCTGAATTTCTCCTTTACACTTACTTATGGAAATAAAGGCAGCTGTGCAAAGAATGTCTCATCCTTAAGGCCTGGAGTTACTGGGTATGTTAAGATGCCTCCAGGAAGCGTGTAAGGGTTGTGCCCAGCTCCGAGTATGCACCAGAACCAAGACCAGTGGACAGTGCTGCATCATGGGAATTGGTTGCAGGCAGAGTACAATCAAAGAGCTTGCTTGGCTTTTCTGACGGCCGTGGAATGGTAGCCAGGTCACGGTCTCTCGGGGCCGGAACTTTACTCCTGATTTCAGCTCTTTAGAGATGACTCTTGAGTAATTGCAAGTGATTTGACATGAGCTTTACAAAATATTCTTTCAGGGCCAGGCCAGGAGAAGATATCAGCATATATATCACTCACCAGGGGTTATACCTAGTGAAGAGTATAGTGGCAAAACCAGGTGGAGTTGAAAAAAACCATCATTCAAATGTTCCTTTTGGATGTTAATGGAGAGGGAAGGCCTCTGAAGGTAAAAACTCAATCAAGAGCCATCTTATGGAGGAATGAGGACCTCTGTTTTACAGAAGAGCCACCCACAGGGTTTATATCAGGGGGAAGGAATGTGGAGGAACAGAAGAAGCCATGCTTATCTGTCAAAAATCACTTTCACTGTCATGATTTCCTCTCACGAAGCCACTTATGCTTTGCCCACTTCAGGGTGGTCCGATGATAGCTGATTCCACTTCAGATGACTTTGTTCTGAGGCACTTGCTGAGTTCCTGGAGCCAGCCTTAGTTGTAGGCTTCTCACCCATATCTACCCGTAAAAACATGACTGTTATCAGAATAGGTGGGATTAGCGCCTGATTTTATAGTGAGTAAGAATCTCAGAGGTGCAATGAGCACCTATTAAAAGAGACCCTTGACAGAGCCTAATATAGGGACTTACACAGAGCAGGTATAAATACTAGTTGCTGCACACTGCACCAATGTAGTGATTTAAATGATTCCATCTAGGATATGACAGTCAGCTGCCAACACGACCCTGCCCCCGAGAAAGCAGGAAGGAAGGGCATTGGCATGAATTGAGGCAAAAGGTTCCTTCTGGTGACATCCACCAAGCCACCGCATCTGAAGCAATGGGGTCAACTCTACTCTGATCTCTGTCACCATTAACATCCAAGGAATCCATTTTCTGGCAAGGAATGGGGCTTAGAGGCAGAGTGTATGTTTGTACTTTCTTTGTGTCATAATCTGGGGAAGTTCGTTTAAGTCATGAAGGATAAGTGGAAGCAAGGTCCAGGTCTAGGGGGCATGTAGTAGGTAGACTGGAGACTTTATTACTTCCAGATAACTGAGGGGATTGTGGGTCAGGACTCAATTAATGGAACTGTGATGAGGGCTGGTCTCCTGTGTAGGTGGTTGTACTGGGGAAGCGGGGCTGAGAAATGGAAACTTGATATGCAGAATGAAGGCAGACTGGAAATTCATATTAGAAGGGAGTAGGTAATTTGAGTTCCATTTTTACAAGGGATCCCAGAGATTTATTAACTTCAAGGCATATAGAGTGGTCCCTTATGGACTCTGCCCCACTTTCAGATCTTCAGCATCGTAGACAAATGTTTGCTAAGAGGCAGATAGGCAAGGGCTTCACGATCTTAGGAAAGACAGCCTAGGAGGGCTGATGAATCCCCTCCCCCAACATTCATTTTGTCAGAAGTATTAAGTTTTATCAGTTATTTTATGTTCTTTTTTATATACAAGGATTTTTTAAAAGTTTATTTATTTATTTTTTAATTTACACCCAAGTTAGTTAGCATATAGTGCAATAATGATTTCCGGAATAGATTCCCGCAATTCATCCCCTATGTATAACACCCAGTGCTCATCCTAACAAGTGTCTTCCTTAATGCCCCTTACCCATTTAGCCCATCCGCCCACCCACAACCACTCCAGCAACCCTCAGTTTGTTCTCTGTATTTAAGAGTCTCTTATGTTTTGTCCCCCTCATATACAAGGTTTTTGTTTTTGTTTTTGTTTTTAACACACTGCATAATAGAATCAGAGTTAGGCATGAGGTTTTTTCATTCAAAGAAGTTGCTAGATCATTCTCTCTTTTAGGATGGGAATAATATTGACAGACTTTATCTGAATTCAGATGAAAGACTTTTTCTCTCCCTCTTTAATAGGAGCTGGTGATCTCATCCATAACAGACTTCCGGGTGAGTATCTTCGAGGCAAGGATAGACAGAGAGCCCTGATTGCAGCAGTGCGACACCACCTCAAGAAAGTTAACTACCAGAACTTTGACACTTTGCTGGCAGCCTTCAGGCACTATGACAAGGTCAGTAGTTGAACAGAACTTTTGGGACTATGCATGGGCTTACAGATTCTGGCAGGCTGGTGTAGATCAGGGGTCAGCAGATTAAGGCCCATGGGTCAAATCCAGTCCACCACCTGTTTTCGTAAATAGTTTTACAGGCCAATTTACTTCGAATATTTTCTATGGCTGCTTTTGCACTATAGATGCCGAATAGGGCATCAGAGACTGAATAGCTTGCAAAACCTAAAATACTTGCTTTTTGGCTCTTGACGGTAAAAGTTTACTGACCCCTGGAGTAGATCAGTGGTCACTGTCAGGGTCACTTGGGAACCTGTTAGAAATGCACAATCTAAGGCCCACCCCAGACCTACTGTATTGGGGAACACGGGGTTGGGGCCTAGCGACAGTGTTTTAACAAGCCCTGCAGGTTGATACACATTCAATTTGATTAACAAGCCCTGCAGCCCTGATACACATTCAATTTGAGAACCGTTGAGGCAGATTTAACTGTACTGTCCTGGGAGCAAGGGGAGGGGGTGGCACCCTAGGTCCCCAGGGAAGACTTCCTGGGTCTAGGTCATTTATACCTAAAGCTGAGTATGTACACGTAGTGCTGTCAAGGTCCAAGTCAGACTTAGAACGTCTCTCCCCTGGGGGAGTGGTTGTGGTTTCAGTTTTGAGCGATAAAATCATTCAGTTTTCAAGCTACTCTAAATTGTAACCTTTGAAAAAGTCAGATAAAGCTAGGGCTGCGTAATAACCTCACACCATTTTAGGCCATCACAGGATTGTTTTTACCGAGCTGCACTGCCTTTGGCTTATACTAAGGTGCACTATTGTGCAAATCTCTTGTGAAATATGGCACAATTTTATTAGTATGCCGATGAGGCTGTTACTTATTTTTGTCACATGCATCCTCTTTATATAGAGAAACCCATTCTTTCTAAAGGAAATTATTGTGTTTCATTTAAGTATCTGGTTTGTTTTTACCTCATGAGTAGCATGGATTTTGTACTGATTGTGAATACCTTTTTGAGTTGGCCTCCAGGAAGCTCAGAGCCAATTCAACAACACATATCTAGTTTTGTGAACATGATCTTACAGCATACATTTTGTGTACTCTTTTTATTCCAGTTTCTTATTTTAGTCCATCTTTATTTTCTCTTTGCTCTGATTTCCTCACTTTTCGGGCTCTGTTTCATTGTACTCATTTTTCTAGGCAGCCTCAAACTATTTTAGAATGAGTCCAATATAAACAAATAAAAGCTCCTAAATAAACCTGTAATGATGCAGCGCATCATAATTTTGATTTGAGAAGAAAAAACCCTGAGCAGAATGATTTTAGTTTATCTCAAAGAGAAAAGATAATGTTTATATCTCCCTTCCAATGTTGAGCACAGTTTAGGAAAAGTTACACTTCACATTTTTTATCTTAAAAAAAAATCTTGATTACTCATTGGCTTATTCAGTTTAATCCATTCATTTTCTTTGTTTTTTTAGATTAGGGGTCTGTGTGCCTGTGTTGTACTGATGAATAAAAAGTGTGTTAACTGTCTCATTTATATTTGTACCAATTATGCAGGGACAAACACCAATCAGTCACCCACTGCATTTCTTACAAAGTTGTGTTTAAAGAAAATGTAAGCATTCAACTGTTTCTCTGGTTTCTAACAGAGACAAATTCTATTTACAGGTAATTTAAAAATGAATCTTCAGACTTAAAATATGTAAGCTAAAATAAGTACATTTTAAACTTGACTCAAATACAAGTATCTTACAAAGATCATAGTGGGGTAAATTTATTTATTTATTTATTAAAAAAATTTTTTTTAACATTTATTTATTTTTGAGACAGAGAGAGAGCATGAACGGGGGAGGATCAGAGAGAGAGAGGGAGACACAGAATCCGAAACAGGCTCCAGGCTCTGAGCTGTCAGCACCGTGCCCGATGCGGGGCTTGAACTCACAGACCGCGAGATCATGACCTGAGCCGAAGTCGGACGCTTAACCGACTGAGCCACCCAGGCGCCCCATGTGTGATAAATTTAGATAGCACTGATACAAATAAGAGAATCTACCACAATACATGGTGCTCTGCTTTTTAAAAATTCTTCATTTAAAATGTAATTATAGGCAAGACGATCATCTTAATAGCTGTTGATTATCTTAGTGAACCACCAGGCACATTCTTTATGATAAAATTAAATTAAGCAGAGAGGAAATTACTGAGAATTATTTAATTTTGATATACCTTTTAAATAGTTAACTTTTAATATGTACAATGTAGTGCTCAGTGTCCTCGAGGAGCTTTTTTTCTGAGAGGGTAATAAGATGTGGGTCTTCCTGGTACAGCTGTAGGATAATTTTTGATTATTTGAATCTTATATGATTGGATGCCCAGATTTAGTTTAATGAAAAACACAAAACGAAACAGAATAAACAAGCCATGATTTCCTGAATGAATCTTCTTAGCTTAGAGGATTAATTCTTTATTTTATTGAACTCTCATTGTACATGAGACATTGTTTCAGATTATGTGTAGACTTTTGACTTCAGAAATTTAAAATCTAGAAGGGAAATAAAAAGACTCATCATGGTCACAGCAGAGTCCCAAATTTTCAAAATAGGTCTATATCATTCCAAATCCTTTTATTCTAAGTATTACCCAGGAAGTAGCTGAGATGACATTATTCCTTTTCAGGCCAGCAGTATTCAGTGATGAGACCCATTGGATATGAGCCAGAAGCTGGTGAGGTTATTCCAAAGCTCAGTCCTACCAGATGGCTATGGATGGTTGGGTGTAGGAAAGGTTCACTGAATACCTTGACCAATAGCTCATTGTTGAGTAACACTTTTGCTATAAGACACACCATTGTCAGGCTGAAAATGGCCCAGAAAGCAAAACACAAGACTCAGATTAGTTTCATGGGCCATCGTCTTGTGCCTGGAGCTGGCTGATTAAACTGGAATAGCAACTCCATAGCTTGAAAATGTGTCAACAGTGTGATGCACCACTAATAGCTCTGAGAGGGGACACAGGTTCCATGTAGACAGATTGGCCAACTTTTGGCAGGAGTCAAAGTAAGGCATGTGGTATGGTAGCCTCTGCCTCAGAGACGTGGAGTGGTTTTCTTTGTAATGATAGGTGTGTCGCCGTGTCTGGTACAACAACGGATCCAGGCAGCAATGGTGGCACTGTGGATGATTTACGCTCAGTCAGAAGCTTGATTTCAGTCTGAGAACGGGCAGAGAAGGGACCCTTATCATAGGCATCTATATGACTTACTCACATGGTTCAGTCAGGAGCTATGATTTGTTACCATAGTTTTCAGACTCAAAAAGAAGTGTTTTTAATCTTCCAGTCTGTAGTTTTCCAAATGGCAAACCAAACAAGCAGGCCATTGGCAATAGTCCAAGAGTCAGTAAAAATATAACAGGTTCATCAAGGGGAATATTGGCCAGAGCAATGAGAGTAGCCTTGAGTTCTGCCCACTGAGTAGATTCACTGTCCATTTTTGATCCTCCATAGCTCTCATTGAGGTTACAAACCACAGCATGTTAGTAAACCAGACCCAGAGACTCTAAGTGTCAGAATCATTAGTCATAGAGACTTGTAACTCAAAGGGGTCATTAGGGTTGTGTGACCCCAAAGGTACTAGCATCCTCTACTTGTGGCTCATTCATAATACAAACATGTAAAGCATCAGTACCAGTTATACATTCAGTAGTGGAATAATATATTCTGCTACAGAAATAATATATTGCTAGTTTTCCTTCTCCACTTTGAGCAAACCCTGCCCACACCCCACTAGCTGAATCCAGACATCTCCTCCCCATAGAGACTGAGTAGGATGATCAATTTGGCACTCATATCCAAAGAGGCCATAAAAGTACATGACTTCACCCCTCTGAAGTTAGGCAGTTTACTTGAACAGATGAATGTGGCATTTGATCTCCCTTGGGGACAGGGAGACCTTGGTCCCACATCTAGTCATCTTTCTCCTTAGAGTAGTTGAGGTTGGCGCATGGAGGAGGGAGGAATCAAGGGTGCAGAGGGAGAGAGTGACTCACTACCTGGTGAATAAGAAACATTCACTTTGAGTTTTGAGTGATATGTAGCTCAATGAAACAAACCACCAAAGTTTTCATTCCACGCAAATCCCTATATTGGGCATTGAAGTCATCACTGTTGGCACCATCTGTTTCAGTTTTGATTTAACAGCCATATCCTACATAGCTTTTCAGCTAGGGCTATGGGGTTCACATTTTTGTTTGACTTGGGCTTGCAGCAGAGATTTTTATAAAGTAGTCTACATTAGTCCAGGGAATTTGCAGCCCCCCTGTCGAGATAATATGTTTTAAATTCTCATTCTCTTTCAACACAGGCATCAGGGATGTTTTCCAGGACTAGGGATCTGACTGCAGGAATTTATCTAGAGTTTATTGGTCAGTTCCTCATTCTCCAGGGATCACCTTCATCAGCACTGTAAACCCAGTCCTGAGTGTAAGAGCTGAATACTAGTCAATGAGTCATTTATCACCTCTTGGGAGTTTGTCTCAGGGAAATTTCTCTGAGAGGGCCAAAGCTCCCTTATAGCAGCTAGGACGCACTGCAAAAATACTCAGACCTTTTACTCTCCTCTCCAAATGGACTTAAGGGTTGATAGACTCCAGGAGGAGTCTCCAGAGTGGTAAGACGTCTCAGCTCTTGCCCTTCCTCCTTAACAAGCATTACGTGTTCTGCCCTTTTAGTTCCCAAGGGAAACTAGCTGGTTCCTGCCCATAGCCTTCATAAATTTCCCTCCTTCCACACACAGTGTAGGTACTCCTTTAGCTGTTGTCTGGAAGAAGGTGGAAATTCTCCTGCTTCCCCTACCAGGATGAATCTTAGTGCTAATTGTTACAATGGGCCAGATTGGTAGCATGTCCCTCTTGCCCATAGGAATGTTAACAACAAGCAGGCAACTGTCTGCTGTACCTCTGTGCACTTGGCCTACAATTACTTCCCCAATTTCCCCTCATTACCAGAGAGTGGAGTGGAGGGCCATTTAGTGCTGTTTGAGCACCAGAGGTGTTAAAAACTTTGAAAGTATGGGAAATGGTAGAAAGCTGTCAAAAGCACAAGATGTTGGTTAAATGAAATGTCAAGCACAAATCATGGTTACACCTGCCCTACCACAACGTGATTTAAAGAAAAAAAGTATTTGGAAAAAAAATTATTAAAATAGAATGAACAAAGATTCTGAGCCACACCCTGCTCCAACCAGGGTTGGAATTACTGTGCGCATGTTAGTATGATACAATGAAGACTTACCTTAATAACTGCCTGCTCTTTTGTAAAAAAATAAGATAAATTCATTGAATTTATGTGATAGATCTCTTTTTTTTTCTTAAATGAAATAATAGATGTTGCATACTCTGCTCTTAAAGATGATGCTTGCTTCATCTTTTTCTGCTTTGTGTCTAACAGAATGGAGACGGGGCGATAGATAAAGCTGAGCTTCGGGAGGCTTGTGATCAGGTCAGCTTGCACTTAGATGAGACGCTCCTGGCCCAGCTATTTGACTACTGTGATGTGGATAAAGATGGACTGATTAACTACCTAGAGTTTGCAAATTTTCTTAACTGGAAAGATAAAATGCCTCTGAAAGAGTATGAAGAGAGGGTCATTATTAAAGGTATTTAATTTTTGAAGATTTGCTAACTTCTTCAAGGGACTTTTATGTTTTTACTTTTCTAGAAGCTTGACTCTTGTCAACTTTAATATACAATATTAAATATGCACATACATATATTATTTGCTTGTTTATCCATAGAATACCTGTGGAAGGACAGGAAAGAGTTTGATGACATTTAAGGGGAACCAGGTAGCTAAGGGACACGGTGGCAGCAAGACTCACATTTTAAAAAAAATTTTTTTTTTCAACGTTTATTTTTATTTTTGGGACAGAGAGAGACAGAGCACGAACGGGGGAGGGGCAGAGAGAGAGGGAGACACAGAATCGGAAACAGGCTCCAGGCTCTGAGCCATCAGCCCAGAGCCCGACGCGGGGCTCGAACTCACGGACCGCGAGATCGTGACCTGGCTGAAGTCGGACGCTCAACCGACTGCACCACCCAGGCGCCCCAAGACTCACATTTTAATCTAGGTGTTTGTATCTCTTGAATTTGGAACTATGTACTCCTCATTCAGAAGAAAAAAATTAAAAGCAAAACAGTTTACACAGAGACCTAAAACACTAAAGACAGTTCCTCAGAAAACTGAAAACCATTGTCTTAATTAGCTCCCCTCCCCCAGGAAAAGTCAACAGTAAAATAGAATTTGACGTAAGAACACTTCTTCTATTACATTTTCTTACATTGACTTCCTACATCACTAACCATATATTGATAGACATATATTCTGTGTATATGGACATGTGTGTATATTTTAAATGTAGCTAAAATCACAGTGAATGTACCATTTTTATTTGACTTTTTAAACTTTAGCTTTCAAATTTCTATGGAATTAAGAAATAGTTTTATGGTAAACTTTTCTGTAAATTTCATTTTCAGTTCCCTCATGCTGATATATTATGAATTACTAAGCCATTTCCTTACTCTTTGAAATTTAGGTTGTTTCCAGATATTTTGAAAGTAATATTGATAACACTCAAAAAGCTTTGTTTCTAATTATATCTCATTTCTTATGAATGTTATTATTGTCCCAGAAGAACTCTGTATTTTCATTTTGCTTTTCTAAATGATTGTAGCAGTCTGTGATTGTATCAGCAAAATCTTTGAGGTTTGACCCTAACTTTGCTACCACTGAGTATTATTTCAAACATTCTTGTAATTTAGTTGTTATGATACTTGTTTGCTTTAATGTTCAAATCTTGATTATTAAGGAAGATTAACTTTTTTAAAAGACTGTTTACGTTTTTTATCTCCTCTTGGAATATTTTTCTCTAAAAAGTGAAGTTATTACTGTTTTTACTTTTATTTCTGGGTCATGCCTTCCTGCAAGGTCAAAACCAAATTTGGGGCTTTATTGATGATGTGTGACCCCTTATGGGTTTCTGAGATGGCCTTTCTATTCTAACCACAAGGAAAGCAGGAAGTTCTTCTCTGCCTAATGAAGATTTTATGGAAAACATTTCTACCCTCGTCCTCTCAGAAATACAAAGGGGTGATAGATTTATTTTCTTCTTGGCACAACTCATGGAATAGTGGCCGAGGGCTGAAGCTGGTTTGAAACCAGATTTTCAAATTGTTCTTGGTTTTTGGGTTCTGACTTCATCAGCCATTTTCAATGGAGTCCTTGAAATTTTTCACCTTCTCAGAATCTTCTAAGATAGTGGCCAGTGGTTTAGTCAGGAAGGGCTCAGGAATGTTTCGCCAGGAATTTTTTTTTTTTTAATTTTTTGGAGAGAGAGTGTGAGCACAGGTGAGTAGGGGTTGGTGGGGAGAGGGACACAGGGAGAGGGAGAGAGAATCTTAAGCAGGTTCCATGCTTAGTGCAGAGCCTGACGTGGGGCTCAATCCCACAACCCTGGGATCACCATCTGAACTGAAATCAAAAGTTTCAACTGAATTTCAACTGATTGAGCCACCCAGGTGCCCCTGACAGGAATTTTCTTATATCAAATTCTATATTACTGTTGACTTCTAGAGGAAAAGAGGTAAGTGTTCTAAGGTAGTGGCTTGGTTTCTTTCTTCCTTTCTTTGTTTTTCTTTTCTTTCTTTTCTCTTTTCTTTTCTTTTCTTTTCTTTTCTTTTCTTTTCTTTTCTTTTCTTTTCTTTTCTTTTCTTTTCTTTCTTTCCTTTCCTTTCCTTTCCTTTCCTTTCCTTCATTTCTTTCTTTCAAGTTACTGTTTTTTATTATTTTTTACTTTTGAAATTAAAAAAAAATTCCAGTTAGTTAATAAGGAAGTAGCTTTCTAACAGTTTTCTGAGAAACTGTTTCTCATACTTTGTCCAGATTTCTGCCTTTTGAGGGGTGCAGGGACAGCATTAGAGGTTTTGGAACACAAGGTCTGAAAGTGTTCATGGCAACAATTGGCAGGAGCTGAATAGGGGCTGCAGACTTTAGATAGGCGTGTCTTTTCTGGTTTGCCATGGTTCTCACCCCAATCTGATACTGGGGTTCCATTTGCCTTTGCAACCCTTGCTTTCCCAGAACCCTGAGAGTTCTTCTAGGAATTGAAAGACCACAGCGCCCTCTAGTGCTGGCTGTGTAGCTACCAGGTCTGTGAAAAAGCTGTGTCAGGAATTCAGTCCTAAATTTCGGAATGACTCAGTAAAGTAAATCTTCAAAAAGACAGAGTCTTAGAATTGGAGTTTTACCTCAGGGTTTTCTTTTATATACCGATTCGAGGAGGTATATAACCTAACCCTAGATGATTTATATAATCGGTTCTTGAGCTCACGCTGTGTTCTCACTGCCAGTCCAAATGTTGCAATAAATGGGGTTCCCTGCCACCATCAGGCATGGGTGGAATTTACAACCCCGATATGTCTTCTCCCTCCCTCCTTGGGGGAGAACTCTGGAAACAACTCTGGTAATCCTGTAGTTCAAGTTAAATATGAAAATAAATTCTAATTTTTTTTTTTTATTTTTTTAAAAATTTTTTTTTTTTCAACGTTTATTTATTTTTGGGACAGAGAGAGACAGAGCATGAACGGGGGAGGGGCAGAGAGAGAAAGGGAGACACAGAGTCGGAAACAGGCTCCAGGCTCTGAGCCATCAGCCCAGAGCCTGACGCGGGGCTCGAACTCACGGACTGCGAGATCGTGACCTGGCTGAAGTCGGACGCTTAACCGACTGCGCCACCCAGGCGCCCCTAATTTTTTTTTTTTAAAGGAGAAATAGGTTCCATGGTTTCATTTGGTCTCTCAGATTTAAAAGCTTTATTTTAGAGTAAAGCGAGTGGAGTGGCAAGAAGAAACCTTAGGCTACATTGGGATTCCCATATATGTCATCAGCCTGCCCTTGCTCTCCCACAGTGGGACGCTGGCTTCAGTGGAGGGTTTCCATCAGCCCAGTCTCTGTCTCCACCAGCAAGGAGGGACTAACCAGGAAAATGGATTTTGCTGTAGAGCAGTAAGCACCAAGTAGTAATTTCTTCCTGTACTCCCCCCCCCCCCCCCCAACTCCCCTGCCTTTCCCTCTTTGCTTGAAGGTAGAAAACCAGATTGTGCAAACCCTGCGGAGGCTAATATTGAAGAATCTGAACCAACTCTCCTGATAAAGCCAGAAGATACTGTCTTAAAAGAACCAGGGAGCTCAGAAAAGACTCTCCGGACACTTCTGAGGCCAAGTGATAAAGTTTCTAATCACTATAAGACAACTTCTTCTGAGATCAATGCGGTTGTAGGAGCTGTTCCTTCTCTTTGTGAGTATGTCACGTTATTTGCTGAGTTCTAAAAGGATCAGCAAACATAGAAGTGTTCTTTGTCCTTGTATTATCCCCAGTCTCTTATCTTCATTAGGCTGTTTCTCAAAGCCTAGGACCTTTCATTCAGTTCTGTATTTGAAGCAACCAGGGGGGTCTCAGTAAATGTAGGGAGAACTGAACTATTGTTAATGATGACCCAAGTAATATGATTCTCTCAACACTAATGAAATTGATCTTTGATGAGCAGAATATTGAATATTACGCAGACTTCACCAACTGTTAGGAGACTTATAAACCATGTGATTCTTAGCTACAAACAGATTTGCCTTCAAATATTTGAAGAGCTGTCACAAAACTCTTCTCTGTACCTTCATTCTCCTTCTGCTAGTTTGCTAGGGCTGCCATAACAAGTACTGCAAACTGGATGGCTCAAACAACAGATATTTATCATCTTATGGTTTTGGAGGCTGAAAGTCTGAGGCCAGGGTATTGATGGGAGTTGGTTCCTTCCAGAGCTGTGAGGGAGAATCTGTTCCAGGCTCCTCTCCTAGATTTTGACAATTTTTGGTGTTCCTTGGCTTCTGCTGTATCACCCTGATACCTGCCTTCACCCTCACATGGTGTTCTCCTGTGTGAGATGCCCCCTTTTGTAAGGACCCCATTCACATTGGATGTGTGGCCTACTCTACTCCAGTATGACCTCATCTTAATTAATCACAAATACAATGACTATTTTTTTAATGATTTATTTATTTTCTTTTTTTTAATGTTTATTTTTGAGAGAGAGAGAGAGAAAGACAGAGCATGAGCAGGGGAGGGGCAGAGAGAGAGAGGGAGACAGAATCGGAAACAGGCTCCAGGCTGCAAGCAGTCAGCATAGAGCATGATGTGGGGCTCAAACCCACAAACCGTGAGATCATGACCTGAGCTAAAGTTGGATGCTTAACCAACTGAGCCGAAGTTGGATGCTTAACCAACTGAGCCACCCAGGCACCCCGCAATTACTCTGTTTTTAAATAAGGTCACATTCTGAGGTACTGGTGGTCAAGATTTTAACATACAAATCTGGGGAGAATATAGTTCAACTCATAACACCTCATTATCTTAATATTGAGCATGATGATTCTTGGCTAGTTAGAAAGATTATTTTATGTTGATCAAGATCACTTCCTGAGACTAAGGACATGACTAAGGATTTGCATGTTTTTCTTAACTGGATTTTTTAGATATGCCATATATTCTGGTGTAATGAGCTTCTATCCCATTAGAATAGTACTGTCCAATAAAAATATAATTGGAGTTATATGTATTTAAAAAATTTTAGTAGCGGGGCGCCTGGGTGGCGCAGTCGGTTAAGCCTCTGACTTCAGCCAGGTCACGATCTCGCGGTCCGTGAGTTCGAGCCCCGCGTCAGGCTCTGGGCTGATGGCTCAGAGCCTGGAGCCTGTTTCCGATTCTGTGTCTCCCTCTCTCTCTGCCCCTCCCCCATTCATGCTCTGTCTCTCTCTGTCCCAAAAATAAATAAACGTTGAAAAAAAAAAAAAAAAGAGAGAAAAAAATTTTAGTAGCCACATTAAGGAAAAGAAACAGGGAGGGGCGCCTGGGTAGCCAAAGTTGAGTATACAACTTTGGCTCAGGTCATGATCACAGTTTGTGAGTTTAAGCCCCATGTTGGGCTCACTGCTCTCAGTGCAGAGCCCGCTTTGGATCCTCTGTCCTCTCTCTCTCTGCCCCTTCCTGCTTGCACTCTCTCTCTCTCACAAAAAAAAGAAGGAAAAAGAAACAGGTGAAATCAATTTTAATAGTATATACACTTTATATATAATACATAGATCTTCCACATACCTTTTCAACAAGTAATCAATACAATATGATTAAATATTTCACTTTTTTGGGAGTACTAAATCTTTGAAATTCAGTGTGTATTTTACCCTTACATCACATCTCAACTTGGACTAGCCCATTTCTTTTTCTTTTTTTCTTTTTTTTTAAATATTTCTTTTTTATTTTTTGAGAGAGAGTGAGTGCATGCATGCAAGCAAGGCAGGGGCAGAGGGAGGGGTAGGGAGAGAATCTCAAGCATGCAGAGTCCAATGCAGGGCCCAATCTCATAATGTGAAATCATGACGCAAGCCGAAATCAAGAGTCAGATGCTTAACGGACTGAGCCACCGAGGCACCCCCGACTAGCCCCATTTCAAGTGTGTACTCAATAGTGACAGGTGACTGGTAGCTACTGTATTGTATAGCTCAGTTGTAGAATGTCTATTTTCCTCTCTCATTGATGTCCTAGGTTATCCCATCTATGGTGTTCCAACCATTCGGTCTGATATCCCTGCCCCCCGAATTCGTCGCATCAGTGATAGAACTAATTATGGTGAAGAGGGCAATGCCTATTCATTACTACATCCTACCATCTTTGGCCAGAAAGGAGTGTTTGAAAGAGACTTCTTCAAGATAAGATCTAAAAAAGAGGTAGAGTGTATTATTTCAAAAGAGTTGAAAGACATGTCAACTTTGCGTAAACACACAAAGATGAAAATGCTTATTTATCAACAACTATTTAATTTTAGACTTTTAAAAAGTTGAGCTTTTATGTTACAAAAGTCATCAGGATCCCCAAATAGAGGATTCTTAAGGATACTATTTAGTTTGGTTGTGACATTTTGGTACAATTGTTGGAGCAGAGTAATGATAGGAAACATTACTCTCATATGATACATCCACTAGGACCTATGTATAAAAAGAAATGTTTTCCTAAGGAACTCAATCAAAAGAGATCACTCCTTTCCTTGTGTAAGTATCTCATGGTTTTATATCTCCAACACCAAAGAGTAGGCATGAGAAGGGCCACTCTGCCACCCTCCTTATATACTGCTATCTGATTTAAAATATTCCATCCTGTTGCCACGTCCTTTGTCAGCCCATGTATCTTGTTTCTGTTTTGTTTGTTAGAAAACATGGTCCTCATATTCCAGGTGATTTTCTTCCTAGGTGGGTTAGAAAACAGGAGTGACCAGCTACATCAGAATAGCCACTAGGGTTCTTAGGGCCAAGGATTAATAGCAATGCATGGTCAGCCTGCTTGATCTGCACTCGTGGAAGGCAGCGTGTAATCTAGGACACAACTGCTGCTTCAGAACTCTCATATCCAGAGCTAGGAATGATATGAGGAGACATGTAGACATATGATGCTTTCTGAGACTTCAGATGAAGAGTTGATTACTTGAAAATTTACTAATTCCTACCTTAGTTATGACAGATTCATTCTAACAATTCATCCCCACTGAGGTAGGGGACAGAGGAAGGGAGAAATTCAGAGGAGAGGCCTTTTGCCTGGCCTTTGGGACCACCCCAGGGGATCAGACAAGGGACACCCCAGACTGTGTTTTCACATCCCTTAATTACTCTAACGGCCACATGAAATGGAAGTTCAGGGTTGCCAAAAGAAACAAAAATCTCCTGCTTGTTGCATGTTGCCTAAAATTCTTTTAACTAGGAAGTCATCCTTTGTCTCACACATCTGGAAAAAAAAAGAACCCAGATGAGTGGCTGGAGTGAGAATGGACGGGTTTCTGGAAAGATCAGCTAATCTGTGTATTACAATGGAATGGGGACCTAAGGGAGGGATGCCTCCTGAGGAGGGGGAAAGGAAGTGGAGGAGGAGGCCATTTCAGGAGTTGACTCTGTGGGGACACTCCTTACCTGTCACTGTGGGTGGGGCAGCAGGAAAACGCTGTTCTGCACAGGGGCACTTAGGTGTTTTGCTGTACAACTGCAGCTTCTGCAGCTCTTCTGAATTTCAAGTGTAGTTGATCATATGGTTAATTTCCCAGGAGGGCACATCATTTCTCCAGGATCTTTAAATTGTTAAGATTCCGCTTAATAGATGTATTCTGCAACTCTTCTATTTCTTTGGCTTTCCTATTCGCTGTCTAACCTTTCTATTTCCCTCTGCTTTTTTTTTTTCTGTGTGCTTCATAATAAATGTTTTTCCTTCTTTAAATTTAATTTTTTTTTCAAATCTTTTATTTCCTCTACTCACTCTAACATTTCTTTCTACTTCTATGTCTTATCTTTCCTTCCTTATGTTTTCCCTTAATAATTATCATTGCAGAGAGGTTGCTAACCAAAGTTTGCTAGCTTTCAGTATGTTCAGATTTTAGTTTGCTCAGTTGTTCATGCATGCTTTATCTCTCTGGCATTTGCACATTCACAACTGTAAAGTTTATATCGGGCCAGTTAGGGACATTTTATAAATGATCCTATTTTAGAGAAGGGAATTTTCAAGGGGTTTACCTGACATACACAAGATCCTAGTGACAAGAAGTGAGTGAGATGGAACTTAAATCCAATGTGTCTTCTCTAACTTTTTATTCTTTCTGCTTGAATTTGGCTGCTACCTTAAAAAAATTTTTTTTAATGTTTATTTCTGAGAGAGAGAGAGAGTGCGAGCAGGGGTGGGGCAGAGAGAGAGGGAGACACAGAGTCCGAAGCAGGCTCCAGGCTCTGAGCTGTCAGCACAAAGCCCGACATGGGGCTTAAACCCACGAACTGTGAGATCATGACCTGAGCCAAAGACGCTTAACCGACTGAGCCACTCAGGCACCAACTACCTTTTAAAATAACCAGAAACACTTAAATAGTTGAAAGTGATTTTATATATGGGTTAGTATAGGTGAATACCCTCTTAATTGCATTAATGCTTATTTATTTATTTTGAGAGAGAGAGTTAGAGTGTGAGTGGGGGAGGGGCAGAGAGAGAGGGAGAGAGAATCTCAGTCTGTCAGCGCAGACCCCAACATGGCTCATTAAGATCTCACTAACCATGAGATCATGACCTGAGCTGAAATCAAGAGTCAGATACTTAACTGATTGAGCCACCCAGGCACTCTAAAAATATTAAAGATATTAAAATACAAATTTAAAAACATAGATCTCAGTCTGACTTTCCATTTTTCCCCTAGATTGCAGAGATATTATGTAACATTGGTGTCAGGCTTTCTGATGAAGAATTTGAAAATGTATGGAATCTTGCATCAAAAAAACATCACAGAGGAGAAGTTTCTGTAGAGACCATCAGAAATGTTCTGGATGAGCTACAACATGCAGACCGGATCAAGTGTAAAACAACCATGTGATATTTTTGGAGTTCATTCATTTAAAAAAAGAAATGTTAAATCTGTGTTCATTAAAATGTTGAGTCCATTTTGGTTTTAGATATGTTAGATGTCAGTAGTCACTGAAGTAGGACTCATATGCCTATGTGTATTGCTAATAAATTTGATTTGGGATTTTAAGATTTATTGTATTGTTTTCTGTAAAACACCAAACAACTTGATGAGCACTTAGAGTTAATCTTTCATCTCACCAAAGGCCTAGTTCAGAATGATGTAGATGTTTGTAATGAAAGCATTGTAGACAGATGCTTAAGAAGTCTATGCATTTTAGTTGGTTGAATGAAATTCAAAGTCTAGTTTGTGATACTAGGTTGACAAAATTTTGCCTTCAATCTTTTGTTATTTTTCTCTTGAGGTGTCACTATGACAGAATGTAAGCTTAGCAAGCTTTCAATCCGTGTTAGCATCTGAGGAAAACAAACACAAGGAGCAGAATTTAGAGAAGAAAAGCTGGGGTTCCAACAATGACACGATAGCCATTAGTTTTAATGGCTATTTAATATTCCTATGGCTATTTTAATGGCTATTTAATATTCCTATGGCCATTTATAGCAGCATTATCCACACTAGCCAAATTATGGAAAGAGCCCAAGTGTCTATCAACTGATGAATGGGTAAGGAAGATGTGGTGTTTACACACACACACATACATATACCCCCCCACACACTAGAATATTACTCAGCCATGAAAAAGAATGAATTCTTGCCATTTGCACTGATGTGGATGGAACTAGAGTGTGTTATGCTACATGAAATAGGTCAGTCAGAGAAAGACATATCAAATGATTTCACTCATATGTGGAATTTAAGAAGCAAAACAAATGAGTGAAGGGGAAAAAAAGAGGCAAACCAAGGAGCAGACTCTTAACTATAGAGAACGAACTGATAGTTACCAGAGGAAAGGTGGGTGGAGGGATGGGTTAAATGGGTGATGGGGATTAAGAAGTGCACTTGTGGGGCGCCTGGGTGGCGCGGTCGGTTAAGCGTCCAACTTCAGCCAGGTCACGATCTCGCGGTCCGTGAGTTCGAGCCCCGCTTCGGGCTCTGGGCTGATGGCTCGGAGCCTGGAGCCTGTTTCCGATTCTGTGTCTCCCTCTCTCTCTGCCCCTCCCCCGTTCATGCTCTGTCTCTCTCTGTCCCAAAAATAAATAAACGTTGGAAAAAAAAAAAAATTAAAAAAAAAAAAAAAAAAAAGAAGTGCACTTGTGATAAGCACCAGGTATTGTACACCTGAAATCTATGTGCACTGTATGTTAATTAACTGGAATTTAAATAAAAACTTAAAAAAAAGTCTTCCTATGGCCAGAAAAGCATATTGCCCTTAAAGTATGTGAAGAGGACACAGCTGACCCACCATTACTTGCAGCTTTAGAGCACTCTTAGTAGCAAATTGCACACAATCATTTCCTCTCATGCCTTGGCCCGCTGATGCTCTGGCCTGATGAAGCAGGGATGGTGAGAAGGTGTGACCTCAGCATAGTGTGTTCTTCCTGTACATCAAAAGCACCAGTGTGGGTTAAAGCCACCACTGAAGCTTGATTAGTAATACAACTTGATTAACTGAATTATCAATAAAATGTATTCCGTCAATGTTTTTCTGTGACAGACTTTGAATTTTGTTGTTCATTGTCTATTAGTATGAAAAATTACTGTTTAAGATACTGTCGTTACAGTGTAGTCTACCATTACTTATAAAAGAGAGAGAGAGAGAGACCTAAAGTTTAAAAAATTGCCCATTCTCTAGAAAATGTAATTTTATAATTCATTTATTATATGGGTAATTTATTTAAAAAAATATTTAAGTTTATTTATTTTGAGAGACAGAGAGACAGAGACAGAGACAGAGAGAGAGAATGCATGAGTGCAGGGGAGGGGCAGAGAGAGAGAGAGGGAGAGAGAGAATCCCAAGCAGTCTCCATGCCACCAGCACTGAGCCTGAGGTGGGACTGGAACCCATGAACCGTGAGATCATGACCTGAGCTGAAATCAAGAGTCAGATATGCAACCAACTGAGCCACCTAGGCGCCCCATAAAGCCACTATTTTCAAGACTAAGGGACATAACTGACTCTCCTAATACATAAAAACAAACACAGGAAGTTAGACAAGCGGCACGTGGGTGGCTCAGTTGGTTACACATCTATTTCAGCTCAGGTTCAGCCTCGCATTGGACTCTGCACTGACAGTGGAGAGCCTGCTTGGAATTCTGTCTTCCTCTCTCTCTGCCCCTCCCTTGCTCATGTTCTCTCTCTCTCAAAAATAAATAAACTTAAAAAAAAAAACTAAAGTAGATTAATCACTTATAAAACTGTATCGAGGTTAAAGCACAAAAGCAGTAAAATCAATTATACAAAAGTCAGTCAAGGGATTCACAAAATAAAAGGTTGCAAAGTATGACATTATGTACATAAAACATGGTTGGTGGGGAGTAAAAACTTAGTGCTTTTAGAATGGGTTCACACCCTATGTTTGACAATATTGCTATGTGCATAAGATGTTATATATAAGCCTAATGATAACCACAAATCAAAAATGTATAATAGTCCTGTCAGTTAAGGGTCTGACTCTTGATTTCGGCTCAGGTCACGATCTTGCAGTCATGAGATCAAGCCCCGCATTGGGCTCTGTGCTGACAGCATGGAGCCTGCTTGGGATTCTTGCTCTGCCCCTGCTCTGCACTCTCTTTCTCTCTCTTTCAAAATAAATAAGATTTTTTTTAAAAAAGGAAAGGAGGGGCGCCTGGGTGGCGCAGTCGGCTAAGCGTCTGACTTCAGCCAGGTCACGATCTCGCGCTCCGTGAGTTCGAGCCCCGCATCGGGCTCTGGGCTAATGGCTCAGAGCCTGGAGCCTGTTTCCGATTCTGTGTCTCCCTCTCTCTCTGCCCCTCCCCCGTTCATGCTCTGTCTCTCTCTGTCCCAAAAATAAATAAACGTTGAAAAAAAAATTAAAAAAAAAAAAAGGAAAGGAAATAAAAGATCTCTAAATTGGCAATGAAAAAGTAAGACTTTCACTAATTACGGTTGACATGATACTAAATATAGAAAACCCTAAAGACTCCACCAAAAAACTATTAGAACTGATAAATCAGTGAAGTCACAGGATATAAAATTAATATACATAAATATGTTGCATTTTTATACACTATTAATGAAGTAGCAGAAGGAGAAATTAAGAAAACAATCCCACTTAAAATTGCACCAAAAATAATAAAGTACCCAGAAATAAACAACCAAGGGGGTGAAAGATCTGTATTTTGAAAACTATATATTGGGGCGCCTGGGTGGCTCAGTCGGTTAAGCGGCCGACTTTGGCTCAGGTCATGATCTCGTGGTCCGTGAGTTCGAGCCCTGCATCGGGCTCTGTGCTGACAGCTCAGAGCCTGGAGCCTGTTTCGGATTCTGTGTCTCCCTCTCTCTGACACTCCTCCGTTCATGCTCTGTCTCTCTCTGTCTCAAAAATAAATAAACATAAAAAAAAATTTATAAAACTATATATTAATGAAAGAAATTGAAGAAATCACAAGTGGAAAGATGCTGTGCTCATGGATTGGAAGAACAAATATTGTTAATATGTCTATACTACCCAAAGCATTAAATATCCACATATTTAATGCAATATCTATTACAATCCCAACATTTTTCACAGAACTAGAACAAATAATCCTAAAATGCATATGGAACCACAAAAGACCCTGCATCAAAAATAGACACCGTAGATCGATAGAACAGAATAAAGAGTTCAGAAATAAACCCATGCTTTTATGGTCAATTAATCTATGACAAAGGAGGCAAGAATATACAGTGGGAAAAAGACAAATGGTATTGAAAAAACTGGACAACTACATGGAAAAGAGTGAATTTGGACCACTTCCTTATACCATAAACAAAAATAAAATCAAAATGGATTAAGGACCTAAATGTGAGACCTGAAACCACAAAATTCCTAGCAGAAAACATGGGCAGTAATTTCTTTCATATCAGCTATAGATACATTTTTCTAGATATGTCTCCTCTGGCAAGAGAAACAAAAGGAAAAATTAAAGTATTGGGATTACACCAAAATAAAAAGCTTTTGCATAGCAAAAGAAACCATCAATAAAACAAAACGGCAACCTACTGAATGAGAGAAGATATTTGCAAATGATACATCAGATGAGGGGTTAATAACCAAAATCTATAAAGATCTTATATAACTTAACACCAAAAAAATATTAATAATAAAAGAAATTTAAAACTACAATAAAAAATAGTCCAATTAAAAATGGGTAGAGGACCCGAATACCCATTTTTCCTAAGAAGACATTAGGATGGCCCTACAGACACATGAAAAGATGGCCAAAATCACTATCAGGGAAATGCAAATTAAAACCACAGTGAGATATCACTTTACATATGTGAGAATGGCTAACCTAAAAAAACATGCAAAAACAAACAAACAAACAAACAAACAAACAAGTGTTGGCAAGGATGTGGAGAAAAAGGAACCTTTGGGTGCACTGTTGGTGGGAATGCAAATTGGTGTAGTCACTCTGGAAAATAGTATAGAGGGTCCTCAAAAATTAAAAATAGGATAACCATATGGTTCAGTAATTCCACTGCTGGATATTTAGCCAAAGAAAATGAAAACACTAATTCAAAAAGATATATGAACCCCTATGTTTATTGCAGCATTATTTAAAACAGCCAAGATACAGAAGCAACCCGTGTCCATCCATAGATGAATGGATAAAGTAGAGGTGGTATGTGGGTATACATACATACCTATGGAATGTTATTCAGCCATGAAAAGAATGAAGTCTTGCCATTTGCAATGACATGGAGGAACCTAGGGGGTGTAATGTTAAGTGAAATAAGCCAGTCAGAGAAAGACAAATACCGTATGATTTCACTCATATGTGGAATTTAAGAAACAAAACTAATAAAGAAAGAAAGACAAAAGGACAGACTCTTTGGCAAACCAGGTTGCCAAAGGGGAGGTAGGTGAGGGGACGGGTGAAAAAAAGAGGTTTACATTACACTTATCTTGATGAGCACTGAGAACTGTAGAGAATTGTTGAATAGTTGTATTATACCCCTGAAACTAATATAACTCTGTATGTTAATTATAATTGGGGGGTAAGAAAACCAGCCTTTAATATGTGGACTAACCTGCCGTAAGCAGTATGCCATCTCTGACCAAGGTTCAGCAAAAAGCGGACAGCCCAACCGTGAAACCAGCTGCACTGCACCAGGTCAGCTCCTGGAATCAAACAGCTCATGGTGCTTGGGATGCTGTGAGGTGCATGATGCTGGAGATTTTCTTTTCATGCAGATGAACATCTTGTATTTGGCTATATTAAGAAAGTATGAGGAACTGTCATCTCAATCAAGTTTCATGCCTTCAATGATTTCTAATTCATCATTTAGTTTTTTTCCACTCTTTGCTAAAGTGACATCCTTTCCCCCAGATTGTGTTGCATCAGAAAAGTAGTGCTGATTTCTTGATTCCTATTTGTAAGAATTATGGTCCTGGCATGACACGGTCTTCAGGCCCTCACGCTTCACTAAATCTGGCCACATGGTGTCATAAAATGCTTAGCAATTTTAGTTTATCAATCAGACTCTTCTTGAGGAGCAAACTGAGAGCATTTGATATGAATAACAAATCTGGATTCGTGACCTTAGGAAGGACACCGAAACTTACAAAGCTGTGGCTTTCTTATTTACAAAATGGAAATAACATAAGTCCCTTATGAACTTGTAAGGCAGCTTTGATGGCATATGTGAGCACCTAGAACCATTTTAGCTCAATAAATAGGAGTCAAAAGACCTGATTCAGGTCATAGCTCATCTCACCTACTTGTAAGTACTATTTTGTTCTCCATATATTAATATAATTATGTTGACTTCTTCTTCGTTTTGTCCTCATCCCCCTGATTCTTTTTCTTAAGTAAGTGTCCATCGTTGATTTTGGCAGATTCGATAATCCCCACTGACTTACTGCTCTAGGTAATTTAGAATCCACCTGGCATGTCTATCACTATGCTTTGAGCAGAGCTCCTCATTTTATTATTTTTTTAAAAAATGTGTACACAAACAATATACTGGGATTCTTACTGTGATTGCATTGAGTGTAAAGATGAATTGGGGGGAACTGACATTTTTATAAAGTTTTGACTACCAAACAATAAATATGATACATTCATACATTCATTGAACTTTTCTTTATCTCAGTAATTCTTCTCAATTTTCCATGTTGAGATATTGTACATTTTCTGTTAGATTTATTCCTAGGTATTTGGTATCTTGATTTTATAATACACTGTATCCATTTTCATGTTGTTATTCTATCTTTTATTTTTTTAAAGTATTTATTTTTTTAAAGTTCATTTATTTTGAGAGAGAGAGAGAGGGAGAAGGGGAGGGGCAGAGAGAGAGAGAGAGAGGGACAGAGGATCTAAAGTGGGCTCCACACTGACAGCAGAGAGCCCCATGTGGGGTTTGAACTCACGAACTACAAGATGATCTGAGTTGAAGTCAGACACTTAACCGACTTACCCAGGCATCAATGTATCAATTTTTAAATAGATTTATTGAGATATCATTTACATGCAGTAAGATCCACTGTCACAAACACAACATAGAACTGTTCTATCACGTCACAAAATTCTCTGGTACCCTTTTGCAGTAAACATCTCCTCTTCCACATTCTAGCCCCTCACAACCACTCATTTGTTTCTTTGTCCTGTAGTTTTCACCTTTTTGAAAATGTCATATCAATGGAATCGTGGAATATGTAGCTAGCATTTTGAGAGTAACTTCTTTCACTTAGTAATGATTTTAAGATCCATCTACGTCATTGCATGGGTCAGGAGTTCACTCTTTATTGCTGAGTAATATTCCACTGTACGGATGCACCACAATTTACCTGTTTACCAGTTAGAAATCTGAGTTGTTTCCAGTCTTTACCAATTCTGAATAAAGCTGCTATGAACACTTGTGAATAGGTATTGTGTAAACATAAGTTTTCATCTCTCGGGAAAATAACTATGGGTGAGATTGCTGGGCTATATGGTAAGCATATGCTTAACTGTATAAGAAACTGAAAATCTGTTTTCAAAATGGCTCTATCATTTTGCATTTTCACCAGCAATTTATGAGAGTTCTAGTTCATCCTGGTATTGTGTTGGAAAAAATTATTTTCGTCTAATAGGTCTGAAGTAATAGCACATTGTGGTTTTAATTTACATTTTTGTAGTGACTAATGATGTTGAACATCCTTTATGGGCTCATTGGCCATGCATATATCTTCTCTGGTAAAGTATACATTCTAACATGCTGCCTAGTTTTTTTAAAAGTTTATTTATTTTTGAGAGAGGGAGAGAGAGAAAGCATGAGCAGGGTAAGGGTAGACAGAAAGGGAGAGAGAGAATCCCAAGCAGGTTCTGTGCTGTCAGCTTGGAGCCTCATGTGGGGCTTGATCTCACGAACCATGAGATCATGACCTGAGCAGAAATCGAGTCAGACGCTTAACCGACTGAGCCATGCATGCACTTCACTGCCTATTTTTTAAAAAGGCTTGTTTTCTTATTATTGAGTTTTGTGAGTTCTTTATGTATTATAGATACAAATCCTTTATCAGATATGCGTTTTGTGGATATTTTATTCTATATTTAGCTTGCCTTTAAAAAAATTTTTTTAAATGTTTTTGAGAGAGAGAGACAGAGAGAGACAGAGTAGGGGAGGGGCAGAGGGGGAGGGAGACACATAATCCAAAGCAGGCTCCAGGCTCTGAGCTGTCAGCACAGAGCCTGACGTGGGGCTTGAACTCACAGACCACAAGATCATGACCTGAGTTGAAGTCGGTTGCTCAATCGACTGAGCCACACAGGTGCCCCGCCTTTTTATTTTCTTAACAGTGTCTTTCAAAGAACATAAGCTTAAAATTTTGGTGAAATATGATTTATCAATAATATAGCAAAATTGCCAGCCCTCCTGAATTTGGTGATCATAAATTGAAAGTGAGACCAATCACTTGATTTTGTATCTTTTTTGGTTAGTTTCTTCATATGCAACTGCTGCACTTCAGATTTGGAATAAGTGGAGATATGAATTTAGGGGTGGAATTTAACCTGGTGAATAAAATGGTGGGAGGAAGGGACCAAGGAGTTGAGTGTATGCAAGGAGTTGATTCCAGTGATAGAACATAGAAACTAAGATGAGTAAAGAGGAAGTTCAGAAATAAATGATAGTGAAAAATGGCAGGATTAATGGATTGGGCTATCCCAGTCAAAGAATTGTGGGAAAGTTTTATATATATATATATATATATATATATATATATATATATATATATATAGTTGAAAAAGTTATATATAAGATAGGAGTTGGTGATCACAAAGTGGAATGCTTGCAAAGTGAAATTCTGTACGTGGTAGTTGTTGGTAATGACAATGTCTAGGATGTGATAATAGGATTGCATGACTTAAACAGGTGGAGAATAGGATCATTGAAGGAAAGGAGTACAAAAAGTGAGAAGTCCATTGTTAAGCAGAAGGATCACCTACCTGGATATTGATACCACCAAGAAAGACGACAGGGAAGGTAACAGAGAGAGAATGACCCTGGTTTTATATCCCTTTGAAATCATGATGAAAGATATACACTGTTATTTTAGAAAAGAACACACGCAAATATTTTTGGTCATGTAATACTCAATTCCCCTTCTTCCCCCCATAGATAGACCTCTAGACCAGGTAA
Organism: Puma concolor; assembly: GCF_028749965.1. Lineage (NCBI taxonomy): Eukaryota > Metazoa > Chordata > Mammalia > Carnivora > Felidae > Puma > Puma concolor. The sequence goes on from NC_141675.1 coordinate 22,264,419, forward strand.
ACATTTAAGTAGCTAAATTTAAATTTTATCCTCAGGTGGGCTTCATATATATCCTTATTTTCTTGCCATCCATCCATCCATCCATTCATCCACTTACCACGTGACTAACCATCCCGCATCTGAACTTTGGTTAAATAGCATTTTCAGGAGAATGCTGTTCTCTGAATGGAGATGCAAAGAAACATGCTTCCCCATTTACAACGGTAGGGGGCACCCTAGCATTTCCAAACTTACTGAGGAGCCTTAGCCCACATGCAGAATAGCTGCAGAGGCTCAATAATACTGAGTAAAAAGAAGACTGTTAAACTGGAGGGAGGAGACTTTTTACCACTGTACTTTGTGAAATCCAGGATGATCCATGCAGTTTCTTCTTTTATTATTTAGTGGCAGTAATTAGGCTGGAAAGGGACATTTTAAATAGTAAGCTAGAGTGGAGGCTTGTTTGGATTATAAAGTGTTATCTCTGAGTGACACAAGTAAAGCAGTGAGAAATATTCAAGTGAGATAAAAATAAATATCCAAATATATCACCACGTTCTCACCTAAATCCATATTTCTATAGTGTTCAGATAGTCTTGTTAAAGGTAAAATATATTAAACCCATGAAAACTTTAAAAAGCCAATTTCCTAGCCCAGGCAAATAAATTTAATACATTTTCTTTACAACATAGCTAACAAAGAGAGAAACTTGTTGGAAATATTATGTGGGCCAATAAAAGGTAATTTTATTTTATATAGTCAAAATATGAAAACTCACTGTGGCTGGATGTGAAGGGCTGGGCTACTTAGAGGTTAACACCCCAACCATAAACCACCAATGAGGATAGACTTGAAGGGCATTTCTTCTATTATGAAACATTTACAATAATAGCCTTGTAAAAAATAATGGGATCTATTTAAAGCTCATTTATTTCCCAGCTAAGTGGCAATTTCCTATCACTCAAAATGCTAATACTTCCTCCTGAAACCCTAGGAATAATCCAATTCATGTGTGTTCGTTGAAAAAAATCTGGTTAAAATAAGCAGGTGATTCTGTTTTAATAATATCTGTCCTGCCAGCAATAAGACAGTCTCAGGTGCAAATAAATATATCAACAAACAGATTTTCTTTAAAGCACACAGGGTCTCATATCATTTCCAAATTAGCCAATTAGCATGATGCTATTGGAAGAGCTAATTAAAAAGTGCGTTTAGACTCAGAAATGTTTCCTGAGAGTAATCTGGAGCTTATAGTCCTTATTCCACCTGTAATTACTCTGCCTGATTTTCTACTCTGTAGATAGAGGTGAACACACCTTCACCTGGGCAGAGGAAAAAGCCCTTTTTTTTTTCCCCCTCTCTTGGAGTCAGCTCATGTATATCAATACCTTGAACTGATTAATGCATACTTAGCTTGTTAAAAAGGCACTCCCCATCCCAATTCTTTAAGTTGTTAGGATGGTTAACTAGTACAGAACTTAGAGTAAGGTTAAAAATTTCTTTAGAAATTTGGTCCTGGTAGAAATATATTTACAGTTAGAATCTTTGGTAAGTTCAACAACTTTTGTAGCAAATGTGTCTATCAGAAGAACTAAATTCTTGAGATTTACCAGTAGAAGAATTTTGCTGGGGGGAGGTGAGGATAGGCGATTTATATTTGGTAGCCACTAAGTCAGTGCCTTTTATTTTCATTCATTCATTCATTCATTCATTCATTCATTCATTCATTCAGGTAGGCCCAACATGGGGCTTGGACTCACAATCCTGAGATCAAGACTTTAGCAGAGGTCAAGAGTCGGATGCTTAGCTTAACTGACTGAGACACCCAGGTGCCCCTAAATTAGTACCTTTTAAAGTTTAACATCCATACAGATTACCCATAGATCTTTTTAAAATACATTTTCTTACTTGGTAGGTACCCCCTCCCCCACGCCCCCATCCCCCTCCGGGGGCTGAGATTCTGCATTTCTAAAGCTTCTGAGTGATGCAGTGCGGCTGGCTAGGGATAGCACTTGTGCTCTCAGTATAGAATTAGCCATTTCTCCAAAGAATCCTAACCAGCCCTTTTAGTTGAGAATGGTATTGGAAATCAAGTTCTGAGCACTAAGTGTGCTAATTACTACTGGAGTGTCTTTGCTTCCATGCCCTCTTAGCTAATAGAGCAAGCAAATATATATGTGTATATTAGACTGTGTACCTATACATATTTACAAATATTTCTATGTGTAAACATCTATATCTACATTAACCTAACAATAAGCTTAATGATGTCCTTTCTCCCTCCCTTTCTCTTTCTTTTCTTTCCTGACATTCAAATTATGCACATTAGGCCTTTTGAAAATAAAATTGTCCCTTAGCTCTTAGATGTTTTGCTCTTTTTCTTTCCTTTTTGCCTTTTAGTTTGGGAAGTTTCTGTTGACCTATCTTCAAGCTCACTGATTTTTTTTTTTCTCAGCCATGTCAAGTCTACTGATGAGCCCACCCAAATCAATCTTCACTTCTGTTCCAGTGTTTTGGATTTCTATAATTTCCTTTTGATTCCTTTCTTTTTTTTTGAGTTTTCATCTATCTGCTTATATTATCCAGCTGTTCCTGCATGTTGTCTACTCTTCATATTCCTTAACATATTAAATCACGGATATTTTAAATTACTTGTCTGATAATTCCAACAGCTGTGTCATATCTGAATCTGGTTCTAATGCTTGCTCTCTTTGGAGTGTGTTTTTTCTTTCCTTTGATTTTGTCTTTGGTTGTAAGATTTAGTTGAAAGCTGGTCATGTTGTATTGGGTAATATAGGAAGTGAGTTCAATAGGATTTGGGAAAATTTATGTTAACCTGGCTAGGAGGTGGGATGCATTTCATGTTTGCTGTAGCTATAGGTACCAGAGGCTTCATATTCCTTTAATGCCCTTGATGTCTCTCTCCTGTAGATTTTGGGTTTCCCTAGAAGTCTTAGAGTCTGCATGTCATAGTTCCTTCATCTGTAACCTGCTGTGATAGTGGAGGCCTGTTGGAGAGCTGGTATGGTATGGGCGAGGGGAAGCATTGTACAACTTTAAGATGAAACCTCAGTCTTTTATGTCTCAGGGCTGTGACCTTCTTAAGTGTTGATAGGGTGGAAGAGCTTTTTTTCCCTCCTGACATGAGACCAGAGAGCTAGATGAGGTGGAGTAGGAGGAATATCCTCCGACCCCCCCACCCCCCCAGGTGGGATAAAGCTCTGCTTCATTCTTTCCCTGGGAAGTAGACCTGTGTTATAGAGAGCACTTTGGATATTTTTCATAATGGTTATTCTCCTTCCTCTGCCAAATCCACCCAGTCTTTCTGTGATCTTCACCATGAGAACTTGGTAGTTTTCTTGAAGGTAAAATCCAACGGAGTTGGGGGAAGCCCCCAACAGTGTGGCCCCCAGGAGTTTCTCAGTCTCAGGCTGCTCAATTGTCAGCCTCAGCAATTTGTCACAATGATCATTTCCTACCAGCTTCTAGTGCCAGCAGCTCCTCCTCCAGGGAAGCAGATCTCATCTGTGACTCTGGATTTTGCTGTCTCTCCAGATTTTGGATTGGCAGTTTACCCTGCAGTGTCAGTTCCCTGATGGGCCCAGGAAAAGTTGTTTTTCAGTTTGTTTTGCTTTTTTAGATTGTAAGGATGGGAGATTTGACTTCTAAGCTCTCTACATGTTGAAGCAAAACTACAAGTGTTGTATTAACTTTTCACTTGCACCTCTATCTGGGTGGAGGGAAAGACAGGGGAATACCAAAAGGAGTATATTTCATAATTTACGAACTGTAGTAAACAAGGATGAAACCAATCACTGAAATGAGTTTGAGAGTTTAGTTTGCATGTAATTATTTCTCTGTCTCTCCTGTCATAATTAATAGAGATTAATAGAGTTCCAGGATCTTGTGGTTACCTCTGCAAGGGTCAGCACATGTATGAAACACCACCTAATGTATCAGATAAAATGTTGAAAGGAATATATCAGGGATGTGTCTTGACCATTCTTCTTTTTAGTCTGTACCTTAATGACTTGAAAGGACTTCTGAATGAGCTGATTTATGCCCCGTATGTTTACAATTTCTATGCTTATCATTGCTTCTTACAACTCACTTCTTTCTGAATTTAATTTCCTTCTTTTCCTTTTTAGTAGTTCTTTCTGATATGGCTAATGATTGTTAATTTAATATGTTTTCACTTTCATTTTCAATCACATAATGTTTTAGTTCAGTATAGTATCTTAATTGATAATTATTGTTGGCCAACATGTTGGCAATATTCACTGCATTTTAATTCACATTGTTACTTTTGAAATGAGTGATTTCTGACTGTTTCTTTGTAGGTCATATATCTTTTCTCTCTTCTTGCTTTCAAGACTTTTTCATATTTTTTATGTTCTGTAGTTCACTGACATATAGGCGTGACTCTATTTTAGTTATTTTGCTCAAGACTCATTGTACTTATATCTGGGTTCACCTTTGACAAGAGAACTAAAACAGTAAGCTAAAGAATCCATGTGCTTTTTTGTCTCAAGTTAAAACTTGAGAATAAACTTAATCTTGGTGGCAATCTTTGCCAAATGGGACTGAAGTTTCCAGAGACAAGGAACAGAGTTGTAATCCAGTTTTGGGCATTTGAACTGGGCTGTTTCTCCTCCCACTACTAACACATGGGCCTGATGGATAAAATATGAGAATAGAAACACAACTAAATCATATCTCTCTAAAAAAAAAAAAGAAATGGAAATCCTTGAATGCTTGAAACAAAGAGGTAATTTGAAATCAGAGAAACATGTTTGTAGCATGACATCATGATAACCTGAGCCTATGCAAGGTATACATTAGAAATGAGGTTCCTGAATCAAGCCAGAGCCCTATAAGGGCTGCTATGGCAGATTACATTCTCCAAAGGTGGCCAAAAGAATATTTATAAGCCCACTTGTCCTATTTGTTTATTTATTTTGAGAGAGAGACAGAACAACGGCAAGCGGGAGTGGGGCAGAGAGAGAGGGAGAGAGAATCCCAAGCAGGCTCAGCTCTGTCATTGTAGAGCCCAATGTGGGGCTTGAACCCATGAACCATGAGATCATGACCTGAGCTGAAATCAAGAGTTAGACACTTAACTGACTGAGCCAACCTGACACCCCCACTCCACATGTTCTTATAGATACTTGCCCCACCATCAAAAGGTGGAGTCTAATTTCTCTTCTCTTAAATCTCTCATGTGTCACTTATACCCAATTAGACTGCAGAAGTGATGCAGCATGACTTCTAGGTCTAGGTCACAAAAGATGATGCATCTTTTCCTTTGTTTCTTGGAATATGTATGCTGGAGTCCTGTGCTGCCATGTAAACAGTCCAACTGCCATCATGCTATGAGGAAGCTCAAATTATCCCATGTGGAAAGACCACATGGAGAAGCCCTGAAACTATATATATAGAGAGATGCCTGGCCAACTCCCATCTGCTCCTTCTGACCCCATTTCCCTACCTCACTTCTAGCTCCAGTCACTATGTAACTACAACCACTTGAGAAATCTTAAGCCAGAACTTCCCCCAGGGAACCAGTGTCAAGTTTCTGACCCAGAGAGACCGTGAGATCATAAAATGACTTTTTTATTTTATTTTATTTTATGTCATCTTAAGACACTTAAGTTTTATGAAAATTTGTTAATACAGCAATAGCAATTGGTACTATTATACTTTTAGTAAAAAGCAGACTAAAAACAACCTTTCCACTGACTCACTGGAAATCATTTCTTTTGAGAAATCAAAAGGAATAGAGGGCTCTCTCCTGAGACTGTGAGCTATGAAGACCATTTAAACATGGATTGATTTTTTTTTTATCACATGGTAACTGTCTTTGTTTGTTTGCTTCTTTTTTCGTTTATTTCAAGTTTTTATTTAAATTCTAGTTAACATATAGTGTAATATTGGTTTCAGATGTAGAATTTAGTGATTCATCACTTACATTCAACACCCAGTACTCATCACAAGTGCCCTCCTTAATGCCATCATCCATTTAGCTCATCCCCCACCCTGCTCCCTCCATTAACTCTTTTTGTTCTCTATAGTAAGGTGTCTCTTATGGTTTGCTTCTCTCTCTTTTTTTCTTACCCTTTCTACTACGTTCCTCTTTGTTTCTTAAATTCCACATATGCATGAAATCATATAGTATTTGTCTTTCTCTGACTGACCTGTTTAGCTTAGCAAAATAGATTCTAGCTCCTTCCATGTCATTGCAAATGGCACAATTTCATTCTTTTTAATGGCTGGGTAATATTCCATCACACACACACACACACACACACACACACACACACACACATGCATACCACATTTTTCTTTATCCATTCATCATTTGATAGACTTTTGGGCTGTTTCCATGGTTTGGCTATTATTGATAATGGTGTTATAAACATTGGGATGCATGTGTCCCTGCAAATTAGTATTTTTGTAACCGTTGGGCAAATACCTAGTAGTGCAACTGCTGGGTTGTAGGGTAGCCTATTTTTAACTTTATGAGAAACCTCCATCCTGTCTTCCAGAGTAGCCACACCAGTTTGCATTCTCACCGGCGACTTTGCTGAATTCATGTATCAGTTCTAGCAGCCTTTTGGTGGGGTCTTTTGGGTTTTCCATGTAGAGTTTCATGTAGTCTGCAAAAAGTGAAAGTTTTATTTCTTCTTTGCCAATTTTGATGCCTTTGATTTCATTTTGTTGTTGGATTGCTGATGCTAGGACTTTTAACACTATGTTAAACAACAGTGGTGAGGGTGGACATCCCTGTTGTGTTCCTGATCTCAAGGGGAAAGCTCTCAATTTTTCCCCATTGAGGATGACATTAGTTGTGGGCTTTTCATATATGGCTTTTATGATGTTTAGGTATGTTCCTCTATCCTGACTTTCTTGATGGTTTTTATTAAGAAAGGATGCTGTATTTTGTCAAATGCTTTTTCTACATCTATTGAGAGGATCACATGGTTCTTATCCTTTCTTTTATTAATGTGATGTATCACATTGATTGATTTGTGAATATTGAACCAGACCTGAAGCCCAGGAATGAATCCCACTTGATCATGGTGAATAATTCTTTTTATATGCTGTTGAATTCAATTTGTTAATATCTTCTTGAGGATTTTTGCATTCATGTTCATCAGGGATATTGGCCTGTAATTCTTTTTTTGTGGGGTCTCTGTCTGGTTTGGGAATCAAGGTAATGTTAGCTTCATAGAATGAGTCTGGTATTTTTCCTTCTGTTTCTAGTTTTTGGAACAGCTTGAGAAGGATAGGTATTAACTCTGCTTTAAATGTCTGGTAGAGAGGCACCTGGGTGGCACAGTCAGTTAAGCATCCGACTTCAGCCAGGTCACGATCTCGCGGTCCTTGAGTTCGAGCCCCGCGTCAGGCTCTGGGCTGATGGCTCAGAGCCTGGAGCCTGTTTCCGATTCTGTGTCTCCCTCTCTCTCTGCCCCTCCCCCGTTCATGCTCTGTCTCTCTCTGTCCCAAAAAAAATAAATAAACGTTGAAAAAAAAATTAAAAAAAAAAAAAAGTCTGGTAGAATTCCCCTGGGAAGCAATCTGGTCCTGGACTCTTTATTTGTTGGGAGATTTTTGATAACTGATTCAATTTCTTCACTACTTATGTGTCTGTTCAAATTTTCTATTTCTTCCCATTTGAGTTTTGGTAGTGTGTGGGTGTCTAGGAATTTGTCCCTTTCTTTCAGGTTGTCGAGTTTGTTGGCATATAGTTTTTCATAGTATTCTCTGATAATTGCTTGTATTTCTGAGGGACTGTTTGTGATAAATCCATTTTCATTCGTGATTTTATCTATTTGGATCCTTTCTCTTTTCTTTTTGAGAAGTCTGGCTAGGGGTTTATCAATTTTGTTTATGTTTTCAAAAAACCAGGTCTTAGTTTCATTTCAAAATTGTCTTAGTTTCATTTCAAAGTAGATCTGTTCTACTTTGTTGTTGTTGTTGCTGCTGCTGTTTTTTTGTTTGTTTTTGGATTCTATATTGTTTATTTCTCCTCTGATCTTTATTATTTCTCTTCTTCTGTTGGCCTTGGGGTTTTTTTGTTGCTCCGCTTCTAGTTCCTTTAGGTGTGCTGTTAGATTTTGAATTTGGGATTTTTCTTGTTTTTTTGAGATAGGCCTGAATCGCAATGTATTTTCCTCTTAGGACCGCCTTTGCTGCATCCCAAAGGGTTTGGACTGTTGTGTTTTCATTTTCATTTGTTTCCATATACTTTTTAATTTCTTCTTTAATTGCCTGGGTGACCCATTCATTCTTTAGTAGGATGTTCTTTAACTTCATGCATTTGGAGGTTTTCCAAACTTTTTCCTGTGGTTGATTTCAAGTTTCATAGCACTGTGATCTGAAAATGTGCATGGTATGATCTCATTTCTTTTATATTTATTGAGGGCTGTTTTGTGACTGTATGTGATGTATCTTGGAGAATGTTCTGTGTGCACTTGAGAAGAATGTGTATTCTGTTGATTTTAGGATGAAAAGTTGTGAATATATCTGTCAAGTCCATCTGGTCTAGCGTATAATTCAGGGCTATTGTTTCTTTATTGATTTCCTGTCTGGATGTCCATTGTTGTAAGTGGAGTATTAAAGTCCCCTGCAATTACCACATTCTTACCAATAAGATTGCTTATATTTGTGATTGTTTTATATAGTGGGGTGTTCTTATATTTGGTGCATAAACATTTATAATTGATAGCTCTTCTTGATGGATAGACCTCATAATTATGATATAATCTCTTGTTATAGCCTTTAGTTTAAAATCTAGTTTGTCTGATACAAGTATGGCTACTCCACCTTTCTTTTGACTTCCAGTAGCATGATAGATGGTTCTCCATCCCCTCACTTCCAATCTGAAAGTGTCCTCAGGTCTAAAATGGGTCTCTAATAGACAGAAAATATATGGGTCTTGTTTTTTTGTTTTTTTGTTTGTTTTTATCCATTAGGGTACCCTATGTCTTTTAATTGGAGCATTTAGTCTATTTACATTCAGTGTTATTATTGAAAGATGTGGATTAGAATCATTGTGTTATCTGTAGGTTTCATACTTGTAGTGATGTCTCTGGTCCTTTGTGGTCTTTGCAACATTCCACTCACAGAGTCCCCCTTAGGATCTCTTGTAGGGCTAGTTTAGTGGTGATGAATTCCTTCAGTTTTTGTTTGTCTGGGAAAACCTTTATCTCTCCTTCTATTGTGAATCACAGACTTGCTGGATAAAGGATTCTTGGCTGCATATTTTTCCTATTCAGCACATTGAAAATTTTCTGCCATTCCTTTCTGACCTGCCAAGTTTCAGTAGATAGGTCTGCTGTCTACCCTTGTAGGTTAAGGCCCATTTGTCCCTAGCTGCTTTCAGAATTCTCTCTTTATCTTGTATTTTGCTGGTTTCACTATGATATGTCATGCAGAAGGTATGTCTAAAGGGAGTTCTCTGTGCCTCCTGGATTTCAGTGTCTGTTTCCTTCCCCCAGATTGGGGAAGTTCTCAGATATGATGTGTTCAAGTATACCTTCAGCCCCTTTCTCTCTCTCTTCTTCTTCTGGAACTCCTATCATATAGGTATGATTCAATTTCATTGAAACACTTAGTATTCTAATTCTCCCTTCATGGTCTAGAATTTTTTTATCTCTCTTTTTCTCAGCTTCATCTTTTTCCATAATTTTATCTTCTATTTCACCTATTCTCTCCTCTGCCTCTTCAATCCTCACTGTCACCACTTCTAGTTTATTTTGCACCTCATTTACAGCATTTTAAATTCATCGTGACTATTTTTTAGTTCCTTGATCTCTGCAGCAATAGATTCTCTGCTGTCTTCTATGCTTTTTTCAAGCCCAGCAATTAATCTTATGACTATTATTCTAAATTCTTGTTCAGTTATATTGTTTATATCTGTTTTGATCAATTCTTTAGCTGTCATTTCTTCCTGGAATTTCTTTTGAGGAGAATTCTTCCATTTCATCATTTTTGTCTAGTTTTTTGTCCCTTATGTGTTTTAAAAACTTGTTATGTGTCCTGCAACTGTGAGGACTACTACACAGTTTAAAATTAAAAAAATTTTTTTTAGTGTTTTATTTATTTTTGAGAGAGAGAGAGACAGAGTACGAGTGGGGGAAGGGCAGAGAGAGAGAGAGACACAGAATCCAAAGAAGGCCTCAGGCTCTGAGCTGTCAGCACAAAGCCCAATGCGGGGCTCGAACTCATGAACCGTGGGATCATGACCTGAGCTGAAGTCGGACGCTTAACCGACTGAGCCACCCGGGTGCCCCTGTAAGCACTACTATATTAAAGAGGGGTCATACACTGTCCAGGGCCTGGCCCTTCAGGAGGTGTTTTGGAGGGTGTTACTTGTTCTCTGTAGTTGTGACTCTGGTTGCTTTATCTCCTCACTCGTAGTGATGTTTTGGACCCTCCACCAAGTGTGCTTTGATTTTTTTCGCTGAAGTAGCCCAGGAAAAGAAAACAAGCAAACAAACCAGAAAAGAAAAAAAACCCAAAACACCACCAGGTGGTGGTGTTGATGGAAGAGGCCTTATCCCATACAAAAAGAGATATGACAGGGGCGGGGAAAAAGAAAAGAAAAGAAACTTGACCAGGCAGAGAAACTCTATGGCTTAATCCAGAGAGAGAGAGAGGGGAAAATAAAGAAGGAGATAGAGAATAGGTATAAAGAGAATAGATTAAATATGTCTGCTTAAACAAACCAACAACCAGAATAACCAGACTAGAGGAGGGAAGAAATAAAAAGGAGAAAAGGAAGAGAAGAGGGAGGAAAAAAAAAAAAAATATATATATATATATATATATATTAAGAACTGTCCAAGAATTAAATCAGAAAATGCAAAGTCGCTGGGTGCCTTGGAACCCGTGGCAGTGCAGGTCCGGAGGAGGGGCTGGCTGGTTCCACAGCGTCAATCCCTCTCCAGTAGATACACAGTTACCAGGTGCAGAAGGGCGTGGTTTGCTGTGTGTGGGCCCCGCCTCCCCTGTGGGCCCACTGTCAGTTCCCTGAAGCCCCACCTTGTTGGTGATGGGGAGAAAAATGGCGACACCCCAGTCTCTCCCCCACCCACTGGGTGTCCCAAACTACTCTGTTCAGGCTGTCCTCACTGTGCTGCGGGCGCGAACCAGGGGGTTTGTCCCGCTCCGCCAACTCCCGATTCCCGGTGCCTCCCCTGGGATCAGCTGGGATTTAAACCCTGATGTCTTAAGAGGTCTGGCTCCATGTGCCCTGGTTCCGGGAAAGTGCTGCTCTGCCCCGCCGATATATGGCCTCTGGCTGGTGGGTGCAGGCAGTCTTTGTCCTTTGAAAGGGTATATGCCTTCTTACTACAGCACTCCCGGGAGGGGATTGCTTTCTCCCACTGCAGACTGTGCCTCTGAAGTAGTTACCGAGCCCGAGGCTGGCTCCCCTTCCCACCAGGTGTGTGAACTGGGCAGCGGGCCCCTGTCTGGAGTAAGCCCCACAGAGACTGCATCTTTCTCTGTCCCGGTCGGTGGTTTTTCTCTTGTCCAGATACAGTCCTATGCTTCCCCAGCCTTTCTCTTCCCTTTGTCCCTCCCCTTTGTCCCTCCCCTCCATGCCCATGAGGCCCATTTTATCTCTCCCAGTTTGCAATCACGCACCTGTGGCCAGCCAGGTTATCCCCGTGGGTCCTGGAGACGTCTTTGTCACTCTGCAGCCTGGACTGTTGGAATTCAAAGTCCTTTGGTCTCAATACTGCTGTGTTTGAGGGACAAGGGAACTTCGGGTCCCCCTACTCCCCCCGCTCCAACCTCTTCTTAATATAGCCATTTTTACCCCCCAGAAGCAGAAAATACAGCAGACTTTCCTAACACACAGAAGACAGAGACCTAGACAAAATGCCAAGATAGAGGAATTCCTCCCCAAAGAAGGAACAAGAAGAGGTTGCGGCCAGGGATCTAATCACAACAGGTAATTGTCTACTCAAGTAGAGCCAAGAGATGGAGGGGGAGAGAGTCCCAGACACAGTATTTGAGCACCTGGATCCATCTATGCCTGAATTTATAATTACATGAGTCTATATATTTTGGTTTTTACTTTAGTTTGTCTGAGTTGAGTTTTTGTTAGTTCTAACTAAAAGGATCCTGATGATTACAACTCTACTATTCCAGACCAGTTTGTACTGAAAGAGATGAGTGGAAACAAGTTGATCTATGAGGTAGATTATTATACCATTTGCTTAAATAAACCACACCTCTGGATTCATGCTCTCTATTGTCCTCTCCCACATTGAGTGTGTGTTCAACCACATGAGTACCTTGTAAGTGTTTGCATTTTGGGGCTGCTCTTCTTGGAAGGCTTTCTCCTGGAACCAGCTTCATGGAAGTCCAGGAAACTCTGCGGCACAGAGAGGCAGAGTGTAGAATTCCTAGAAGATGAGACAGAGATAACCCATGTGAAAGAACACTGAGGCACCCCAGCCCAGCTCCTCACTGCATGTAGCCACATGCGTGATTCAGCCAACATCACATGGAGCAGAAAAACTGCCCCGCTGAACCTACAGTCAACCTGTAGAATCATGAGCAATAATAAATTGTTATTGTTTTAACCAACTAAGTTTGGGGGTAACTTGTTAGGTGACAAAAAGTAATCGAAGTAGCCAAGGATCAGAGCACCCAGTCAGATTTGGTCTTAAGCAGTTGCCCAAGACAGAGTGCCAGTGATACTTACTCATTTATGCATTCATTTCATTTAACGAAGCATTTAATGAATGTCTGGTAGGTACTGGTCCATAAAAAATTGTAAAGGGCCCAGAAAATGGCAAAAATGTGCACAATCACTATGTAAATAATGGATGTCACTTTAGAATTTGATGTTTATCTCTTTCAGAAGATTTTAAATGCTTTTGGCCTGTGAAGGAAATAACTTCTGACTAATCAATATTGACAACCAAATTTTCCATCATATAAATGGAGCCAGGAGCTATGTTTTAAGGCCAGATCCTCCTGTGTATTACAATTGCCTGTATTTATGGACAGATGAGTTACATCAAGGTTTAAAGGAAATATATTTTCATTGCAGTGAGAAACTGTTATTTTCTGCTTTGAAATTTATTCCTTCACTAGGGGCATCTGACTACCTGGATTACACTTTTAGTTCCATCACTCGGTAGATTTATGACCTTGGGGGCAAGTATTAACCATTCCAAGCTATGATTTCTCTATTTGTTCAAAGGCTTAACAGTAGTATATACCTTATATAGTAATGCCTAAATTATTATTATTATCCTAAATGATTTCTGGATCACCTACCCTATCTTAGGAAATCTATTTGGTTTTCTTTATTTGAAAGAAAATAGTGGTCATCTTTGCTTCCTAAGAAGCAAACATCAGTATTCTTTCTTAGTATTAACTAACTTCATCCTTTCTTTTCACTCCCTGCTTTGGGAAATTAAAGATTTTAGTAAAATGTTAACCTTGAGAAAATGTATTAATGTATTAAATGATTTTTTCACCCATAAACATTACCTTATTATATGGTATCTGAAGAAGTCAGTGCAATATCAGAGTATGCTTAGTTTTATAATGGAGTAGGGAAGCAGGGAGAAAGAACTGGGCTCATCTTTTCCTTTTTTGGAATAACACATAAAGGTGTAATTGACAAAGGAGAGAGCTCTGCTTTCAAGGGATTCAGGTTTGAGGAGTAGGCAGTAAATTTTAGCCAAGCTGGGAAACTGTGGGAAGTTCTAATTTGCAGAAAGTAGAAAGCCTCCATGTGTCAAGAACATGGAAATCACGCCCCAGTTTGGTTTTGATTTTGCCACAGCTCTGCTCTGCTTTAACCTCCTGATCTGGTCAATTCATATCCTCATGTTCGAGCACCCGAGGATTTGGTATGTATTGTTATGTGATACCCTGTGCATTTGAATTATACTCTCTTTAGAATGACAATGATAATTCTAATCACAGAACTGCATCAAGTACCTTAAAGTAGGTATGAGCTAGAAAAAATATTTAAGGACTCTTTAGCATCATATTCTTCCTCATCTGCTGGAATACTGAAAGCTTGGCACAGGTCAGATATCTGCGGGAGGCCTTAGAAGCTTTGAATTTGAGACCTCATGCTAGGTTTTCTGCAGGGTGTTTACTTGAAGATATAGGTAATTGATGAACACACGCACACATACTATGGTTCTGATGACTTAATTCCTTCCATACAACTCTTTTCAATTCAATTTATAGCAACACTGATGAAACGCCTAGCTCTTAACCGAGCATAAAGCCAGGGGCACTGAGACGATTCTTCTGTGAACTGCCCTAAAATATCTATGGATATACCTAAAGCAATTCATGAAGGTTTGCCCTCCGGAGAATTTGTGGGCTGTATTGGCTGGTGGATAAGGTTTGCTGATTTTGTGGCCATGCCTCACCCACACTGCCTCCTTTCCTCACCTCTCTGGAGCGGTCGCATCAAAGACAATGCGACGTTGTCTCACTGCCAGGCCACTGCTGGTTGGCAAATGGATTGTGAGAAGAGGAGGTGTTATAAATATCTTGTATAACCAAACTGGGTAGATTGGATTTCAGGGTCAGAGATATTCCTTCCATCCTCCCCCCTCCCTCCTGGTCCCTTCCTTGCCTTCTTTATTTCCCACATATTTACTCAGCACCTCCTCCGTTTCTGACACGGTTGCTCACTGCTTCGCATATAAAGTCGCCCTCCTTCATTAGCGGTTCGGCTTTCCGGGGTTTCGGTTCCCTGCCGCCAAGCATGGTGGGAAAGCAGGTCCTCCTCCTTCTGACGTCACAATGCCTGCGACATTCACCTCACGGCATCTCGTTACGTAGGCATTTGATGGTCTCACAACGTCACAAGAAGGGTGAGTACTGGACAGTAAGATATTTTGGGAGAGAGGGAGACCCTATTTACAAAACGTTTGTTACAGTATATTTTTGTAACCGTTCTATTTTATGATTAGTTATTGTGGTTAATCTTTTACTGTCCCTAATTTATAAGTGAAACTTCGTCTCCACACTATGACTGTGTGGAGCCCGATGAGGGGCTCAAACTCACAAACCATGAAATCGTTATCTGAGCCAAAAGCAGCAGTCAGTCGCTCAACTGACTTAACCACCCAGGAGCCCCGGGAAGGTGGATATTATTAAAACAAGTAATTCCCCAGGGTGTCTGGGTGGCTCAGTTGGTTCAGCATCCAACTGTTGGTTTCAGTTCAGGTCATGATCTCTTGGTTCATGGGTTCAAGCCCTGGATCTGGCTGTCTTGCTGTCAGTGCAGAGCCTGCTTGGGATTCTCTCTCTGTCCCTCCTGGCATGTGTTCTCTCCCTCTCAAAATAAATAAACTTAAAAAAAACAAACAAACAAACCAAAAAACCAAGTAATTCCAATAAAGTGGGATTATCATTATGGTAAGGGATGGAGAAGTACTCTTTATTTGGTCAGAGCATTTGTGATTCTACTCTGATGGCATTTTTCACATTGTGTCCAAAGCTAGTCTCCCTTTCTGGACTGTGCTCTCTTAGAAGTTCTCATTTACCATGGTATCCCCACTCCCAGTGCAATGCCTGGTATTTGGAGGCTAATAAGAATTTACTGAATGAATAAATGCTCTATGATTATTATTGATAATTATTTTATTCAGCTTTCTCTATCTGTAATCCTGAACATATGGTTGACACACAATAAATACTAGTCAATGAAGTGATGGTCATCTTTTTTTTTTTTTTAATATAATGTGGCTTTATTTATTTATTTTAAAAGTAATCTCTACACCCAACGTGGGGCTTGAACTCATGACCTCGAGATCAAGAGTCACATGCTCTACTCACTGAGCCAGCCAGGTGCCCCCCTAGTCAATGAAATGAATGAATAGTCATAGTATTGTGAGCAGCAGTTGTTGTGGAGACAAATACTGACCCAGGACTGAAGGGGAGATGGGAATTAAGACCTCTTTTTGCCATTTACTGAGCTGTAGTTACTGGAGCCAAATACAACCTTTCTCTTGGGTTCTGATTCCTCATTTGTAAATGAATGTAAGTGAATGTAACAGCACCTGCCCTGCCTCCTTCACAGATTGGTCATCAAATGCATCAAATGGCAAACTGTAGGTGAAGTGCTTGTGAAGCACTCTACACATCTCACGAATCAGCACCTGCTTGCTGCAAGAGAGGGAAGGACCTTCAGTCCAAATGAGAGACCAGCATCACTCTTCTTTGAGAAGCTCTTGGAAGGTAGAGTGCTTTCCATTTTAAATACCATGTTCCTTGCTATGTTTTTTTACTGTTACAAATCCTTTCTCAGCCTCCTTCTTCCCTAACTACCAAAAGAAACAACTTCATTGTTTTATACTTTTCCCTTGGCATTTTATATTGAAAAATGTCAAACTAACAGAAAAGTTGAAAGAACATTGTAGTAAACACCTTACACCTTTTATCTAGATCACTAGTTAATCTTTTGCCACATTTGCATACCCTCTCTTCTCTCTGAGTATGTATGTATGTGTATCTTTATGTGTATATGAAGTAAGTTTCACACAGCATAACATCCCTGTATAAACACAATACAATGATTACTCTCAAGAAAAGTTAGATAAATTAATTAGATATCATATACATAATATACAGCCCATATTCAAATTTCTGCAGTTATACCAATATGTACTTTATAGCTGTTTTGTCTTTTAAACCAAGGATCGTGTACTCATGCAGTGGATTTATTAGTTTTTCTCCTTAATCGCCCCCCTCCTTTTTTTTCCTTAAAAAAAAATTTTTTTTAACATTTATTTATTTTTGAGACAATGCAAGAGACAGAGCGCAAGCAGCAGAGGGGCAGACAGAGGGAGACACAGAATCCGAAGCGGGCTCCAGGCTCTGAGCTATCAGCTCAGAGCCCGACACAGGGCTCGAACTCACAAATCGTGAGATCATGACCTGCGCCAAAGTCTTACGCTTAACTGACAGAGCCACTCAGGCGCCCCCCCTTTTTTTTTCTTTACACTTTCAGAGTCCAGGCTAGTGTCCCTGAATTTGGATTCATCTGATTGTTTCATTAGGATTATATACATGTTAAACATTTTTGACAAGAGTAATTCATAAGCTATAATGAATTATTCTTGGTGCATGTTGCCAAGAGGCATGTGTCAGTTTGTTCCATTATTGATGATGTTAAATTTGATCATAGGTTAAATTTGGTTAAGTGTTGTCTCCTTGATTTCTTCCTTGTAAAGATCACCTTTCTGCATTGTAATCAATAGATGATCTATGGAGTAATACTTTGAGACTAAGATACCCTGTTTACCTTCAACCTTTTACCCGATGGTTTTAACACCCATTGATGACCTGTACGAAAATCAATTCTTACAATAGCAAATACAAATGCCCTTATTTATTGTTGATGAATGGATGTGGAGAGAATAGAACATTGGCTTTATACGTCTTGATGGTTGGTGTGAGAAGGGAAGTAAGTAGTGAGACTTTGGGGCAAACGAAGTGGTCCACATAGAGAAGGAAGCTACATGACAGTGTGAGGATCCATGTGGAATAGAGACTAAAATGTATGACAGTCTTCACTGACTTTGGAAGCTTGGCCTGAAGTAAGCTTTGATGGAAACCATTTATTGTATTTTATTTATGTCTTTTAAATTAGAAGTGACTCTGGTGACAGAACTTGGGTTCTGAAGGTTGTAGTACTGGCCAGAGAGGGTAGGGCTGAATCTTGGAAACTAAACAGTAAAGCAGAGAGAGATGTGTATTAGTTATGCTGCAGAGGAGTTACCTCATTAATTCGTCTATTCTTCCATCAGCCCATTCATTCATTCAGTTAATATTAAATGAGCACCTGATATTTAATCAAGCTCTGTGCAAGCCTCTAGAGTTGCAATGATGAAAAAAATGAAGTCTCACGTCCCAGTCCTCATGGAGCTTATAGCCTAGTAAAGGAGGTAGATTTAATCACATAATAGGAACAAACTGACACTACAACAGCGGCAAGTAAGAAAACTGGGGAATTTAAATCTCTGTATTTCTTCAAAACTTAGAGGTGGTTATAATGCATGGTTACTTTATGTACCACTAAGGAAAAAAAGTCATTTACAATGGAAATGGAATACCAAAGGGCTTTCCTACTCAGTAAATAAGAAGTAAATGATCTCAGAGTAAGGAACAGCAAGGAAACTTACTGGTCTCAACCTTGCACTGAGTGGTAGGAGGAAAAGAAAACCCCCTTGAGAATTCTGATGCCAAGTCAGTACTTAGGGTTTTCCATCTGAATTCACATCACTACTGTGTCCGAAAAACTCAAGCAGAGAATTTAAAGTGAGTGCAGATTGGTGGTTCCCTGGGGCAAGTGCAAATTGGTGAAGGTAAGTGCAAATCTTGCTGGAAGAATTTGACTTTAATCTGGGCCAGCAGTGATTGGGAGACTCCATTTACTTATAGGACATACTCTCACACTTAAGGGGAGAGACACATGCATCATCAACTTGATGAAACATGGTAATCAGGGCAGTGTGGGTGGCTTCCCTGATACACCGATGCTTGGATTAATGTTGAGATCTAAAGGATGCAAAAGCTCTGCTTTGGTAAGAGGGTGGGAAGATGGTGGGAAGAGCGTGGAGGTGTGAACACATGCAAAGGTCCTGCAGAGGGGGTGGTACAGAGAGTACAGGGAACTGGAGAGGCCTGGGATGCTGCAACGATGAAGGACGGAGTGTGGTGGTGGTAGGTAAGGCTGGAGGGCTGGGCTCAGGGGAGGCTGTGCAGGACTGTGTAAGATACATGAAGGAGTTTTGCCAGATCTTAAGAGAAACAGGTGCCTGAAAGGTATTTTGGGGGAAGAGACTGAGAAAATCACATATAGGTTTAGAAACAATGGTTTGGGGGACACCTGGGTGGCTCAGTCAGTTGGGCATCTGACTTTGGCTCAGGTCATGATCTCACAGTTCGTGGGTTTGAGCCCCATGTCGGGCTCTGTGCTGACAGATCAGAGACTGGAGCCTGATTCAGATTCTGTGTCTCTGTCTCTCTCTGCCCCTCTGTCACTCATGCTCTGTCTCTCTCTGTCTCAAAAATAAATAGTAAAAAACAAAAACAAAACAAAACAAAAAAACCAAAACCAAACCAAAACAAAAACAAACAGAAGCATGGGTTTGGCTGCTAAGGAAAATATATTGAGGGTATACGGAAGCCTAGTGAGTGGTGCTCACAGTCTAAGCTTGAGACATGACTCTATTCTTTGCAGAAAAGATAACTTGAAAAGACTGAGGCTCACTTTGGACTTTACTGTCTGAAAGAGAATAACCCTCAGACTTCGCAAGTTCAGAGAGTGTCACTGTGACAGGAGGTCTGCAGTTGATGGGGGATTTCCTGGGGAGACCCCAAAAAGTGGTGGTTTGGCTTTCTCATCAT
This sequence comes from Puma concolor, assembly GCF_028749965.1. Lineage (NCBI taxonomy): Eukaryota > Metazoa > Chordata > Mammalia > Carnivora > Felidae > Puma > Puma concolor. Next base: position 22,283,811 of record NC_141675.1, read on the forward strand.
GTATCTTCTAAGATATTACTTGCCATTTTTTGGGAGGTCCCCAAGTGAGCTGCCAAAAAGCTATAAGGTTAGGAAGATTTTCCCAGTGCAGATGATAATGCTTTTCTTAAACCTCACCTGTCTTATTTTTTAATAAAAATCTGCTGTAGTTCAATAACTGGGACTTGTTCTACACTAAGAAAGGCAGGGTGTAGTCTCAGTGGTTAAATTTGCTGTGGTCTTTTTGCAGAAACCTTTGTTTCTGGCTTTTTTAAGGAGTATTTTATCTTTAAGCTCTAAATATAGTGCTGGAAAAGAGTGACTTCAAACACCTGTAAGAGATTTAAAATGTGCTCTTTTGTTTTTAAGGCTTGCTTTATAAATAAGCATTAAATTATATAAATGTACATTAATAGGATCATATAGTACCTAGTAGGATTTTACTTTGTGAAATTACTTGTTTCCCATTTCTTTTTAACTTGTTTCCTTCTAACACCTAGCCTTCCTAGTCCATGACTCTGTCCCACTTCCCACCAGTAACTCATTAAATTTATTTTTATTTGTTTCATTAAAACATATTGTGGGGGCGCCTGGGTGGCTCAGTCGGTTAAGCATCCGACTTCAGCTCAGGTCACGATCTCACGGTCCGTGAGTTCGAGCCCCGCGTCGGGCTCTGGGCTGATGGCTCAGAGCCTGGAGCCTGCTTCCGATTCTGTATCTCCCTCTCTCTCTGCCCCTCCCCCGTTCATGCTCTGTCTCTCTCTGTCCCAAAAATAAATAAACGTTAAAAAAAAAAAATTAAAAAAAAAAAAAAAAAAAAAAAAAACATATTGTGCTAATATGAGCTGGGCATGTTCCAAACACTTGACACACTTTAGGAATCTGGTAAGCCCATTGGATTTTTCTCAAAATAATTATAAAAATGCATAACATAGAATACGTAGGCTTATAAAGTAAAATGATTATATTGAAATAAAATAATCAAATCTTAAAAATATCACAATACATATGATACTTAACACTTTAAATAGGCCTAGCATTAGGTCAAATAACTGTCCTGTTTCAACAGAATGATGAGTATAAATTATATTTTGAGATATTTGTAATATGTCTCGTGTGATATGAAAATATCTGTAACACAACCAGAGGCACTGCAAATAATATTGAGGTTTGTCGCCTACATTTATAAATGAAGGAAGTGCTAAACTTCAGTTTGATATGAAAATAAAGGTGTAATTTTTTTCTATCAAGTTTGTGCCCGTACCCCAGGTTAAGATAACACCTTTTGGTGGAGAAATTCCATTTCTGCTAAATGAACAAAGTGTCTTGTATTCTGTATGTTCAAAGCTCATTGGAAGATAGTGCAGTCTTCAGGAAAATGAAGGTTTATGTTTACCGTGTTGATACAGGAACAAACAGGAATTGCAAACGGTATGGGGAGCATGTATGCTCCCACAAAGAACATACTATACTGGGACACAGTGGGTCCTCCACATCGTGCTAACTTGACTCTGGGCAGCAAGGTTGGTTTAAAATAATGTGAAACACAAAGCACTTGGTGGCCAGTTGGTAGAGCATGTGACTCTTGATCTTGGGATCATGTATTTGAGCCCCAGTTACGGGGCAGAGTTTACTTAAGAAAAAGAATAGAAAAAAATAATATGAAATAAAACAAGAAAGAAATCCTGAAAAAATATTGGTAGAATTAATTTCAAGTACAAAAGATAAGGGGACAAATTGAATTCTCATAGATTGCAAACATTTTTTCATATACTTTGAAAAATCTGAAGGGGCGCCTGGGTGGCTCAGTCACTTGAGCATCCAACTTTGGCTCAAGTCATAATCTCATGGTTCATGAGTTCGACCCCTGCATCAGGCTTTCTGCTGTCAGTGTGGATCCTGCTTCGGATCCTCTGTCCCCCCCTCCCCCTCCTGTCTCCCCCTCCCCTCTTCTCTCTCTCCCTCTCAAAAACAAACAAACAAACATTAAAAAAAATCTGAAGATATTAGTGCCTTCATATTATACATTAAAAAAAAAAAAAAAAAGCCACTCTGGGAGGCTCAGATTCCAACCTTGGTGAAGGAGGCAGGTTTGTTTACTGTTAGACAAAAAGTTGGTGAGAGTGGTGGAAAGACCAATGATATCTTCTGGGTAGGGCTACTGAATTTCATTACCATCTGAGGGAGTGAGTCCTTCACATCCTTAGATCCCATTGTAAAGGAGACTTGTCCTCAAATCACCCACTTGATATTTTATTTATTTTATTTTTTAATTAAAACATTAAAAAAATGTTTTTATTTATTTTTGAGACAGAGAGAGAGCATGAGCAGGGGAGGGGCAGAGAGAGAGGGAGACACAGAATCCAAAGCAGGCTCCAGGCTCTGAGCTGTCAGCACAGACCCTGATGCGTCACCCACTTGATATTTTAGACATAGATCCTTTCACTTAGTGGCTAGAAAAGCCCTATAACTATGCTTTAAGCAGTGGATTTCAAACTTTTGTGATTATGATACCCAATAAAAAATACATTTTATGTTGAGAGCCAGTACATATACACTCACACAAATGATGCAAACGTCATGAAACAACAGTCACCTTTACTATGGGGAATGAGCTGATATTTTCTGTTTCAGTCCATTTTATTCTATTATTTATTTCTATTTATGCCAGGTACTTCATATAGTTAAATTTCCTGCTTGGTTCCAAAAGGCATTTAAGGTCACAACTCCTGTGAAATGTACAGGCATTTAAGGGGCTATTTGCCAGATGAGCTTTTTTCTAGAGACCTTTTTATTTATTTATTTATTATTTTTTTAACGTTTATTTATTTTTGAAAGAGAGCATGAGTGGAGGAGGGGTAGAGAGACAGGGAGACAACAGAATCTGAAGCAGGCTCCAGGCTCTGAGGTGTCATGGGGCTCAAACCCACAAGATGTGAGATCATAACCTGAGCTGAGCTGAAGTTAGATGCTTAACCTACTGGGCCACCAAGGCACCCCTCTAGAGACATTTTTAGAGCAGTAATTTTCTTTTCTTAGTTTTTTTTAAGTTTATTTGTTTTGAGAGAGAGAAAGCAAAAGGGAAAGACAGAGAGAGAGAGAGAAGGCACTTGTGCAGGGGAGGGACAGAGAGAGAGGGAGAGAATCCCAAGCAGATTCCATGCTGACAGCTTGGAGCCTGATGTGGAGCTCGATCTCACGAACCATGAGATCATGACCTGAGCTGAAGTCAAGAGTCAGATGCTTAACCAGCCGAGACACCCAAGTGACCCAAGAGCAGTGATTTTCATATCAAGGGTTGGAATATTAATAAAAATTAAAAATACAAAAAAATACATATATAAATATGTTTTATACATATTTATTATAATTACACATATACATGTGTGTAATATATGCACACACACACAAACACACACACGCTCTCATACACACACTTTTTTCCTGTTGATTTTAGTCAAGAATTGGAAGCCAGTATCTGAGACTGTAATTTTACTGAGCTTCTTCAGTGATTGAGAAGAAAAATAACAAAATGTGGCTCCAGTCTTTTCATTGCATATCTGGGGGCTGACCTGTTGGCCTGTATCCTCAAAGCCTGTCAAGACCTGTACTCCTTCAGGCATCCCTTCTGTTTGCAACATCACCAACCTCCCCAACTTTCTTAAGACGTCTCCTCACTCATGCCGAGTGGTCCTATTTAACCGCTGCCCATGTAATTGTGGCCTCATTCCTTGACAGCTCTTCCATGGAAGCCACAGCAGTGCTGGTAGCCTTGGAAAGCTGCGGAACACCTCACAGCACTTTCTAACTCCTGGCAAGCCTGTGCTTGGTTGATAATAGTACAGCAAGAGTAATATGAAGAAGCCTGGTGGGGGGGGGGGTGTTGCCTGCACTTTAACTCTCAAAACCCTGGTTCTGAGAGCACATCACTTGACCCTTCTTGCTGTTAACTCCTTTGTGACTAATTCTCTCTCTTCCTTCTTGGATAGGAAATGTTGTGTTAGGGAAACTGACCTAAGCATCAGAAGATTGTCACAGAATTGTTGTTTTACTATCTTCTTTTTTATTATATCAGATGACTCCCCAAAGAGACTATTTGGTTAATATGGTATCCCCGCACATAAGGGAATGGAGAAAGGAGGAATATCAGGAACTTGCAAGCAGATGGGGCATTTTGAGGTCTGAGAAGGATGGATTTTCAAGTTGGTGGGTTAGGAACACTTTTCTATAATGTGTAACTCCTGACAGTCTGGTCTCTGCAGCTGAATAGCATCATTTGTCTTCTTCCTCTCTGCCTAAAAATATATTCATGCTTACCTAATATTCATGTGTATTTTTATTTTAACTTTTAAATACTTATTTATTTTTGAGAGAGAGAGTGTGCATGGGAGAGGGGCAGAGAGAGAAGGGGACAGAGGATCTGAGGCGGGCTCTGTGCTGACAGCAGCGAGCCCGACACAGGACTCGAACTCACAAATCATGAGATTGTGACTTGAGCCGAAGTCGGATGCTCCCAGACTGAGCCACCTAGGTGCCCCTAGGTAGATTTTTTAAATGCCCACTGCGTCTTTCCTTTATGCCTTTACTTTACCCAATCTATCAGAATCTCCATCTAGACTTTCATGGCAAACCTTCTTAAAAGAGAATCTACATTGCTCCTTTCTCATGGCCCATACCCTTGAAATCATGCTTCTTAGACAATGACTCCAATGAATGAAACCATCCTTTGAAAAGTTATCAAAATTTAAAAGGACTAAATTTAATGCCTCGAAACTTTTCATTATGGAAAATATTAAAAATATATAAAAGTAATGAGATCAGTATAATGAACTTCCATGTATTTATCAGCCAGCTACAATTATCATCAACATATTGCCATTCTTGGTTTCTTCATCCTCCCTACTCCATGACTGTTTTCTTCTTTCTTCCTTAAAAGTTTTATTTATTTCTTTTGAGAGAGAGTGTGCATGCGAGCAGGGGATGGGCAGAGAGAGGGAGAGAGAATCCCAAGCAGGCTCCATGCTGATGTGGGACTCAGTCTCAGGAACTGTGAGAGCATGACCTGAGCTGAAATCAAGAGTGAGACACTTAACCGATTGAACCACGCAGGCACTCCCATGGCCTTTTTCTTTTTCTTCTTCTTCTTCTTCTTCTTTTTTTCCATGTTTATTTATTTTTGAGAGAGAGAGAGAGAGTGAGAGTGAGAGAGAGAGAGAGAGAGAGAGAGAATGTGATCAGGGGAGAGGCAGAGAGAGAGGGAGACACAGAATCTGAAGTAGGCTCCAGGCTCTGAGCTGTCAGCACAGAGCCCAGTGCAGGGCTTGAACTCACAGACTATGAGATCATGACCTGAGCCGAAGTCAGGCCCTTAGCTGACTGAGCCACCCAGGTGCCCCACCCATGACTTTTTTCTTAATTCACATTCTCTTTTACTTCTTTGAAGTGTTTAATTTAACTAAATATCCCTTTTTTCTTTAAATTGCCTCTTCTCTTAGCTTCTGAGAACCTATACCTAGACTTTTTCTTATGTGTTGGATTATTTCTTCTTAATTAGAAAATGGTGAAGTGTCATTCAGGAGAGATGCCTTCTCTTATGGAAATGTGCATAATTAACAACTATAGATTATTCATGCTGCCCAGGCCAAACCCTGGGATTAAAGGTTGGATCACCTTGAGCAAATACAGAGGACTCGGAAAGTAGAGAAGGTGAGAGTTAGAAAGGTAAAGGCCAATGTGTGCTGTTGGCACCTGGGAAGGAGGAAAAGCGTTTTCTCATTAGTGACTAGTTCTCTAAATTTTGTGAACTTTCATAAAAGAATTTATGCCATTTGGTCACATCTACTAAAGCTAAACAAATGCCCACCCTATGACCCAGTAATTCCAATCCTATATAGCAGAGAAATTAGTACACATGTGTACAAAAAGATACATAAGGATGATCGTTTTACTCAACATTGTAAATACCTACATCAGCCTAAATGTCTGTGAATAGGAAAAAGGATAAACAAAATGTAGTGTATTCACTTAGTGAATGTTCAGCATGAAAAGAAATACTGATGCATGCAGCAATCTGGATGAATCACCGACACAGAGAGTCCGTACTGTGGGATTCCATTTAGATGAATTTCAATAATAGGCAAAGTAATCTATGGTGTTAGAATTGCATTTAACTTCGGTAGAGACGGTATTGGCTGAGAGAGTGCAAGAGGGAGTCATCTCAGGTGTTGAAATGTTCTCTATTTTGATCTGGGGGTGGATTTACACGTGTTGTATTAATTTTGCCTGTTCTTCTGCTTCGTTTAAATGGAATCATGCAAGGTGTATTCTCTGATCACAGAAGTCAAAACTTTATCTGGAATGTGGTTATATAGCTGGATACATATGTAAAAAATCATCAGGTTGTAAACTTAAAACTGTGTACTTTATGTATCTTAAACGTGTTTTTATTTTTTTAGTTTATTTTTTAGGTTTCTATTGTCAGGGTTGTGGCTGGCAGTTAATGTTATAGGCAGCCTCTAAGGACAAAGCCTTACACTCCAAGCTCCCCAGAGCAACTAGTCAGTTTGTACCCTGAATCTTCTTTATGGATATATCCCATCTGAAATATTAATTCATAGAAAATAGTGATCACTGGATTATGATGTCAAAATGGAAGAGTAGAGTTAATGCTAAAATAGGACTAAGAGCCGTGTGAAGTGATTGGTAGCAAGTACTCAATGAATATCAGAGAGTGAGGAGAATCCTTGGGACCTTTGCAGTAGTTTTCCGTCAGTAAGTTGGGGAGGATGGGATGCCAAGGTTGTGGCTCAGGTGAGAAGAGAGCATTGATGTAACAGAACTAGTTCTCCATGGAAAGTCCTGTCATTTCTGTCATTCGCAAAGTCTTTCATGATGCCCCTCTGTGACATATCATCCAGACTTTGACAGTCACCTTCACAAAAGAGCCACAACCGCAGAGGCTGCAGGCAGAGCAGCCGATAGTCATTGCCCACTTAATGGCCTCCCAAAGGCAAACACTCTTTTACCACCCTGGAAGCCAATTTCAGTGCTCAACCCTCTATTTTTAGTCTGCTATTCTCACCTCTAGTGACATTATCATGGGGGTTTTCACTTATTTCTACTTACAAATGGGCATTTGGATGAAATATACCTGTCTCTGCACAGCAGACCCTCCACAAAAGTTGGAACCAGCTCGTTTGTAAAAGTTGGAACCAGCTCGTTTGTAAGGCCACATGCACACGATGGAAAGGATGCTGCAGAAATGTATCCTGAGTATTGGTCCAGATATTTGGTTTGTCTAGTCTGTTATCTGGATGAGATGAGACAGTAGCTGAATTTATTTATGTAGGAGCTGGGAATTCAGCAATGATCCCCTTCTGATGCTCCACCTGCCTAGCTGCTTAACGGAGTCATTAGTGTTTATGGAACCACTTTTCTTACTTTTAAATTATATATTTAATAATGTGTTTAACAAGTCTGAATATTGTTTAAAAAAAATCACACGGTATAAAAGTGTGTCCAATGAAAAGTTAATTTCCTTCCTGCTCTTGGCCTTTGTGTCTGTCTTTTTTCTTTGGGACAACCATGGGAACTGGTGTCTTATGTAGCCTTCCACAAATATTCCCAGTTTATACAAGCATTTCTATATAGCTGTCCTTAGTCATATTTATTTTGGTAATCTAAGTTTATTAGCTTAATTGAAGTATGTGTGTAAGGATACTTTATCTGCTGAAGTCATTCTTAAACTTCGAATGTGTCGGCTTTTTCCATCCATACTGATTCTTCTGTTTGTTCTAAAAAAGGTCATTGAGTAGGGGCACCTGGGTGGCTCAGTTGATTAAGTGTCTGACTTTGGCTCAGGTCATGACCTCACAGTTCTTGGTTTTGAGCCCTGCATCTGGCTCTCAGTGCAGAGCCAGCTTGGATCCTCTGTCTCCCTCTCTCTCTCTCTGCCCTCCCTTGCTCACGCATGTGAATGCTCTCCCTCTCTCTCTCTCAAAAATAAATAAACTTAAAAAAGGCCATTGAGTAGATAGGCAGTTACCTGGAAATTTTTTTGCGAGACTAAGTGATCCACACCTTCCCTGTAGGCCCTACAGGGAGAATATGCCCAGCATGGAACTCAGTATACTCTAGATTTCTTGGGGATTAAACATTACTGCCTTAGGTAGAATTAAGTGGTAGCTGAGGATGGAAATGAATGGTGAAAAAATGGAAGAATAACCTCTTTCTAAACTCCAGAACACCAACTCTTAACTCTTTCATGTAACTGGGCTATCCTTAATTGAGTGCTCTCTGTGAACTCATCAACTCTGTTAGCTTTTCATACACATTATCTGATCCGTATAACAACTCTGCCAGGTTTTTTTTTTTTATCATCAATTCTCAGAAGAAGGATTTTATAGACAGACTATTTGTTCATTGTCACAGAGATAGAACATAATTTAAGCTGAGTCAGGGTCTGAATCCTAGTTGTCTTTGTCCCAAAGCTCATTTCCCCTACTTGATGCTATGCATTCATGCACTGCTTTGCCAGTTTCCAAAGCAACTGAGGTCTAGCCTGTTTTCATGTTGGGAAGTCAACATGGGGCTAAAAGTTGATGGATGATATTTTAAGTTTTGGGAAAGAATCTAGCAGTGGGGGAAACATGTGAAATTGCATAAATGCTGAATGAAACATTTGGTTCCTTCTTGCCATCACACCCATCCCAGCCCATTCCCATCTGATATCTCCACTTTAGGGTTACATGGGCAGATTCAGGATATGTTTTGGATGTTTGTGGTTCTGGTTGGAGATATTTAGGTGACAAGGTCTACATAACAGGGATTAGTATATTTTTCAGTCTGTTTGCGTAAAACTATCAGATGAGGCAGGCTCCAAAGTTGGAAAGTCTGATAGAAAACCTGACTTAGCCTATTTTTGTTATTTGTAAACATTTATAGAGTCTAAATTTGAGGACCTAATTTGCTTATAATATATCTTTTTATAATTTTTAATTTTCAAATAACCTGAGACATCAAAAAGTTGCAGTAATACTTCAGGCTCTACCCTTAGCCAATATCTTCCTAATGATAAAATATTATGTAATAATAATAATAATAATAATGTCATTATCTAAACCAGGCAATTGATGTAGGTATAATAATATTAATTAACATACAGACTTTATTTAGTATTCTTTTTCTTGTACAGGATGTTATCCAGGATCCCATATTGCATTTAGTTGTTTTGTCTATTTGTTTCCAGTCTGACAACTTGTCAGTGTGTGTGTGTGTGTGTGTGTGTGTGTGTGTGTGTGTGTATGTGTCTTTTGTAACCTTGGTACTTTTGAGAATTCCTGGTCACTTATTTCATAGAATATCCCTCACTTGGTGTTTGGTATTTTCTCATGATTTGATTGAGATTATGCATTTCTGGCAAGAAAACCACAGAAATGATGTGTCTTTCTTAGTGCATCATGCTGGGAGGTATATGGTATTGATATGTTTAATTATTGGTGATGTAAAGTATGATCACTTGATTCAAGTAGTGTCTTGCAGGTTTCTATACTGAAAAGTTACTATTTTCTCTTTTATAATTAGTTAAGTGTCTTGTGGGGAGACATTTGGAGAATATGGGTTTGTCCAACTTTGGTTTTAGGTTTATGGCTCCCTTCCAGCCTAGTCCAAAAGAGTTCTGCACTGGGTATTGAGGCCAAAGCCTAATAATGACCATGGGTTGCCCTCTGTGGATGTATTTTCCTAAGATACTATGGATGGGGAGAAGTAGCTGGTCTGAGGCAGAGTTTGAGTGTTCTCAAGTTACTCAGTTTAACACTGTTATCACTCTTTCCAATTCCTAAAGGACTTTAAAGTTTAGTCAGAATAATGGGCCTTTAGGAAGTAACTTTAATTTTGTGGACCTTAGTTTATTCATCTATTCAGGTAGGTGGGACAAGAGTTCTGAAGCCTTCTTACCTTACTCATTCCCTTTGCCAGTGAGAAATTAAGAAGGAGCTTCCCCACCCCACCCCAACCCCTCCACCGAACTAGTCCTATTCATCTTCCATGTCCCAGCTCAAATATCCGTCTTAGAGAAGTCTTCCCTGACACCACAGCTTGGGATAACTGCCTGCTTCATCATGCCTCCAGCACCCTTTATTTGATCTTCTGCAACACTCATTATTAAAGATGTAACATCTTGTTCAAAGTCAGCTTCCCTGCTACATTGTAAGCACCATGTCTGGTTTACTTTGATATCTGGCTTTTACCACCATGCCTAGGTCACTAAGTATACAAGTGTTACATGAATGGAACTGTGTACAGTCACATGTGCTATGGATTTGGGCAAGATTAAAAAAGGGCAAGAAAGCAGAAAATAAGAAGCAATAGCTATCGTGGGAGACTGAATCATGCTCCTTCCCCTGCCCTTAATCTCTGGAACCTGTGAATGTTACTTTGTATGGCTAAGGCACTTTGCAGATGTGATTAAATTAAGCGTGTTGGGATGGGGGGGGGGGTGTTTATCTGGGTGGGCCCTAAATGTAATCACAAGCATCCTCATAAAAGGTAGGTAGAGGGAAGTTTGACCACAGGAGAGAAGGTGATGTGATAATGGGACAGAGATTGAGTGGTGTGCTTTGGAAATGGAGGGTGGGGACACAAACCAGGGAATACAGGTGGCCACTAGACATGGGGAAAAAATCAATGAAAGGTTCTTCTTGCAGAGCCTACAGAAAGGGCCAGCCCTTCTGGCACATTGACCACGGCCATGATTGTGGGCTTTTGCCCTCAAGAACTGTAAGAGATAAACTTGTGCAGTTTGAGCCACTAAATTTCTGGTGGTTTGTTATAGGGGCAATAGCAAACTATTACAGTTATTAAAACAAACAAAAAAACACATGTATCAAAACCTAAAAAAAGGAACAAAGTTACAGTCAGAATGCCAAGAATACATGAAAACAAAATAATTCACAAAACTAAAACATTAATTCTAAATGCATTTTAGCTAAAATCACAAAGGCAGCATACCACAGTGGGCTCAGGACAGCTTGTTTGAGGCACCAATAGAGCATGTGCCTGAGAATCATGGGTGTGCCGACTGTATGCATGCCCACGTGCCAGGGAGGAGCTTTGCACGTCTGCTGAATGGCGCACAGCAGTCTGGTTCGAGGAATTTGCACTGAATTTGGAGACCTCAGTACATCCTAGCAGTGTCATAATTTTTATTCATGAATGTCAAATTTTTATAAAGTCATAGTAACTAGTATGTCTTTAAGCCATTCAAAAAGAAAGTATATATAATTCCACATTACTTTCCTGGAAACATAGCATCAGTGTTTGGCTCTAGGAAGTCCCTGTAGTGGGCCACAGACCACAATGAGAGATACACTGGACAGAATAATTTCTCTCTTTTTTTCCCAGCTTCAATGAGATTTAATTGACATAAAACACTGTATAAGTTAAATTTTTTTTTTTTAATGTTTACTTACTTTTTGAGAGAGAGACAGAGCATAAAGCGGGGAGGGCAGAGAGGGAGGGAGACAGAATCCGAAGCAGGCTCCAGGCTCTGAGCTGTCAGCACAGAGAGCCTGATGTGGGGCTCCAACTCATGAACGGTGAGATCATGACTGGAGCTGAAGTTGGCTGCTTAACCAACTGAGCCACCCAGGTGCCCCACAACATTGCTTAAGTTTAAGGTGTACAATGTGATGATTTGATACATGTGTATATTAAGAAATGTTCAGCATAATAATGTTGTTAACCCATCCTTCACTTTACATAATTACCATTTTGTTGTTGTTGTTGATATGGAGAGAATATTAAAACTACAATGTCACAGTACCTTTCCAGTATATGATAGAGAATTGCTAACTGTAGTTACCATACTGTACCCTAGATCTCTAGAACATACTCCAGAACATCTCATAGCTGAAAGTTTGTAGTCTTTGACCAATATATCCCCATTTCTCCCTCTCAGGCCTTGGCAACCACCATTCTGCTTTCTGTTTCTATGAGTTTGATGTTTTCAGATTCCATGTATAAGTGAGCTCATATGGTGTTTATTTTTCTTTGAGTTATTTCACTTAAAGTAATGCCCTCAAGGGACCAGGATTTTTCTCTTTCTCATAGCTGAATATTATTCCATTTATATAACATTTTCTTTTTCTGTCCATTCCTAGATGGACACTTAGGTTGTTTTCATATCTTGACTATTGTGAATAATGCTTCAATGAATGTGGGATTGCAGATATCTGAAGATAGCAATTTTATTTCCTTTGGATATATACCTAGAAGTGAGATTACTGGATCATGTGGTAATTCTGTTTTTGACTTTTAAATTTTTATTTATTTATTTATTTTAAAAGTCTATTTATTTTGAGAGAGAGAGAGAGAGAGAGAAAGCGAGAGCAAGAGCATGCACAACTGGGGAAGGGCAGAGAGAGAGAGAGAGAGGGAGGGAGAGAACGAGAATCCCAAGCAGGCTTCACTTTGTCAGCACAGAGCCCAACTTGGAACGCAACCTCATGAACCATGAGTCCATGACCTGAACCAAAATAAAGAGTCAGATGCTTAACCGACTGAGTCACTCAGGCGCCCCTCTTCTGTTTCTCATCATAGCCATTCTAACAGGTGTGAGGTGATATCTCATGGTGGTTTTGGTTTGCATTTCCCTGATGATTAGTGATGTTAAGCATCTTTTCATGTACATGTTGGCCATTTATATGTCTTTTTAAGAGAAATGTCTATTCAACTCCTCTGACCAATTTTAATGATTGTTTTCTTGCTATTGAGTTGTAGGAGTTCTTTTGTAGTTTAGATGCCATTCCCTTATCATATATATGGTTGGCAAAAATTTTCCTCTATTCTGTAAGTTACCTTTTCATTTTGTTGATGGTTTCCTTTGCTGTGTAGAAACTTTATAGTTTAATGTAGTCATATTTGGTTTTTGCTTTTGTTGCTTGTGTTTTTTTTTTTTTTTTTAATTTTTTTTTTCAACGTTTATTTATTTTTGGGACAGAGAGAGACAGAACATGAACGGGGGAGGGGCAGAGAGAGAGGGAGACACAGAATCGGAAACAGGCTCCAGGCTCCGAGCCATCAGCCCAGAGCCTGACGTGGGGCTCGAACTCACGGACCGCAAGATCGTGACCTGGCTGAAGTCGGACGCTTAACCGACTGCGCCACCCAGGCGCCCCTGTTGCTTGTGTTTTTGATGTCATATCCTAAAAATAATTGCCAAGAAAGATGTCAAAGAGCTATTCCCAAAGTTTTGTTTTTCAAGGAATTTTATGATTTCAGTTCTTAAATTGTAGTCTTTAATCCATTCAAATTCATTTTTGAGTGATGTAAAATAGATGTCTGGTTTTATTTTTCTGCCTGTGGTTATCCATTCTTTCCAATGCTATTTGTTGAAAAGGTTGTCCTTTCCCCATTGAGTATTCTTGATTGCCTTGTCAAATATTAGTTGATTGTATATTGAGCATTTATCTCGGTTCTGAATTCTGTTCCATTGGTCTATGTGTCTATTTTTATGCCAGTACCATACTGTTTTTGCTACTGTAGCTTTATAATACAGTTTGAACTCAGGAAGTGTGATACCTCCAACTTTGTTCTATCTCAAGATTTTTTTTTTTTGGCTCTTTAGGGTCTTTTGTGGTTCCATACAGATTTTAGAATTGTCTTTTCTATTTCTGTGAAAAATTCCATTGGAAATTTGATAGGGATTGCATTGAATCCATAGATAGCCTTCGATCTTTGGCCATTTAACAATATTAATTTTTCTGATCCATGAACATGAGATTTCTTTCCATTTGTTTGTGATCCTCAATTTCTTTCATTGAAGTCTTCTCGTTTTTGGTGTAAAGATCTTTTACCTCCTTGGTTACATTTATTCCTAAGTGTTTTATTGCTTGTGATGCTATTGCAAATGGTATTGTTTTTTAAATTTTTTTTCACATATTGTTTGTTAGTATATAGAAATATAACTAATTTCTGTGTGTTGACTTTGTGTCCTGAAATTTTGCTGAAGTTGTTGAGTAGATCCAACAGTTTTTTGGTGGGTCTTTAGGATTTTCTCTATATAAGATCATATCATTTGCAATGAAAGATGATTTTATTCTTTCCTTTTGATTTGGATGTCTTTTATCTCTTTTTTCTTGCCTAATTGTTCAGCACTATGTTTAATAGGAGTGGTGAGTGTGGGCACCCTTGTCTTGTTCCTGATCTTAGAGGAAAAGCTTTCAGCTTTGTACCATTAGTATGATGCTAGTTATTGGCTTGTCATAAATGGCCTTTGTTATGTTGCTGTGTATTCCTTCTATATCCATTGTTTTGAATATTTTTATAATGAAAATGTTATATTTTGTAAAATGCTTTTTCTGCATTTATTGAGATTATCACGTGATTTTTGTCTTTTGTTTTATTTGAAGAAGCAGTCACCTCTTCAAGACTTTATGGATTGGCGTCCGTAAAGAAAGGCCTTCACCCGCAGGTGGGGGCATGCTGGAGTGTGCTGTGACCCTGGTTCTAGTCCTGCAGGATGCTAAGTACAGGGATGTGTAGGGACTCTTGGTTCAGGAGGGTGTGATGTTAGGCTGCTTGGGTCCATAGCATTGACAAGTGTGTGGTCCTTGTCAAGTGTTGTAGGGCTCCATAGTGGTTGCAAGGGCTGTTGGGGTCCTCAGCAGTGCCTCCAGGTCCAGTAGCTAGGGCCGGAGCTGGTTGTGCACACGCACTGAACTATGGGGGCCAGTTGCAGTTGCTTGTATAAAGAGAAGGACTGGGCCAGGGCCAGCAGCAAAGGCTTGGGTCAGCTGGGGGTACACTGGCAGCCTCGATGGCCCTGGCTGTTGGTGTACCAGCTGCAGGGTCTCCCAACAGCATGCACAGAGCAGTGGAGGCTGCTGACAAAGATCGGGTGGGGGCACGCAGGTGCACTGCTGGGGGGCTTGCTGTAAGTGCATGTGGTGCTATAGGCCAGCAACTGGAGGTAGGGCTGAGTCCAGGTCCACAAGCAGCTATAGGGCCTTTGCTGTCTGTTTGTACTTCTATGGCTGCAAGATCTCACCATGGGCATGCACCCAGCAGTAGAAATGGCTAACGGGAGCCAGACTTGTGGTGTGCAAGTGCATGGCTAGGTGGGCTCGCCCCGAGTGTACACACAGTAGTGGGGGTTAGCTGTGGGCGTCTAGAGTGGTATTTTGCATTCATGCAGCTGCAGAGGACTGCCTAGTCCATGCCATGCCGTGGCTGCTGGCCTGGATCCCAGACTTTGGTGGGGGGCTAGAAGAGACTCAGATGGCTGGTATCTGTTGAGTGTGAATACCTGTGAGGTAAAGATCAGTGAAATCTGCATGCGTCCATAGCTATAATGGTCATTGGTTTCTTCAGGGGTGAAAGTAGCTGTGTTCTCTGCAGAGCAGGGCACTAGGAACCATGGTCACTTCTGCCCATGGCTGATATTGGTAGCTCCTGCCCTTTATCCTTGTTCCTAGCCAATTCTATATGCCTCAGCTTTGTCAGTCTCTGCATGGAGTAAAAACCAAAGTGGTCCCAAAAGGCTGGCAAAGCTCGTCACTCACTCTGCTCTCCCTTTTATGGCGGGGAGAACTCTTTCTAGTTGGGGAGTTACCTCTTGTGTTCATCAGAACCAGTCTGGAGGATGGAATGATGCAGGCAAAAGGAAACAATTTTTCCTTCCCTTTTCGTGTGGTTATTCTCAGGTTTTTTGTTCCATTGTGTTGCTGAAGTTTCTTGGGTGGACTCCTGACCTCTCTCAGGGCTGCTCGTGTTTGTGGATAGCTGTCTAATTGTTCATCTTTGTCAGGGGTGGAGGCTGGGGCTACTTTGCCATTTGGTGACATCATTCCAGAATAATTTCTATGATCCCTTTTAGTTTATGACTTAAGAGCCATAGTGAAAATTCTGCACTTTCTTAGGAAGTTATGGTAGGTTATTTCCTATCACACTTCCCCTGCAGTATGCCTCCCTTTTCCCCTGAGCTGTGTTGCTGTATGGAATACAATTCTAGAATTACAATCCATATGAAGGGGAATGAGTGTTGAAAAGTACCTTCATGGTCAACTGTCCTAAAGTTCTGTTTCCCTTCCCTACCATGCTGTGATGCTGGACCATGGACTAGGAGGACATCCTGCTAGGGGTTCTCATTTACCCAATTAGTGGCTTTTAAATTTTGGTGTCCATCAGAGTGATTGTACATAGGTAGGATTGGTGGAATTGGATTCTTGGACTTTATTTCAGATTTACTGAATCAAAGTTTACTGGTGTGGTGCCTGGAATCTGTATTCCCCCACCTTCCCCCCCAAGTTTCCTTAGATGATTGTGACATGTCTCTAAATTTGAGAACCATTGTGGCAGATAGCAAAGTTCCATGAAGCCACAGAGCATATTTTATTCCTCTTTCTATTCTTCAAAGCTCTGATGCCTGTCCGTGGTACTATATTACCAGTATATATTTTAATGGATCTGCAGGGGGTTCTTGAATTACAATGAAAGTAAGATTTTTAGGTCTTCTCAGGGAGGAATTAAAAATGTTATTACATGGCTACTATTCATTGAATCCTACTCTGTGCCAAGTATTTATGTGTGTTATTTCTAAAACTTTTAACAATCCTAAAAGTTGGGTGGGAACATTCTCTGCATTATAGAAGAAGAAGCAAGCTCAGAAAATTTCAGGGGTTTGCTCAAGGTGAAAGAACTAGAAATTGATGGAGCCAGATTCAGACTCAAATCTTCCTGAGACCAATGTCCTTTCTCTTTCTATCAAATGATAGAGTTGTAACTATTCCGGAAGAGTTGTTTTTAACTCCAACTCCTGGAACACCATTTGTTTTCTGCGTTAGTGAGATTGAGTATAAGAGGAGAAAGGGAACCAGGAGGAGAAAAGGGAATTATTTAGTAATTTTTTCAGTAGCTTTGAGGATGACCTGATAATGAGATGTAGATTTTGGAAAAGGAGGATAACAATCACTGAATGAAAATTCAGCCATTAGTTGGGAGCCAGCGTCATGGAAGGAACTGAGTCACATAGCTAAAATTGAAGCACATATTAGGATTTTTTTCTTTGGATGGAACACCATCCTTAAATATTAATTGGAGCTGAAAGAAATACTTACATGTTAAATGCTCATTTGATGTACAGAGATTTACCTTCCTCCTTCTGGCAGCTGTTCCTTAGCATCTTTTGTGCCTCTCCTTTTCTTGTTCACTTGCTGGCATTTGGAAAGCGTGGTTGTCCACCCTGGGCCTTCTGCATCCATGCACTGTCTCCAAGATCATCTCACCAGTCCCCTGTGTTTGAAGATCACTGAACTGTTCAGCAATGCCGGGTTTGTGTATTGTCTTTGCACGACACCTGCCCTGGGACATCTAATAGGGCATCTGCATCTTCACGGTTTGAAATAGGGCAGGGGTTTTCCCCCCCACTCCCTGTTCTCTTCTCAGATGGAGTCCTTTCCTAGCCCAGTGAGGGCCACCCAGTTATGAAAGCCATTCACCTACTTATAAAACAGCTTTTCTGTGAAAACAAGAAGCCTGAGAGACATCTTCAGTTTTCTCCTCTCTGTCACCCTTCATGTCCGGGGATATCCAGGCAGGGATTGTCAGTGTTCCCTCTAAAATATTCCCCCAGTTCCTCCACTTTGTTCTGTCACCATCGCCGTCTCCTAACCCAGTCCCCATTGCCTCTGACCTACTCTCCGGAATTCCATTTTTCTTCCTCTGTAACTTGTTCTCCATAATGGTTTCATAAAAACATAAATCAGTCCCTTGCTTAAAACACTTCAAAGGCTTCCCTCAGAACTTAGAATAAAATCCAAACCTTTGAAATTGTCTAAAGGCCTTGCATGGTGCCTCTTTCCTATCCTTCAGATCTAACTGCTTCTTTCTCACTCTTCTCAGAGCTCCAGCTCTACTGGTCTCTTAGACATGCCAATCTCTTTGCTGCCTCTGGTCCTTTGCACATGCTTTTTCCTCTGTCTGGAATATTCTTTCCCCACTTTGCCTGGTAAGATCTTCTCACCCTTTCAGTTTGAGTTCAGATATTACCTTCTCACAATGGACCTACCAAAATGCTCTGATTATCCACTTTTTTTGTTGTTGTTGTTACTCTACTGGGATTACTCTTAAAATTTAACACAAACCTTTACATGTATTGTTCTTATGTATAGAGTTAATTAGTGTCTATATAGCCTTCCATTAAAACAATAAAAAATGTAGTATGCATTTGTCTTCTGCTTCCTCCTCTTTGCTCATTCCTGCGTTGATTTTAACTGGAGTTTAGTGTCAGATTATTTTGAATATTTTAACAAACGATTCTTTAGATTTAAGAATACATTTTTGTAATACTTCATATGGCTATTTATTCCTCTGAACTCCATTTTCTTTTTCCTGAAGTTCAATTATTCATTTTTTTCAGGATGGATTCGTAGGTAACAATAAATTGAGATCTTTTATGAAAGATAGCTATATACATTTGCTAAAACTCATTGAACTATACTTAAAACTTGTACATGTCACTGTATGTAAATTACCTCAATAGAAATATAGTACTGGGAAAAAATTTAATGCATGAACCAATGGATACAGCTGAGCACTCAAGCTAAAGAGATTTCTCTTAGAACACAGCACAAAGAGATAGAGATAAATAAATGGAATAAATGGATAAATCTATGAATATGCAGTTAAGAGAGAACAGATATAGAAGTTGTAACATTTGATTAGTAGGAGTTTTAGGAGAAAATATAATCTCATGGAATGAGAAATAGAATGAAGGATATACTCAGAGAAATAAAGGATATTTCCTAGAATGAAAGACAGATGCAAAGGGCCGAATATATATGTATACACATACACACACACACATATATAGTTATATATATTAGTATATATTATTTTATATTTATATATAAATATATTACTAATTATACATATTACTAATTAGTACATATTACATATATATTTACATATATATGTAATAGATATACATACTTTAAATCTGCATTTAGACACATAACAGTTATAGTTGAGAATATTGGAGTGTCAGGCTGGCTCAGTTAGCAGAATATACAACTCTTAATCTTGGAGTCATGAGTTCAAGCCCCATGTTGGGCATGGGCCCTACTTAAAAAAGAAAAGAAAAAGAGAAAAAAAAAGCATGTCGAAGTTGATATGAAATTTCCTCTGTGTATCAGACATGGTTTTACTCATAGGACAGTATATTGTATGTGTCATGTGTTCATTCAACACTAACTTTTGAGCATTTTCTGTGTGCCAGGCATTGTGCCAGATGATTAGGGACTTAGAGGCATACGAGAGATGATTCTTGCCTTAAAGAAACTCCCGATCTGAAAGGGGCAATAGACAGGTCAGTGAACAACTGCAGCCAAAGGCTATTCAATGGACCAAGAGAGTCTACACATACACAGATGGGGCAGCACAAGGTGGGTCATCAGTCTGGTTAGTGGTGTAAGCATGTCCCATTCAACTGAAGTGAGAAATCTAGAAGCGAAAAATAACATGAAAAGAATTGTTTTATCGTTTCAGAATACAGTTCTTTAAATTGCTTTAGTAATAAGGTGTGGGCGTGAAAGACTGGCGGCAGGGGAAACACACGTGTGACGTGTGTTGGCTGCAGTCTAGTTACTAGAATTAACATGTGGTCACTAGAGTGATGCACGGAGACCCAAATGGTTTTTGGAAAGCTTTCAATCACAAGCAAGTTACATAGGTAATTTCAGAGTAAGGGAATAGATATAAATATCTCTGGGCTTCAGTTCTATCTGTGAGGAAAAAAGAGAAGGACTAAATAATTTATCTAGAGTTTATAGGGAAGAATACATTGTTTCTTTTTTCTTTTTCTTTTTGAAAATAAAACTGTTTATTGAGTACTGTGTACACTAAAGTAAGTAATATGCAGTTGGATAACATTCTGATTACCACAAAGTTTTTGTTTTTTTCCTAGCTTCTGCTAGGAAGCAGAACTCAGTAACCCAAATACTGAGAAGATTGAGCCTACATGTAAAAAAGGAGTTGGGATAAAGAAAACACATGCAGGTCAAGGATTAAGATTACAGAAGTCTGTTCACCCATTTATTGCAGCAGGTCCTAAATTGCTGACATCTTTAACCATCTGATTATCATTAGGTTTCCAAGAATGAAGTTTTAGGCATTCCTTGAATCATGACCTTTTAGTCCCATTTGGTTGCATTTAGACACATTTAGTCAATCTCTTTTAGGCGTTTCAACGTGTAAAGTAATGGTTTACCAGGAGGAATCTCCAAAATGTCCATTTAACTAAAAATAAAATAAAATGAAATAATAAAATAATATAAAAGTCCATTTACCTAACCTCGCTTACCTAATTACAACACACCAGGACTTCTCTAGTTTCCTCATTTGGGTGGGGAGGTTGTTGTTAGTCTTTCAGGGCTTTTGCAAATAAAATATGGATATGGATTCTGATATGGCTGCTTTTAAATTGTCCAATTTATTTTTTTTAAATATGAAATTTATTGTCAAATTGGTTTCCATACAACACCCAGTGCTCATCCCAACAGGTGCCCTCCTCAATACCCATCACCCACCCTCCCCTCCCTCCCACCCCCAATCAACCCTCAGTTTGTTCTCAGTTTTTAAGAGTCTCTCATGTTTTGGCTCTCTCCCTCTCTAACCATTTTTTTTCCCTTCCCCTCCCCCATGGTCTTCTGTTAAGTTTCTCAGGATCCACATAAGAGTGAAAACATATGGTATCTGTCTTTCTCTGTATGACTTATTTCACTTAGCATCACACTCTCCAGTTCCATCCACGTTGCTACAAAAGGCCATATTTCATTCTTTCTCATTGCCATGTAGTATTCCATTGTGTATATAAACCACCCAAGGGATACAGGAGTGCTGATGCATAGGGGCACTTGTACCCCAATGTTTATAGCAGCACTTTCAACAATAGCCACGTTATGGAAAGAGCCTAATTGTCCAATTTAAATCATTTACTTTAAATTATCCAATTAATTATAAAATTATCTATTTAATTTGAAAGTTTAGGGCTTTAGGAAAAATTTCAATTTGACTTGAAGTGACTTAATTCTTAGTTGCCATCAAAATGATGGCATCCAAGAAACATGGGCTTATCCATGGTTATGAAATTCTGTTTTGTTTTGGTGAATGTTGAAGGAAGGAAAGAAAGAAAGAAAAAGAAAGAAAGAAAGAGAAAGAGAAAGAAAAGAAAAAGAAAACCATTTACATATGTGTTATATATACACACAAAAAAACCCCAAATAACAAAAAATCCAGAATGGTCCTTAGGCATATAGGAGTTAAATACAAATTCTGATTGGGTAATAACTATGGGGATTTCCACCAACATTTAGAAAAGCTGTTCTCTAATGCAAAGGAAATAATATATGGCCTCAAGTGATAATATAATGGTCAAAATAACACATGATCTCAAATATTCTTTTCTGATAAAAAAAACAACACAGACAGTATTTATTCAAAGTAACCAGTGCTAGACAGAGAGATAAGATGGTGGTGTAGTAGGAGGACTAACTCTAGGCTTGCCTTGTCTTTCAAACACAGCTAGGCAAATATCAAATCATTCTGCATACCCAAGAAATCAATCTGAGGATTGACAGAACAAACTGCACAACTAGAGGGAGAGAAGAATCTACATACAGGAATGTAGGATATGGAAAGATGTGGTTTATGGGAGAAACAGATTGCAGAGGGGAGGGGATCCCGGTCACAGAGAAAGACAAGAGAGAGTGGAGTGGATACACACAAGGAGAACGCTTCCCCAAAACCATTGGCTGAAAGAATGAGAGGGGCTGATCTTTGAGTTTTTGCAACCAGTGGGGCTCCTAAGACTGGAGTTTTAGGGGTCCGAGGGCTTGGCTGGGATAGAGCCCTGAGGGTGCTATCCTACTCCTGGAGAGAAGGCAGGCAAGCAATGCCACGGCAGATGGCACCATCTGAGGGTTTCCTAAGGCACATGGGGAGAGACTGTCACTCTTCTTAGAGTACATCTGTGAGAGGTGGCTTTTGTAGAGACCCTTCTCTGGGGACAAAAGAGCCAGAGGGTGCCACTCCCACCGTGCCCGCCCCCTCCCCGTCCCTCAGCATGGGCCCAGAGACACCTGCTGGGGTGCTGAGACACTGACTGTTTAGCCTGCTTTGCTGCAAATCCCACACCCCTGCATTTTGGTGCCACTGCCCTTCTCGGTCAAACCTGCATCAGTCCCTGCACAGTGAGACCCTTCCCCAGGAGATCAGCACAGACCCCAGCCACAGCGTGTCTCTGAAATTTAGAGTTTTAAAATTCAGCAGGCTTGGCTGGGATAGAACCCAAATTGCACTGCACTCCTCCAGACAGACAAGCAACCCAGAAGCAGACAGCATGAAAATAGTGATCTGAAAAATGTATGGGACACAAACATTCAACTGGCACCAGCCAGTTACTTTGTCCTCAGTGAGGGGCCTCCATGCTTGCTGCTCTCAGGGAAGCACTCCCAGAAGAGTGAATAATTTCCCCTGTTACTCTTGAATACAGAGAACAAACTGAGGGTTGATGGGGGGGGGGGGGTGGGTGGGGGAGAGGGGAAAGTTGGTGATGGGCACTGAGGAGGGCACTTGTTGGAATGAGCACTGGGTGTTGTATGGAAGCCAATTTGACCATAAATTATATTTTTAAAAATGTCCCCTCTTGTGTCCCAGACATTCAACAAATCTAAAAGACAACCTTTGGAATGGGAGAAGATATTAGCAAATGACATTATCTGTTAAGGGGTTATTATCCAAAGTCTATAAAGAACTTATCAAACTCGACACTCAAAACACAAATAATCCACTTAAAATATGGGCAGAAGACACGAATAGACATTTTTCCAAAGAAGACACAGGTGGCCAACAGACACATGAAAAGATGCTCCGCATTACTCATCATCAGGGAAATACAAATCAAAACTACAGTGAGATACTACCTCACACCTGTCAGAGTGTCAAATATCAATAACTCAGGAAACAACAGGTGTTGGTGAGTATGTGGGAAAGGGGAATGCTCTATGTTGTTGGTGGGAATACAAACTGGTGTAGCCACTCTGGAAAACAGTATGGAGATTTCTCAAAAAGTTAAAAATAGAACTATTCTACAATCCAACAATTGCATTACTAGGTATTTATCCAAAGGATACAAAAATAGTAATTGGAAGGAACACATGCATCCCAGTGTTTATGGCAGCATTATCAACAATAGCCAATTTAAAGAAAGAACCCAAATGTCCATTGACTGATGAATGGATAAAGATGTGGTATATATACCACACAATGGAATATATATATATATATATATACACACACACGAGTATATATATATATATATATATATACATAAAATATGTGTGTATGTGTGTATATATACTCGTGTGTGTGTGTGTGTGTGTGTGTGTGTGTGTATATTCATAATGGAAAATTTCTCAGTCATCAAAAAGAGCCAAAACTTGGCATTTGCAATGACATGGATGGAGCTAGAGAGTATTATGCTAAGCAAAATAAGCCATTCAGAGAAAGACAAACACCATATGATTTCACTCATGTGTGGAATTTGAGAAACAAAGCAGATAAACATAAGGGAAAAAAAGAAAGAAGCAAACCAGGAAGCAGACTTTTAACTATAGACAACAAACTGATGGTTACTGGAGGGGAGGTGGGTGGGGGAATAGGTTAAATAGGTGATGGGCATTAAGGAGGGCACTGGTTGAGATGAGCACTGGGTGTTTGTATGTAAGTGATGAATCACTCAATTCTATCCCTGAAACTAATATTATACTGTATGTTAACTAACTGGAATTTAAATAGATGCTGAGTTAGTCTCGGTTCATAAAAAGCATTTACAGTTCAAGGACACGTCATATTTGCCTCTTTGGCCAGCTGTGCCTCATCTCAATATTGCCATGTTATGACAAACATTAATTCACCACTGCTGTCTACGGCACTAATTTTTTGTTTAGGTCAAGACCTCCGGTAAAGCCTTGGCTTATCAGTGGCATTTCTTTTCTTTGATTTGCTGTCGTTAGATTCACTGTCAGATAAAGGTTTTCTTTTTGTATCTCCTTTTTGAGAATTAAGAAATGCTTCAATTAACTCTGGACAATCTAAATTTTCCTCAGGTTCCCAAGTACTTTCAGCATTGTCAGTAAATCCCTTCTGCTTCAGGAAATACTCCACTTTCCCAGTCATTAGACATCCATCCAGTACTTTTTCCACCAAAATTCTTCAGGCTCTGTCTTTTCCACTTTATTACTCTTTCCATTATTTTTCTCTCCCACTTTTTGCAATATATTTTAATTGGATGCCATTAAAAATGATTTTAATTTCCATTTAGTTAACATACAGTATCTTATTTGTTTTGGGTGTACACTATAGTGATTCAACAATTCCATATATTACTCAGTGCTCATCAAGGAAAGTGTACTCTTTAATCCCCTTCACCTCTTTCACCCATCTCCCCCCTCCGCCCCTCCCCCCCCCCCTACGACCCACCTCTCCTCTGGTAACCATCAGTTTGTTTTCCATAGTTGAGTCTGCTTTTTGGTTTGTTGGATGCCATTTTTTCTTGCAAGACTTGAAGAATTATTATTCACTGCCTCTAATCTTCTCCCAATCCCTGGTTTGCAGCACCTTTGGCCATGTGTGCTTTAAGTCTGAGCTCCATTGTTTCTTAATAGAATGCTTTCACTTGACCTTTAATGGCTTCTGTCTAAAAAAGAGAGAATGGGTAGGTTGGATTGGTAATAAATAAATAACCCCCCCCCCTTTTTTGTGGGTGAAATCTGTAAGATGATGTTTAGCTAAATTTTTTCTTTGTTATTTAGCTGCTGATTTCTCAAAGAAAAATACCACTAATACTGAAAGTAATTTCAAGTTTCACAAAAGAATTTAAGTGGAGGCAAATATCTTCAATCTACTTATGCAAAGGGCCAGAGAGAACAATTGAGTAATTGCAGAATTTGGTGAAACCAAAACAATGAGACTATTCTATTGGCTGCAATTCACTACAAAGGTTCTAGAAATACTGGTGCTGTCACTATTCATGCTTGTGAGAAAATGCTAAATGGAACTGATATTAAGATGAATTCCATGTGGCTATATAGTGAAACATTGATATTGTTAAAAGAAGAGGTAAAGTTAGCTGGTCAAGGGTTGGTTGTACCTTCATAGTGCAATCAATTTCAGAAAACAAATGCACAGATGATCTTTAATAGCATAAATACAAGTCTAGCATTTTACTTTTTTATTTTATTTGAGAGAGAGAGAGCACAAGTGAGTGGGGGAGGGACAGAGAGAGAGAGGGAGAGAGAGAGAGAGAGAGAGAGAGAGAGAGAGAGAGAGAGAGAGAGAAAGTATGCTAAGAAGGCTCTGCACTGTCAAGACAGAGCCCAGTGTGGGGCTTGAACCCACAAACTGTGAGATCATGACCTGAACTGAAATCAAGAGTCAGACACTTAACTGACTGAGCCACCCAGGCGCCCCTAAAATTTTATCTTATGGCACTGATGAATGAAATAGAGGACCAGTTGTTTTCTATCTTTTCTTAGACACTGTGATTCTTTTTTTTTTTAATTTTTTTAACTTAAAAAATTTTTTTTAAATGTTTATTTATTTTTGACAGAGAGAGACATAACATGAGTGGGGGAGGGGCAGAGAGAGAGGGAGACACAGAATCGGAAGCAGGCACCAAGCTGTCAGCACAGAGCCCAACGTGGGCCTCGAACCCATGGACCACGAGATCATGACCTGAGCCGAAGTCAGACGCTCAACCAACTGAGCCACACAGGTGCCCCAATTTTTTTTTTAACTTTTATTTATTTTTGAAAGAGAGAGAGAGATAGAGATAGAGAAAGAGAGAGAGAGAGAGACAGAGGCGTAAATGGGGGAGGGGCAGAGAGAGGGAGACACAGAATCCGAAGCAGGCTCCAGGCTCCGAGCTTGTCAGCACAGAGCCCGATGCTGGGCTCAAACTCACAGACTGTGAGATCATCACCTGATCATTACTGACTGAGCCACCCAGGCGCCCCTCTTAAGGCACTGTGATTCTAAGGTCCGTGTTTTTTCTACATGGACTGAATGTCTCCCTAGGAGGTTCCCATCTTGTCACGTATACTGTGTTAGTCGTTTCTACCTTACCAAGCATAAGTTGGTCATTATTCTCTAGCTTAGAAAACAGAAAGTGGCTACCTGTGACAGTGCACAGGTAAGTCTTGGTAAGGAGCAGGACTACAGGGTATAGACATAAGACAGTTCTTTGGGAAACATAGTAGAACTAAATTATGAAATTTGTCTCTCAGTATGACCTCCTCTTTCTGAATATGTTCTCCTTCCCACAATCCCCACACTCTGGAATCTCATGCTACTTAATTTATGATCAATTAATTTATACAGATGGATAACAATGTGTTTTCCTTCTTAAAAGCACCTAGGCCTTAAAAAATGCTATTTTGTTTAACTCAGGAAATGCATTGCAAATCGGGCCATTCAAAGCCATGGGGAAAAGATCATTTGCAGGACTTTTGGAGAAGGCCAGCTTTAGAGACTTTTGCTATAATCCCAGGCAGGTAGAAGGAAGTTTAAAGGAACAGGGAAGCTGTTCCTATTGGGGGGAGGGGTCTATAGTACGAACAGAAAGGATAAAAGTGCTGGATAATACCAATGGATGCAAATAGGAGGAAGGTAAACCAAGGTGATGGTGTTGGAAAAATGATCAGCTTTAGCTCTGGAGATTGGTTAATTTTGTCCTTAAACTTTTGAAGGACAAGGTCATCCCTTTCCAATTTCATGCTGCACAGCTTGGGTTTAATAAGAGTGTCCTCAATCCAGGTCTGGAGCAGATCCACGAGGCCTTCTGAGAAAAGGCCAGTCTTCTCTAGAAGTCAGTCGTATCTTCTTAGTCTTTAGTCCTGGCAATTTTCAACCACATAGGTGTTCTTTGGGTACTAACCATGAACATTTTTCAAAGCTTTTTACTGTGAGAAATTTCAAATACACACAAAAGTAGAGAGAATAGTATAATGAACCCAATGTACCAGTTTCATCTAATTTCAACAGTCACAAACATCTGTTGGTCTCGTTTTCTCTATTATCATATAATACTCCCCTCACTCCCCTATTTAAGCTAACGTGTTTTGAAGTAAATCCCAGAGTGCATGTCATTTTACCCATAAAGACTTCAGTAAAATCATGTCCATCTTAATAACCATAGTTATAAGGATGAGAAGAGAGAGATTATTATAGTCTACATTTATTATGTTCTACTGTGTTCAGAACTCTCTGCCAAACACTTAGCATCGTGTTATTTTAGGTCATCCCTTCACCATTCAGTCAATGAGGCATAATGGTCCCCACTTTTCTGACAGGGAAACTAAAGCTGCAAGAGGTGTAGTAAATTGATAAAGGTCGCACAGCTAGGAAGTGATGCTACTGGGATTCAAATTTTCTTTGCTTACTCTGTATCCTGTGCCCTTAACAACTGTATACAAATGTCTTACCACTGAAGCATACTTGTCCTCTGAAAATAGACCCATAAGGAACACCTTTGCATGGGTGAAAGAATTGCTTTGCATGAAACTATTTATCGTATTGCTTTGTGCCCTTGAATGAATTCCTTGTTGACTGAGAATGTTTGGGCCGAAGGAGTGTTGGCTTTGGAGTCATACAGCTTTAATTTGGACATAATTGTTTCACCACTTTCTGGTTGTGAGGCTTTGATAAGTCACTAGGGCTCTGGGTCTCCATTTTTTTCATCAACTCCTGTGAAGATTAAATGAGACACTTGAAAGTTTTACAACAGTGCACTTTATGGAGACTGGAACCAAGAGTATTTTGGTACTCTGCCTCTACTTTGTCTTCCTTCCATCTCCCCATGACATCTCACTATGAATGTATTTTCGCTTCTCTTTCCACCACCTCTCTTCCATTCTATATAGTCAAGGCTATAGTTATATCCATATGTCCTATGTTTCGTCATTTAGCATTTTGGGGGGTTAATTTCTACTCTTTTTACTTCATCTCTTATAAATTTTAAAACACTCAAGGCTGGCTTTGTCTTATATTAATTTTGTGCATTATTCTTACTGCATTTTTAACATAAGCTACCTAAAACTTTCAGGAGTTGGCAGGGTATAAATTATCTATCTCATTATTTAGTGTCACATTCTCTATGGGATTATGAAGTAGTATGTGCTGCATGAGCCATGGCACATTTTTGTCATCATTGTGTTGTCAATTTCAATTAAGGCTGAGAACATCTGATGAATAGATGGGGTGGCCAGGGTGGGGAGGAGGATCAGATAGGCTTATGGTCATTTTGATAGCCTGGCATATTCTTCAAACCAATTTACAAGGCTGTTTTAATTACCTTGGCAACTGTCCTTGGAACCCTTTCCAAGTTCCTCACATTAAAAAGTCTTCTCATCAGCAACAACCAAAATTATCAATGATTAAAATGTCATAAACCTCCCTTCTCTGCTGGGCTCATCTTATAGATGGACTCTAAGGTTTTTATAGTCTGAGATGTCAAGCTGATTCTCTTGTTGCCATTGGTAACAGTTGAGATCTCTTTAAAATACTGAATAAGCTCTTCAGGTCAATGTACCATATTCATATTGTGACTACTGAATGAATCAAATTGGATTAAAGAATTTTTTTTATAGAGGAATAAAGGGGCTTCTAGTTGGAAATTGGTACATTATTACTTGGCACTGAGAGATAAATAAAGAGATCAGACATTTATCTTGTATGATTCAGCCATGTATAGAATTAAATGTAATTTTGACTTAGTTGAGACCTAAGGAATATAAATGAAAACCAGTACATGCATACAGATAAATATACACATATTTACGGATCTTCTTCAGGCTAAAAAATAGCCATATAAAAATTGTGATTTTAGGTTCCTTGAGGAAAGAACAAAACTGGATATGATAGTGGTCTTAAAATTATGAGGTAGAGATAAGGAAAAATAAAGCAGAAATGGGGGAAATCCTTAGAATTTTTTCTGAGGCAAAAACAAAGTGGAAGTGGGTCAGGGTTGGCTTGGGAAATGTTGACAGGAGGTAAGTCTACTGGTCCATTTTGTTTCCAGGTTAGCCCTTTCCTACCTGGGTGTCATTTCCTGGCTTCCTAAAAGACCCAGAAAGATGAGATCCGGTGTGTGGTTGAGTGATAGAGATAAAGAGGTGGGGAAAGAGACGGTTTATCAGGTATCTATTGCTGCATCAAAAACCTCCTCAAATCTCAGGATTTTAAAGCAATGCTCATTGATTGCTTACAATTCTACGGGTCAGGAAATCCTGACAGGACTCCGCAGAGATGGCCAAGCTCACTTAAGCAGCTATGTTCATCTGGGGCTGGGAGAGGCTGTAAGTCCAAGATGGCCTCACTGACATGTTGGGAGCCTTGGTGGTGCCTGTCAGCTGGGTTGCTTTGGTTTTCCTCCACCTGACCTTTCTCTTCATGTGCTTTCTTTTTCTATTAGGATAGCTTGGAGTTCTTTATGTGGTCACTCAAGGTAGCAAGAAAGCAAAAGGGAAGCTTCCAAGCTTAAGACCTAGGCTTGGACCTGGCAGTGTCAAGTTTACTGCATTATATTGATCAAAGCCAGTCACAGGACCATCCCAGATCTAAGGGAGGGGCAACGGACTCCACCTGCTGCATAAGAGGTGTGGTGTGGGACAAGAGAGATTGGTTGTGGGCATCTTTGCACTCTGTCTCCCACAGACGGCCACCCAGAACTGCATTCCAATGAATGCCTGCTGCCTTTGACTTCTGGTAAGGAGCACTGACAGATTTTCCAAATCTCACAGGGGTAGATACTGACATTCTGATCCATTTTCCTTTCATTGGGAAGATGGTGCAGGAGGAAGAGCACTGGTTTAACTTTGGACCTGGATTCTGATCCTTGCTTAGCCACTCATCAGATATATAGCTTTGTGGCCACTTCATACCCTGTGAACAGTACTTTCCTCATCTCTAAGTTAGTAATAAACATTACTCACCTCCTACGGTAGTACTGAGATGTTACTGAAATAACTTACACAGCCTAACCCGGTGACTACCTTACTTAATCAAAGTGAGCACTCAGTAATATTCATCTACTTCTCTCTACACTTCATCTGGGAGAGTCATAACTGTGTGCTCATAAGGAGGGTGACCATAAAATTTATTGTCTAAATGAGGACACCTCTGCGTGTGCAACAAGGCATTATTAATACTTATGTCAGACAAGAGTCATATGTTGGGAGTATTCCCAGGCAAACTGGGTCACCCTGGTCATAAGGAACTGCTGGATGGGGCGAGGACAGTGTAGTAGCTGATGCCTTCAGTGAGAACTTTTCAGTCTATTTATATTTAATATTATTAAGTATACTTTAAAGGCATTATAAAGGAGATGAGAAAATTCATAAGAGGAAATCAGAATTCAGAGTGACTGTAGGACGATGTTGTCTATTACCCTGCATTTCTTTCTTGGTGATGGTATATCTTGTAGCAAATTTATCTTCTATGTGAAAGTTAAAAAAAAAAAAAACAAAAATGATTTATAAGGGAATTAATCAAATCCACTTGAAAGCAATTTATCCCTTTGTATCCTACTCCCCAAGCGTTTTTATCTCTAGATCCTGTTTCAATCTTAGCATTACTAAATGTATAATTCCAGGAAAGAATAATTGACCAGGGGAATTCATGTTATCAGAGTCTGGCACAGAGACAATTGTATTTCTGTACATCTTGAATGGGAATTGATAAGCAATGCCAAAAATTCTCACCCTGTATAGAATTACTTAAAATATGTTTGATAAAGAAAAAAAAAAAACAGATCAATGATATTCTGAGAACCATTTTGTTTTGAGAGGTCTAAAGGAGTAGTAGGCTCTTGCAGTCCATCTTAGAGATGTAGACGTGGCAGAGGAATAGAACAAGTTGAAACTGAATACAGATGACCAAGATTGCATGTTATCATAACTTCATGCCCAGATGGTTGTGATGTTAAATGTTAGGTCCATATCTCTCTTGACTATAATGAGTAGCAAGTCTTAATGTTGTTTTGTACTTGTACAGACTATGGTGTATTTAATTCTTCATTTTTTTCTGCAGTGCTATTTTCCAACTCAAGGAAAATAAGAAAGATTTAATTCCTTTGGTGGTAGATGCCGCAAATATATATTAAGCATGTGCTTAATATGTGTCAGGCTATCTCCAATGCATCCTCAAACAAACTAAACTATGTTTTTATAACAAAGTCTAAAAATTAATCAGTTGCGTTATCTTCTTCCTTAATAACACAAAGGTTTTAGTCTATTAAACATCTCTCCATGGGGCGTCTGGGTGGCTCAATTGGTTGGACACCCAATTCTTGATTTTGGCTCAGGTCATGATCTCATGGTTTGTGAGATTGAGCCCCAGTCGGCGAGGAGCCTGCTTGGGATTCTTTCTTTCCCTCTCTTCCTCTCTCCCTCCCTCTCTCCCTCCCCCTTTCAGCCCCTTCCCTGCTTACTCTTTCTCTCTCTAAAAAATAAACGTTAAAAAAAAGATTAAAAAAATAAACATTGCTCCAACATCTCCTTGACTACTAGTTACTGTTTTCTTCCATGTTGTTGATGAGCACTACTTTGATTCCACACTGTATTTTTTTTAAAAAAAAGTTTATTTTTGAGAGAGAGAGAGGGAGACACACACACACACACACAAACACACACACACACACACACACACACACACACACGTAAGTGGGGGAGAGGTAGAGACAGAGGGAGAGAAAGAGAGAGAATCCCAAGTAGGCTTCACATTGTCAGCAGAGAGCCTGACTGGGGTCTCCATCTCATGAACTGTGAGATCATGACCTGAGCCAAAATCAAGAGTCAGACATTCAACTGACTGAGCACTCAGGTACCCCAATTCCACATTCTTTTTAAACATAAATTTAATTATTTATACCCCTTTATAGTTAATACTTGTTTGCATTTAAGGACACAGGGTACTAATTTGTTTATTCCTTAGCTCTGGGTTTATTTTTTTCCTACCCAAGTATAGCTTGTAGTATTTCTTTTGGCACAGGTCTGTGGATTAAAGATATTTTTAGTTTCAGGTTGGAAATATTTTCTTTTCCCCTCTGTCTCAAATGATGGGGTGACATAATATAAGATATTAGGATCTATATTCCATCAATATTTTGGAGATTTTTATCATCTCTGGGATTATTCAGTAATGTTTTGGTAAATATTTTCTGGATGTTGAGGAAAGAACCCTGATTTGTAGCCTTTGTCAATATAAATATTCCCACTGTGGTGATGTCAAGCTACTGCCATAGTGAGTGTCTGACAGGATTCCTGGAAATTTGACAACCAGCTTTTTGAGCTGGTACAGGCCGCTTCCGGCATGCCACAGCATCTATTGCGGCTGATTAGAATTTATGTCAGTGTGATTATCTTTCTATTCTAGGAAATCTTTTTCCTTGGGAACTTTTAAGGCTTTCTTTTACTATTGATGTTCTGCAGTTTCAAATGATATTTTGGCATGAATTTACCTTTGTTTGTACTGCTTGGGACCCAGTATGTCTCTTCATTTAAGAAATCAAATCTTTCTTCTGCTCTTGAAAAATCTCGGTATAATTAAAATAGCCATTACCTGTTCCCTATTCTCTCTAGTCTCTCCATCTGGAATTCTGATTAGATATAATATGGAGCATCTAAATCTAGCTTCCATGGCTTTCGTTTATCGTTTAAATTTATTATCTTTCTTGTTTCATTTAGGGTTTTTCTTCAGACTATTCTTCTAACTTATGTTTTAAATGTTATTATTATTTTTTAATGCTTATTTATTTTTGAGAGAGTGAGAGAGAGCAAGAGAGGAAAAGCATGCGTGAGGAGCAGAGAGAGAGGGGGAGACAGAGGATCCGAAGTGGGCTCTGTGCTGGCAACAGAGATCCAGATGTGGGGCTCAAACTCATGAACATGAGATCATGACCTGAGCTGAGGTCAGATGCTTGACTGACTGCAGCACCCAGGGGCCGCAATTCTTCTAATTTATTCTCTTTTCACCAGTAATTAATGTACTGTTTAACATATGTACTAAAATTTTATTTCAATTATTATACTTTCCTATAAATATCTTTTGTGGTGCCTGGGTGGCTCAGTTGGTTAAGTGTCCTATTACTGACTTTGGCTCAGGTCATGATCTCACAGTTTGTGATATTGAGCCCTGCTGTTGGGCTCTGTACTGACAGCGTGGAGCCTGGTGGGGATTTTTTCTCCTCCTCTCTCAGCCCCTCTCCTGCTAACATTCTTGCTCTCTCTCTCAAAATAAATAAACTTAAAAAAAAAACTTTTAAATAGTCCATTGATTGTTTTTTTTACAAATGTCCTTCATAAATTTCTGTTTTTATGTTCTGAAATACTTTGAAGCTATTTATTTATTTATTTATTTATTTATTTATTTATTTATTTGAAGGCTTTAATTATACTTATTTTGGAGTCACTACTTCTGTTCTTCTAGTGTGAATTCTGTTTGTTAGGTCTGTGGGTTGTCTCTTGGCTATGGGATATAATAGTTAATAATTAATTAGTGAGTGTTCATTCGGAAGTTTTGAGCACTTTATTTGTATTATCCCAATCATCTCAGTAAACTAGTAGATAGATACTGTTATTTCATTCTGTAGATAGTGATGCTGAAGGGTTGAGAAATTAAGTAACTTGCGTAAGGACGCGTAGATAGGAGAGGCAGGGCCAGGAAGAAGTCTAGATTTAGAGTACATACTTCTAATCATTATTCAGTGCAGCCTCTTTATGTGTCTTCCCCCCCAATAATCTTTCTCCTGAAGTATGAACATACATGTATAAAAGTACAAAACAATGCCATAATGGAATGGCTTTGTGAATTTTCACAAAATCGATACACTCACACCTAGATCAAAGAACAGTGAATGTCCAGTACCTTAGACTCTCCCTTTGTATATTGTTAATGTGCTTTTATCTTGAATTATTAATTCTAATAGTTTGTCTCCAGATTGGTTTCTTTTCTTGTGTGCATATCGTCATTTTATGTGTGAATAATTTTAGTTTTGTTTTTTCTCTTTCCATTTTGAATATTTTTCCTTTGCTTTATGGATAGGGACTCCTATACAATGTTGAATAGAAATAATGCTAGAAGACATCCTTATCTCATTCCCAGTCTAAGAGAGAAAGCTTTAAACGTTTCATTGTTAAATATGTGAATTATTTTAAATTTTTGGTGGATACTCTCTCTCAGATTAAGGATTTCACCTCTATGCCCAGTTTGGTAAGAGTTTTTATCATTAATGGGTTATGTTAGATTTTTGTCATTGCTGTAATAAGTTGCTACAAACTTAGTGGCTTTAAAGGACATAAATTTGTTATTTTATAATTCCTTAGGTTAGAACTCTGCCAGGTTTTGGTATTAAGGTTATGCTGACATGAAAAAAAAATGAACCTCTTTTTTCCTAGGGTATAGGTGAGTTTTTGTAAAATTGTTGCTATTTCTTTCTTAAATATTCAAGAAAAATTAACCAATGAAAATATCTGGCCCTGGAGATTTCTTTGTGGGAATGTATTATTAGATTTAATTTCTTTTACAGATCTAGATTATTAGGATAATCTCTTTCTTCCTATGTCACTTTTGGTAGTGTTTTTCTAGAAATTTAATTATTTACTTAAAACTTCAAATTTACTTGCTTAAACTTGTTCATAATAGTGTGTTCAGTTTTTTAAGTCTGTGTCTTTCATTCCTGATGATAGTAATTTGTAACTTTCCCATTTTTTTCTTGAGTAATCTTGTCAGAGATTTATCAGTTTTATTAATCTTTTCAAAGAACCAACATTTGGCTTTGCTTATTTTCTGTGTTATATATATGTTTTTCCATGTCCTTGATTAGGTTCTTATATTCATCATTCTCCTTTTTAAAAAATTTTTTTGATTTAATTTTGAGAGAGAGAGTATAAGCAGGGAGGGCCAGAGAGAGAGGGAGACACAGAATCTGAAGCAGGCTCCAGGTTCTAAGTTGTCAGCACAGAGCCCAATGCAGGGCTTGAACTCACAGACCGCAAAATCATGACCTGAGCTGAAGTCAGATGCTCAACCAACTAAGCCATCCAGGTACTCCTCATTCTCATTCTTCTATTCTCAGCTTGATTAAGCAATTGAATTTTAACCCTTTTCCCCTTAAGGGATGCATTTAAAATTACAGATTTTACCCAGCACAGCATTAGCTGAATTTCATATTATTAATATGTCATATTCTCATTATCGTTTTGTTAAATATATTTTATAAATATCATTATAATTTTTCTCTTATGCAGGTGTTATTTAGACGAGTAATGCTAAATTTACAAATATTTTGAGATTTTCTAAGTATTTCTTGTTATTGATTTACAGATTAATTTTACAGATATACTCTGAATGATGTTAATTTTTTGAAATTTGTTGACTTGCTTTATGAGCTAGCTTTTTGTTCATTTGAGTAAATATTTTATTACACTCAAATATTTGTCTCATGTTTGAGTACAGCATTTGTTCTGGTTTCCTGTTGCTGTATAACAAACCATCCCAAACCTTAGCAATTTAGAACAGTATTATTTCTTCTGCACTTAAATCTTCAATTTGGGCAGAACTCAGTAGGTACAGTTTGTGTTGGTTCATATGGTATCAGCTGGGATGGCTTAAATGCTGCAGGCTAATTTATATTTATTATATTTAATTTGTTCATTTTATCTAAGAAGTTGATTTATTGGTGAAAAATGTATCCATATATTTTCTCCATTAAACTTTTGATATTAATGGTATCTGTGGTGATGGACTTCCATTAATTCTTGATACTGATTTTATGTCTTCTCTCTTTCTTTCTTGATCAAACTAGCTAGAGCTTTATCAATATTTTGAGATTTTCAAAGAATCAGATTTTGGTGCCATTGATTTTTTTCTATTTGCTTTATGTTTTTAACTTTATTGATTTTTGGTTTTTATCTTTATAATTTCTTTCCTTATAGTTGATTTGTTTTGGATGTAATTTTCTCTCTCTTATTCCTTAAGTTGGATCATTTAGTTTGAGACTTTTCTTCCTTTTTAATATTAGTATTTAAGGCTAGAAATGTCTAAGCACTGCTTTATTTATTTATTTATTCATTTATTTATTTATTCTTTTTTTTAAATGAAATTTATTGTCAAATTGGTTTCAATTAGAAACCCAGTATAAGCACTGCTTTAGTTGCATCTCACAAATTTTGATATATTGCATTCTCATTGTAATCAATTAAAATATATCTTAATTTACTGTTTTGTTTGTTTTTGTTTTTATTTTAAGCTTTTTATTATAATTCTAGTTAGTTTATATATAGTGTTATATAAGTTTCACATGTACAATATAGACATTCAGCACTTCCATACATCACCCTGTGCTCTTCAGGGCAAGTGCACTCTTTAAT
This sequence comes from Puma concolor, assembly GCF_028749965.1. Taxonomy (NCBI): domain Eukaryota; kingdom Metazoa; phylum Chordata; class Mammalia; order Carnivora; family Felidae; genus Puma; species Puma concolor. Next base: position 22,320,272 of record NC_141675.1, read on the forward strand.
CCCTGTCACCTAACCTTGGTAACCTAACCACCTCCCCTCTGGTAGCCATCACTTTGTTCTCTATAATTAAGAATCTGTTTCTTGATTTGTTTCTCATTTTTTTACCTTTGCTTGTTTGTTTTTTCTTCAATTCCACATATGAGTGAAATTATATGTGTTTGTCTTTCTTTTTTTTTTTTTTTAAACGTTTATTTATTTTTGAGACAGAGAGAGACAGAGCATGAATGGGGAGAGGGCCAGAGAGAGAGGGAGACACAGAATCGGAAGCAGGCCCCAGGTTCCGAGCCATCAGCACAGAGCCCGATGCGGGGCTCGAACTCGTGAACCACGAGATCATGACCTGAGCCGAAGTCGGACACTTAACCGACTGAGCCACCCAGGCGCCCCTGTGTTTGTCTTTCTCTGACCTACTTCATATTCTAATTTCCTTTGAGACTTCTTCCACTCATCAGTTTGTTAGGCATGTGTTGTTCAATTTCCAAATATTTGGAGATTTTCAGATGTTTTTTAGTAATTTATTTTTTTCTTCCAAGATTTTATTTAAACTCAAGCTAGTTAACGTATAGTGTAGTTCTGATTTCAGTGCTCATCATAACAAGTGCCCTCCTTAATACTCATCACCTGTTTAGTCCACACCCCTACCTCCCTCTATCAACCCTCAGTTTTTTCCCTATTATTAAGAATCTCTCATGACTTGTTTCCCTCTTTTTCCCCCCTTCCCATATATTCACCTGGTTTATTTCTTAAATTTCACATATGAGTGAAATCATATGGTATTTGTCTTTGACTGACTTATTAGCATAATACAGTCTGGCTCCAACCACATTTTTGCAAATAGCAAGATTTAATTCTTTGTGATGGCTGAGTACTATTCCATTGTATATGTATACCAGATCTTCTTTATCCATTTATTAGTGAATGGACATTTGGGCTAATTCCATAATTTGCTGTATGCTTCTATAAACATCGAGGTGCATGCACCCCTTTGAATCTGTGTTTTTGTATCCTTTGGGTAAGTACCTAGTTGTGCAATTGCTGGGTTGTAGAGTAGCTCTATTTTTAACTTTTTGAGGAAGCTCTGTGCTGTTTTCCACAGTGGCTGCACCAGTTTGCTTTCCCATCAACAGTGTATGAGAGTTCTCCTTTCTCCACATCCTCAGCTAAGGGTTTATTAAAAAAAAAACATAATTACAATACCATTATCATAATAGTTCCTTAGTATGACCAAACAACTACTTAATATTATTTGAGAAGATAGGAAGCACATACCTACCTATACATATATTAAATCTACACAATAATAATTGTACATAAAATATTAAATAATAAATATGATTGTTTATTATTAAATGTTATTAATAACAATTATATATTAAATTAATATGAATTATATATTAATTAATGTTATTATATGTTAAATAATAAATAAATATTAAATCTACACAATAATAAATAATTATTTTTTGACAGCATGCAAGCAGGGGAGGGGCAGAGAGAGGGAACAGAAGATCTGAAGCAGTCTCTGTGCTGACAGGCTGACAGCAGCAAGTCCAACGTGGTGCTTGAACCCACGAACTGCGAGATCATGACCTGAGCTTAAGTTGGACATTCAACTGACTGAGCCACCAAGGTACCCCTATTTTTAGAAACTTTTTTTTTTGCAGATCACCTTTTCTTTTCTCTTTTTTTTTCTTCTTTTTTTAAATGTTTATTTATTCTTGAGAGAGAGAGAGACAGAACTCGAGGGGGGAGGGGCAGAGACAGAGAGGGAGACACAGAATCCAAAGCCGGCTCCAGGCTCTGAGCTGTCAGTGCAGAGCCTGATGTGGGGCTCGAACTCATGAACCATGAGATCATGACCTGAGCTGAAGTCAGACACTTAATCGACTGAGCCACCCAGGTGCCCCTAAAAATTTTTAATAGATGTTTTCCTGTCTCTTTTTTTTTTCTCTCTCTCTCTCCCTCTGCCTCTCTCTCCTTCCTTATTTATTTCTTTCATCTTGTGCAGTTTGTTTGTTAAAGAAACAGGATCATTTGTGTGTGTGTGTGTGTGTAGTTTTATACAGTCTGTACTTTGCTAAGTGCATCCCTGTGATTTCTCTAACAGTTCCAAGGTTCCTGTGTTTCCAGTAATGTAATGGGTGCGTGCAGATTCAGGCTTTATGTTTTATGTTTTGGGCAAAAATACTCCACTGGTGGAATTAAGTTCTGTGAATATGAGTCACATGATGTATGGTGGTCTCTTTGTAATGTTTGCAGCCATTGGTGCTCAATGTATAGAGAGCATATAATTAATTAGAGTTGCCAACATGTGAATTTCTATTATTCTTTATTTTTTTAGTCAGAATTCTATCTACTATATGGTAACCCAGTGATAGTTTATATAGGAAATGCAGATAAATGCCTGATTCTTTCCCTTTACTTAGGAGTTTTCAAAATAATTTAATGCTTTACTCATTTCCTTGAATGATGTTCACTTTTATTTTGGTATAATTTCATACAAATGTAGTTATAATTTGCACTGACCCTCAAATTGTGCCATATTTGCCCATTGGCAGGTTTTTAAAGTTACACAAACCTTGTTTCATTACTGTGTAAAATAATTACATGGCTGTAAAATCAAAGCTACAAAATATGTTATATTTGACATAACTTATATCCCTTATATTTGACTCTAACTTATATCCCTCTCCCCTCCATCCATTTCCTTTCTTCCCCTATAGATGATCATTTATATTTTTATGGTTTTCTTTTTCATTTAAAAATTAATTAAAATATGTAGTCTTTACCTCTCTCATTCCTTAATCAGTAACACACTGTACAAACCCTTCTTTTTCCAGTTAATGTATCCTAGTGATTATTCTATGAGAGATATTCCCCATTCACTTTTAGCTCCAGTGTACTCTATCGTATGGATGTACTGCAGGTTGTCCAACTGCTCCATTATTAATGCAGATTTGTATCTAGTTTTATGCTCTTTCAAATGTTTTTGCAATGAGTAGCACAGGGTATCTGTCTTTTTGTATTTTGTCCACTGTATCTTTGGGTTAGATTCCTGAAAATACATGTACTTCTCCCAGATTTTGTCAGATTCCCCTCCACTGGCATTGTACCTTTTTTTTTTTTTTTTTTAATTTGATAGAGAGAGAGAGAGAGAGAGAGAGAGAATGCAAATGGGAGAGAGGGGCAGAAGGAGAGAAAGAGAATCTTAAGTAGGCTCCACACTCAGCATGGAGCCCAATGTGGGGCTTGATCCCATGACCATTGAATCATGACCTGAGTCGAAATCAAGAGTTGGACGTTTTAACTGACTGAGCCACCCAGGTGCCCCAGCATTGTATCATTTTGAATTCTAGTTAGCAACATGTGAGAGTGCTCGTTTTCCCACAGCCTCACCAACAGAATATGTTGTAGAGTATTTGGTTGTTGTCTGACTTAATATTTTTATTTTTGGTTTTCAGCAGTTTTACTATGATGGGTCTATATATGGATTTCTATATATATGTGTCTTTTTTTGAAGTTTGTTAATATGTCTTCAATCTATGGTGATGTCTTTCATTTATTTTGTAAAATCCTCAGCCATTGCCTTTTCAAATATTTCTATCACGTTCTCATTCTTTTCCCTCTTTGGGACTGCAATGACATGTAAATTAGATTTTTACTATATTTTAGATATATTTGTAGTCATTTGTCTGTTATTATTTTTTTATCCTTTGTGGTTTACCCTGACCCATCATATAGTTCGCAAACAATTTCTTCTGCTTTTAAATACAGATGCAAAGTTCTTAATTTGAATTACTGCATTTTTCAGTTTTAAAAGTTCCATTTAATTATTTTTCATAAATTCCAGTTCTTTAATATTCTCCATATTGTCATCTATTTTCTTAAACATATTAATCACATTTATTTTAAACTCTGTGTTGTATAATTCCACTAAGTGGGTCCTCTGTGGGTCTATTTTTATTTCTAGGAATTCCTGGTCATTTTCAATTTAAAATTGAGTATTATATTTGAAAAATTATAGAGGCTCTTGATGATACTATCTTTCTCCAAAGAGGCCTCACACCATTTTCTGGTAGGCAGACAGGATGGATGCAGTCAGTATTCATTAACTTAGCAACTGTTCTTACAAGTTTAGGATGTGCTCCTTCTAAGGCTTTATGATGTTGGTTTGTCCCTGTCCCTGGGATAGAGCCATTTTAGGATCCCAGCTGAGAGTCCAGATGAGGTGTTTACTGGGGCCCTTACACTCTTTAGGCCTTGAATTCTTATTTTTGCTTCCTTAGCACTTGAGACTGCCCCAAATTCATTTTTTATTTTCAGCATCTTTATGTTCAGCTTCTTGATTTTTGCCCTATGCAGTGTAAGCATCCAACAAATGCCTTGGGTGGAATGCCATCATGTGTTAGACGTCTCTCCCTTCTCTTTCTTTAGGAACTTGGTTACTCAATTATTGGCTGCCTTAGGAGACCCGGGTTCTGATTTTTGTGTCTTTATACTGATGAATTTTCAGAAGCTCTATTTTTGTAGTTCTTTTGCCAGATTCAGACACCATGCAAAGTTTTTGCAAGTGCTTGATGGTAAAAGTGGCTTACTTGGGTTACCTTTCTGAGACCTTGGCTTCTCAAGTCCTAATTGCCTTGGTGGCTCTCTGAGCCTTCAAATAGGTTTTCTTTTTGGTATTGTATTTAGTTTTTCTAGTTGTTTTTGGAGGAAGGGTTGTTCTTCCATAACCTATTGTATCAAATCATATCACATCAATTATATCATATCATGAATACATCATCTATTATGTATTTTTTGTCACCTGAATTTTATAACGGCATGAATATCTTCTATATTTTATAATTTCTATGAGTTCTTGGATGTAAATTATCTTCTTTTTTTGGGGGGGAATTATCTTCTATACACATTTATATGTATTTTGTGTGTGTGTGTTTACAGGGGGATCCTGTGTACTTTTTTAGTGCTGGAGGCCTCTCTGCAGGGCAATTTTATTTTTGCTTTGGCTAGAACTCCATTTTTGTATCAGTTTTCATATTGATTTCTGTGATTACATGTTTAGGTAGTTCATATTTGATCCTCACACATGCATATTACAAGATCTGATTTCTTTCAGGTTATTCTGTCTCTACCTATGGCTTGAGTTGGGTGACTGATTTATGCTGCAGTTTTGGGCTGGTGGGTTGAGATTTTCTGATCTTTTTTTCAATGAAAATACATTGTTTTCCTTGTGTCTGGATTTAGTTGATGAAATTATAGTGTGGATCATGTGAGCAGAATTGTGCAGTCAATCACCATGTCTTTAAAAAAGGACACTTGATGGGGCGCCTGGGTGGCGCAGTCGGTTAAGCGTCCGACTTCAGGCAGGTCACGATCTCGCGGTCCGTGAGTTCGAGCCCCGCGTCAGGCTCTGGGCTGATGGCTCAGAGCCTGGAGCCTGTTTCCGATTCTGTGTCTCCCTCTCTCTCTGCCCCTCCCCCGTTCATGCTCTGTCTCTCTCTGTCACAAAAATAAATAAATGTTGAAAAAAAAATTAAAAAAAAAAAAGGACACTTGATGAGCAAATTTAGACCCATTATGTGGAAATACTGTTATTTATAGAAGGTAATAAACTATCAACATATTATCCACAAGAGATTTATAGACTGAAATTAGAAAACCTTGACAAAGTATTTATAGAAATTAGTGAAAGTGGGAAAGTTATTAATAAATCTAATATACATTAATAATTCTAGCTTCAAGGCTAAAATGTAGTGGTGTTATTCTTGGAATGTAGAGAGAAGGGAAATGAATCTTAATATATTAATTATTATGTATAGGTACTTCATATATTTTATTTCATTTACTTCTCAAAACAATCTTGTGAGGTAAATATTAGTTTCTTCATTTTGCTGGCAAGGAAACTGTGACCTACAGGAGCATCTCATTTAAGGTCACAGAATTCCTGTAGATGTAGCTTATGTCTAAATTAAATTAAACTTATTTCAGTTTGATCAGAATATATTGAGTGGAAACTGAGGTACAATGGTGGAAGAAGACAGACCGGCTCCCTGACCTTTATAAATGAATGAGATGCCCTTTTGGCTTCTTTTGAAACATCTGCTTTCCTCTGCCATTGCATATCTCATTCTGTACATAATAATCTTTTTAGATGTTTTCTCTTACTCTGGCTGTGAGTTCCTTGAGTGTAGTGACCTAACCATACCCATCTTTGATCTCTAGTGTTAAATGAATGAACAGATAGTAATTGCTAAATCTAATGTTCAAATGGAGGTTAATTTTATATAAAAGTTGTTCACCTTAATCCACGGGGCCATAGAAAGGGGAGAATATGTTAAGAAAACCTGCTTAATGAAATATGCCAATAATATGCTCTTCAGTACATGAGCTATATGTCAGCAGGGTTAGAATGAGTAAGTTTGCACTTTGATTTTGGAAAGAGAGTTGGCTTTGATAATTTATACAAATAATTTCCCCCTTTCATATCACATTTCATCTTTTTTTGAACAACAGGAAATAAAAATGACTGATAGTGATATAAATGGCCATCTTCAATTTCTTTTAAAATGTTTTGCCTTTAAATATATTTCTCTTATTATTTAAAGTGTAATGATTTAACAGTGACATAAATGGCTAACTTCTCCAATCTTTTAAAAATAGTTTTGCTCATAAATACATCTTCTTTTATTATTGAAAACACAATTCTAATGGATGGTTGGTATAGTTTCCCTAGGATAGTTTGAAATTGCTTTATCAGGTTAATTTAGTAAGACTCAGTTTTTGACAGCTTCTTTAGAAAGCTATGGCAGTGGGTACACACAGGCAAAGCTGTTATAACATGGGAAGTGTGGAAAACCATGGTGGTTTACAGAAGACTGTGGTTTATTTAAATCTCATAAAGGAGTTTTGAAGTGAGTGGTCCAGGTGAGGACAGCTCAGCCCCACACAGCCACTTAAGGACACAGGTTTTCTTTCATCTTGTGGGTTCCTCTACATTCTAGGGCTTTGTCTTCATCTATATGGTCAATCTTAGGTACACCAGACTGGGAGGAGTGGATGACCAGGGCAAGTAATCCTTTCTCATAAATTAAGTGGAGCATAAGTTGCGCACTTTACTTCTGCTCATGTTAAATTGATGATGATTATATGGCTATACTGAGCTTCAAGGCTGATCAGGCAATATAGTGTTAATTGGGCAACGATTGCTTAAACCCTATTACTATAGAAGAACAGGAGAATGGACTTTGCAAGATAATTAGCAGTCTCCACTGCCAGTGGCAACACCAGAATTGGCAGGGCAGAAAATGAGTGTTGGGGGGCTGGGTTCCGGAAAATCTTTGGTATTTATTGTTCATAAATGAATTCATGTGGCTAAGCTGCTTTCATGAATTTGAGGTTTTACACATTTTAATATTGAGAAGATTTTGTTTAGTTAGTCCTGAAAAATCTCTATTCCAATATGGGGTAGCTAACACAACATAATTCCCGTATCTTTTTTTATGAATCAGCCAGAAATACATTACTTGTCCGTTGCCCATGTGTCTGGTTAATTGGTTGTGGATTCCAAAGCACAGACACCAGGAGTTTTGCTTTACTGAGTGTTGAAACAATAGCAGACATAAATGACTTTCTGAGCCATGCAGGCTGCAGTTTGAATTTAATAGAAATTTATCAAGTGTTGCTCATTGAAGATGAAACTTTTGATATCAGCTGTTGTCAAACCATTCTTGCTTGGTCATTTTATGTTCTTTGACTGTTGTGTTCTTTTTTTTTTTTTTTTTTTTTTTTTGCTTGATATGAGAAATTTCTTTAACAGAACTTTAACTGAGACATGTGAAGTAACCAATCTAGTCGAGGACTTAAAGTATTAGTTTTAAGAAGAAAACCATTTGTAAATTTTATTTAAAAGTCCTTAGAATCTTTTTGTCTAATAAGTTGCTGAGTAAATGTAAAAGTAGAAACTAAAATATATAAAGCATATAACCCTGCTTTAGAAAATATTTTAGGTGTTTGATCTTAAATGTGAATTGATGGAATAGAGCCCTTTTGAGCCCCTCATGAATCAAAAGTGGTGTTTATATTATGTCCTGTGTGGGCCAATTTATCTTTATTGAAAATATTGGTTTGTAGATGAAAAAATATGAAAAGTTGACTGTTTATCTAATATGGCAATTCAACTTGAATGGAACATTTTATGGGCCCTCCTCATTTATTTCTGCTCTCCTCTACTTCTAATCCCAGTTTGTGACATGATATGGGTTAAGGTATTTAGAATGCTGATAATGATGTTGTAGGACAGACTCGACAGTTTTTCTTTTTTTTTAATTTAAATTCAAGTTAGTTAGCATACAGTGTAGTCTTGGCTTCAGTAGAACCCAGTGATTCATCTCTTACATATGACACTCAGTGCTCATCCTGAAAAGTGCCCTCCTTAATGCCCACCACCTATTTAACCCATCCCATCATCCATTTGCCCGCCAGCAACCCTCAGTTTGTTCTCTGTACTTAAGACAGACTGGACAGTTTTATGGTTGGTTCTAGAACAGTTAGCTATAAATTGGGGAGTGAATACTCACTTGTTTTTGTTTTTGAAACTATTCTGTCTCTACTAGTGCTTTGTTACTTAAAGTGTGGACTCTAGACAAATAGCGTCTGCATTATCTGGGATCTTGTTATAATGTAAAAGTTGAAACTCTACTTCAGACTTGTTGAATTAGACTCTGTGCTGTGATGTGCTGTGCACATCTCTAGATGACTCTCTATATATTTAAACTTGGGAAGCACTGTGCTAGAATATCAGTCATCTGATGAAGCCTAGTTATCTATCACTTAATGGGACTTTAATAAGACAACCTCAGATTTACAGTTCCGTAGATAGCATATCTCAGTTGACTCTAGTCTCCTTGAGACTTTGGAAACATGGAACACATGGTCATCAGATAATTGCAGTATCTCCTTTTAACCTGGTTTAACAGTCTGAGCTGACAAAAATGGAGATGCAAACCATTAACAATACAGATATCTCACAAAGGAGTTTTGTCCAGAATATACAATAGATTCTATGACTGGATAATAAGAAGCTAAATAATCCAATAAAAATGGGCAAAATATTTGTATAGACACCTTACAAAGAAGATATTTGAATGCCACCCCTAAGCACATGGAAGATGCTAAATATCATTAACACAAAAAATACAAATTAAAGTCATAGTAAGATTGCTTTGCATGCCTACTCGAATGGCTAATTAAAAGGGCGACCAGTACTAAGTAAGTGTTGGAGAGGATGTGGAGCACACATACACTGCTATTGGTAGTGTAATATGGCGCAGCCGTCTTTGGAAAACAGTTTGGTAGTTTCTTATAATGTTCAATGCATGACACAATAATTACACTTCCAGGTATTTACTCATGGGAAAAGAAAATATATATCCAAACAAAGAATTGTATACAAATGTTCATAATGGTTTTATGCATATTAGCCCCAAACTGGAGAAAACCCAAATGTCCATCAATAGATAAATGCGTAAAGAAACTATGGTATATCCATACAGTGGAATATTACTCCACAATAAAAAGGAAGGAACTACTGATACATGCAACAACATCGATGAGTCACGAAAGCTTTATGAGGAAGGAAGTTTTATCCCCAACCATTACATACTGTATGATTCCATTTATAAGAAATTGTAAAAAAAGGGAAATCTCACTTACAGTGGCAGAAAGCAGATAAATGCTTATGTGGGGCCAGGTGTTCAGAAGAGAGAGGGAGAGAGAGAATCCCAAGCAGGCTCCTGCACTATCAGTGCAGAGACCGACATGGGGCCCAATCTCACAAACCTTGAGATTATGACCTAAGCCGAAATCAAGAGTTGGATACTCAACTGACTGAGCCACCCAGGCACTCCATTTTCTTATTATTTTCTTATGGAGTGCTGAGTCCTATTTTATTTATTTCTTTATTTATTTATTTATTTATTTTTTTAATTTTTTTTTTCAACATTTATTTATTTTTTGGGACAGAGAGAGACAGAGCATGAACGGGTGAGGGGCAGAGAGAGAGGGAGACACAGAATCGGAAACAGGCTCCAGGCTCTGAGCCATCAGCCCAGAGCCCGACGCGGGGCTCGAACTCACGGACCGCGAGATCGTGACCTGGCTGAAGTCGGACACTTAACCGACTGCGCCACCCAGGCGCCCCAGCTGAGTCCTATTTTAATGGTGAGGGTTAAGCCACAACTTTCTGTAAGGAGGATAGGTGCATATAGATCATAGTCACCTGTCCGGGGAGCTAAATACTCAAGTTATATATCATGCAGGATTCCTCATAGAAGTGCCCTTCTCTAGAACTTTCTAGATGATTTGAAAACAATATGCTTTTATTAAAGGCCTGTTGCATTTCTTAAAAATCTCCTATTGTGGACATAATTTACAAATCTATAAATTGACTTTTGTGTTCCTTATTTGGCTTCATCAGTCCCCACCCTTATACACTGCTTTGTAGAAGGCTTGTATTTCTCTTGCATTTCTTTGAAGAAGCTATTAATTTCTACATCTGCATGTTTGCTGTTCCTTCTGTTTGAAATACTTGTTCCTTTTTATCCATTTGAACTTACGCTGATCTTTCAAATTTCTGTTTCTCTGGGAAGTTTTGGTAGCCAACTATAGGCAAAGTTAGTTGCCTTTATCTTTCTGTACTATAGTATCTTGTACATAGTTCCATTAGGAATCTTAACCAATGTCAGTAGTTTATTTAGATACCTGTTTCCCTCATTATACTATGAAGACATTGAGGGCAGGAAATGCTTTCTATTTCTGTTTCCCTATTGCCTAACAGAGGCACAGATGCAGATCTTGATAAACAAATCCATGTTGGTACTAATAAAATTAGTTTCAAGTCTTAGGGTGAAGCAAGTGTTGAATCTTTGAAAAAAAATGCTGTATTTTCTTCTAATAATAATGAAAGGTAAACAAAAATAATGAAAGGTATATAACCTATTCCCTTATTTCTCTGTTAGAAACTGAGAGCAAAATTTTTTTTTTTTTTCAACATTTATTTATTTTTGGGACAGAGAGAGACAGAGCATGAACGGGAGGGGCAGAGAGAGAGGGAGACACAGAACTGGAAACAGGCTCCAGGCTCTGAGCCATCAGCCCAGAGCCCGACGCGGGGCTCGAACTCACGGACCGCGAGATCATGACCTGGCTGAAGTCGGACACCTAACCGACTGCGCCACCCAGGCGCCCCTGAGAGCAAAATTTTTGATGAACAATTGTACAGCTTCTTGATATTCCCTGGTTTGCTTGTATCTATCTTTGGTCCTATTTTAATCATCTTTGATCTTATTCTGCTTCTGTTTTTATTGTAAGCAATCCCAAATGTATTTTAAGATGTAAAGACCTGAATAAAAAACTGAACGCTATGAGGCTGGATTCAAGGGGAGGGGATGCCCTTAGAACATCTTGGGGCCAGGAAGGGAGCCAGTGCCCTTGATGTTTCTGGAGGAGGGGAGAACATTCAGTGTTCATTCATCAGAGGCAAAGAGGAATCTCCCTAAACATTTTGTTAAGTCCTTAACTGGGATCAGTTTAAGGAAAGGTATAGAGATTCTCTGATCTGTTGGGTGTATTAGTACATTATATAGTCAAATTTGGATAATGTGATTCTCATATTTTCCAGAAGGCTTTCAGTTCCAAGAAATTTAACAGTAATATATTTAAGCATCTTGGTTTTTTAAAACTGTAAGGCAATTTTACATTGGAAATACAATTGGCTTTCTAATTGCCAAGGGGAAGAAACACACTAGTGAATTAGAACCTGAAATCTTTATTCTTTAATCTTTATTTCCTTTGTTATACTCATTTGCCTATCCTCATCTCCTTGTTTTCTCTCCCACATGCTCCCTTTTCTATTAATCCGACTTCCACATGCAGTTTTGGTTTTCAAATACTTTTCTTTGGAGTGAATCAGGAACACATGGGATTTTGCTCCCTGCCTCAGATATTTCCACCCACTGCCAGTAAGCCCCATGGAAACTTGAGCTTCTTGATTCTTCACTTACCTTTTAGTTTAGGAAATGTGTGGCTCAGAGGAGTCAGAGAAAGAAGGGCCTTCATCTTCAGGTTCTAAGATACTAATTCACTTATATAATGAATTCAAGTCTTTGAAAGTCTATGCCTGGGATCTCACTGCATCCTGAGCTCTGAAAAACCAAATTTGTGTCACCTGATTTATTCTTTCTTTCCACTCCTATGAAATTTTTCTACTTGTCCTACATAGTCCTAAAAAACACTTGTTTTGCTTAAATAATACACAAGAGAGTTACATAAATCTAGATTGGGTAAAAAGAGGAACAAAGAGGCCAAGAGGGTCTGCTAAGGTAACTAAGAAGCTACTTAGAGTCCACTATATCTTTATTATACAACTACCTGGAGCTTTGATGGAAGTTATCTATATGGCCACAGGTACAACTCTATCTTTACGGACTAGCATGACTTCTACTCCCTGGGACAGTCTGAAGATCTTCCTATGATTTAACTTATACTTTATATCCTATCCCAGGGGATGGTAAATTATAGCTCATGGGCCAAATTTTATGTTTTTATATGGTCCATTAATTAAGAATGGCTTTTACATTTTTAAATGGTTGACCAAAGAATTAAGAATAATATTTTGTGGAACCTAAAAAATTATGTGAAATTCTAATTTCAGTGTCCATAAATAAAATTTTATTGGAATATTCTTTTTTTATATGAAGCTTATTTTCTTTTTTTTTTAAATATTTTTTTTTTCAATGTTTATTTATTTTTGGGATAGAGAGAGACAGAGCATGAACGGGGGAGGGGCAGAGAGAGAGGGAGACACAGAATCGGAAACAGGCTCCAGGCTCTGAGCCATCAACCCAGAGCCTGACGCGGGGCTCGAACTCACGGACCGCGAGATCGTGACCTGGCTGAAGTTGGACGCTTAACCGACTGCGCCACCCAGGCGCCCTGAAGCTTATTTTCAAATTGGTTTCCATACAACACCCAGTATGAAATACTCTTTTACATACGGTCCACAGCTGCTTTCCTAGGACATTGGCAGAGTTGAATAGTTGTGACAGAGACAATATGGTCCACAAGACCTAAGATATTTACTGTATGGCTCTTTACAGGAAATATTTGCTGAGTCTGGGACTAGACTTGTATTTCTCTTGGTTCGTGTACCCCCTTGTTACACCCTGGATGTATAAGCTCATCCCTTCATTGCTTCCACTGGAACAAAAATCATTCCAATCAAGTCTTTGTATATTTTTGAGGATGTTCACTGAATTTTGGGAGAGAGACGTAAGAAGGGATCACAGAACACACTGTATGTATATCTTGCTTCTTGCTTACTAGGGCCCTTTCTCCTCTTTTTTCTTACTTTTCCCCTTCTCTATCTAGTATAGCTAAGACTTCCTTGCAGGTTACTCCTGTACACTCTCAAGTTCCCTGCAGGTCTCAGCCTCTACCCTAGGCATGCTTGTGGAGGAATTGCTTCCAAACAAAGCTAGTGCTGTCACCGGAAAATAATTCTGGTGAACACAATTTTTGCTACTCATTACTATGGGAGAACAATATTTCTCTAGCGATTTAGCTGAGGCTCAGAGCCTTCTCTAGGTGCAAATGATTTTGCTCTTTAATGCTCTTAAACAGGATCTCAGTTGGATCATAAAGTCTCTGCACAGTGCACTTCATCCCTGCGTTCTTTCAGACATCAGACCTCTGGATGGTCTTTTGACTTTAATCCTCTTGTCTATATCAATGAAAGAAGAGATCAGAGGCTGTTCTTTCAGATGCTTTCAGCTACTTAAACCCGTAATTAGAGTAGCCGATTTTTATTATACAATGCTTAGCAATTTAGTTTTTAATCAAAACATCACACTCAGAACTTTAGTCAGAGTGGTGGATCAGTGATCTATTGTTACGTGGAAAGATTGCCTAGTGAGTAGCTGGGTTATTAAAATATACAGCGGTGTCAGAAATTCTGGCAAGAGTCCTGATTGAGAGAGATTAGAGGATATTTATCAAATTCTTCAGAGGGCTACTCTTTGTTCTCTTGGTCATGGTTGTAAAAGCTTTAAAAGAGGTCTTGGTAGCATAGTTACAAATAGTAAAATATGTATGTGAAATATATAACATTCTCTCCTTTCAGCATATAGAAGCATGCAGAAGGAAAAGCAGCAAAAATATTTGCATATTGCTATATATTTCTGGTCAAGATACAGTTGTAAATTTTGTTTCAAACATGTTGGAATGATGGATACAAAATAAAAGACATAGATGGGCTCAAAATATAGAGGAACATTTCTATGGGCAGAAAATCAAAGCTTTGTTTGAGGTTCACACTGGGGATTTTCTGGGCTTTGGGTGAACATGTACATAGGGACTTTTTTGGGCTCCCTGTTTAATGTCCCCTGCTCTGGAAACGATACAGAAAGAGGCTATTGTGGGCTTATGAATAATAGGAATCTATGAGCTTGGGGAAGTTGGGATTCAGCCTCATCAATAGGAACTGAACAAGCCTCCCACTGGCTCAGAGACAGAACTGGATTTTTTTCTGTTTTCCCAGATCGCTCTGGGATAAGCACTTTGATTCAGCAATATAGGTCCACCTGGAATGGAGAGAGAAAGAGAGACAGATACAGGGAGAGAGAGAGAGAGAGAGAGAGAGAGAGAGAGAGAGAGAGAGAGAAAGAGAGAGAGAGAGGAGAGAGAGAAAACCGAAGCTCCCACTTGGAGTCTGAGACTCAAAATTCTACAACAAATGAAGAAATTTTAAGCAAAGAATGAAACTAAAAGAAACCAACAAACAGGTTAAAAAAATTAGTCCAGATAAAAACAGCAGACAACAAATTTCAAAGCTATAAAGCAGATTGATAATCTTCACTGTGTAAAGATAAAAGTTTATATTGTAAAAGTCACTGCACTGATGGTGGTGGTTAGGATTTGTTTGCTAAAGAAGATTCACAAGACCTCACATGAAATTTTTTCCACTCTACAGTTTACTGTGGGAAAATAATATAATGTAGCAACAGCATTGAGATAAGGATATGCAAATCTAAGAGCAGCCTGGCAGCAAGGGGTCTGGAGAGGCCTGGTGCCAACTCTCACTGTACCCTGTCTAGCACACTTTATCTCCCAGATCAGTAACCACTGATGTGTGCGAACAGATCTCAGAACCAGGGAGCCTCAAATGGAGTCTCAGATGGGGCTTCTTTTACATTGTTGATCATATAAGAAAAAAAATGCAATACTACAAAGTTGACATTAGGCACAGAACCTTAGAATGGGCTCATTTAAGTGTTGGGCCCCAAAATCTAAGTTTCATAGCATCCTGGCAAATCACCTCCGTGGGTGGTATTATGTGGGGTGGCTCCAACAGTAGTCTTGGCAAGAGACTGCAAGAACTTGACATGGAAAAGGCATAGGGAATTGTGAAGAAGGGATCAGCATCAGAGTCTATAGAGGTTAAAGCATAGAGCTTCGCAACTAGAAACCTAAAAATACACAGATTTACATCATCTGCTGGAAGCAAAGAAGAGAAGACAAAGATGGATCTGAGATTTACAGTTTAGAAGGTGGTAATGACATGAATAGAAAAAGAGAACACAGAGGAAGTGCAGCTTTTCAAAGGAAGAGGATGCAGTCGATGTTGAACAGAGTGAGCTTGAGATTGTCTGGGTAAAAATATCTAGCAGGCCATTGAAAATGTGAATTAGAGATTGGAAAAGAAGTCTGAACTTGGGGGTTGCCCACACCAACATGAGTGTTGTGAGAGAGTGAGAGTATCGAGGGAGAGGATGCAGAGAGATCAGATGTCTTTGGATGGAGTGACCTCCTCATTGGGTAGAGGTTAAAATGGAAAACTACTGCTGAGAGAACTGATTCGCTGTCTGGGTGTTCTTATTTGCTTTCTGACTACCAAACTTTTCTTTGGATATCCCTTAACTTTAGCAGATTATTTGGAATGAAACTACTTTCTGTGCTACTTTATTATCCATTAGAAGTTATAGGTATTGCCCTGAAATGTAACATTTAAATAAATTATTTAAATTCATTCTGACTTTCAGCACTTATTTCTTAAGATGACATTCACTGTGTTTTTTAGTCTCTTTTCACAAAACTACAAAAATGTGTGAAGTATACGCCCCTCTTCCTGACAGATAACCTTTAAATCTGTCTTTCTTCCCTAGTATTTATAATTACTGTACCTCAGAAGGGGTCAGAGCTCTAGAAAAGGAAGGAAAGAAAAACTCTTGAGAAACATGTAATTATAAGTTATAGTTATGCTCTTTTACTGTAATTACTGTTCCATTTTAGAGCTTCTGTCTGTCCCTTCATGATTCCTTCTGACATTAGCAGGATCTAAGAAGTTTGGTACAAGTGTCTGGAAAAAATACTTCTCGAGAGCATTTGCTTAATTATCTGACCTCAAATGGCTGGTACAAGAAACCAGGATATTCAGGATGTTGATATCCATCTGATTACTCATCTTTCCTTCTTTAAGAAACCTAGTCATAATACATGTCATGCTTTTTCCCCTTTTATTACTCTAATGCCTTGATGATTTTTCTTTCATGAATTCCCCCAGTAATTATTTTCACTGAGTGTTTTGAGAAGCATATCCCCTTCCCAGATTTCTTAGAATTATTTGAAACATGGGAGAAGTACTTTTGCCAGAGAGTTTATTAGAAGAAAATATTATAAAACTGTGGGGGTGCCTGGGTGGCTCAGTCGGTTGAGCACCTGACTTGATTTCAGCTCAGGTCATGATTTCATGGTTTGTGAGTTAAGTCCTGCATTGGGCTTGCTGCTGTTAGCATGGAGCCTGACTCAGATCCTCTGTCTCCCTTTCTCTCTGCTCCTTCCCTGCTTGCGCTCCCTCTCTTAAAAATAAATAAAACATAAAAAAAAGAATAGGTAGGGGTGCCTGGATGGCTCAGTTGGTTGAGCATCCGACTCTTGATTTTGGCTCAGGTCGTGATCCCAGAGGCGTGGGATTGAGCCCTGCATCAGGCTCTGCACTGAGCATGGAGCTTATTTGGGATTCTCTCTTTGTCTCCTTTGTCCCTCTCCCCCACTCGCCCTCTTTCTCCCTCGAATAATAGTAAAAAAAAAGAATACACGTAATTATTTACTAACACTGTTGAAGAAACAGGACACATGCTTTGTATGAAAGGTTAGGGGTAGTGATTGTTGGCACATTTGTAGCATGGCTCTGAATACTGTTGGCTCTGATGAATTATGTAAGCTAAAACAATACTTCTCTGTTGTGTGTGTGTGTTGTGTGTGTGTTTTTAGATTCTATATATAAGTAAAATCATGTTATTTATCTTTCTCTGTCAGACAGAGAAAGATAAGTATCATACCCTCTACGTCCATCCTTGTTGTTACAAATGGCAAGACCTCATTCTTTTGTATGGTTGAGTCATATTCATACACACACACACACACACACACACACACACACACACACCCCACATCTTCTTTATCCATTCATCTTTCGATGGACCCTTAGGCTGCTTCCAAATCTTGGTTATTGTAAATAATGCTACAACATGAAACATAGAGGTACATATATCTTTTTGAACTAGTGTTTTTGTTTTGTGGAATTAGTGGATCATATGGTATTTCTATTCTTAATTTTTTGAGGAACGTCCATAGTGTTTTCTATAGTAATTGCACCAGTTTACTTTCCTACCATTGTATCACGAGGGCTCCTTTATCTCCATATCCTCACCAACACTTGTTATTTCTTGTCTTTTTGACCTTCTGACTGGTGTGAGATGATTAGAAAAAATAAACAAAACAAAATAGAAACATATAAATCAGAGGAAAAACTGATCAGTGTCAGAACGGGGGAGGAAATAGGTGGTGGGGATTGAGAAGTACAAACTTCTAGTTATAAAATAAGTCACAGAGATGACAAGTACAGCTTAAGGAATATAATCAATATCATTGTAATGTTGTGTGGTGACAGATAACAATTACACTTACTGTGATAAGCATTGCATAATGTATAGAATTGTCAAAGCACTTTGTTATCCACCTGAAACTATGTATGTATGTCATCTACAATTTTAAAAAACCCCAATGCTTCTTAAAAATCTAATGTGACTATGAATCACCAGGAACCTTGCTTACATGAAGCTGCTTATTTAAGAGGACTAGGATGTGATCTGAAATCCTGCATTTCTAACAGGTTCTCAAGTGATGCTCATGCTGCTGTTCCTGCACCACTCTTTGAGTAGCAAAGGGTTAGAATTTCAGTAATGTAAGTTATATCCATTGCACCAATATCCCTGTAGCCTTCTGATGGTTAATAGATTGAATTGTAATCATGCCCAACTGAATATCACACAAAATTCACTGACACTTAAAAGAAAACCCTACATCACAGTTGGTGCTCACGTGTCTACTTTAAGAGTTAGATACCCGGGGCGCCTGGGTGGCGCAGTCGGTTGAGCGTCCGACTTCAGCCAGGTCACGATCTCGCGGTCCGTGAGTTCGAGCCCCGCGTCAGGCTCTGGGCTGATGGCTCGGAGCCTGGAGCCTGTTTCCGATTCTGTGTCTCCCTCTCTCTCTGCCCCTCCCCCGTTCATGCTCTGTCTCTCTCTGTCCCAAAATAAATAAAAAACATTGAAAAAAAAATTAAAAAAAAAAAAAGAGTTAGATACCCCCTGTACTGTCATTCTGGGGACAGATTAGGGGTAAATTCTATAACTCTTCTGGAATTCTGGGTGAGGAATAAGTTCTTATAGAGTAGCAAATTGAAGCTCTGGTGACGCGGAGAGCCCAGAAAAAACACAAACGATAGAAGTGGAGAAGCTGCAGAAAGGAGATAGTGCTACTGAAGATGTAAGTTCTTCCCAAATGTTGAACACTAGTGCTAAAATAAATGACTCTTGTTATTCAAGTGTAGAAGCATCCTTGGTACATAAAGCCTTAACACTTATATTTTTAAACAGTGAGGATTTTCTTTGTTTCTTTTTTTGAGAGTGGGAGTTTTATTTTTCTCCCTATCTTTCAAGCTGATTTCTTAGGAAAAGCAATTCGCGTTATCTGTCTTTAAATAAACTAATTTCAGGGCTGAGAACAATTCAGATCTCTGAAAAGTTGAATATCCTGGAGTTCCTTTAATAATAGAAGAAAAAAAAACTACCCAGTGCTGGTAGGTACATAACAAAATTAGTGAGGTGTGATGTTTTATGGGATTTACAAAATTGAAGTTTTGAAAAGGTCTGCATTGGGAAAGGTTATATTCTTAAAACTAGTAATTCTCCTTTTTTTTTTTTTTCAACGTTTATTTATTTTGGGGACAGAGAGAGACAGAGCATGAACGGGGGAGGGGCAGAGAGAGAGGGAGACACAGAATCGGAAACAGGCTCCAGGCTCTGAGCCGTCAGCCCAGAGCCCGATGCGGGGCTCGAACTCACGGACCGCGAGATCGTGACCTGGCTGAAGTCGGACGCCAACCGACTGCGCCACCCAGGCGCCCCTCCTTTTAACTGGGCCCATGGGCCAGTAATACTCCTTTTCTCTTTTGGCAGCATTGTAAGGGCAGGAAGAGGCTTTGAGGGTGAGGAAGAAGAAGGCAGTTCAGAGTAATAAATGTGAAGATAATTTTTTTGTATGAATAGGGTTGAGGGCAATTTTGAAGGTTGTAGTAGGCATATAAGCAGAAGGGATTAATTTAAGTTGAGCACAGAGAAGAACCTTGGTGGGCAGTCCTGAATTATTTTCAATATTTCAAAAGAGCCTGAAAGAAATTCTTTGGTGATTAGGCAATAGAGACTTGTTATAATATCATGGCTCCTTAATTTTGGCTGGTATTATAGAATTTAAAGAGAGAACACCGGTTGTCTGGAGGCAGCTGGAAGTAGATTGGGATTTATTTGTCTTTGTTTAAAAATGAGATACATTATTAATTATAATATAATAGAATGAGTCTCAAAATAAGGGATTGATGTGCATTTGGAATAATGACAACACTTTTGAATATTGAAAAATTTACGTACTATTATTAAAAATCAAGTATATTGCCCCTTCGGAGCTATGTCTTGAACCGATTACCTTATTTGTCATTAGTCAGCAAATATTTAATGAGCATCTTCATATGCCAGACACTGAGCCGGGCATTTTGGGATACAGTAATGGAAAAGTCATGATCATTCCTCATGAAACTTGTGGAAGAAAGGGAGAATATTAAAAAATAACCAGCTGTTAATATAAGCTATTCTAGAGTCTCCTGATGCTAAATAAAATGTTAATACATTTTATTTCCTTATTTATATATTTAAGATAAGAAATTCTGAGGAGAAATCAACAAATAGTTATCTGCGAGTAATATAAGCAGTGAATGACTCTTGGTGCCCATCTGATGCATGGACGCTAAATTGATAGAATCACCCAGGCACCCCAACTTTATTTTTTTTAATGTTTGTTGTTTATTGTTTAATGTTTATTGTTTAATGTTTATTTATTTTGAGAAAGAGAGAGAGAGAGAGAATGTATGAGCGGGGGAGGAGCAGAGAGAGGAGAGAGAGAATGCCGCTGTTAGCGCAGAGCCTTATGCGGGCCTCGATCCCACAAACTGTGAGATCATGATCTAAGCTGAAACCAAGAGTCACACGCTTAATGGACTGAGCCACCCCGGTGCCCCAGAAGTGTTTTATTTCTTTTTTTTTTTTTTTCTTTTTTTTTTTTTAAATTTTTTTTTTCAACGTTTATTTATTTTTGGGACAGAGAGAGACAGAGCATGAACGGGCGAGGGGCAGAGAGAGAGGGAGACACAGAATCGGAAACAGGCTCCAGGCTCTGAGCCATCAGCCCAGAGCCCGACGCGGGGCTCGAACTCACGGACCGCGAGATCGCGACCTGGCTGAAGTCGGACGCTTAACCGACTGCGCCACCCAGGCGCCCCAGTGTTTTATTTCTTAAATAACTTGATGAATGCATGGACACAAACGAGTTCCTCTGTTGTTCCTCTTTATGCTTTACAAATGTTGTATAATTATTCCTTTGTATCTATTAAATATTTAATAAAAATAGTAAAAATTAAGTTGAGATTGGAGGCTATTATCTGCAGTACTAGGAACCTGGAGAAAACAATGGACATGAGAACTTTTGACAATTTAAAGGTCACAATTAAGCATTACATTTTGTTTCCATTGACAACACATTAAAAAGCGAACACTTCCATAGTATTTACCATGATGCTGAAGTTAAATCAAATTTGTTTTGTTGAATTTATGTCTGTTTCCAGAGATTTCCTACATAGTTGAAAACTTTATTGTAATAATTCAAGGCCTGGGTTGTAAGCCCGAGTTGAATGTTGTGGGAAAATTCATTTGTTACAATGTTTGTGGCGGGAAAAATTGTATTTGTTCATTTTAATTTGTAAGTTTGCAATAGAAAGTTGGTTTTATGCATTGACTTTGTAATAATTAATTCATTAACCTTACTAATAAATTTGAATGAATCCAGCTATTTAAAAAAGCTATGAGGATTTTTCTCTGCATCAAGAAAATATCAAAAGACCTTTTACTTTTAAAACTTATTTTCCAAGTAAATAAGTAACAGTGTAATTTAAAAACAGATACAGAATCTTGGTTTTCTGAGAGATTATCAACATTTAAATATTAAGGTGAAGTTTTCCTGTGATCATTGAATGTTTAGGTATTCTTTGACTGAATATAAATAGATAAATATTACCCCTAGCTGAACTTCGGAAATATGGCTTAGAATTTTTTTTTTTTACAGATAACTGTACACACACACACATACACACACAGCACATGTGTGATTGGTGTTACAGAGAAAAATTAAAACCTGCAAAAAGATTGTGTCACATGGGACTTAATCTAGTCTGAGTACATCAAAATTAATTGTTTTGTTAGAGAGCAGGATGCGAAGTCACTGAAACACAAGTTAAAATTTAATTGGGAAACAGGCTGTTGAAAATAGGCTGAAGCAGGAAGCCAGGATGGGAACACCTGGGTTGTGCAAATGAAAAAAGGAGAGTGGGAAACCATTTTGAGGTTAAATTGGCTTCTTCACAACCAAGCCCATGCTGTGGCCTTTACTTGGATCATTCTTCCTCCTGTCACTCTACACCCTGTCCTTGCTCTCTGTGTGGATGACTTATTTTACTCTTCAGATCTCAGGTCTAGTGTCTTCTCATGAGAAATGCTATTACTTTACGTAAACACCTGTCTCCACCAGATGACTCCCAGGACCTGTGTCGGAGTACTTACCACAATTTTCAATAATTTATTTGTTTGCTTATGTTGTGGTTGTCCGCCTCCCTTCCCCATTGCCCACTTCCATTCTGTTTCCAGTCTCTAAACGCCATGAGGAACCATTGTCTGTCCCAGTGCCTCCTAGCATGCCTGGTACACAGTAGCTACTTGGCAGCAATCTGGTTCCTCTTACCGTCTTCCGGTAGCAATACAGATAAGTCATCTCTGACGTGAGAATCAATCTGACTCAAAACATTTCTACATAGGAAGATCTGTAGGTCCTTTTATCCTTCCTCTCACCCACACAGTGTGCCCCATCTTATTTCAGGCTTTTCTATCAAGTTAACATATGACATATGGGTTTTTAGTGGAAGAGCATATTTACTATTAAAGAGCTTTTGTAAGTCACTGGCATTGTGCTTCACAGGCTCAGGAAGACTTCTGTCTCTTTCCCCAGTGATATGACTAGAAGGCTAGACGCTTTCTATCTGTAGTTATCTCAAAGGCTGGTGTGTCCCTATTCTACCATTGTAGAAAGCCTGGTTTAGCCTGGAGCTACTTTCAGTGTTAGTTCAGTGTCCCTTGAGGACTTATATTTCTATAATTAATTTTTAACTTATCATTAGGATGTGTGTTTATTATTCAGAAAGCACTCACTAAATGTAGATGAGTAGGGAGCTTTGTACAGGGGAATCACTCTTGGGACATAAAGATTGAAGGTGACATCATACTTGTATTTGAGTTGATTAAAAACTAGGTAGGAAGACCACATATTCATATATGGAATAATTAAAGGCAATTACAAGTTGTTTAAAACAGTGGAAAATTAGGAAAAATACAAATGCTTAATAATGGGTGAGTAGTAAACTGTGAGATTTCTACATTTTGAAATTTGACGTTAAATTATGTTAATAACATAATTATATTTAAGGTTAAGTATGGAAAAAAGTCAGGATTCAAAACACCAAAAATTTAAATTTCAGGTTTTATTTCATTGCTTTTTCTCTGTAGCAATGAACACCACTTAACATGCTATATAGTTTTGCTTATTTATTTTTTTCTGTCCATTACAGTATAAGCACCATGGAGGAAGAGATTTTGTCAACTTTTTGGGCTATAGTTTTTATTGTATAGAAAACGGTGCTTGATATATAGTAGATATTCAGTAAATATTAAATGAATAAATGTGTGATTAGAATATGGAAGAGAATAATGGAATAATAGAACTATCAGTGATGGTTGTCTTTGGTGTGGGATTATGGGGAATGTTAACTTTCAAACTTATGTTTTCTTGTATAATAAATATGCATTAATTTTATAACAATACTCTTTCCCTACACACACATATATATGTATACACACCAATAAATATAAAAAGACTGGATGGAAACACAGCCAAAAAAAGTAGCTTTTTTATTTTTTTTTTAATTTTTTTTTTTTCAACGTTTGTATTTATTTTGGGGACAGAGAGAGACAGAGCATGAACGGGGGAGGGGCAGAGAGAGAGGGAGACACAGAATCGGAAGCAGGCTCCAGGCTCTGAGCCATCAGCCCAGAGCCCGACGCGGGGCTCGAACTCACGGACCGCGAGATCGTGACCTGGCTGAAGTCGGACGCTTAACCGACTGCGCCACCCAGGCGCCCCAAAAGTAGCTTTTTTAAAGTAGACTTTAAAGTAAATTTTTTAAAAATTTGCTTTCCACATAAAATACATTAAAATTTGTTAGTTTAAAAACTTTTAAGGGGCGCCTGGGTGGCGCAGTCGGTTAAGCGTCCGACTTCAGCCAGGTCACGATCTCGCGGTCCGTGAGTTCGAGCCCCGCGTCGGGCTCTGGGCTGATGGCTCAGAGCCTGGAGCCTGCTTCCGATTCTGTGTCTCCCTCTCTCTCTGCCCCTCCCCCGTTCATGCTCTGTCTCTCTCTGTCCCCAAAATAAATACAAACGTTGAAAAAAAAAAAATTTAAAAAAAAATAAACTTTAAAAAAAGGGAAAAGTATTTCATTTGTGGTGGTAGTGGTTTGAATCAGAATACAGAGAAAAACACACAAATAATAAATATTTCACCTTCATGTTACTTGTACTCAATAATATGAAACTTCCTAAAAAATCAGGAAGACAGTTATGAGGCTTAAACTATATTTTGATTATTAGCGATAATGTGTACATTGGAGCTTTTACAGTGAAGGGGTTTAAATAATGTAAAGAGAAGGGAAACCAGAAGACATTTGATTTCTTTGGGATTCAAGAATTTTTACTTTGTTCTTACTGTGACCCTTTGGCACATAAATCCTTTCAAATACCAAATCTCTTAAAGTGGTTTGAAATAAATCCTTGGAAATTCAAGTTTTAACCCAGAATGGCCTTCCTAGCAAACAGTGATTAAAGAAAGAGTTCCCCTGATAATAAAACTGGAAACACCATGGGAAGGAGTGTCAAAACATAAAGCAAGAAACCCTTTAATCAAGCTATCAAGGGTCCGTTTTGAATTGTGTAATTAATAGTTAAAATATAATGGTTAAAATATAATTAAAATATAATGGTTAAAATATAATGAAGAAGGTACTCTATCAGGACCATTTCAAATCTAACAGAGTTTAGCTGTGTTTTTCATATCAACTTAGATTAAAGAATAACATTTGAACGTTAATTGTAGTTAACTTGGCAGTTGTTCTAAGTGCATTCACTGCAAGGTGGAAAAACTCAGCTGTTTTTGCTAGGTGACTGGTAAACAGCATTCTATTTCTTGCCTCTTCAAAAAGAATCTTTTTAGATCTCTTAGGGATACCAAAAATGTTTTGGTCAGGTTACTTTCGTAATCCATGAGCGAAGAGGAACTTTAGTAGGCATAGTTGCCTACTCAACAATATAGTTGTTTCTGTCCATCTAAAGAATAAAACACAAACCACATATGCTTATAGGTACTGGGGTATAACGTGGTGTGGATATGCAGACAAGGAGATCATTTAGAGATAACCAGTGAGAAATTACAGGCATGACCCTTTCTATTTCTAAGGATAACAGGATAACTTTAAAGAGTTGTCTGTGAAAATCCTAATGTTCTCCAACAAGCAACATCCGGAGGGCGCCTGGGTGGCTCAGTTGGTTAAGCATCCGACTTCAGCTCAGGTCACCATCTCACGGTTTGTGAGTGCCTTTGAGCCTTGTGTTGGGCTTTCTGCTGTCACCACAGAGCTTGCTTCAGATCCTCAGTCCCCCTCTCTCTTTTCCCCTTCCTCACTGGTTCTCTCTCTCTCTCTCTCTCTCTCTCTCTCTCTCTCTCTCTCTCTCTCTCAAATAAATTTGAAAAAACAACATCCATGTATTTTTTTCCATTTAAAATTTAAATAGAAAACAGCTCCTTTCTTTTTTTGACATTCAGTCCCATAGAGAGGAAGAATTTCTTAATCCCTCAACCACAGTGCTTCTCCAACTTTAATATGCACCACCTGCCAGTTTTGCTAATGCAGAGTCTGATGCAGTAGGTGTGAGCGGGGCCCAATTCTGCATTTCCAACAAGCTCCTAGTTGGTACCAATGTTGTTGGTCAGTGCTCCACTGTACTTTGGTTCCCTGGGTCTCCCACCTCTCTTGTCTCTTCCCAAGTGATCCAAGACTATTAGAATATAAACTATTTAAGGAAAAAGATGGTTAAAAATTTTCTCTACACATCTAGGATTGTCTTGTCCTCCTCTCTCCAATCAGTAATGTTCAATTAATACCAACAGCCTGTGCCACCAGGAATAGTTAAAATATATCTGTTTTCCTTAGTGTGAAAGGAAAGGGCTTGGGGCTACTTGCCCAGAATTTAGCACTATTCAGATGTATGTTATATACACGCAATATTCAACTCTCTAAAAGTGGTAGATTGGGAAAAGCATGGGCCTGGGAGACAAACACCATGTGGGTATGAAACCTGACTCAGTTATTTAGTACTTGTGATACCTTAAGTATGTAATGTCAGTTCTCTGAGCCTCAGTTTCTTTATCAGGAAAATGGTAAAGTTAACACCTACCTTGCAGGGTGGTTGTGAAAATTAAAGGAAAGGGTATATGTTCAGCATGTAGTCCAGGTTTTGGAATATAGCAGGCACAGAGTAAACACTAGTTTCTTTTTTCAACTCTTCTATTCTACTCTGTGGTCCTGAATCAGAGGAGTAAAATTTCTGCAGGTTTGGAAGTCATAGACAAGACAGAATTAAGCAATAAAGTCAGAGCAATGCATATACTTCTCTTATTAGCATCCACTTCAGATCTATATTTACCTTCCATGTTTTGAAATGGAAAGATATTTTATGCAAAATGACTTGTGTCATAAAATTACCACAGCTGATATTTTGAATATAAAAGTGAAGCTTATTTAGAGGGAAATCACGACTTTGTTAACTAGACTAAAAAATTTTCAAACCTGGGTCACAATTGGAACTAAAAGTTATTCTAATTTATGAAATATGGCAGAATTAAGTGTTTCCCAATTATGAAAATCATGCTGTATTAATTTGATTTCCTGAATAACAATATTACCACAAATGTAGTGGCTTAAAAAGCACAAATATATTATCTGCCAGTTTCTAGTTCAGCTAGCCCTCTGCAAGTCTGCAATGAAGGCATCAAACAGTCCTGGGACTCAAGTGAGGAAGTATCTGCTTCTAAGCTTGTGTATTTGTTGGAAGAATTAAGTTCCTTGATGTTGTTAGGGTGGAGGGATCCAGTTCCTTGCTGGTATTGACTGAGGTTACCTTCTGTTCCCTAAGACTGTCCTTAGATTCTTGCCACATGGGCCTTGCTTCTTCATGTCCACTTGCTTCTTCAGAGCAAGTAAAGGAGAGAACCTTCTTGCAAGATGGAGGTCATGATCCTGTGTAACATAATCATAATTGGAAAAAAATTAGTTGCAAAAAAATGGAAAAGTAAACAAAACAAAGAGAAAGTTAATTTTTTTTTTTTTAGATTTCTCATCCCCTTCAATGTCAAGCATTATGCACAAAAAGCCTCTACATTCACAAAAACAGACTAATAGAACATAAAAAGAAAATGCCCTGAAACTCATTTGGATATAAATTTGTCACCTGGAGCTTTGTTTAATTGGTCTAATTTTAGGAGTAACTTTATCAAAAATTTCTACTTTGCTTCTTTAATCTCATGATGCTCAGAGTACTGAAAACAAAACTTTTACCCATTCAGGAAATACCAATTTCTCTATTAACAACTGATTTGGAATATGTTTAAAGGTGGAATTATTTGGAATGTTTTAAAAGATAGTACCCTGTGCCAACTAATTTTCCAATTGCAGAAAAGAATGAAGGAGGGGACTTGTCATCATAGTTTGATTAAGAGGTTTGGAAAAATTCTGGGCTACCTTTTCCAACCCCAAATAAGAAAGTCTTCTGCATCTGTATCATTTGGTGGTATTTTCCCAAATCACACTCTATGAGACAGCAATTCAACATCCAGGTTTATTCATTAGATAAACCTACACATTTACAAAATTACATATATACAAAGGTATTTATTGCATCTCTGTTTTTAGTAGCAAAATCTCAAGTAGTGACTAATTAAATACTTAGATCTTTTGTTTAATTTTTTTAAGCTTATTTATTTTGAGAGAGAGAGAAACAGAGAGAGAAATTAAGCACAAGTCTGGTAGGGTTAGGAAGAGAGAGAGAGAGAATTCCAAGCAGACTCCATGCTGTCAGTGCAGAGCTCGACATAGGGCTCAAACTCAGGAATCATGAGATCTTGACCTGAGCCAAGATCAAGAGTTGGATGCTTAACCGACTGAACCACCCAGGCACCCCCTAAATGTTTGGATCCTTTCAATAGAATACTAGAGCTTTTAAAAAGATTAAGAAGACTCTTTATGGTGATACGGAATGATCTCTAGGATCATTTTTAGGTGAAAAAAGCAAGGCTCAGACTGTGTATATAGTACACTGCCATATGTGTAAAAAGGAAACAAAAAAAGGCAAGCACATTGCCTACATCGGAGTAGAGTGGCTCAGGTAGAACAGTGGGGCATAGGGACACGTGTGGGAGGGAGACTTCCCCCTGTGTACTCTGTTGTACTGTGAATTTTGAGTCATATGACTGTATTCTCTATTCAAAAATCAAATTAAAAAACAAAAGAATTGCATGTGTGTGTTGTCTTTGCTTTCTCTCCTCCCATTCATTCCTTGATACACCAAAGCTGACTTCTCTAGCATACCTTTAAAAACGTAATTAAATACTTAAAAAATTCTTTTGTTAAGGTCACCGGTGACTTCCATATTGCCATGTGCACTGGTCACTTTCCAGGGCTCATTTTGTCAAACTTCTGGGTAGCATTAGACCTGGTTTACTATTTTTCCCTCTTGAAATATTTCCCCCCCTCGGGCTTCAGAACAATACTCTCTCTTGGCTTCCTTTGACTTCTTTATTCCATCTTGCTCTTTGCTAAAATGTTACAGTCCCTGCTAGTGGTCTCATGTCCTCCAACCTCCTCTGTCTTCTCTCCCTAGGAGAACCCATCTATATTCATTGTTTAAACATCATCTGTACAAAGGTAGTCTAGTTGGGTTTCTCCTAGTTTTTCTTGTCTCATTAGATTTCTTTATCTCTTTGTTACTTGAGTCATCACTTTTTCAGCCACCCATGGCATCACATCTTATCCATTAATAAGTTCTGTTGTTTCTACTTCCACAATATATCTCAAGATAGATCTCAAATATATCTCCCAATATCACCCACCTTCCCCATCTCCATCACCACCATTGTGGTCCAGCCAACTCTTCTTGAAGCTATTGCACAGAATTCTCTGAATCTTTTCCACAGTTTTCCCCATTTTTATTCTTGCTACCCTACACTCCCAACATCACTTTCCCACATAGCAGTCAGAGTACTTTTTCTTTCAAAGACTCAGATCAGATGACATCATACTTCTATGCAATGGCTCTTGCTGCATTTAGCAGCAAACAGCAAGGCCTACAATGTGTTGTGTAAACCAGGCCTTCCTGACTCTCCAAGTTCATTTCATCTGGTTTTCTCTCCTGTTGATCACATTGGCTTTCTCTGAGTTCCTAGAATATGATAGTTTCTTTCCTACCTCAGGATCGTAGTACATGCTGTTCATTCCTCTTGGGGAGTTCTTTCCTTGCCTTTCTCATGACCAATTCTTTATCTAACACACTTAGCTTAAATCCTTCTTCCTCAGAGAGGACTTTTCTGGCCAGCCCATATAGAAATGGTCTTCTACTATGCTATCATAGTATTTATGACATTACATCTAACCACTCTGTTTTTGGGTTCTTTTGAGGTTCTGTGGTGTTTTCCAGAAGGTTAAGGGTGATGATCATTTGACTATAGAAATGGGGAGAGGACAGACAATACTGTGCGCCTTGTTACCAGTAATGGATAAGAGAGTGTACATCATTTTCAAACTATATGTGCAATAAAAGAGACAAGAACAAATTCAGGAAAGGACTAATGATTATTATCTTGGCTCAAGGGAATTAGCAGATGGGGGAATAATATCCTTTGAGAGAAACAAGCATCCATTTACCATCTTGCAATCCCAAAAGATACCTAATTATCTCAAGCAGCAGCATTCATTACAGTCTAAATATGGCGCATTGCATTGAATTTTGAGCACAGTTAGGACTGAAAGAGGTCTTTAGAGTGTATACAGTGTATCTTTTTCTAATAATCAAATCAAGAACTGGAGAAGTTAATTGATTTGCTCAAGGTCATCCCACCACTGAATGGACTTGCTGCCTTCTGCTCCAGGGAGGTTTCCACAATATTCTATTAATGCCCAAGATTTGAATTCCCAAAGGCAAAGCCCTGAGAAGTATAAGGGCCCAATGAAGCCTTAAAATATTTTTCCTAGATATCCCTGAAGTTATAGGAACATATCAGCTTCTTCTTGTTTATTTTCTTACATGCAGATTTTAACTCTCCTTTCAGAATGAAACAATCTTTAAAAATATCAGTAAGACAATCATTTAGAAATAGGAACTAGAGACCATTAAAAATGATAAAGATAAAAATCATCCACAAACTTGTCATCATCCCCCGAATAGTAGTATTTTGATATCATATTTCATCTTCTTAAGGATGGCTCAGAACAAGAGAACGGTCTTTAATCCTAAGTCTACCACTCTGCTACCAAGGAATGTCGAAGAGAAAAGTGGAGCTCAAGTTCTCAAGTTTTTCTGGAATCTAAGACAGAGTAAGACAACAAAGCAGGTACATATTTGGGTTTAACTACTTCCCCACCTGTTTTAAGACATCTTCAATGAGACCTTGAGTGTTTTCATTACATATAATGAAGTAGGTGAAAATCTTTTTTTTTTTTTTTTTTTTTTAACTCTAGGTCTGAATATATGAAGCCCATTCTCAGTTATTCACCTCATTTGATTTTGACTTCTTGAGATGGATGCGTGGGTAGGCTGCTATGGTTGTTCCTTTTGTTGTTGTTGCTGTTGTTATTTTTTCCCCAAGCACAAACACATTTTCTTTGCCTAGAATCCAGTTTAGGAGCTTGTATGGGAAGATGGCAGCTGAGAAGTGATGTTAGAGTGCGTGTGTGTGCTGTCCCAGGTGGTTCCCTGATGCATTAGACTTCTAAGGAAGGAAAAAAAAATTCAGTTCATTGCAGCAGGCTCAAGATGCCAACATGTGTTGTTATTTCATCCCTGGGGAGTAAATTAAAGTGATACTGTTTCTTCGATATACCTTGGAACCAACAAAGAGAAAATAATGACTTGTAGTGTGTTAGTGTGGGTAAGTTGCTGGAAGTAGCAGGATCCACGCCCCCACCCCCAACCTGTGCTGAGGTCATTATATCAAAATCTTCAAACATTGAATTTGCTCCTCAGGGTGCCTGGGTAGCTGAGTCGGTTGGGCATCCGACTTCAGCTCAGGCCATGATCTCGTGGTTCGTGGGTTCGAGCCCCGTGTAGGGCTCTGTGCTGACAGCTCAGATCCTGGGGCCTACTTCAGATTCTGTGTCTTCCTCTCTCTTTCTGCCTCTCCCCTGCTTGCACTCTGTCTCTCTCTCTCAAAAATAAATAAATATTAGAAAAAAGGAAATGCTTCTTTCTCCTTATGGTCAAACAGAAGGCTTTTGAGTGTAAATTTTGTAATCAGATCTGATTATTATCTGTTCTTCGGTAAGTTATTTATCTGCCTGATCCCCAACTTCCCCTCAGTGTGTGATTATGAAAATAAAATGAGACAATAAGGCTAATGGTTTTGCACAAGGTCTTGGGCTTAACAAATAATCTCTTGGGTTTCTCCATGTGCTGGCGTTGAAGGAAGATTTCATGTAAAGCCCTTTCCTTGTTTTCTCCATTTTGAAATTTTCTGTAACATTTTCTTTTAATGAAGAAAATCAAAGCATAAATAACTTTCTCCCTGAAGGGAAGGTGTTTCTCAAACATGAACCTTATTTTTTGTTAGTTTTATTTAAAAAAATTTTTTTTCAACGTTTTTATTTATTTTTGGGACAGAGAGAGACAGAGCATGAACGGGGGAGGGGCAGAGAGAGAGGGAGACACAGAATCGGAAACAGGCTCCAGGCTCCGAGCCATCAGCCCAGAGCCTGACGCGGGGCTCGAACTCCCGGACCGTGAGATCGTGACCTGGCTGAAGTCGGACGCTTAACCGACTGCGCCACCCAGGCGCCCCTAGTTTTATTTTTTATAGCATCAATGTTTTATTTATGTGTACATTAATATATATATTCAAATACAGTATAACATTTTTCTATAGAAATTAGTTCTTTGTGTTTTATATATATATATATATATATATATATATATATATATATATTTGTAGTTTTTTTGTTGAAAACTACATAATTGGGGAGAAGGAGTATCTTGGAAGGAAAGAAAATACATTTGATAAAAATTAAAAAAAAAACCCTAAACAAATATCTCCTGGCAGATGAGAGGAAGGACAGGGAGGAGGAAGTCAAGAAGAGGGAGGAATGGGATTTTGAGCATAAGTTATGAACTAGGACTGGAGAGTTGCTATGCTATTAAGATAAGGTTAACTCAGGGTTTAGCCACAAAACCATGGTGACTTTGTACAGCTTCTTTTGTTAAAAAATTTAATTTCAAGGAGTAATGATTAAATTTGTTTGTGATAAGAGCAAATGTGAACAATAAATCTGGTATTTGAGAAACTGAAAATCCTTCTTTAAAACCTGGTAGACTTTGAACATCAGCCAGCATCATCCTCTATAGTGAAACACTTGTCCCTTCCAATGACTTTGGAGCCTTTAGCACTTCTCCCCCTCTCCATCACCCCCTGATGTGTCTCTTTGCTTAATCAGGAATGAAGCTGAACTTTTCTGCCACCCACTGCTTCTCAATGTATATGGATGGCTTTCTTTGAGTTGTGCCCAAAATAACATCTGATCTGAAAGCAACACTAGGAAATTCAGTCATCTATAAAAAGAAGAGTGAAAAATAAAAGCAAAGTCATGCCCCTTGAAAGTTCAGCTTCAGGTCTGGAAAATATAAAAAGGGGATTTGGGCAAGTCTATTTCTGGAAATCTGACTGCTCCAGCACAATGTGCTGAACAGTGAGGGGGATTCTTTTGTGGTTAATGTACACATGGAGAGCCTCGCTCCACTGTTACCAGCCTTTTAACCTGCTAGAGGGCAAAGCCAGTCTCAGCTGCCTGCCCTACACTGGGGCTAATCTATCACTTGAGAGTTCTTTCTAGTATAATTTACTATAGCACCCACTTTGGTGTCCCAGATCTGCTGGGTGTTGGCAGACAGGAATTTCGAATCCAAGACAATATACCCACACTGATTCTGGAGTTTCTTTTTTGTTGTCTGGTTTATTTCTCCTCCTCACTAGTCTACCAAATACACTTCTCTCTGGAGGACATTCTCTGCATCAGGGCATCCGGATGTATGTTTTCCACATTCTAATGAGACTTTCTCTTAGGACTGTTGGAGAGAAATAGGACAAGTAATGCAGAATGGGCCTGCCAGTGCCTACTAATGTGAACATAAGCAGTAACGTGGATGGGTGCTGCTGCCGCTGCTTTTGCAATTACAGCCCCCTCCTTGGCTCCTGACTCCTGCCTTCTTCATATACCTAATATTGACAGCTGGGCGTGAGGCATCATCCAAAGCCT
Organism: Puma concolor; assembly: GCF_028749965.1. NCBI lineage: Eukaryota > Metazoa > Chordata > Mammalia > Carnivora > Felidae > Puma > Puma concolor. Next base: position 22,353,669 of record NC_141675.1, read on the forward strand.
CTGGGGGCCCATCATATTCATCACAGGCAGACTCCAGTTCCTGACCGGTCCTTCTGCACTTTTCTTTAGTTTTTTTTTTTTTTTTTTTTTAACTTTATTTATTTTGACAGAGAAAGAGAGAGTACAAGTGGGGAAGGGGCAGAGAGAGAGAGAAGAAGAGAGACTCCCAAGCAGGCTCTGCAGTGATAGTGCAGATCAGTGTAGGACTTGATTTCACGAAGTGTGAGATTGTGACCTGAGCTGAAATCAAGAGTCAGACCCTTAACCGACTGAGCCACCCAGGTGCCCCATGCACTTTTCTTATCTATAGCTATACTTAAGAATACGTTGAGAAAATAAGCCCTGGCAATTAGCTCAACTCAACAGAAAATAATAACCAAAAAATGCTTTCACTTGGAATTATCTGGCTGTTTCCAGGTGAAAGATTTCATTTTTGCTTTGGACCATCAGGGTAATTGCCTCATTTTCTCACTCTGCTTTGCGAGTGGCCTAAATGTTACTCTGAGCTTTAAATCCTTTATCTGGTTTGATTTTTTATTGAAACTATCTGTGTTTCAAATGTTTCTGCTCCTCCCCCTTTTCTTTATTACCTGTAACCAAGGAAACTGATACATACTAAAAGCTTTCAATTGTTTTCTTCATTCCTGGATGTTTTTAGTTTGTTTCTTTTTTCTTTTCTTTTTTTTCTTTTCTCTTCTCTTTTCTTTTCTCTTTTCTTTCTTCTTCCTTTTTTAATGTTTATTTTTGAGAGAGAGAGAGAGAGAGAAAGGGAGAGAGAGAGCACACAAATTCAAGAGGGGCAGGAAGACAGAATCTGAAGCAGGCTCCAGGCTCTGAGCTGTCAGCACAGAGCCCATCGCAAGACTCAAACCCATGAGCCGGGAGATCATGACCTGAGCTGAACTCGGACATTTAACTGACTGAGCCACCCAGATACCCCTGTTAGGTTATCTCTTAAATATTTTCATTCTTCTCAGGATTTTATAGGAAACAGCACTCCTTTGAAGGGAGAAACCATTGGTCGAGATAAACCCAAGGTGCAGATGTGAGAATAGAAATAAACTTTGGCAGCTCATGAGGTTGCTTGGGACTTATGTTGCAGGGAAAGATTTATTTTTGGCAGTCTGTTTTATACTTTGGAGTGGATCGTTAGGGTGAAGCAGTGGGAGGCAAATGATCTTAATATCTCAGGTGAGCTTGGTTGACATCACTCACAGTAACAGAAAAAGTCATGGCTGGTTTTCCCCAAGTCCTTTGAGCATATGCCATACAATATGGTAACCACTAGCCACAAGTGGTTGTTTAAATTAAAATTAATTTAAATGAAATAAATTAAAAATTCAGTTCCTCAGTCACACTGACCACATGTCAACTGTGCCATAGTCACATGTGGCTAGGGGCTAGTATATTACACACATATATAGCACATATATAACACTGGGCAGAAAGTTCTATTGACAACACTCTTCTAGTCATGACTTTGCTTAAGTTGTTTCCCATCTAAGAATATCACCTTCCCATAATCCCTACCTCTGCAAAACCCACAGTCCTGCTAAAACTTGTCTTGTTCTTACCTCCATCAAGCGTTGAAAGACTACCCCACACTTCATTTTCCAGTTTTTAAATTTCTCGGGCAGTATTTGTAGGGTTTAGAACATAATAATATGCAGTCACTATTCTTATTATTTTTTGTGTTGTCCTAGATTTTTAACTAGAAGAAGAAAACCAAAGTGGGAGGCATCATAATCCCAGATTTTAGATTAATAATTCCTTAAAGACAAGAGTTATTTATTTATTTAATTTTTTACACAATCTTACATTTCATTTTTTTTTTCTTTGAAAGGAGCAAGTTGTGTGCAGGGGGTAAATGTTTTATGGACAAGAAAAACAATTGCTCTAGAAGCAACTTATTCATCATTTTTATCTTCATCTTCCTCCTCTTCCTCCTCCACTTCATCTTCCTCCTCTTCCTTCTTTTTCTTGCTATTTTCAGCCATGATGACTACTTTTTTTTTTTTTTTTTTTTTTTTTTTTGCCACGTCAGGCTTTCCTTTCCTTGGTATGGAACAACATCCTTTTCCTGTCTGTCCTTCGGCTCCGCAGTCTTCTTTCCATGGGACTGCGTGTCATATGCATGGCTGTGATACCACATGTCTCTTCCTAGTTTCTTTGCAACATCACCAGTGGACAGGCTGGGATGCACCCCTTTGATTTTTGGGCGATCCTCAGAACAGAACAGAACAAGAAAAGGGCCAAAGGAGGCATCTTGGGTGCGTTGGGGTCCTTGAACTTCTTTTTTGTTTCCCCTTTAGCAGGGATATAAGTTTTCATTTCTCTTTCATAACAGACCTTGTCTACCTTTGCCATGTCTTCAAATTTTCCTGTCTTTTTGGCAGACATGGTCTTCCACCTCTCTGAGCACTCCTTGGAAAACTCCGAGAAGCCGACTGAAGCCTCTGGGTGCTTCTTTTTGCTCTCTTCTCAGCAAGTTTGTACAAAGAATGCATATCATGACATTTTGCCTCTCGGCTTCTTAGGATCTCCTCTGCCCATGTTTAATTATTTTCCCCAGCGAAGCACAGAGTCGCCCAGTGCCCCCATCTGGCTCTTGCTTGCCCTGGGGCTGTCTCTGTGGAACTCAATGTATTGCCAAGACCAAATATTTTTATACATTAGTATTTTTTTTATTTTATATATATTTAAAAAATTTCCATCCAAGTTAGTTAGCAAGTAGCACGGTAATGATTTCAGAGTAGAATCCAGTGATTCATCCCCTTACATATAACACCCAGTGCTCATCCCATTGAGTGTCCTCCTTAATGCTCCTTGCCCGTTTAGCCCATCCCCCACCCACAACAACCCTCCAGCAACCCTCAGTTTGTTCTCTATATTTAAGAATCCAAGAATTATGTCTTATATGTACAGTTATTATAGTCCCTCAGTGCCCTGTATAACTTGAGACCATATTATCATTATTAACTTTTTAAAGTATAGTCTGAGACTAAGCTCAGGGATTTATATGCATCTTCTAGAATGTAGGCTGTTATAAAGCAATGTTCATAATTTATTTACTGTTGTATCTTCAGTGACTTGCACCTAGTAGGTACTCAATAAACTTAAAGAAGAGAGAATGATTTCATTTGATTTTCATGTGTGTGAAATTGGTATTCTCATTTTTACAAACTCAGAATTTGGAGTTAAGGGAAAGTTCAATAATTTGATGAAACACAGTGCTGATAAACAGTTATTTTGCACGCTGGTGCTTTGCGTGTGATCTTTCTCTCCACCTGGCATCTCATCTTTCTCTCCAGCAGGGTAACTTGGATTTCTTACATGGCAGCTCAAGGCTCCTTGAAGGAGTAAGGGGTTACCAAAAGTCTACTTCCTCATTATTCAATTGGTCAAATTGATGGAAAATCCAGCACAGATTCCCGGGACAATGGTCTGAGCATGCAGGCTTGGTTTGTGCAAATAGCAGGTAAGAGACTGCTAGAGAATATCCTTGGAGGCTAGCTACCACATAAGTAACCATCTCTATAGGGTCCCAGTTTCCTGGTAATAGGATTCTTTCAGTAATAATCCCTCACCTCAGAATATTCCTCTATGAGATTTGAAAGCCATTAAAAGCAAAGTTATAAGTTGTCAGAACATTCCTATTAACAGAAGTAATGTGGATTTTATTTCTAGAAATAAGCAGACTTCTGAAAAACCTAAGATGGACTCTTATTCTAGAAGGAGGCAAATATCATTGTCAGCACAATGCACAAGGAACTTGTGCTCTTATCTTTCATGGGGATGCTTATGTCTCCCAACGAGAGGCCTTTTGATTAGTGCTACTATCCTGGGATTCTGATAGCTAGAATTCTTGCCTCTAAGGTAAAGTCCCTCAAACTGTGAAGCTGAGACACTTGCATCTTCCTTCCAAAGTGAAAACAAGCAATTTCAGGAAAAGATGGAAAAGTCATTTTCCCTCAAAGGATCCTTTTGGCATCCTTCTGCAACCCACTCAGCAACTTCAGAGTTTTACAATCAAATAATGTCTGTTAGCACATAGTCATCTTTTATGGGGAGCTGGGCTTTTATAGTTGTGTGAGTTACTCATGTTGGAAGTAAGAAATAACACTTTAAAGAATACCTTCTGAATTTACTGGGGTGATATTCTAAACAATTACTTTGAAAGAGGAAAGTATAACACAGGCTCATGGATGTTTTTCTCCCTGTTGCAGTCAAAGAAGACTTAGAGAAATGTTGCTTTAGGGACCCAAAAGGAGCAGTGCACGTAAGAACATGGAAGACCATACAAAGTTTGACTTCATTTCAGTTTCTGTCAGCTAAATTGTATTTTGGGGAGCAATGAATTATTTGACACAATTGATATTTTTAACGGCTGCTCCCTCAACCCCTTTATAGGTTTTTTTTTCCTCAAGTTGTCCAGTGAAAAAAGAAAATTACAAAAGCAACTGAGCAGAGCATACTTTCAGAAAACACAAAGTGAAGCAAAAGTAACTGAACCAGGCTCAGTCTGAAGTTTGGCTGTGTCAGTTGCTCAGAGATGCAGCGGGCATGGCTGTCTTTTCTGTAGGCTCTCTCTCTCTCTTTCTCTCTCTTTTAATTTTTTGATGTTTATTTTTGAGAGAGAGAGAGAGAGAGCACACAAGTGGGGGCAGAGAGAGAAGGAGACACAGAATTGGAAGCAGACTGTCAGCACAGAGCCCGAAGTGGGGCTCGAACTCATGAACTGTGAAATCGTGACCTGAGCCAAAGTCGAATGCTTAACCGACTGAGCCACCCAGGCGCCCCTTGATCCTTCACTCCAAAGTGGCTGGAAAGGTTTTATGGCCTTGATTGGAAAAATATAGACTCAAGAAACAACTCACCCCAAGTGGGCAAACGCTGATTCTGAATATGCATCATCCTGAGAGCAAATGAGTAGGCTCTCAACCTGGAACTAGTAGGCTGGGATTTAGATACTAGCATTCTCCGGCCTTGCTCTGACATGATTCACTTTGCAGCAGAATTTAGAAATAAGACTCTAGACCCCAGTCCCTGGAGGTCTCAGAAAAATTTGGTTAAACCTCTGTTCCATTTACAATTGCTGTGTAGTGATCCATTCCAAACTTAGTGGTTTAAAATAACAGCTGTTTATTATGCCCCAAATTCTTTGGTTTGGCAATTCAATAAGGACATACTAGATATTTCTTTGCTTTGTGATGTCTGGGATTTCAGCTGGGAAAACTTACATGGCTGAGAGCTACAGAATCCATTTTCAAAGATGGCTTCTTTACTCATGTCCTGATGTTGGTGCTGGTTGTTGGGCAGAAGCTTGGCTGGGTATGCTAAGTGAAGCTTCTGTATTCAGTCTTTTCATGGGGGTTGACTTCTTCACATTATGGAGGCCTTTGAGTAGTTGGACTTCTTATAGGATGGTTCAGAGCTTTAAATGTGAATGTCTCAGTGAACAAGGCAGAGGCCACGTCATCTTTTATGGTCTAGCCTCAGAAGTCATAGAATGCCATTGCTGCTATAGTCTATTCATCAATGCGGTCATGGGTCCACTCAAATTCAAGGGGAAGGGAAATAAATGCCACCTCTTGATAAATTATTTGCAAGGTCACACTGTAGAAGAGAATGATGAATGGGAGATTTTTTTTTTCCAGAAAATACAATCTTCCACATTGCTATTTCTCTGGGAACAAGGCTTAGGACTGAGTATTGTGACTTACCTCAAGAGTCAAATTCACCTACCAACTACTGAGATTCATACTCTGGACAGGTAATGGACCAAAGAGATCACACACCATGGACATGGAAGATTGTAAATACCTTCTGTTCTCATAAAAAAGGCACAAGAACACAGCCATTGAGTTTTGAGGAGGTTTGTAGCACATCTCTGGCTTGCTGATACAGCATATAAATTCAGTGTATATTGTTTAATTATCATGTATATAGCAAATAACTACTAGAATATATAATTTTTAAATAATATTACTTAAATATCGACACACTTGTGTGTATCTATGTGTATGTTTATGTAGAGAAATCTAGAAATAAATCTAACAGAAAACATGTAATACTTTTACAAAGAAAAATATAAAAATTTGTTGAAATATAGAAGATACCTTAATGAAGAGATAAATTTTTATAAGAGTTTCAAGATAGTTGATATGATGGCTTTCCTCAAATTGGCCTATATATTCAGTGGATTCTAATGAAAATCCCAGTAGAGATTTTTGGCTTTGTGGTTGTTTTTTGTTTCTTCTTGTTTTGCTTCACTTTTGTTTTGGTAACCTAATTCTCCTTTGCTTAAATTAGCTACTGGGTTCCTGTCAATTGCCATCAAAGAACCCTGAGTCATAAAATGGGTTAGTCTACCATCTGTTCTCCTTTTCCTCAAGTCTAACTGCTGATGGAGATGATATTTTGATGAAGGCACAAAAATATTTGAGTAGTAAACAGATTTTTTTGTTTGTGTTTGCCATTCTACTTGTCAAGAATTAAGAACCTGGGTTCCAATGGCTCCAACTCAGTTTTGTCAGTATCTCTAAGGTTGGCTAACAATATAATTAAAGTCTTCCAAAATGACTTTTTTTTTTCAGTTCATAATTATTCATCATTCACTTATTCTTACCCCCAGTTAATAATTGAGTGTCAGTTGTGAGAGAGGTGCTGAGGTAGGTGCTAGAGATAAAATGGGGAGAACAGGGGTGCCTGGGTGGCTCGGTCGGTTGAGCTTCTGACTTCAGCTCAGGTCATGATCTCGCGGTCTGTGAGTTCGGGTCCTGCGTTGGGCTCTGTGCTGACAGCTCAGAATCTGGAGCCTGTTTCAGAGTCTGTGTCTCCCTCTCTCGCTGCCCCTCCCCTGCTCATGCTCTGTCTCTCTTTCTCTCTCTGTCAAAAATAAATAAACATTAAAAAAATAATAAAATAAAAAATAAAAAGATGAGGAGAACAAACGAAATAGAATTTCTGCTCTCAGGGAGTTATTATTCTAGGTAAGGAGACAGTGTATAAATAAATAAAGCAAAATAATCCTAGACTGTGGCAATAGCTATGATGGAGATCAAATGAATGCTCTGTATCTTATTGGATGCAACCATATGGACAAGATGTTGGAAATTTTCAGTGTAAGCCTCTGTGTTTTACATTCTTAGAAGGGTGTAGAATTGTTTTGCAAACATTTGTCTTCCAGCAGAATTCACAACAGATTATTATATATTGATTTTTATTGCTCAGATATCATGGCAAGCCTTTGCCTTTATCATATCCCAAATTACCAGTTTATTTTTTAAATAATTTTTAAGTTTATTTATTTATTATTGAGGGAGAGAGAGAGACAGAGAGCACAAGCTGGGGAAAGGCAGAGGGAGAGGGAGACACAGAATCCGAAGCAGGCTCTAGGCTCTGAGCTGTCAGCACAGAGCCGGACGCGGGGCTCGAACTCACAAGCCATGAGATCATGACCTGAGCCAAAGTCGGACGCTTAACTGACTGAGCCACCCAGGTGCCCCCCAAATTATCAGCTTATTAATATACTTAACTTATTGCATTAAGTGACAATTAAGTAAGATGGTATATAAGCCTAATGTGCTGAGAAGATAACTCAGCCTTTGGGAGTGTGTTAGATTAGAGAGAGTGATTCAGGAAACATAAATTTAATGATTTTGATGGAAAAGTATCTTTAGGAAAACAGAATAAACATTAAAAGGTAACTAATTGGGGGCGCCTAGTTGGCTCAGTCAGTTAAGCCTTTAACTTCATCTCAGGTCATGATCTCAACAGTTTGTGGCTCAAGCCCCGTGTTGGGATCTGTGCTGACTGTTTAGAGCCTGTAGCCTGCTTCAGATTCTGTGTCTCCCTCTCGCTCTCTGCCCCTCCCCCACTCATGCTCTGTCTCTCTTGTCTCTCAAGAATGAATTAACTTAAAAAAAAATAAAAGAAGGTAACTGATTTGTAGATAAATGTCATTATTAACTTGAATGAAGGTTTACAATATTTTAATGCTAATTTTTTTTACAACTAACTTCTTCATCTATCATTCAGCTCTATGATTCCCACCTCAGTCTCTGTCACTTTCTGTAATGAATTCCAGACAGCATGAACTTCTTCCTGCTTCCTGAACAAAAAGACTACTTTCCTTTTTTGGCTTTGTCTCTGGTTCTTCCCTCCCAATATTTTCTTTTTTCATAGAATACCTTTTCTTTCTACTCTCATTTAAGAAGGGTTTCTCATAATTTTGGGTTAATTTGCCAGTAATTTTCCAGAACCACAAGTTATCTAGGTCAGAATTTGGTTTCTTCAATCTGGTTATGTCTCTTTATATTATTAAAGCATCCCCAGTGAGCTACTGGCTGGGGTTATAGCAACAGAAAGTTTGTAGGGGGTAGATTAGTATGTGTAACTCTGCAACCACATGTTTTCAGACTTCTAGAGAGCACTTGACGTATTTGAGGCAGCTGAAGAGTAGGCACTGAGTTTTGTTCCCTCTTCTTCCAGTGTTTCTGATGATTGGAGTCTTCACCATCTGTGTCTTATATTTAATCAACCAATATTTATTGAACAGCACTCCATTCTATGCCCTGTGATAAAGGTGACAGGGACAAGGCTCTCACAGATTGGTTCCCTGAGAAGCTGACTCTGAGACAGATGTTGGTATATAAGAGGCACATTTGAGTGGGTTCTTAGGATCAACCCCTGTGGAAGGAAAGGGAAAGAGCTGGATGGGGTAGATGGAAAGGTTGAACCATGAAGAGGTCTCAGTGGAGGCCTCAGCCAACCATTTGGGGAGTTCTGGAGAATGACCCTTCAGAGCTGTCCTGCAATAGGGCAAGAAGGCTGGCTGTTACACATCTGCATCAGTGGTGGTTCTCTCTAGTAGGGGGTGCAACTTTGGGCAAGGTGACTCTTATTTCAGTTTTCCACTTGTTTTAGTCCCAAAAGTGGCAGGCAGAAGAGGGATCATTGCCAGTAGCTGTCCCAGAAATCGAAGTACTAAGTCCTTTATTTTTAAAGAGATACCTGGGAAGCACATCACAGGATCCATCACTATTGGCGGCCAGAGAGTTAAGTGTCTACTGAGGGTGGCAGTTGAATAAACACCCAATTCCAATATTGTGTGATAAAGACAAGAATAAGTGTCTCACAAGAGGAGAATTTAATTAGTTTAAGGGAAGTTTGAAGAAGCAGTAGCATCTAAGTTCCGAGAGATCATTGGGAATTAGAGGCACAAAGATGAGGTGGTAGTAAGGAGAGAGATTGAAAAGTCAGGAGGTGAGAAAATAAGGAATGCTTAGGGAACTATTTCCAAACCAAATTCTTGGAGCCAGGTTGGATATCCTAAAAGGAGTAAGGTATAAACTGAGACTAGCTAGGTGAAAGAGGTGTGTGTGTGTGTGTGTGTGTGTGTGTGTGTGTGTGTGTGTGTTGGGAGAGCAGGTGTTATGGATAGAAGAGCTTATGAGAAAGTTGGGAAGTAGAAAGGGAAGAAAGGCAGGGAGAGCTGGAGGAGGGGTGGGGATGAGTTGGAAGAGAAGGGGAGGGAGGAAAGGAGAAAGAATTGGGTAATTGTTGGCATTTTCAGCTTGGCTGGAGAGTGGAATTTGTGACCACGAAGATGCTTTGTGTGCTACATTAACAGGTTTAGACTTTATCTTGAGTGCAATGGGGAAGCTGTAAAAGATTATTAATAGAGGAATGACATCATCATCTTCGCTGTCACCTGTACTTTATCTCAGATGCCTCACATTATTATTTATTCTCTAAAGGCTTATGTATTGCACTACTTAGGTACAACTGGGTCTGAAATAGTTTCATTTTAACATCTTATCACATAATTACCACGTATCATTAGTCAGATTGTGACATAGAATAAGGGATTTATTACTGGGTTAGACATTATGTAATTGTGGGAGCTGGTGGGATATGCTTTGCAAGCTGTTGCCTCTGCATCCGGTATAGTATTTGGCTGGAAGTCTTCATGGTTCAACCAGATTTACAATCAGGAAGGAAGACTGGATGCAAATGATAGCAAGAAGAGATGGGATCCCATGAAGATGAACTGGAACCCATGACTGTCTCTCATCACCTCCAATCTTGACAATGCGAGTAACCTGCATGAAAAGCTGGTGCCCTTCACCACGGAGCTGCATGTGCATCTGGCCCAGGACCTGAAGAAGCTAAAGGAGGAGAACCAGTGGGAGCTGGAAGATCTGCAGATCTGGGAGCTACCCCATGCCAACCACACGGGTCAGAGGTCAGTGAAAGTGTGTGTGGTTGCCAGTGCCTGGTGCTCTACACCGACCTTCAGAGTGCAATAGCTACTGCTTCACCTCTGCCTTCCAAACCTTGTGTGAATTTCTTTTGTGGCCAATGCTAACCTAAAATCAAACAGAGAAGGGAATTCTAGAAAGCATTATTCCAGCTCTAGTTGTTAATACTGTACAAAACTGTCATACCTTGTATTTTGGAGCACACTTAGGACTACTAAGCGTTCTGCCAAACAGTACACACACACACACACACATCATATATATATATATATGAATATATATTTATGTATATATGTATATATATTCATATATATGTCTATATGTAAATATATATATTACAATATCCTCTGAAGGATTATTATCATCATTTTATAAATAGAAAAACAGAGAGATAGGTTGAATAAATTGCTGTTAGTAAGAAGCAAAACTGGCATTTGTATTTGCTCTAATTCCTATCTTATACTTTTACGTACTAAGCAAAACCTTCTCTGCCAAGGATTGTAGGAAGGTAGACAGATGCTAATTTTTTAAAACACTGTTTTTGTCAACATAGCATATTTTGATACATCTAGCTCTGAAATTAAGCTTGCCAGTGACCCTCACTGCCTGATACTATGATTTCTCTGTGGTGCTCTGATAGGCATCTGGCATCCATCACTGCTGCCGTAGAGGCATTGAAGCTTAAGTGGCTTCCTGATATTCTGAGGCCTACAGAATATTCTAAACCATGGACATCCAGATTTGGCACATCCATATTATCATTGGCCGTATCCTGAAGTCCTTGAACGACTGCATCTTAAAATGGAGGCCTCCCCTGATTTGTTTTGCCAGCTGTTAACACCTCAGTACCTCTGATGGAGGTCATTTTTTTTTTTTTTTAATTTTTTTTTTTCAACGTTTATTTATTTTTGGGACAGAGAGAGACAGAGCATGAACGGGCGAGGGGCAGAGAGAGAGGGAGACACAGAATCGGAAACAGGCTCCAGGCTCCGAGCCATCCGCCCAGAGCCCGACGCGGGGCTCAAACTCACGGACCGCGAGATCGCGACCTGGCTGAAGTCGGACGCTTAACCGACTGCGCCACCCAGGCGCCCCTTTTTTTTTTTTTTTATTTTTTTTTTATTTTCTTTTTTGGAGGTCATTTTTATGATGGGGGAAATAGAATCTAGGGAAAGAGGACAGGAGTGATAGCTTTTTTTAGTACCCCATCCTAGGGCTTTATAACTTCAGTGTGTTTCTGCCACTTCCAGCTGTCAATTTCTGTATCTCTTGCCTCTTTTCCCAAGCTAGGGAAGACCTCAGCCTGAGTGCATGGCAGGTCTTAGGTGGCTGGATATTAACTTCCTAAGGGAAAACCCTCAGCCAATGACTGCTGAGAGGTGGTATATAAATACTCCAGCTCCCTTGACTCAGCTCTAAAGATCTGAAGCATGTGATTTTATATGGTTTTCAGAATTTTCTTCCTTCCTTCCTTCCTTCCTTCCTTCCTTCCTTCCTTCCTTCCTTCCTTCCTTTCTTTTTTGGTTTTCTGGAGTTGTTTTTTTTTTTTTTTTTTAAATTTTCATCCAAATTATTTAGCATATAGTGCAACAATGATTTCAGGAGTAGATTCCTTAATGCACCTTACCCATTGAGCCCATCCCCCTTCCCACAACCCCTCCAGTAACCCTCTGTTTGTTCTCCATATTTAAGTCTCTTTTTGTCCCCCTCCCTGTTTTTATATTGTTTTTGCTTCCCTTACCTTATGCTCATCTGTTCTGTGTCTTAAAGTCCTCATATGAATGAAGTCATATATTTGTCTTTCTGACTAGTTTCACTTAGCATAATTCCCTCTAGTTCCATCCATTTAGTTGTGAATGGCAACATTTCATGCTTTCTGATTGCTGAGTAATACTCCATTGTATATATATAGCACATCTTCTTTATCCATTCATCCATCAGTGGACATTTGGGCTCTTTCCATACTTTGGCTATTGTTTGTAGTGCTGCTATAAACATTGGGGTGCATGTGTCCCTTCAAAACAGCATACCTCTATCCCTTGGATAAATACCTAGTAGTGCAATTGCAGGGTCATAGGGTAGTTCTCTTTTTAATTTTTTGAGGAACCTCCATACTGTTTTCCAGAGTGGCTGCACCAGCCACCAGCTGTGCATTCCCACCAGCAGTGCAAAAGTGATCCTCTTTCTCTGCATCCTCGCCAACATCTCGTTGCCTGAGTTGTTAATGTTAGCTATTCTGACAGGTATGAGGTGGTACCTCATTGTGGTTTTGATTTGTATTTCCCTGATGATGAGTGATGTTGAGCATTTTCTCGTGTGTCGGTTGGCCATCTGGATGTCTTCTTTGGAGAAGTGTCCATTCATGTCTTTTGCCCATTTCTTCACTGGATTATTTGTTTTTTGGGTGTTGAGTTTGGTAAGTTCTTTATAGATTTTGGATACTAACCCTTTATCTGATATGTCGTTTGCAAATATCTTCTCCCATTCTGTCAGTTGCCTTTTAGTTTTGCTGGTTGTTTTCTTGGCTGTGCAGAAACTTTTTATCTTGATGAGGTCCCAGTAGTTCATTTTTGCTTTTGTTTCCCTTGCCTCTGGAGACGTGTTGAGTAAGAAGTTGCTGTGGCCGAGGTCAAAGAGGTTTTTGCCTGCGTTCTCCTCAAGGATTTTGATGGCTTCCTGTCTTACATTTAGGTCTTTCATCTATTTTGAGTTTAGTTTTGTGTATGGTGTAAGAAAGTGGTCCAGGATCATTCTTCTGCATGTTGCTGTCCAGTTTTGCCAGCACCACTTGCTGAAGAGACTGTCTTTATTCCATTGGATAGTCTTTCCTGCTTTATCAAAGATTAGTTGGCCATACATTGGTGGGTCCATTTCTGGGTTCTGTATTATGTTCCATTGATCTGGGTGTCTGTTTTTGTGCCAGTACCATACTGTCTTGATGATTACAGCTTTGTAGTATAGCTTGAAGTCCAGGATTGTGATGCCTCCTGCTTTGGTTTTCTTTTTCAAGATTGCTTTGGCTATTCGGGGTCTTTTCAGGTTCCATACAAATTTTAGGATTGTTTGTTCTAGCTCTATGAAGAATGCTGGTGTTATTTTGATAGGGACTGCATTGAATATGTAGATTGCTTTGGGTAGTATTGACATTTTAACAACTTTTGCTCTTCCAATCTGGGAGCATGGAATCTTTTTCCATTTTTTTGTGTCTTCTTCAATTTCTTTCATAAGCTTTCTATAGTTTTCAGTGTATAGATTTTTCACCTCTTTGGTTAGATTTATTCCTAGGTATTTTATGGGTTTTGGTGCAATTGTAAATGGGATCGATTCCTTGATTTCTCTTTCTGTTGCTTTATTATTGGTGTATAGGAATGCAACCGATTTCTGTGCATTGATTTTATATCCTGCGACTTTGCTGAATTCATGGATCAGTTCTAACAGTTTTTTGGTGGAATCTTTTGGGTTTTCCTTATGGAGTGTCATGTCATCTGAAAAGAGTGAAAGTTTGCCCTCCTCCTGAACAATTTGGATGCCTTTTTTTCCTTTGTGTTGTCTTATTGCTGAAGCTAAGACTTCCAGTACTAGGTTGAATAACAGTGGTGAGAGTGGACATCCCTGTCTTGTTCCTGACTTTAGGGGGAAAGCTTTCAGTTTTTCCCCACTGAGGATGATATTAGCAGTGGGATCTTTCATATATGGCTTTTATAATCTTGAGGTATGGTCCTTCTATCCCTACTTTCTTGAGGGTTTTTTTTTTTTTTTTATCAAGAAAGGATGCTGTATTTTGTCAAATGCTTTCTCTGTATCTATTGAGAGGATCATGTGGTCTTGTCCTTTCTTTTATTGATGTGATGTATTGCATTGATTGTTTTGCAGATTTTGAACCAGCTCTGCAACCCAGGTATATCCCACTTGGTCATGGTGAATAATTCTTGTAATGTATTGTTGGATCTTGTTGGCTAGTATCTTGTTGAGGATTTTTGTATCCATATTCATCAGAGAAATTGGTCTGTAGTTTTCCTTTATAGTGGGGTCTTTGGTTTTGGGATCAAGGTAATGCTGGCTTCATAGAAGGAGTTTGGAAGTGTTCCTTCCATTTCTATTTTTTGGAACAGCTTCAAGAGGTGTTATTAACTCTTCCTTAAATGTTTGGTAGAAGTCCCCTGGAAAGCCATCTGGCCCTGGACTCGTTTTTTGGGAGATTTTTGATGACTAATTAGATTTCTTTACTGGTTATAGATCTGTTCAAATTTTCTATTTCTTCCTGTTTCAGTTTTGGTAGTTTATATGTTTCTAGGAATTTGTCCATTTCTTCCAGATTTCCCATTTTATTGGCATATAGTTGCTCATAATACTCTCTTATTGTTGTTTGTATTTCTGCTGTGTTGGTTGTGATTTCTTCTCTTTCATTCTTGATTTTATTTTTTGGGTCCTTTTTTCTTTTTGGTCAAACTGGCTAGGGATTTATCAATTTTGTTAATTCTTTCAAAGAACCAGCTTTTGGTTTCGTTGATCTACTGTTTTTTGGGTTTTTGTTTTGTGACTGTGTGATTTCTGCTCTAATCTTTATTATTTCCTGTCTTCTGCTGGTTTTGGGTTTCATTTGCTGTTCTTTTTCCAGCTCTTTATTTTTTTTTTTTTTAATTTTTTTTTCAACGTTTTTATTTATTTTTGGGACAGAGAGAGACAGAGCATGAACGGGGGAGGGGCAGAGAGAGAGAGGGAGACACAGAATCGGAAACAGGCTCCAGGCTCCGAGCCACCAGCCCAGAGCCCGACGCGGGGCTCGAACTCACGGACCGCGAGATCGTGACCTGGCTGAAGTCGGACGCTTAACCAACTGCGCCACCCAGGCGCCCCTTTCCAGCTCTTTAAAGTGTAAGGTTAGGTTGTGTTTCTGAGACCTTTCTTCCTTCTTTAGGAAGGCCTGGATTGCTATATGCTTCCTTCTTATGACCGCCTTTGCTGACTCCCAGAGGTTTGGGGCTGTGGTGTTATCATTTTCATTGGCTTCCAAGTACTTTTTAATTTCCTCTTTAACTTCTTGGTTAGCCCATTCATTCTTTAGTAGTATGGTCTTTAGTGTCCAAGTATTTGTTACCTTTCCAAATTTTTTCTTGTGGTTGATTTCGAGTTTCATAGCGCTGTGGTCTGAAAATATGCACGGTATGATCTTGATCTTTTTGTACTTTTTGAGGGCTGATTTATGTCCCAGTATGTTATCTATTCTGGAGAACATTCCATATGCACTGGAAAAGAATGTATATTCCGCTGATTTAGGTTGAAATGTTCTGAATATATGTTAAGTCCATCTGCTCCTGTGTGTCATTCAAAACCCTGTTTCCTTGTTGATTTTCTGTTTAGATGATCTGTCCATTGTTGTAAGTGGGGTGTTGAAGTACCCTACTATTGTGGTATTATTATCAATGAGTTTCCTTATGTTTTTGATTAATTGATTTATATATTTGGATGCTTCCACATTTGGAGCAGAAATGTTTAGAATTGTTAGATCTTGGTGGATAGACCCCTGAATTATGATATAATGCCCTTCTTCATCTTTTGTTACAGTCTTTATTTTAAAGTCTAGATTGTCTGATATAAGTGTGGCTACTCTGGCTTTCTTTTGGCTACCATTCGCATGACAGATGGTTCTCCATGCCCTTACTTCAATCTGAAGGTGTCTTTAGGTCTAAAGTGGGTCTCTTGTAAACAGCATATAGATGGATCTTGTTTTCTTATCCACTCTGTTACCCTGTGTCTTTTGATTGGAGCATTTTGTCCATTGATGTTTAGAGTGAGTACTGAAAGATATGAATTTATGCCATTATGTCACCTGTAGAGTCGGAGTTTCTGGTGGTGTTCCCTGGTCCTTTCTAGTCTTACCTGCTTTTGTTGTTTTTTTCATCTTTTCTCACCTCAAAATGCAAAATTTCTTGCAGGGCTGGTTTAGTGGTCATGAACTCCTTTAATTTTTGTTTGTCTGGGAAAATTTTTATCTCTCCTTCTATTTTGAATGACAGCCTTGCTGGATAAAGAATTCTTGGCTATACATTTTTCTGATTCAACATATTTAATATATCCTGCCATTCCTTTCTGGCCTGTCAGCTTTCTGTAGATAGGTCTTCTGTGAACCTGATCTGTCTTCCCTTGTAGGGTAAGGACTTTTTTCCCTTGCTGCTTTCATGATTCTCTCCTTGCCTGAGTGTTTTGTGAATTTGAGTATAATATGCCTTGTTGATGGTTGGTTTTTGTTGAATCTAATGGGAGTCCTCTCTGCTTCTTGGATTTTGATGTTTGTGTCTTTTCCCAGGTTAGGAAATTTTCCACTATGACTTGCTCACATAAACCTTCTACCCCTTTTTCTCTCTTCATCTTCTTGGACCCCTATGATTCTGATGTTACTCCTTTTTAATGAGTCACTGAATTCTCTAATTCTTAAATCGTGCTTTTTTGCCTTAGTTTCCCTCTTTTTTTCTGCTTCATTGTTTTCCATAAGTTTATCCTCTATATTGCTGATATGCTGCTCTGTGTCATCTATCCTTGCCGTCGTGGCATCCATTCAATATTGCAGCTTAGTTATAACATTTTTTTATTTCATCCTGACTAGGTTTTACTTCTTTTATCTCCACAGAAAGGGATTGTAATCTATTTTCAACCCCAGCCAGTACTCTTATTATCGTGATTCTAAATTCTAGTTCAGACATCTTTAAAAATTTTTTTTATTTTTAATTTTTTTTTTTTTTTTAACGTTTATTTATTTTTGAGACAGAGAGAGACAGAGCATGAATGGGGGAGGGTCAGAGAGAGAGGGAGACACAGAATCTGAAACAGGCTCCAGGCTCTGAGCTGTCAGCACAGAGCCCGACGTGGGGCTCAAACTCACGGACCGCGAGATCATGACCTGGCCGAAGCCGGACGCTTAACCGACTGAGCCACCCAGGCGCCCCTATTTTTAATTTTTTTAATGTTTATTTTTGAGAGAGAGAGACCGAGTATGAGTGGGGGGAGGGGCAGAGAGAGGGAGACACAGAATCCGAAGCAGGCTCCAGGCTTTGAGCTGTCAGCACAGAGCCCGATGTGGGGCTCAAACTCATGAACTGTGAAATCATGACCTGAGCCGAAGTCACATGCTTAACTGACTGAGCCATCCAGGCCCCCTTCTAGTTCAGACATCTTGCTTGTATCTGTGTTGATTATCCTTGGCTGTCATTTTTTCCTGTTCTTTCTTTTGGGGTGAATTCCTTCATTTCATCATTTGGAAGGAAGAAAAGAAATTAATAAGGTAAAAAAAATTAAAATTAAAAAATTAACAACACACAAAATAATCAAATAAAGGATGCTAGATCCTAGGTGTGTTTTGGTCTCGTTGTTGAAAGGAGCTTGATAGATTAGAGAAGAAAGGGAATGTTAAGAAAAGAACAAAAAAGGAAAAAGTAATGAATACATTTGAAAATTTGAAAAAAATGAATGCAATGAAATAGAATAAAATGAAATGATGGAAGTAAAACAATTTGAAAAATTTACAAAAAAGTAAAAAAATATAGTGGAAAAAATTAAAGAAAAATATTTTTAATAAATATAGGAAATAAAAATAAATTCTTTCTGTATTCAAGAATAAGAAAAGAAAAAAAATTGAATAGACTGGCAAACAGACTGAAATATGATTGAAATTATATCAGTTTCCCTAGAAGTCAGACTGCAAAGCACTTTATCATCTGTAAACTAAGCAGGTGGAGAGACACGTGGTGTTCCTGAAGCATGAGGTTGGCCCAGTTGGGCGGGGCTTAGGGTATGGCTCCCTTCTCTGCTAGATGGTGCTGTTTAGCTTACTGGGGTGAATTGTTGTGGTGCATGTAGGTGTGTGTTCGCATGCGTGGGAGGGGTGAAAATGGCGTCACCTAGCTACCCAGTCTCTAGTATCAGAACTCTTCTCCCTGACCAGCAATCGCGCACCCCTTCTTTGTCTCTGGCTTTTGTCCACTCCCCGCTTTTACACTGTCTGTGACCAAGCCGTCAGGTTGCCAGGCAGCACCTCCCTCCTGAATTTTATCTTAGATGTGTTTCCCAACCCATCATTTTTTTTTTTAATTTTTTAACATTTATTTATTATTGAGAGACAGAGCATGAGCATGGGAGGGACAGAGAGAGAGACACACACACAATCTGAAGCAGGCTCCAGGCTCCAGCCATCACCACAAAGAGCCCTACGTGGGGCTTGAACTCGCAAACCACAAAATCATGACCTGAGCTGAAGTCCGGGGCTCAACCAACTGAGCCACCCAGGGCCCCCCCCCACCAGCCCCTCACTTCTGAGGGACTGTGGCTTTGACCTGCTCAGACCCTCTCTCACTGATCAATGGCCAGGTGCCCACCCACCTCTAGGAATGTTTGTGAGACTGTGCTACTGCTGATGCCGAGACTGCAGCTGGCTGCCAGCCCGCCCCAGAAAAAGTTCACGCAATCGTGTAACAGCAGCTTTTCAGGAATTATGGCATCACGACACACATCTGGCACCAGGCTTCCCCCTTAATGTCCTTGTCTAGCACCAGCTAATGTGGTTGTTCTCCTGGGTCCGCTGGGACTTTTACCTGTGGGGTGGCCAGACAGCCTGTACCAAATGTCCTCCCAGCAGGGGAACCACCTCTCTCCGTGTGGCCCTCGGACCCCTTGGACCTCACTCTCTGCTCCTGGGGTTTTCCCTTCCCACCAGAGCACCACTGGGTATTGAACTGCAGAGTTTCAGACTCTGTTTATAGAGTGTTAATGAAATTTATTAAAAAAAAGGTTTTTTTTCAACGTTTATTTATTTGTGGGACAGAGAGAGACAGAGCATGAACGGGGGAGGGGCAGAGAGAGAGGGAGACACAGAATCGGAAACAGGCTCCAGGCTCTGAGCCGTCAGCCCAGAGCCTGACGCGGGGCTCGAACTCACAGACCGCGAGATCATGACCTGGCTGAAGTCGGACGCTTAACCGACTGCGCCACCCAGGCGCCCCATAGAGTGTTAATGAAATTTAAACCCCCTCCTTTCTCCTTTCTCCCTTTTTTGTTCAGTCCCTTGTGTACTCTTTCTTTTCTCTCTCACTGCTTTTGTTGGGGGGGGGGGTGGAATGCTTTCCTGTACTCTCCCCCCTCCTATCTCTGTCCTCTCTTCACAAGCAAAAAGAGCTCCCTGTCCTCTGCAGCTTCTCTTTCTCCCAGTTCACCTCTCCTCACCGCATACCTGCCAAGTTCTGTGGTTCAGGTTGTGCAGATTGTTGTATTAATCCTCAAATTAATTTTCTAGGTGTGTGGGATGGTTTAGTGTTGCTTTGACTGCATTTCAGGGACAAGAGATGAAAAAAAACCCTTCCATGCTCTTTTATCATCTTGGCCCCTCCCCCATAAGAGACTCTTAAATACAGAAAACAAACTGATGGTTGCAACAGGGGTGTTGCATGGGGGGATGGGCTAAATGGGTGATGGGCATTATGGAGGGCACTTGTTGGGATGGGCGCTGGGTGTTATATGTAAGGGATGAATCACTAAATTCTACTCTTGAAACCATTATTATGCTATATATTAACTAACAAGGATTTAAATTTAAAAAAGGAGTTCTAAAGATATTGCATATACAGGAAAGAAACAATTAAGAAAATTTTACATTAAAAAATCTTTCACCAGCCCTCACCATCTACAGAAGAAGTACAAATTCCCTAGCATCAGACTCCAAACTTTCTTAGACTCCAAACTTTATCATCTGGTCATCCCCTGCCTATCCAAATTCATTTCATATTTGTTTCATTTTATACTTTGCACCTATCAGTTTAAAACTAGGTTAATTCCTCCAAACAGATCATGGAGCTTCCTACCTGTATGACCTTATAAATTATGTGGCCTCTAGAATGCTCTTGCTATTTTTCTCCGTATGATACATATGATCTCTGTATCATCTCCGTATGATAGTCTTTAAAATATGAATTAGGCATCATGCCTCTTTGAAGCCTTGTTGGCTGCCGCAATCATTTCTTCTGTTACTCGATAATGTTTGTGTTACTAAGCTTATCACTTTGAATTATGATTACGTTTGTCTGTCTCTTCCACAAAACCCTGAGTACCATGTGGGCATGGACAGTGTCCATAATTTCTGGTTCTTAGCACAGTGCTTGATGTATAATAGAATAGATAGTCAATACGTGCTTTCTTGGCTGAATTAATGTTATGGAAATGATGTAATTTTATTCAGAAGTGTCCTAGTGGAGATGGGGAAGTCTCACAAACTCACTTAGGCAGCTCTTAATAATAGCCAGGGCCGGAAGGTTTCCCTCCCTATTCTCAGAGGCCACGTGTAGTCAGATGGTCATGTACCTTGAGCAGGCTTCTGGAAGAGGGGTAGAGTGTGAAGGGATTCAGGGAGAAGTAGGAGGATGGGTGGTAATGGATGTGATCTCTTTCCAATATTACTCATGCTTTGAATACCCAAATTGTACTCCTGAAATCATGAATGTGATTGGTTTCACAGCCAAAGGGCTTGCTCTACAAGAATAAATATTACTGAGGTGTTACTCCCAAATGAAGGGGCTGAGACAGAGGAGACCCTGCAGAAGTCAATTTGGAAGTTATAGGAGTTTGGGGGTGTGTGTTTGAATTGAGCATGCTCTGAAAGAGGTTCCAGGCCTACTAAACTGAAATCTCTGAGGTGGAAAGAGTCACATCTAGATTACGATGCATTTTTATAGAGCTTATGGAAAGTTAAAATATTCCAAAGTGTCTAGGAAAAGGGAATAGCATTTAGTAAAGTAAAAGAAAGTTTCCTTCCTCCCCAATTCTTCCTTCAGAGGAAAGAGAAAGAGAAGTACTTTCCCTGTTTAACTATCTTAATATAAGCCTAATTAACAAACCTATATTTTTTATGGCGTAATGTCAGTTAAAACGCAAATACCCTCTCTATCAAGTTACATATTAAATATCCTAATAATGAAAACAGACAATTGACAAAGTGAAATCTAACCAGTTCTTGAAAGTAAAAATAAGGAATAATACTATTGTTGAAATGCTTGTTGATAGGTGTGTACTCTTCCTCATAGCCTCCTGGCCCACTTTTTACCCCATTCTTTCCAATGGCGACCAGCTTTGTGCTGGTGTGACCTCCCCTCAGGCATGTCACATACCTTCAACTTTCTGCCATGGAGTTTTCTGACCCTATTGCCTGGGAAGCTTGTGGGAATCCAGCAAGTATTTCTCTATGGGCAAACTGGAAGTGCAAGAGGGCTAGCATCCCGTGGGCAATCCCTGACCAACAGGAAGTGGGATCCAGGAAATAGATGCTCCCTCTTTATCCCTGAGGTGTTAAACTCTGAGGCATGGTCTACAGAGCTTCTCAGAAGGTCCCAGCAGTGCCCACGGCAGTGACTGAGCCAGGATGAACACTTCAACTGACTTTCTCCCTTTTCTGTTTCATTTTATTCTTTCTCCATTTCTGTTGTCCAAATCACATCCCCAAATAACTCTCTGCATGTGGGCCCTGTCTCAGAATCTGTTTTACTGCAGAAAGCCCAGGCTAAGATAACAAGCTGTATTGGACACATTTAAAGCACTATCTTAGATTCTCTCAGAGCCACAGGTCTATGGCCCTTTAGCCAATGGCTTGTGGGAAGCCAGTTGCCAACACCATCAGAACTTCTGCTAGAATGACTCCATGGCACCCACCATGGTGTGAGCCCAGGCCCGTCTTATTCATGGACCCTGGTTCCCATCTTTTTCACTGGACTCAGAACAGATTCCATCCACAGGGCATGGGACCTGGCTTCCACCCAAAATGTCAAAGGGACCAAATAATATAAACTGGAAGAGCAGAAGAGTTGATTTTCTATGGGGAAAGTTTGATCAAATGGGAGACAGGAGATGGGGATGAGGGACCATCAGATAAATTCCTCGTCCTTTTTCCTTTTCGTGCGCGGTACCAAACATAGTTTTCTATGCAGCTTATTTAGAGAAGTTCATACAGCTGAGTGACTGTGGCTTATGAAGCAATAGATGGTATGGTGATGTATCACCTTATATTTACTTCCCATCTTTCTCTATCTCTCTGGGGATTACATCTCTCAATAAAGCACCAACACTTAAACCTTGTCTCAGGCTTGTTTTCTAGGGCACCTGGACTAAGACATAGGTCATTGAGGGCTTTTTCTAGGTTGCTGATAATACAGAATAACTGGGGGCAAGTAGAAATCAACTTTGAAAAAGGTTATACAACAGGAAGTAGACTTTGGAAAGGTCTCAGGATTACACTTCCTACTTACAGCTCAACACAGAAGACATTAGTTCCTTTGATATGGGATCAGTGATAATAGAGTTGAGAACTGTACCTACCTCAACTTTGCAGGGAAAAGGAATCCACCCATGCATTTCCATTCCTGTGGTGCCTCATCCCTCCCTTAAACAAGGTAATAAGAATATCTGCTTGGTCTGGTTTTTGTTTCAGCCTTCACCTTTGTTACCAAGGGTGCACAAAATGCTTTGGAAATGGAAAGAGTATTTTCTGATTATGAAGAAAAGTATGTGTACCATCAAGAACTTGAAGATTTCAGAAGTTTTTCAAGAAGTGAAAAAAATCCCCTGAAGTTCTTCAACCCATAAATAACCAGTTAGGTTTTGTGCGTTTCTTTCTTAATTTTCAAAAGTGTATGCATGCTTATACATGTGTACACACAGGCTCACCTGTGTAATTTTCCTTCTGGAAATCTCCTCCCACTCTTCACCCACTGAAACTCTCTTTGGCCCTCAAGATAAGATTATCTGGAACCTCTTTTATGAAGGCTTCTCTGGTTTTCCATATAATATATTCTTCTTAGACATATTACATTTGGTTTATATTATATTTATTTTTGTTCATCTGTATATATTTTCCCAAACTATATTATAAGCTTCTAGACTAGAGGACAGAGACCATATCTGATGATTCTTTGAAATCTCACATTACCTAACAAGTATTGAATTAATATTTGATAAATGAACAAATATACAATTCACCCTATAGTTATTTTTCGCACCTTTATCATAGTATTATTTCTTACACATGATTATCATTTTATGACTTTCTCATTTGTTAATTATTTCATATGCGTGTGTCTCATTTCACCAGTTAGATGGTGAAATTTCCAAAGGCAAGGACTTTGCTTATGTTTCTTTTATCATATTTATCACATTGTTGAATATAGAGCAGGTATATAGCAAACATTTTTTGAGTTTGCCCACTGATACAGTTTAGCCATCAGATGCTGCATATTTCCATCCCAAACAGTCCAAAAGCAAGTGAACTCTAGGTTTGGAAAATGATTGGAATGTATATCCATGATGTTCCACGGCAATCAATTAATAGGGCTTGTCCATGCATATCTGAGAATTGTTATAGCTTATTTCTGGTGATCAGTCACTCTGAGATACAGGACCAAATAAATAAATATATCTTTCTAGACATTCAGTAGCTCCAGAGAAGTCACCGTTTGAGAGAATGTACTTTTCATTGTTTAACGTTAGAAACTTGTGATATGGGGACATGCTGCTCTCATGAGACTGAAATTCACTTATGTGAGAGAAAATACTTAACAAATTCAAAATTTGAAGAACACATTATCAGCGATGCTGACGTTATTGAAAATGAGATATGGCATGGGAAAGTAAATTCTGGAATGGGTACTGCTCTTCTCCCCCTGAATGGCATGAACATTTTTTAGGACATTCCCATGAGCTTTGAGTTAATCCAGGTTCCAGTCACAGCTTGTCCATTTGCTTCATGTGTAACCTTAGATAAGTCACTAAATCTCCTTAAGCCTCAGTTTTCTTCTCTATAATAGGGATAACAATTCTTCCTATTTTATAAGATTATTAGAAGGTAAAGACTAAGATAAAGGCAGTCTGTGCAAAAGATTTTTTTAGCAAGATGCCAGCCTATCACTATTATTTAATAAATATTGGAATTTATTATTTTTGTGACTTTTTGCTCAGACTGTTCCAAAAGGAAATTGGCATTCATTAGTATTAAATTATTTTCTCTTATCAAAGACCGTATGCATTTCTTTTTCCTCTTTCCTCCCATTTAGTTCCTGTTTATGCCTCTGCAGTAGCAGAGCAAAGGCAGCCATTCTTACCAAGGCTCTTAGGGTTGAAGAACAACAAATCCTCCTTCCATGCAGCAAATATTAATTAGTGACATTAGAAATAGAAGGGCTGTGAAGTAGATAGAAGTGCATGTGAAGTCGGTCAGCAAGGCCCCACTCTTTGTTGACAGGCATCATAGAATCATTAATTGTTCTAGTATGGGACAGGCTCCCAGCTTCTGAGCACAAGACTATTTATCTTAAAACTGGCAAAGCACCTTGATTAAATAGTATCATATAAAGACATGTGAAAATAAAATGTCATTAATAATTGTTATAAATAGTAATAAGAGCAATGCAACACACCCTCAATAACTTTCCATGAGAAAAAAAAAAGAGAAATAGAGAACAAATTATATAAAAATAAAGTAATTTTCAGGTAAAGTAATTTCCGCAAGCACTTCCATTTAGTTAATAACAGCAAAGTAGACAAGCTAATAAATGCAGTATTAGGACAAGAGAATGCATACTGACTTTGATAAGAGAAAACGCTCAATTTAATACTAACGAATGCTGACTTCTTTCTTTTTTTTGACAGTCTGAGAAACTCTGGTCTCTGTGCTGCAATGAAGCTCATTGATTCCGTCTTCAAAGGCTTTTGGAAAAAAATATAGAAACCTTTGCCTCGTGGAGAAGACAATGCAGACGACTATTAGGAATTTTTTTTTTTATTTCCCTGATTCCTGTTCTTTTAAAAAGAGGTATATGATACCTCTTGCTTCCCACTCCCTTAACAAATAATTGGCTGACCCTATTTTTCTTTTCTTTAATCTGCTTACATCTGCAGAGCGTTCCAGAATTTGTTTGATTGGAAAGATCCTTTCACTCAAGGGATTTAATTAAAGAAAGAACAATGCTCACAGTCAGCAGTGCAGGAGCAGGTGATTCGTAATATAGCCTCAGTATAAATAAAACTGCCCAGAAGCCCTCATTGTAGGACGTGGGGGTTCTTCTTACCACTGCCTGAGAGAGATGTAGGTAGGTCAAGCTGATGATCAACTATTAGGTTTATACTTGAAGCCCGTTAGGTGGCCTCATCTGTTGATGTGTTTCCTAGGGAACGAGTCATGTGCCTAGGGAGAGAAACATGCCGCTTCTCTGAATGAAGAGATACTTTTAATCATTTGTCTTGTGGCAACTTTTTTTCATTTTTGCACAGTCTGTCTCTGGCAGTGATGGTTTCATGGCTCATGGTGGAAGACAGAGTTCTTTTCTCATCTTCATTCCCTGCCTTTAGGTAACATCGAGTTTTTGCCAAATTGACTATCCCTTTTCTAAAGTTGTGGTGCTCAAACCTTAGCATCCAGCAGAACCGTGGTGAGCTTTTTCAAAGCACACATCATGGAGATCCTTCCCACCCTTACTCAGTTAGGAGTTGGGAGTAGGCATGTGTGTTTTTTGGGGAAAGAAAGGTCTCCAGGTGGTTCCTGTGTATACCAAGATGAAGAACCTCTGTCGTAAGCCTTAGCTTAGGTCGATGTGCAGGAGCTTCAGCTGCGGCTGCATATTGAAATCACCTGGAGTCTTGAAAGCCCAACTGCTGCGATCTACCTCGAGAGATTCTGATTTAACTAGAAACTGGGCTTTGAGATTTTTTTAAAAGCTCCCCAGGCGATTCCCGTATTCAGCCAAAGTTGTAGACTTCTTCTCTAGCTACATACCCAGCCTAGGCCAGAGGCATTTTGATCCTTCAAAGTGCCATATTTCCATCTGAATACCTACTAGCATGAATTTTTTCTTACCTATAATTAATAGCTCCCTTGATAAGACGCTTATACTGGGAGTGCTACATGTAAAGCTGCTATACATAAAGGATAACCTGTGTTCATTTGCTCATTCATTCAATCATTCATTCATACATTCATCAAATTTAGTGTCTACTGTGTGCTGCACTCTGTTCTAGGGTTTGTGGCAGTGGAAGAGAAATACATGGTCATTGCCTTTGTGGTGATTAATGGACAGAAATGGCTGGACCCCGTATTTCAGATTCTCTTCATCAGTAGGCTGCTGGGTTTGTTTATGTCCTCTTCTTTTGTCCTTCTCTTTCATGTCCCAGATGCTCCATTTTTATTAAACTTGTGCTTCCCTGAATCACATTTTCCTTCACTTCTGGGTCTTGTCCCTGTTGAGATCTCTGTGCCTGGATGTCCTTTCCTCTTCTTCCCTAACCAGCTAGCTATCCATCTTTTTCGGAAGGCTTCTGGGGTATGTGTCTCTCCTTCATTCCCTACAGTCCCTTGCACTGGGTAGGATTGGTCAAATGAGAAATCAATTATACAAAGAGAAGAAAATGTATTGTATTTGATGTCAAAATATGATGTATTTGATGTATTTGATGTCAAAATGTTAAGTGAATTCTTGGTGGACATTTGGAAAAACAAAGATGATGAGGGTAACATTACTGTGTGCTTACAATCTTGTGGCCATGCACATCAGATAAGTTAAGGGCAGCACTGGAGTTCAACCTAAGGATCAGAGAGTGTAATGAGGACTGAAACGTATAGGTTTCTCTCTCAGCTGCTCTTGTCCCTCCTTATTTTAGCGATGTTTAATGAAGAAAAAAACAAGTGCACACCCCTCTAATTAAAGGGTTAAAAAAGCAATGATCTACACGACCCTATCTAATTAAAGGAAGTAGTTTTAGAGGATTCTGTGGGGTGCACTAAGGGATGAGTAAAAGAGAAATATTCTTGGGTGTTAAGTAAATGGTTGAATGGGGCATGTGAACTGGGAAATTTTAGAAATACCGCAAATCTGTTGTCTTTTCTCCCAAAGTTGTTGTGACCAGGGTAAATAAACTAAATGTTTGTGAACTTGCATTGCCTCTGTTGTTCCAATTGGAGCCATGTTAGATGGGAGAAAACCATCATTACATTCTTTACCCCTGCTGCTGCTGAGGGTTGAGCTTCTCCCAAGGTGTTAAGTATTTGCTTTTCAAAGGTGCTTTTCATCCTCTATTCCAATTGTTGGTTTATTTCTTCTGCCTTCTACTTTAGAGGTAAATTCTTAGAGAGGTATGACCATGACCTTAACTTAATCTTGCTTATAGATACAAGAACTGGCATATAGTTGGTACTCAGAAATATACACTGGTTGATATGTTCCTATTTCTACAGTGTTCATTAAAAGTTTTGCCATTTTGAAATATCTTGAGTAAAGTAAGGAGAGCACTAGGCGAATTCAAAAACCTAAGCATAGTTTCTTTATCACCACTTCTTAAAACTTTATTTTTAACCTCTAGAGACCAACTTCTAGAGGTCTTTATGATTTATACCTTTCTATTACTCAGGGACTTTCTGATTTTTTTGGGAAGACTATTCTTAGACTGCTGCTCAGTGCCTTGAGGGAGGTCCCTCAGGTTTTTCAAAAGACAAGTGTAGGTGAATTTCCACCCTGGAGAGGAAGTGGATGGTGGTGTAATAGGCAAGCTGACATTTCCTTCTTTGAACATATTCATTTGGCTGTGTGAGGGGGAAGGGGAGTCGTAACAGTGAGGTGCCTCTCAAATGACTTAAAAATAAGAGGAATAATATATAGACCCTGGAGAGTGAAATAATAACTTTGGATTATAGCACAGTTGGTCCCTTCAGAAATATGTAAAGACAATTTAATAAGATCGAATGGCCCTTAGGCTACTAGTCTTGACTGAAGGCATTTGCATATATAGGAAAAGAAGATAACAAAAAGAGTAGCTAGTCAGTTTGGTTAATGTAGGAAAGGAAGGTCAGAGATTATAGGGACTCTATTCATGCCAACAATGGCTAGGGTAAGAAAAATCCTGTATTCTCGCAACTAACGTGAGCACTTGACATTAAATGCATGTATAATCCTATTGTGAAAATGGATATTTGGGACTATCGTTTGCCTGATAACAACCAAAGCAAGAATTATACAGTTAATTTCCCTACTTTAGTCCCATGCTTACCATATACACTTCTTTCTATAACTTGACTTTGCATGAAGCTTTTACAGGTTGGAAGCTAATGTGCTTATCACAACAGAATGGGTATTTTAGGCTGAATGAAAGTAATATACATAATTATAAATACAACTGGTATCCTGTTTATCCATCCTTTTCTTTTGTTAATGTATACTGGATTCTCCTGGTGATCATTCTACTTTTGATATTTACCTTCCTTCACATTCTGTTTTCTGTATTCTGTACCAAGAAAGTATTTAATGTGATTATTCATGAAAATGAACTAAAACATTGCTGCAGAGACAAGTGCATAATTGCCATATATCTACTTCAGATTGTAAGAGTAGATCATCCAGTGCCTTTCAATAAGTTTGTGTACCTTCTCATGGGTCTCCATATTTTAATACATTAAAGGCTTCAGTTATGTCTCCTAGTTTATAAAGCTCTTATGTATTTATTATTTCATCTGACCCTCACACCAACCAAGTAATGTAGCTGGAACTGATTTCAATTTTTACATGAAGTTCTAAGATGTTCTTGTTTATTTAAGGTCACAGGTCAATGTACTGGATAAGTGGAAATTGAAAAGAAACTTCTGTATCCAAGACCAATAAAATGTGTACATGTCAAATGATGTGTCAGATTGGGGAAATGCATAAAAATTCCACACACCCCCCCCCCCATCAATCTCAATGAAGAATCCCACTAAATATTCTTTGTGGTCACTCTTCCCACTTTTGAAGAATCATACTCTCATTACAATATACAAAACAGAGTTTCTGGCTTTATTTTATTTGGTTCACCTTCAGTTACTTCCTTAAATATTTATATAACAAGGAGAAATCACTATTGAAACTTGGATATTTTTAGGAGGGAAGATCCTGGTAAAGGAAACCTTAGGTTTCTGCTGGCCTTTTGTGTTGACAAGAACATAGATTGACCATTTGATATCTTTAACACATGATCAGTTTGGGATTCATCAAAGTAGATTTGGCAGTAAATTTAGAAATAGCCAGAGAGAACTGAATACACTAATAAATGGTAAGAAGAACTAGTATATTTTAAGGACATTTCAGTAGGGAGTGGGAAGAGACAGGGGAGAAGAGGAGTAGTAAGAAATTGGCTGGAGTCTGGGACATAAACTGGAACACAGCAGAAAGTAAACAGTCTGTAGTGGCAGAATCAATAGAAGAACCTTAAAAAAATTATTGCGTAATTCATTTTAACTTAAAAAAATTTTTTTTGCATTACTGTGATGCTTAAATACTTCCTTTCCTGTCTCCTCTGTAAACCTCCAGTAAGGTCAGCTCTGCACACAAATGCTCCTTGTGAGGGGTTTGTCTTTATAGAAACCAAGAGATGAGGCCAAGTTTCAAGTTTGGCTCAATGCAATGTTGGAAGAAAGTAACAATATGAGGATCATGGTGAAATTATTAATAAATTGAATACTTTATTTACAGCAGAAACAGATAGAGACTAGATGACCACAGGAACCCAGGCTCCCAGTCCATTTGCAGGTATCTTAAAGAGAGCATTGGATTTCCTACTGCTATGGCATGGGGTTTAATCCATTCTTATCTTCATTTTAAGGGGCAGTGTGACCCTAGCTGGCATCTGGATTACTTAAAAAAAAATCCTTCTAATGATTGGCTTATTTCCCCTATAATCTTATTTGATTCACATTTTATTACATTCTGGCCAAAGCCTGTACATTAAAAGTTTTATTAAGTTGGAACATAAAGGATTAATTTGTTCTGGATTATTGCCCATTTTAGTCAGTAAAGCCAATAGGAGGAAATGATTGATTTAATAAATGAAGCTCTGAGACTTTCTCAGAAGTAGTTCATGTTAATTTAAACACTCATTTCAATATAGTAGGCAGTTTTGAAATTTCTTTTAAAGATTGAAAATATCAGGTAAATTACATACTCTTCCTTGAAAACTGAAGCTAGTACATATTTTAATATTGGTGATGACCATTCCTATTTAAAGAGCAGAAGCAGAAGTAGACATGTATGATTGATTATAAGCCATGAATTGACTAAGTGTGCTTGTGAGAAATATCACATCTATGTGATGGTACTAATAGCTACTGTAACTAAACATTTACTATGTGCCAGGAGCTGGCTAAAAATTTTTACCATTTATGTAATTTAATTTTCAAAAATCCACAGAACTAAGTATTATTATTCTTACAAAGTTTCAGAGAGGTTAATAAGTTGCCCAAGGCCACGGAGGTAGAAAATATTAAAGTCTGGACTTGACCTCAGGTCTGTTCCATTCCCAAACATGTATATACTAGCCAGTGTGTCCTGGCAATATCATGATCCAGGTGGACTGTTTTAACAAAGCTGTATCACTTGGCCTAAGGTCCAAGGGGTTATTGCATGCCACTGAGTTTCACGATTTGAAATATACATCTACTTAGGAAATCAAATCGCCACCAACAACTTAGCCTTGGGAGAGCTGCTTATTTTATAAATAAGTCGATTTCCTCTTTCTACCTCTCATGGTCTATAAAGCCTAAACTATATACCACGATTCCAAGTGGTAGAAGATTCCTAGAAATCTTACCAGATTAGGTAATCATCTAGTCACCTCGTATTCTAAACCTCTCCTGATCTTTCTTCTAGTTTGTTTACTCACCATTATTTCCTGCTTCTTGTTCTGTAAACTTTTCTTATTAATGCACAAATATATATTGGGAGATTATCACATGCACTAGAGGGGATAATAAAGAAGCATGAGACTTTTGAGGTAGATCCAGAAATTTGAGTAGAACAAGAAAAAGTAAAGAAAGAAGATGGGAAGGGACAGGATAGGATGGAGAATAGAGGGAGTAATTCAACAGTGGTGCCTGACAGAGAAGGGACTTAGATTTTCTTGAATGAATGCATGAATGAATGAGTGAATGAAGAGTCAAGTGAATGGACAGATGGTTGAGTGGATGGATGAGCAAATAGATGGATGTGTGAATAAATGAAAGAAAGGATGGATGGAGGGGTGCCTGGGTGGCTCAGTCAGTTAAGTGTCCAGCTTCAGTTCAGGCAGATCATAATCTCACGGTTCATGAGTTCGAGCCCTGCATCAGGCTCTGTGCTGACGGCTCAGAGCCTGGAGCCTGCTTCGAATTCTGTGTCTCCTCTCTCTCTGCTCCTACCCTGCTCATGCTCTGTCTCTGTCTTTCTCTCTCTCTCTCTCTCAAAAATAAATAAACATTAAAAAAAATTAAAAGAAAGAATGGATGGAATAAGTTTATTTGAAAATAAGTTTGGAAATATGGATACAACAGAATCCCATCTTGCCTCTATGTCTGGGTCCTGTTATGGAGAATCTGCTAAAAATTTGGCAGTAGTTCCAGTCATCTTAGGAGGGTATGAAACAACAGATCCTGACTTATGTTTCTCCCTATTGTGTAGGTTTGAACAAGCCAGAAGACACCTGGGGACTAGTTGGTGGAATAGGCAGACTCTTCTGTGTTGGGTACCTCGCAGGAAAGGTTATAGAGATAAGCAAATGAAATTAAGTTTGTTTGATATAGAAGAGTCTGGTTGTTTAACTAAATCCTAAATACCACATAAATTCTGGTATTAAAGAAAAACAGTGCTGAATAGAAAGAAGAAAGATGTTTACAGAAAAGCCCTGGTGATACCAAATGAGAGAATGGGGCAAGGATAGATAAACAGCTTAGCAAGGAATAAGCTTATGGCTTTGGAGCCCAAAATACAGAACGATGCCAAGCGGAGTCTTGCCTGTGCAGCACCAGCACTTTACATCTCCATCAGTAACAGAAGATTACCCCCCAGGGTGTTCTGCCAGTCTCCTGGGCCCCAAGAAATATGCAGAGCTTTTCTTTTCCTTTTTTTTTTCTTTCCTTGCTTCTGAAAGACTGCTGCCCCAGTTTTAGAATGCATATTGCCTTTAGCCAGACCTGTGCAGATTTTTGAAATATTGGCCTTTTTTTATGTCATTGTCTGACTTTGAACAATCATTGCTAATTTAAGTATTGATTAAATACCATATGTTGTAATGAAAAGACACTTTTATGACCCCTGGCAAGTTACTCAGTCTTGGTTTTCCTACCTTTAGAATGAGGGTGGTGAGGCGAACTAATAATTTACCTTGAAGGATTATATCAGGTAACCTTTGTGAAAAATTTTTTAAACTTACTGTGCCCCCTTTTATGAAATTCTGTGGTCCCAGAAGATCATATTTATATTAAATCCTATATCTTGGAGGCTGGGCTGATCACATAGAGTTACCCACTATTTCACTATGTAGAAGACAACAAATCATTTGCCAGAAAATTTTCTTTGTTTTGAGAAGGATGTAGTGTTTCCTCTTAGATATGTAATTGTAAGGACAGTAGGATTTCTTTGTAACAGGTCAAAGGCTGGAGGAGGTCATAAGTTCTAAGATCATGAAACCTCTATGAACCAAAGGTTCAAGGCCAAGACCATTTTATGATAACTTAAAGAATGGATTATGAAGATCTTTACTGAAGACCTGAGGTGGAACAAAATACATGATAGGAAGAGGGAACCTGAAACAGAGACCGAATTTCAGGGCTAAGACTTTGAGAGGTTGAATTTGGCATAGGTGTGGCCAGTTGTTAACCTCAAGTTATTAGAGTTGCCTCAGAATTTAGGATAGATAATCCTTCCTCATAGCAGGAGATGGAGTGGGGGGCAGCCAGAGTATGTCTTTTCTATGTTTCCTTGAAAATTTAGAGGTGGAACAGGCATTAAAAGTAAGCAAAATGATTCTCTGATAATATGGCATGTGAAACCCAGATACTTCTCTTGGATATTAAAAAGAGAGGATTAAAAAAAAAAAAAAAAGAATCAAGCCTGAATCTGATTAGGCCTCTAGATCTATGGGAAACTTAGAAATTAATATAAATTTACAGGAAAGATAGAGGCATAAAAACATGTTATATGACAGCATGGGTAATGACCAGTAAAATGCAGACAGGGAGAAACTCTGCTGGCTGAACAACTTGCTTTCCATAATAAATAACTTGCAGGGAGAGGAGAGAGTGAAAAAGACATTGAAAGAGACCGAAGGACATAGTGACCTACTATTGACCTGTTAGAATATATGACACTCTTAGATCCTGGTTTGAACACACAGACTGAAAATGAGGAGGAGAGAGACAGAGACAGAGACGGAAAGGAATCTAAGTAGTGAGGAGATATTCAATAATATTAAGAAATTAATAATTTTTCTTGGGTTGACCTAGTATTATAATTTTTAGAAGGAGCTTTTATCATTTCATTCATAAATACTTGAAACTTACACATTTAAATATTTAGTAGTGAAATGATAAGAGAGTTTAAGTGAGTGTGCGCCTTATTGGCACCAGAAGCTAGTGTAGCAGGTCATGTGTATGACACCGAGAGTATTCTAGGGTACTCTAGAGAACTTCTTCCAGGTGGACCAAGGACATGCTCCTTGGTTCTTTTCCTCAATACTCCTTTCTTTAGCAATATCAGAGTTTATTCCAATGCATGGTTTTCTGTGTTTCAGATATTGTTTAATTAATTTCACTTGTGCCTAAATATTTATAATATTTATATTATCTAATATTTATTTTTTTAATTTTTTTTTAACGTTTATTTATTTTTGAGACAGAGAGAGACAGAGCATGAACGGGGGAGGGTCAGAGAGAGAGGGAGACACAGAATCCGAAACAGGCTCCAGGCTCTGAGCAGTCAGCACAGAGCCCGATGCGGGGCTCGAACTCACGGACTGTGAGATCATGACCCGAGCCGAAGTCGGCCGCTCAACCAACTGAGCCACCCAGGCGCCCCTTATCTAATATTTATAATATATACTATTTATGATAACACTTTTTCTAGAATTGAGGTAACCTAGAGTTAATTAGGATGAGAAGGAACAAATATCATTGTTTATCATTATGTGGGAGATCAGATGTGTTAGATGCCAATGGCATGATTGTCACTATGGGTTTTGACTTGTATTGCACAAAGCTCTGCAGTGGCTTTTTGCATTGTTTACAGTGTTTCTGCAACAACGTGAGATGTATCGGTGGAATGCAGCTGGGACAACTTTGAATTTGGAAAAAGATCCATTCCTGTCAGGAGTGATTCACAGTTTTTCATTTTCTGGTGAGATTGTATTAGGCTCCCTATTTTAGCTCTGACGGGGAAAGGAAATGTTACATTTTCAGCCTTTTTTCCAGTTACTGTTCTCTAATGCAGACTTTGACCATTTGCTCTAATGGAAAAAGCAGTCCAACTCAGATTCATAGAATCCATCCATCTCTCCAACCATCCATCTATCCATTGATTTTTATTATATATTTACTTTTTACCTATATATCTTCTTTGTAATTCTTTGGGTATTTTATGTGACAAAATGATTTTTATTTGATATTTGTCACAATTATTGATCAGCAACTTAAAACATTTTGGGGGACACCTTCAGATTTCAATATAAAAAGGTCAGGAGTAACCTTATCTATCAGGAGTGAGAGTAATCTTAAATATTAACTTACTCTATAATCTCAGATAATTATAATTTTTTGTGTTTAAGTTTCCAAATCTATAAATTATCTATAAAATACCATTCTATATGGTATCTGAAAAAAAACCTTTCCCATGAAAGATTCACTAATAATTTCATAGCATGTTCAAAAACTATTTAAAGAGATGGGATATCATTATATTAGAGGAAAAGAATGCAGTACTTTTTGAGAATAATCTGTAATTTGTTTTTTTTTTAGAATCTGTAATTTGTAATATACAGAGTAAAACATACTAAATGCAAACACACTGAAATTGTGTTTCTCTAATAATTAATTCTCTAATAAGCAATCTCTGATTAATCTCTCAGTTTCCTATAATTAAAATACACTTATTTAAAAAAAATTTAGGGGCGCCTGGGTGGCGCAGTCGGTTAAGCGTCCGACTTCAGCCAGGTCACGATCTCGCGGTCCGTGAGTTCGAGCCCCGCATCAGGCTCTGGGCTGATGGCTCAGAGCCTGGAGCCTGTTTCCGATTCTGTGTCTCCCTCTCTCTCTGCTCCTCCCCCGTTCATGCTCTGTCTCTCTCTGTCCCAAAAATAAATAAACGTTGAAAAAAAAAAATTTTTTTTTAAAAAAAATTAAAAAAAAAATTTAAAGTTTATTTATTTTATTTTGAGAGAGGCAAAGAGAGTCGGGGAGAGGCAGAGAGAGGGGAAAAAGGGAGAATCCCAAGCAGGCTCTGTGCTGTCAATGCAGAGTCCAATGCAGGGCTTGATCCCACAAACTGAGATCATGACCTGAGTCGAAATCAAGAGTCAGATGCTTAACTGAATGAGACACCTAAGCATCCCTAACATACACTTATTTATGAACAGAAAAGAATGTTAAGAAAGGGATCATGATGATATAATGAGGTGACAAGTGTGAAAAGCCTAAAAAGCTAATGTATGTTGGATTTGTTTATAAGTGTTATTTTGTTTACCAAGTTGCTGAAGATCAGAGAAGGGTAATCCAATGGATAAATAAATTAGATAGATAATGGTGTCCTATTATAATGTTTCTATCTATATTAAATTCAGCAATCATCTATTAGGTGTATTCTATGCACAAGATACTAGGCTAAGTCCAACAAAGCTATATAAATGAAGGAAGGTAAATCAAAAGAATGAATTTAGCTTTCAGGTAGGTTATTTGACTTGAATTAAGCAGATTAATTGGAAAAAGTCCAGTTTGATAAGAAAATCCAATGGAATGTCAGTGCTGGAAGGGGATTTAGAGTGCATTTAGTCCAGCACTCACAGTTAACATCAAGGATAGTGAAGGCAGAAATACACATGCAGAGGGTAACACACTTCAGCCTGCATTTCATTGTCAACACTGAGCCAACATGGTTCCCTCTAACCACCAGAGTCTGAAAAGGTGAGCTTTTAACCTTCTCTCAACTGTAGCTGAGAATGGAATGGAAACAGGGTATGCAACAGATGTTACGTGAGCCAGTCTCAAGTACTAGCTTTCTTGATTCTGAAAAAAGAATTCATTAACCCCTTACTCCTTCCACTGAGCTTGGTTCTAAAAGACTGCTTGAAAACAAACAAACAAACTGCTGTCTAAAAACTATTTAGAAGAGGAGAGAAGAAGGGCCTAGCCACCTTCTTTGGGTCCTAAAAGTTTTGTCACATGAAAGAGGAATTGAGCTGTAAATGCCAAAGAGAGGTCTAGAACCAGCAGGTAGGACAATGGGAAATAAGTTCCACTTCAAGCTAACTAAGAACTTTCTTCTAGTCAGAGGTATGCAAGTGGCATGGGCCTGCTAGGCAATGGAGTATATTCCTCAGTTCCTAGAAAATTTAGGGATAGGCAAGGAGACCACTAAGGATTTACAAAAATGCCTGAAATTCACCATAAGTAACATCCTGCAGACTTCTTCCATCCTGCATAAGATGGTTTTCCACCATTTTAGTAATGAGAGAACTTTTAAAAAGCATCTCAGGATGCTTTTTTTTTTTTAAGATTATTTATTTTGAGAGAGAGAGGCAGAGAGAGAGGGAGAGAATCCCTTGAGGCTTAACTGACTGAGCCACCCAGGTGCCCCTCAGGATGCTTTTCAAATGCAGACAACAATCATAATATTTATTGACGGCTTTGTATGTGCCATTTACATGCATTATATCATTTAAACTTGAAAAAAATCCTATGCGCTAGGTACTGTTACTTTATCTAATTTGTGGACGAAGAAAATGAAGCACAGGGAGGTTAAATGACGTGTCCTAGCCACACAACTAAATGATAGACATAAATACAGGGATTTTGATGCCTAAGCTTGCTCTCATAAACCATTGTACTATTCATGAGTGAATGAATTTCACTTCTCACCATTTCCACTGCTATTACCCTTGTGTCAGCCACCATTATCTCTTGCCTGGGTTATTGCAGTAAATGCCGAATGAGCCTTTCCTCCTCCGCCCCTTCCACCTTCAGTCTACTCCATCCAGCAGCCAGAGTGACACTGATAAAGTTGAAATCAGATCACGCCATTCCTCAACTTTAAAACCCTTTCAGTTGCTTTCTATTTTTCAGAATAAAGGCCAGTGTCTTCATGATGGGCTACCTAATCACCTGTCCTTTATACTCTGCCCTTTGCTCCAACTCCTCTCCCCCAGGACAGGCAATCTCCTAAGTGCTTTCTTCTTTCTCTGCCTGGAATGTTCTTCCCTAAATATCTAGATGGTTAGCTCCTTCACCCCCTTCGTGCCTCTGTTCCAATACCACTTGTTTCAGCAAAGTCTTCCTTGACCATCCTGTTTAAATTTCAGTTATTCTACTTTGCTACTAGCTTTCTCTGTGACTCTACCCAGCTTTATTTTTCTCCATACTACTTAGGTTGGGTTCCTGTGTCTCCCCTGACTAGCATGTCATGTCCACAATAGCAGCCATTTTTGTCCATTTTGTTCCCTGCTCAACCCTAATTCTCCAGCAAGAGAGCAGTGGAAGGGAAGAAGAGAATACTTATTGCCATGGCTTCTGGATTCCATCCTATGGGGTCGCCTCAAGTTAGCTGTGTTCCCTGAAGTCACTGCTTCTGTCAAGGCAGACCTCTATTACCAGACTCTCTCCCTATAACTTCCAGTAATGCCACCTTCCCTTTTGTACCTGTGGATTTATAATGTTTTGAGTCCAGCATTACTGCACTGCTCCTTGTGGTTTCCCTTCACTCTGCCCACACTTTTGTAATGTGTCCCTAACTGAAGACATCCTAATTTGAGCATGCCATCTGTTTCCTGCGAAGGCCCTGACTTATACAGTGTTTGATAAGTATTTTTGAATGAATGATTAAAAAACAGATTTTTAGGGGCAAAAGGGGGCTTTCGCAGGTTTATATTAAATTTTACACATATCTTCATATCATGTCCGATGAATGAGACTGTTGTAATTTTAACTCTTAAAGAAAGATTCAATGAATGTTCACATTGTACAGAATTTAGAACATTTCTGATTACTTTTAATGAATTTAAATATAAAGTTCTGAGCTACTTGGTGTGCAAAAATAGCTTTCTTGTCTTTTATTCTTCTAAATGTATTTTACATTCATAAAGATTTAATTTCTTAATAAGCTGCAGGGAGCTGAGTCTACAATAATTAATTTAAAGCAAAGCAAGGAAATACCACTTTTTGACACTCAATCATTGATTGAAGATACCTTGTTAGAAGCTAAAAGACTAATAATTTGATTTAATTTAAACCAACATTTTTATGTTACTTGTTAGCATGAGACGTGTGGAATTTTATTTCAACCTAGACAAGAACAAGAAAAGAAATAAAAATTAGCAATAAAGAAACCCTGTCCTCTTATGAGATTTTAAGAGCTTGAGAAGTGCTTGCTGATTAATGCTAATCACTGGCTTATAGAAATAGTTTGAAAAGGTGGAATATAGATAGAGTTGACTCTTCTTTCTCATATTGAATCTTTGTTTAGGTAGTGACCATGTTATGATGGTACCTATTTAGATTACTAAAAGTTGCTATCACTTTATCTTTGCCTCATAGAAAGTTCACTTAGATTACACAATATAGAAATAGGTGGTCCCTTCTTAAATTGGAGTGCTGTGGAGTGGCTGGTGAGGTGAGACAGAGTCTTCCTTTGAAAATTTGTGGAATGGGACCAGGCCATTGATAAGTTAAAAATCTGTCAAATTGGCAAGGTGTAATTTCTCAGAGTTCCACTATAGGGTCCATGGGTTGTCATCTTGATTTCTATTTCTCCTCATTTCTGTCTAGTTACTTAGATTGTGGGTGTGTGTGTATGTGTGTGTGTGTGTGTGTGTGTGTTCATATCTCATCTGCCTTTAAAATATATAGTAAAAAACGTATGTCATCAATGCATTATACCTTGGTTTGAAAGTCCAATGTTTTCGGCACCTGGGTGGGTGGCTCAGTTGGTTGAATGTCTGACTTTGGCTCAGTCCATCATCTCACTGTTCGTGGGTTTGAGCCTCGCATTGGGCTCTGTGCTGACAGATCAGAGACTGGAGACTGTTACAGATTCTGTGTCTCCCTCTCTCTCTGCCCCTCCCTCCCTATCTCGCTCGCTTTCTGTCTCAAAAATAAACATTAAAAAAAAAAAGTCCAATGTTTTGCTTCTATCTGGCAACTTGATTTCAAGAGGAGTTAGACCTTAGCTTTTCAAAATAAATAAATACATAAATAATTTCAAATGGATTTAAGTTAATATTTTTACAGCTTATATATTAGACTGGATTGGTTAACTATTGTTAAATAACAAACAACTACAAAGTCTCAGTGGCCTACAATAGTGAACGTTATTTTTCTTCATGTACCTACAGGTCAGCTGGGAGTCAATTGATCTAGACTGGGACTGGCTGTCCAGCTTTGTTGATGTTGACTGGACTCATTCTTGTGTCTGTGGGTTGGCTTGGGGATCAGTTGATTAAGGTTGGCTGATGGGAGCAGTTTGGGTGAGTGACTCTGCTCCACATGTTGTTCATCCTCTCTTAGGGCTAGTGGGCAAGCCAAGGCATGAATTTCTCACAAAGATGCCAGAAACACAAGAATGTAACTCAAGATATTTTAAGGCCTAGGCTAGAACTGTCTTGATTTTACTTCCATCTCATTCTTCTACTGGCCAAAGCAAGTCATATTTTTTAGTGTGAGTAGCTGCAAAGTCAGATGGCAAAAGGTGTTGACACATGGGGATGGACATAAAGAATTGAGACTATGCAATATTCCACAAAGACCATCTAATCCAAGATCATTTAATGTAAATTAATTTTCTCAGTTTTCTGTAAAATGTAAATTAATTTCTCAGTTTTCTCAGTTATATATATATGTATATACACACATATATGTGTATATGTATATACACACATATATATATACATATATACATGCACATATACATATATATGTGTATATACATATATATATATAGAGAGAGAGAGAGAGAGAGAGAGGGAGAGAACGCATGAGCGGGGAAGAGGAGCAGAGGGAGGGAGAGAGAGAGAATCTCAAGCAAGTTCCACACTATGCACGGAGTCCAATGCAGGGCTCAATCCCGGGACCCTGGGACCATGACCTGAGCTGAAATCAGGAGTTGGATGCTTAACCAAGTGAACCATCCAGGTGCTCCAGTTTTCCATTTAAACCCAATGGTAGTGTTTCTTTGCAAAGTACTAGGGCTGGTTCCTTCTACATGATGTTTCTTTAGAACTTCATTTAACAGCTGTATTCTAAAATTCAATCTACCTTATCTTAAGCAAATTAGGAAAAAGATCTTTAATTCTAAGGGTTGTTTTACTCCTTTGCAAAGAATTCTAATCAAAATGCTTGCTGTTTTTGATCTCGCTTTGGTAAGTGCAATTAAGACCTTGTAATTTGAGAAATATAGAAGTATAATAATTACAGAAACATTGAAGACAATATGCAAATAATTCAGTCCAAAGGCAACATATCCGTCTTTGCTATTTTACTGATTACATCATAAAAGTAAAAACAACTAAAATATCTTTTACTAGCGGTCCAGAATTTAGGCCTAGACCCACAAGGGCATTTCCCTAGTTGAAGGTTATGTAAACTCTGAAAATAATCAGAGTCAATTGCCTGGTGAAAGAGTACAAGGAGTTGCGTATATGAGAGCAGGTTTATATTTCTATGAAGTCTTAGGCCCAAAAGCTTTGGTTATTTCTTTTATGGTAAAAACTTTTTGGCAGGTATAGAGGTCATACATATGTCTAGAACAATGTAAATATTTTTGTAAACCGGACAAAAAGTAAATATAGGTAATACAAATGTCTGCAAGAGATAGTTTATGATGGAACTTGATTTTGCAGCAGAGCCAAGGTTGTGCTTAACCTAGATTAAGGTGTGTTGAAGACTGGAGGGGAGGGCTTGCCAGGAATCTGTAGGAGTGTTAGGAGACCTTTGAGAAAGAATTGTCCTGAAAATGTAGTGTGCATGTTGCTACAATAACACCCCCCAAGCATTGGCAGGGAGAAGGTGACTTTACTCTCTTTGTGATTGGTTAAGTTCTGTAGTGTTACATCTGGCCTTCTTTCTCTTTATCTTTTGCGTATTTATTACAGGTTTTGGGTTTGTGGTTATCATGAGGTTCATATAAAACATCCCAAGTACATAGCAGTCTGTATTAAGTTGATGGTCTTTTAAGTTCTACCACGTTCTGGGGGAAAAAAAAGCAACTTCCTTTTTTTTCGTCACTCCCTCCTCCACATTTTATGTATATGCCGACATATTTTACATTTTCTTACTCACAATTTTTCTTATGTCTAATTATGGCCATTTCTTTTCAACTTAAAGAATTCCCTTTAAACATTTCTTGTAAGGCTAGTTTATTAGTGATAAACTCCTTTAACTTTTGTCTGAGAAACTCTTTATCCATCCTTCAATTCTAAATGATAACTTAGCTAAGTAGGATATTCTTGGTTGTAGGTGTTTTCCTTTAAGCACTTTGAATGTATCATGCCAGTCCCTACTGAACTGCAATGTTTCTGCTGAAAAAAAAAAATTAGGGTTTCCCTTGTATGAAACTTTTTGCCTTCTTTCTTGCTGCTCTTAAAATTCTCTCTTTATCTTTAACTTTTGACATTTTAATTATAATGTGCTATGGTGTGGACTTCTTTGGGTTAATCTTGTTTGGCACTCTCTGTTTTTCTTGGACCTGGATGTCTATTTCCTTCCCCAGTTTAGAGAAGTTTTCAGTTATTATTTATATAAACAAACTTTCTGCCCCTTTCTGTCTCTTCTTTTTTTTCTTGGACCCCTACAATGTGAATATCCACTTGATATTTTTCAAGATATCCCTTAACCTATCCTCATTCTTTCTAAATTCTTTTGCTTTTCATTACCCTGTTTTCCAGATTACAATACATTCTTCTTCATTCACTAATCTACTGTTAATTCCCTCTAGTGTATTTTTATTTAAGTTACTGTATTCGTCAATTCTGATTGGTTCTTTTTTATTGGTTCTATTTATCTTATTTTTTATTTTCTTTTTAAAAATGTTTAACGTTTATTTATTTTTTGAGAGACAGAAACAGAGCATTAGCAGGGGATGGGCAGAGAGAGAGGGAGTCACAGATTCCAAAGCAGGCTCCCCTGATGTGGGGCTCGAACTCACGAACCGCGAGATCATGCCCTGAGCCGAAGTCAGATGCTTAACCGACTGAGCCTCCCAGGTGCTCCTATTATCCATTTCTTTATTGAAGGTCTCACTGAATTCTTCCACTCTTCTCTCTTACCCAGTGAGTATCTTTGCAATCATTACTCTAAGTTCTTTTTTAAAATTAAGCTAAATTTAATTTTTATTTCCTTTTATTTTATTTTAATTCCAGGATAGTTAACATGCAGTGTTATCATTACATTCTTTATCAAGCACATTGCTCATCTCTGTTTCATTTAGTTTTTTTTCTGAGGTTTTTGTCTTGTTCTTTCTTTTGAAGCATATTTCCCTGTCTTCCCATTTTGCTTGACTTTCTGTGTTTGTTTCTGTGGTTTAGATGGAACAACTACTTCTCCTAAACTTCAAAGAATGATCTTGTGTGTGGTCATCTATTATGTGGATGCTTGACTGGTGTGCTTCGTAACTTTTGCTGGTTGGCTGGAGTTGTGGCTGGTGTGGGCTGGGGGTCCCAGAGCTCTCCGTGTTAGTGGGCACCGTGTAGTAGGACAGCTAAGTCTACAGTGGGTGTAAGCCAGAGCGTCCCAAAGTTCTACACACATAGGATGCCCTTACAGGGCAGCTGGAGCTGTGGCTGGTGCAGGCCAGGAGGTCCCTGGGCTCTCTGTGCAGAGGGTGCCCTGGCAGAACAGCTGAGACTAAAGGGGTACAAGCCTGGAAGACCCAGGGCTATATGCACAGAGGTCACCTTGACAGGCTAGCTGAAGCTGGAATAGAGTAAAGCAGGCTGTTCCAGGGTTCTCCATACAGAATGTGTTCTGGCGAGATGGCTGGAGCTGAGGCACAGTACAGGCTGAGAGATCCCGGGGCACTGTGCATGGGGTGCCTTGGCAGGCCAGCTAAAGCTAATGTGACTGTGGGCCACTCACATGGGTTGCAGCTGGGTTGGGTGTAAGCTGGGGTGTCCCAAGGTACTCAATGCATGGGGTGCCCTGGCCGGGTAAGTGGAGATGAAGCCAGTGTGGTGGGAGTGTTCTGGGGTGCTCTGCACAGGAGGCACCCTGGCAGTGTGGCTGGATCTGAAACAGACATCAGCCAAGAAATCCCAGAGTGCTCTGCACCGAGGGTGCCCTAATAAGCCAACAGAAGCCGAAGTAGTGTGGGCCTGGAATGTTCCGGGCTGCTTTGTGCCTCCATCATCTTGGCAAGAAGGCTGAAGCTGTAGTGAGCATTAACCAGTGGGTACCACCCGGTGGCTGCCTGGTGGGATGGCTAGGGCTGGAGTGGGCTAGGGACCTGGGCTCCCTGAGGTGGCGGGCCCATTAAGGGGCATCCAGTCTGGGCTTTTAAGGT
The DNA here is from genome assembly GCF_028749965.1 of Puma concolor. Taxonomy (NCBI): domain Eukaryota; kingdom Metazoa; phylum Chordata; class Mammalia; order Carnivora; family Felidae; genus Puma; species Puma concolor. Next base: position 22,397,479 of record NC_141675.1, read on the forward strand.
GGAGGGGGAGTATAGAACCTGTCAGCCCCTCCCACCCGAGAGCTTTTCATCTGGTAGAGTTCCAGGGCTGGCTCTTTTATATACTAATTGCTTTTCTTAACCTTGGCTTTTTTTTTTCCTGTGCCCAAGGAAAGAGGGAAGAATCTGTTCCTACTTCCTTAGTACTATCCCTCCCCACTGCAGTTTAAGGCGTGGGGGGCGTTTTTGCTACCACGTCTCCAGCTCTCTTGCTGTTCTATCTTTTCTTGTGCAGAAGCTCTTCAGTTAGCCCTCAGCAATTCCTCAGGAGGAACTGCTCTATAAATAGGGGTAATTTGGTATGTTCCCAGGAGGAGGTGAATTTGGGGTGATTTTAAACACCATAGGCAGATCATCCTTAGTTATTGCCTGCATCGATTGGCTTGACTTCTAGTAAGGAGGGAGAAGAAAAGAGAGAGGGGAAGGAGAAGACTACCAATGAAACTGAAAGTTACATTTCTCCAAAATTCTAAGTGGTATGGAAGGCATAGGTATTGACTCTTTTTAAATCTGTAGGAGGAAACATTTGTGCTTCATTCCTCAAGTTTCTGTCTCAGAATATAATGGGCTTGAGGGTTGAATGATCTTTTTTTTCCCTCATACCCCTTGAGGGAATGTAGAGTTAGGGGAGGTGGAGGGGCTAATCTTACGGGGAGAATTTGTTCAGTGGGGCTTATCTACTAGTGAGCAGTTTGCTTACATGTGATACACCTTCTCCAGTCTTACTTCCTGGCCTTTTTGTCTCCATGGGCTTAGCCTGCGAAGAGCCCACAGCCCACATTCTGAAGGTGCTATGAACTAGACCAGACACAAAAGGTGGGTCTAGATTTAGGATTAGCCGGGATGATTTCCTTAATTAGTCCATGGTTACAATCTCTTTGTTTTACTCTGGTTTCAGCAAGCAGTGGAAGGGACACACATGAGATCAGGATACCTGGTGGTGTACATCAAGGCAGCTCCCTGCCGCCTCCATAGTTCTCATGGAAACACACCAGAAGCTATGTCTCAGCAGCCTGTGCAGAGTGAAGAGTCCTCCAGGGCAGAAGAACACAAGGTAGGAGGAAGATGGGCAAGTCAAATTACCTAAAACGAATGTCTTGATGTCCTATATGTGCATACAATTCTCAGCTTATTTCATGCCATGTCGTTGGGGCAAGGCTTCTGTGAAGCAGTACTTGTGATTGGCTTCCCTCCTCATTCTCTAAGCTCTCTCTGTTCTGTGTGTAACTGGGTGTGCAAGGTAAGACTGTTTGTGTGAGTGATGTGGAGTCACGTTTTGCCTCTGTGTGAATGCCTGGAGCCTGCGAGGGCTAAGATCTAGGTTTAGAATGGGAAATAGGGAGGATCTGCTTCTCCCTCCTACGCTCACCAGTGGCACAGCATTTTGGGTATTCCCATACAAATGAACTAGTAATTTATTTCTTATTTGTCTTGTGTGTGTTGTTGGCATTCTGAACTACTAACCAGGCGTAGTGGAGAGTAACAAAGGTGAGGCTGTCTGTTTTATGCACTGCAGTAGAGAACATAGAATGCCACTGCTCCATTGAGTACACTGGGCGATCAGCAGGGGAGGGCACCAGCCATATTGGAAATTTGGCAGCTTCAGCAAAGCACAACATGAGCACAGCATGACTTCAGGCGACATTGATAAAAGATGTCATCAGAGGCAGCATCAGTGAAATTGCACTTTCACCAGGCTTCACAGAGATTGGAGGCTTGCTGATAGTGCCACATGGAGCCAGAGCTAAAGCCAGAGCAAAAGAGGAGGCAGTTGTAGCTGAGAGGCCTTGCTTTTCAATACTGGTGGGGCATCTCTAGGGGACATGCAGGAGTTCTTGGGGGAGGCTTTTAAGAGGATCTGGAAGGTATTCAATAATAGGTGAGGGAAGAATTAGAAAATGACTGTGTTTCTATAAATATGACTCTTTGTTACTCCCTAACTGGTAGGACCTGGGGAAACACTGGTGCTAAGGAGTTTGAACAGGTGTTTGGCATACCTTTTTCCTAATTCTAGTCATATCTAATATGATAGACAACGTGGGTGCTTAAAATAAATGCTTTGATTGGTTTTGTGATCCTAAATCTTTTATTTTCTTTTCATTGTTGTTGACCGTGAATGGGGAACTTTTACATTTATTTTTAGCATTTTGACAGCTTCTGCATTACTGATTACTAAATCCATCAAGTAAAATGATACTGATCTATGTCCTGTGTACATGTGACAGGAGATGACGATGGGCAGTGAATATGTATGATACAGAAGAAAGTGATGAAGGGACAAAGGGAGAAAGATTTAGCAATGATATAGGAGTATCAAGTTTTAATCCACATTACTTTCTAAACCTCACAAAGACTACTTTTTTTAAATGTGTATTTATTTTGAGAGAGAGACAGAGAATGTGAGCTGAGGAGGGACAGAGAGATAAAGGATCCAAAGCAGGCTCCAGGCTCTAGAGCTATCAGCATGGGCTCGAACTCAAGGCCCATGAGATCATGACCTGAACTGAAGTTGGACACTTAACTGACTAAGCTACCCATGTGCCCCAGCACTACTTTTTTGATTAACATTTCCAATTTGAATTCCTAGCACAGTGTATGACCGATACAATATAGAAAATCAGTTTTTTGATGATTAAATATTTATTGCATCTGTGAATTAATATCAAAAAGAAACATTCCACAAAAATTGTACTTTGGACACGGACTGAGAACAGGAAGTACAGGAAGCAGGATGATGAAAAAGCAAAGAAGAAGTGAATTGAACACAAAGGGTTTTGAAGAGGGAGAGTGACAGGAATCCATCACATTAAATCTTAGAGCTACCCTCAATTTAGCTGGTTTTCTTGGGTTTTGCTCTCTGTACAACATTGCCTCTTCAAACAGTAAGAAAATGTGCTTGTATTTTCTGAGAATATTTGTTGAAGGAAACTAAGGGCATAAGAAAGAATAGACTCTTGGCTGCATATGAACAATTTGTTCCAAAAAAATCAGATTTAAATGTTATTTTAGTGATAAAATGAAGACAATTTCAAGACCCACCTGACTGAGCCCCTGGCCTTTTATGCTAACTGACATCCCTGCATCATGATAATGTCCCTGTCTCCTTTGATGAGGCCATCTGAACGGGAGCAGGGGGGCTGGGGGAGGTGGGAAAATGCTGAGATGGCAATGGCATCTACCCATTGTTGTCCCCATGTAGTCACATCAGAACAGCAAAGAACTGCCAACAGGTATGTTCAGAGTCATTGTATGAGTTCTGAGTATCAAAAACTAAAAAGATGTCTTTTCAGAATGGACAGTGGCATAAGCTCTCCAAAGGGAACAGAAACTATAGTCAGCCTGATGTATATTCTCAAGGTGAAAGCTGGGTGGTGCCTTTTCTTCCCTAAACATAGACCTTTGCTATAAAATAAAATGCCACAATCAATTTTTGGATTTCACTGCTGCAGCATGTTCAGTTCTTTTAAATTAAATTGTGGTTAAAACCCCAAACAAAAATAAAATTAAAGGATTGATAAGGAAAAGAAAGAAGTTGTGAATGTCCCTGTCCTTATGACCGGGCGTTGATAACAATGACAGTGCACTTTCAATAAATGATAAAGGAGGTTTTGTCAATCTCAATGCACTCAAAAGACATCTTGTGTTTATTTGGGATGTGCTTATTTTTCACAAATTCTTGCCATAGGAGTTTTTTTCCTTTGAGAGTATTTTATGAAACTGCTCTAGTAGAGATATGTCTATGTTCTACTGGAATTATTTCATTGATGGTTTCCTGCTCTCCATTTTCTCTAAACTTTTTTTTTTTGGACCTGTTGGATGGATTGATCCTTTAATTTCTTCTCTTTTCTCCCCTATTTTCTATTTCTTCATGTTTTTTTTTTCTCTCTCACACACACATTATACATATCCCTGACCTTATCTTCCAACCCTTCTCTTGACTTCTTTATTTCTGCTGTCATGTTTTATATCTCTATGCTTTCTTTCTTTCTTTCTTTCTTTCTTTCTTTCTTTCTTTCTTTCTTTCTATTTATATATGAAATTTTTTTTATTTATATATGAAATTTATTGTCAAATTGGTTTCCATACAACACCCAGTGCTCATCCCAAAAGGTGCCCTCCTCAATACCCATCACCCACCCTCTCCTCCCTCCCACCCCCCATCAACCCTCAGTTTGCTCTCAGTTCTCAACAGTCTCTTATGCTTTGGCTCTCTCCCACTCTAACCTCTTTATTTTTTTTTTTCCTTCCCCTCCCCCATGGGTTCCTGTTAAGTTTCTCAGGATCCACATAAGAGTGAAACCATATGGTATCTGTCTTTCTCTGTATGGCTTATTTCACTTATCATCACACTCTCCAGTTCCATCCACGTTGCTACAAAAGGCCATATTTCATTTTTTCTCATTGCCACGTAGTATTCCATTGTGTATATAAACCACAATTTCTTTATCCATTCATCAGTTGATGGACATTTAGGCTCTTTCCATAATTTGGCTATTGTTGAGAGTGCTGCTAAGAACATTGGGGTACAAGTGCCCCTATGCATCAGTACTCCTGTGTCCCTTGGATAAATTCCTAGCAGTGCTATTGCTGGGTCATAGGGTAGGTCTATTTTTAATTTTCTGAGGAACCTCCACACTGCTTTCCAGAGCGGCTGCACCAATTTGCCTTCCCACCAACAGTGCAAGAGGGTTCCCGTTTCTCCACATCCTCTCCAGCATCTATAGTCTCCTGATTTGTTCATTTTGGCCACTCTGACTGGCGTGAGGTGATACCTGAGTGTGGTTTTGATTTGTATTTCCCTGATAAGGAGCGACGCTGAACATCTTTTCATGTGCCTGTTGGCCATCCGGATGTCTTCTTTAGAGAAGTGTCTATTCATGTTTTCTGCCCATTTCTTCACTGGGTTATTTGCTTTTCGGGTGTGGAGTTTGGTGAGCTCTTTATAGATTTTGGATACTAGCCCTTTGTCCGATATGTCATTTGCAAATATCTTTTCCCATTCCGTTGGTTGCCTTTTAGTTTTGTTGGTTGTTTCCTTTGCTGTGCAGAAGCTTTTTATCTTCATAAGGTCCCAGTAATTCACTTTTGCTTTTAATTCCCTTGCCTTTGGGGATGTGTCGAGTAAGAGATTGCTACGGCTGAGGTCAGAGAGGTCTTTTCCTGCTTTCTCCTCTAAGGTTTTGATGGTTTCCTGTCTCACATTCAGGTCCTTTATCCATTTTGAGTTTATTTTTGTGAATGGTGTGAGAAAGTGGTCTAGTTTCAACCTACTGCATGTTGCTGTCCAGTTCTCCCAGCACCATTTGTTAAAGAGACTGTCTTTTTTCCATTGGATGTTCTTTCCTGCTTTGTCAAAGATGAGTTGGCCATACGTTTGTGGGTCTATTTCTGGGGTTTCTATTCTATTCCATTTGTCTATGTGTCTGTTTTTGTGCCAATACCATGCTGTCTTGATGATGACAGCTTTGTAGTAGAGGCTAAAGTCTGGGATTGTGATGCCTCCTGCTTTGGTCTTCTTCTTCAAAATTACTTTGGCTATTCGGGGCCTTTTGTGGTTCCATATGAATTTTAGGATTGCTTGTTCTAGTTTCGAGAAGAATGCTGGTGCAATTTTGATTGAGATTGCATTGAATGTGTAGATAGCTTTGGGTAGTATTGACATTTTGACAATATTTATTCTTTCAATCCATGAGCAGGGAATGTCTTTCCATTTCTTTAAATCTTCTTCAATTACCTTCATAAGCTTTCTATAGTTTTCAGCATACAGATCCTTTACATCTTTGGTTAGATTTATTCCTAGGTATTTTATGCTTCTTGGTGCAATTGTGAATGGGATCAGTTTATTTGTCTTTCTGTTGCTTCATTGTTAGTGTATAAGAATGCAACTGATTTCTGTACATTGATTTTGTATCCTGCAACTTTGCTGAATTCATGTATCAGTTCTAGCAGACTTTTGGTGGAGTCTATCGGATTTTCCATGTATAATATCATGTCATCTGCAAAAAGCGAAAGCTTGACTTCATCTTTGCCAATTTTGATGCCTTTGATTTCCTTTTGTTGTCTGATTGCTGATGCTAGAACTTCCAGCACTATGTTAAACAACAGCGGTGAGAGTGGGCATCCCTGTCGTGTTCCTGATCTCAGGGAAAAAGCTGTCAGTTTTTCCCCGTTGAGGATGATGTTAGCTGTGGGCTTTTCATAAATGGCTTTTATGATCTTTAAGTATGTTCCTTCTATCCCGACTTTCTCAAGGGTTTTTATTAAGAAAGGGTGCTGGATTTTGTCAAAGGCCTTTTCTGCATCGATTGACAGGATCATATGGTTCTTCTCTTTTTTTTTGTTAATGTGATGTATCACGTTGATTGATGTGCGAATGTTGAACCAGCCCTGCATCCCAGGAATGAATCCCACTTGATCATGGTGAATAATTCTTTTTATATGCCGTTGAATTCGATTTGCTAGTATCTTATTGAGAATTTTTGCATCCATATTCATCAGGGATATTGGCCTGTAGTTCTCTTTTTTTACTGGGTCTCTGTCTGGTTTAGGAATCAAAGTAATACTGGCTTCATAGAATGAGTCTGGAAGTTTTCCTTCCCTTTCTATTTCTTGGAATAGCTTGAGAAGGATAGGTATTATCTCTGCTTTAAACGTCTGGTAGAACTCCCCTGGGAAGCCATCTGGTCCTGGACTCTTATTTGTTGGGAGATTTTTGATAACCGATTCAATTTCTTCGCTGGTTATGGGTCTGTTCAAGCTTTCTATTTCCTCCTGATTGAGTTTTGGAAGAGTGTGGGTGTTCAGGAATTTGTCCATTTCTTCCAGGTTGTCCAATTTGTTGGCATATAATTTTTCATAGTATTCCCTGATAATTGTTTGTTTCTCTGAGGGATTGGTTGTAATCATTCCATTTTCATTCATGATTTTATCTATTTGGGTCATCTCCCTTTTCTTTTTGAGAAGCCTGGCTAGAGGTTTGTCAATTTTGTTTATTTTTTCAAAAAACCAACTCTTGGTTTCGTTGATCTGCTCTACAGTTTTTTTAGATTCTATATTGTTTATTTCTGCTCTGATCTTTATTATTTCTCTTCTTCTGCTGGGTTTAGGCTGCCTTTGCTGTTCTGCTTCTATTTCCTTTAGGTGTGCTGTTAGATTTTGTATTTGGGATTTTTCTTGTTTCTTGAGATAGGCCTGGATTGCAATGTATTTTCCTCTCAGGACAGCCTTCGCTGCGTCCCAAAGCGTTTGGATTGTTGTATTTTCATTTTCGTTTGTTTCCATATATTTTTTAATTTCTTCTCTAATTGCCTGGTTGACCCACTCATTCGTTAGTAGGGTGTTCTTTAACCTCCATGCTTTTGGAGGTTTTCCAGACTTTTTTCTGTGGTTGATTTCAAGCTTCATAGCATTGTGGTCTGAAAGTATGCATGGTATAATTTCAATTCTTGTAAACTTATGAAGGGCTGTTTTGTGACCCAGTATATGATCTATCTTGGAGAATGTTCCATGTGCACTCGAGAAGAAAGTATATTCTGTTGCTTTGGGATGCAGAGTTCTAAATATATCTGTCAAGTCCATCTGATCCAATGTCTCATTCAGGGCCCTTGTTTCTTTATTGGCCGTGTGTCTAGATGATCTATCCATTTCTGTAAGTGGGGTGTTAAAGTCCCCTGCAATTACCACATTCTTCTCAATAAGGTTGCTTATGTTTATGAGTAATTGTTTTATATATTTGGGCGCTCCGGTATTCGGTGCATAGACATTTATAATTGTTAGCTCTTCCTGATGGATAGACCCTGTCACTATTATATAATGTCCTTCTTCATCTCTTGTTACAGCCTTTAATTTAAAGTCTAGTTTGTCTGATATAAGTATGGCTACTCCAGCTTTCTTTTGGCTTCCAGTAGCATGATAAATAGTTCTCCATCCCCTCACTCTCAATCTAAAGGTGTCCTCAGGTCTAAAATGAGTCTCTTGTAGACAGCAAATAGATGGGTCTTGTTTTTTTATCCATTCTGATACCCTATGTCTTTTGGTTGGCGCATTTAATCCATTTACATTCAGTGTTATTATAGAAAGATATGGGTTTAGAGTCATTGTGATGTCTGTATGTTTTATGCTTGTAGTGATGTCTCTGGTACTTTGTCTCACAGGGTCCCCCTTAGGATCTCTTGTAGGGCTGGTTTAGTGGTGACAAATTCCTTCAGTTTTTGTTTGTTTGGGAAGACCTTTATCTCTCCTTCTATTCTAAATGACAGACTTGCTGGATAAAGGATTCTCGGCTGCATATTTTTTCTGTCTAGCACACTGAAGATCTCGTGCCAATTCTTTCTGGCCTGCCAAGTTTCAAAAGAGAGATCAGTCACGAGTCTTATAGGTCTCCCTTTATATGTGAGGGCACGTTTATCCCTTGCTGCTTTCAGAATTTTCTCTTTATCCTTGTATTTTGCCAGTTTCACTATGATATGTCATGCAGAAGATCGATTCAAGTTACGTCTGAAGGGAGTTCTCTGTGCCTCTTGGATTTCAATGCCTTTTTCCTTCCCCAGTTCAGGGAAGTTCTCAGCTATTATTTCTTCAAGTACCCCTTCAGCACCTTTCCCTCTCTCTTCCTCCTCTGGGATACCAATTATGCGTATATTATTTCTTTTTAGTGTATCACTTAGTTCTCTAATTTTCCCCTCATACTCCTGGATTTTTTTATCTCTCTTTTTTCCTAGCTTCCTCTTTTTCCATAACTTTATCTTCTAGTTCACCTATTCTCTCCTCTGCCTCTTCAATCCGAGCCATGGTGGTTTCCATTTTGTTATGCATTTCGTTTAAAGCGTTTTTCAGCTCCTCGTGACTGTTCCTTAGTCCCTTGATCTCTGTGGCAAGAGATTCTCTGCTGTCCTCTATACTGTTTTCAAGCCCAGCGATTAATTTTATGACTATTATTCTAAATTCACTTTCTGTTATATTATTTAAATCCTTTTTGATCAGCTCATTAGCTGTTGTTATTTCCTGGAGATTCTTCTGAGGGGAATTCTTCCGCTTGGTCATTTTGGATAGTCCCTGGCGTGGTGAGGACCTGCAGGGCACTTCCCCTGTGCTGTGGTGTATAACTGGAGTTGGTGGGCGGAGCCGCAGTCAGACCTGATGTCTGCCCCCAGCCCACCGCTGGGGCCACAGTCAGACTGGTGCGTGCCTTCTCTTCCCCTCTCCTAGGGGCGGGATTCACTGTGGGGTGGGGTGGCCCGTCTGGGCTACTTGCACACTGCCAGGCTTGTGATGCTGGGGATCTGGCGTCTTAGCTGGGGTGGGTAGGCAAGGTGCACAGGGGCAGGAGGGGCAGGCTTAGCTTGCTTCTCCATAGGTGATCCACTTCAGGAGGGGCCCTGTGGCAGCAGGAGGGAGTCAGATCCGCTGCCGGAGGTTTGGCTCCGCAGAAGCGCAGAGTTGGGTGTTTGCGCGGAGCGAGCAAGTTCCCTGGCAGGAACTGGTTCCCTTTGGGATTTTGGCTGGGGGATGGGCCGGGGAGATGGCGCTGGCGAGCGCCTTTGTTCCCCACCAAACTGAGCTCTGTTGTCCGGGGGCTCAGCAGCTCTCCTTCCCTTTGTCCTCCAGCCTTCCCGCTTTCTGAGCAGAGCTGTTAACTTACGACCTCCCAGACGCTAAGTCGCGCTTGCTGTCGGAACACAGTCCGTCAGGCCCCTCCGCTTTTTGCAAGCCAGACTCGGGGGCTCTGCTTGGCCAGCGAGCCGCCCCTCCGCCCCGGCTCCCTCCCGCTAGTCCGTGGAGCGCACACCGCCTCGCCGCCCTTCCTACCCTCTTCCGTGGGCCTCTCGTCTGCGCTTGGCTCCGGAGACTCCGTTCTGCTAATCCTCTGGCGGTTTTCTGGGTTATTTAGGCAGGTGTAGGTGGAATCCAAGTGATCAGCAGGATGCGCGGTGAGCCCAGCGTCCTCCTACGCCGACATCTTCCCTCTCTCCCTCTATGCTTTCTTTCTTATTCCTGGAATGTTCCTTTTTTTTATATATAGCATCCTGCTCTTATTCCATGAGTGCAATATATTCTTTTATGTCTCTGAGTATACTGGTGTGTGCATATATGGGTGAAAAGTTTCTTCACCCATCAGTCTTGTTGTTTCCTATTTATTTGTTTCAGTTCTTATCTTTTGGATTAGAATCTTTCTTCAGATGGCTGGCAATCCTTGTTTGCCAACTCTTATTTAAGAGTCAGGGATAAAAAATCCAATTTAGAAGCTGTGAGAACTTTTGTAGAAATTGTTGACTGTGAACTTCAATAGAGGATGATCAGGGTGGAAGTTTGTTAAGAAATCCATCATATCAATATCCTTGGTTCTCCCCTTTGGTCTGTTCAAATTCCATAGCCAAATTCTTCATTTTCCTGCCTGAGAGCCTGGTGGGAAAAATATTGGCTTTTTTTCCCACTCAGCATAATTCTCTTGAGTTCCACCAAGTTGTTAAGTGTATCAATAGGTAATATAATTGGAATCATGAAATTGGCCTTTTTTACTCAGCATAATTCCATTGAGCTCCACCAAAGTGGTTGCATGTATCAATAGCTCACTCATGTTTATTTTTTTTTTTTTAAGTAAAGTTTATTTATTTATTTTGAGAGAGAGAAAGAGAAGCAGAGAGAGAGAGAAAGAATCCCAAGCAGGCTCCCATGCTGTCAGTGCAGAGCCTGATGCAGGGCTCCATCCTATGAACCATGAGATCATGACTGAGCTGAAACTAAGAGTCAGATGTTCAACTGACTGAACCACCCAGGCGCCCCTCATTTCTCTTTATTAATGAGTGATATTCTGTGAAATGGATGTAGTATACTTTGTTTATCCACTCACTCACTGAAGCGCATTTAGGGTTGTTTCCAGGTTTTAGCTACTATGAATAAAGCTACTATAAACTTTAACGTATATGTTTTTGTACGAACGTAAGTTTTATTTTCCTCAGAGTGTCCAGGAATAGGATTGCTGAGTTGTATGGTAAGTGCATGTTTAGTTTCAAAAGAAACTGCCAAACCATTTTCCAGAGTGTGGTGCCATTTTGCATTCCCACCAGTGATGCGAGTGATCCAGTTTCTCTGCATATTCTCCAGCTTTAGACATTTGTTCACTTTTAATTAGGATGTTTATTTTCTTATTGTTGAGTTGTTAGATTTTTAAAAATATTCTGGGTAGAAGATCTTTATCAGATTTATTTTGTAAATAGTTTCTCCCAGTCCGTGGTTTGTCTTTTCATTCTCTTAATAATATCTTTAACAGAGCAAAAGCTTTTGATTTTGATGAAGTATAATTTATCAATATTTTCACTTATTGATTGTACTTTTGGTATTTTATCTATGAATGATTATCTTATTCATGGTCACAAAGATTTTTTTCTGTTTTCTTCTAGAAGTTTTAGAGCTTTGGGTTTTAAAAATTTTTTTTTTCAATGTTTATTTATTTTTGGGACAGAGAGAGACAGGGCATGAACGGGGGAGGGACAGAGAGAGAGGGAGACACAGAATCGGAAACAGGCTCCAGGCTCTGAGCCATCAGCCCAGAGCCCGACGCGGGGCTCGAACTCACGGACCGCGAGATCGTGACCTGGCTGAAGTCGGACGCTTAACCGACTGCGCCACCCAGGCGCCCCTAGAGCTTTGGGTTTTATATGTATGTCTTTGACCCATTTTCAGTCACTTTTCGTATATAGTACAAGGTATGGATCAAAGATTCTTTTTTATGAATATTGAATTGCTTCAGTACCATATGTTGAAAGGCTATTCTTTCTCCATGGAATTGCCTTGCATTGTTAAAAAATCAATTGGTCATAGTTTTGAAGGTATATAGACTGTCTATTCTGCTCTCTTGGTCTATGTATGCTTTTGCAAATGGCACAGCTTTATATTGGGACTTGAAATCAGATAGTGTGAATCTCTCAACTTCATGCTTCTTTTAAAAAATGGTTGTGCCTATTCTAGTATTTTACCTTTCCATACGTGTTTTATAATCATCTTGTTAATATCTACCAAAAATCTTGCTATGGTTTTCATTGGGATTATAATGAATTTATAGGCCAATGTGAGAGAATTGACATCTTAACAATATTGAGTTCTAATCCATTTCGTATTTTTGTTGCCATCGTAAGTGGTTGTGCCAATTATCAATTTGTTTTCTATAGCCCAGGTTATATTTTTCAGCTCTTAATCCTCAGGGGCTAGGATGTTGTCTAGCATAGACTAAGCACTCAGTAAATATTTGTTGACCATTGGCCTTAATGGTAGAAAATTTGGGTTCTATTCCTGGCTCTCCTTCACTTACTATGATAGCTTGAGTAAGACACACAATGCTCCTGAGCTCATTTTACCTTTTACTGTTACATACTAGATAGCATGTAAACATATTTGAGCTCTATTTATTCTGTGAGTCTACAACTGAGCCAATTTGACATAGTTGCTAAAACAGATCTTCCCCCCTCCTATTCTGGGTGGCTTATCTGAGGTAGGCAGGAGAATTAAGGGGAAAAAATTAACTTACCAAAGTTTTTCTTAATGTACTCTATTGTTCAATTGAATTGAATACTCTTAGCATTAAATGTTTGAAACTTTGTTTTTTTTATTGAAGTATAATTAACATACAGTGTTCTATTATAAATGTTTGAAACTTTAAAAATGTGAATTTATTGAGATTGGTGGGTCGAGATGGAAGGAAAAAAAAAGTCATGGTGATACTTGCTCATACCTCCCTCCATTTCACAGTCTTGTAGGAGTATAATTTAGGGTGTGATATTCTCATAATCTGGGCATTTCTGCAAGGTGGATGTAACTGGCATTGAATGCTCTGATAATGATCACTCCTATGTGGTTGACTTAATTATACATAGTACTCTTTAAATTGAAAAGGAATCAGGTTGGCCTTATGGAATCATGCAAAATAGACAGTTGTGGCAACCAGAGCAATTCCACGTATATTCTCCCCTCCCTCATCCACCCCATCCATCAGCAGTGGTGCCTGTTTCATTACTTACTGGCCACTTATTGTCTGAGCTTGTTACAGCAGAAGAAGGGATTTCATTTTCATTGGCTCTTTACTCCCAAGACTAGTTCAGAGAAGTGGTGGCCTAATTATTATGGGCTTAAATATTTTATCTTACTTAGGGAGACAACATTTAATAATCTTGAATTTTAATGATTCTTGTGGTCAGGTCTTGCTGACCCATATGAAGTTATATCCTTTCGTGTACTCAAATGACTGCATTCTCAATTAAAACTTTTGAGTATAACTCTCATACTATTCCAAAGGGAAGATAATTGCAATTGTATTTTTTTTTAGAAAAAAAAGTAAAAAATTATCATGTTCACTACTAGTATTCCTACTCTACTTCTGCAGTTAGAGTTGTGTATCTACCACTCAACAGAAACTGTTCTTGCAAAAGTTTTTTGTAGCTCCATTTTGTTCTTCCTTTACTCTTAGATTTGTCTGAGTTACTTAAAACCTCTGACCACCATTGCTGTTGGTGTTTTCTCCTCCTTTTGCTTCCATAACACATCTTTATGTTACTTCTTTTACCTCTCTGGTTACTGTTTTCTTCCTCCATTGAAAGTTTTGCCAGACGTGGAGTGGCTTTGCAGTTATGGAAGATGCAGCAGTGACCTGGAGTAACTGTCAATCAGAGACCAGTTGGGGGCAGTCGTGGCAGATGTCAGAGGCCCAAGTGACAATGAAGACCACCCCAATGCCTTGGCATTATGCAGCCCTTCTGGGACCAAGGGCACAAATGTAGAAGAAATAGAAAAGGACCTGAATTGACTGATGTTAATTTTTCATATCCAGAAGAATGAAAGTTCAAAATGGAAATTAGATTCAACTGTAGAAATAGTTATATCTTGGCAAATCTCAATTTGTGGCCTGAGATTCAAGTTTACCAACATATAGCACTTTCAAATGGTTCTGTCTTATATGTCATTTGACCCTGATAATATTATGACGAAGACAAATAAATTACAGTTGCTTTCCATTCAGAGTTAAATGAATTCCATGCAATCCAATAGCATTAAGGCAAGAATTGGATTTCAGGGCCTCAGCTCCACAATGCCTTGCTCTTTCAACTAGGTCACATAACCTTAGGAGTTGACTGGTTATTTAATAATTGCAGAAAAAAATTAATGATCCATCATCAATGAGACTAGTGTCAAGTCAGATCCAGAAGGAAAGAAGTGCTATCCAGTAGCAATAGAAACTATGTTTATATGAAATACTTATAAGTCAAACTAGTTGACACAGCCATCAATAGAAGTGACTACTATGAGATATAAACTGAGCCATTCTACTTTGTCATTTTAGTGTCCAATAATGATTGCTTCAGACTTCAGAGTAGAGAAATAGCATTGTAGGGTTGGATTTAACCTCTTGCGAAGTTCTTTTATTTTGCAGGAAAGAAAACAAGGTTATGACTTTTTCAGGGTTGTATAGCCGGTTATAGTGATAGAAACAGTGAGCACCCAGGTTTAAGATTCATTAAGGTTTTCATTTTCCCTTGCACTATTTTACTTTGAGAAAACTAAAATGGTAGGATTTTTACTGTTTTGGATGAGCTGTAGAGGCTGAAGGAGTGTTAAGACATTCAAAGGAAGTCAGATTTTCTTTGTTCCGTGCTTCCTAGGCTAGATGTTCCTTCCTACCCATTACTAGAGTATTTCAGTAAGCCTATTAGAGGGTATTTGTGTTATCAAGGCAATAACCTTTCCTTGGAAAATATGAATATTTTTAGCTCCTGAAAGTAGAGTTTGTTTCAGAGAGTATTTGCTTAGGATGTGGTAGGTGGTGAATATAACTTTAGTCCATTAACTTCTATCTTTCATCATCATTTTCAAATAATTCTCTTTAAAAGACTTGAAGGTCTTGCAATTTTTGCCAGTCCTATGAGACACCCAGGTCTTAGACCCATGTGTTACTCTGCTGTGGGATGGTTATGTAAATTGCTGCACTTCCTGTTTGCTTATTACTCTTTATTTTTTTCCTTTTCCTAGTGCTTTTCATGATTTTTTATCTCAACTTCAATTACCTCTTCCTGTTTCTCCTCATCACCACCCCTGACAAATTGGGGAGTAAGTATACTTTGTTCCAAACAAGGATACTGTCTTAATTTATCAACCATGTGGTCAATTAATTAGCCTAAATTCTTGAACACCTGTCAAGTCTTGCTGAGTTGGCAGGTTCTTTTCCTTCCTTATTTTCATTTTATGCTTTCTCTTTTTGACTAGTCATTTGGTTAAGTTCCAGTGATGAATAATGTGGTTTTGCTGCAGGTTAGAATGTTTTTAAATTGAAATCTGACCCTGTAGTCTCTTTCTGTGTCATATGAAAACAGATTTAACCACATTTAGTCTACCTTTACCTAATCTACATAATTTCCCAAGATTCGGTGTCAATTATTGAAGTGTTGTTAAGGGTTTGGATTCTGGCTGTTATTTCTGAAGCCTGGGCACTTATCAGCCCTAAATGAGGCTACTGCATTAGCCTCCTAACTGGTGTTTTAAGTCTTTTTATGTGTAAGGACTATATATATCCCTAACCCTTCAAGTTTCATATACTCTGGCCGCATGAAGACACTTGATGTTCCCCAAGTATGTCTCGTGCCTTCTTTTGCTTATTCTATCTACATAAAATGCCCATATCCTTTTCTACCCATTGAACATTAGATTCCCAGCTATATAACAAGGTTCAACTGAAAAGTCATCTCCTCTATGAAATTTTGCTAACTCCTGCTATCTTAGATTGGGTTTCTGAGAAGCAGAGCCCAAGGCAGGGATTTAGGTGCACTTGATTTTTTAGGTGGAAACTTTGAGTGAGGAAAGCAGGACAGAAAAAGAGAAAGCAAGGTTGTTATCTTAGGAAAAGTTTGCCTTGGCCTAGTCCACTGGTGGTGGGGTAGGTGCCTCTAGAGCATTAAACATACTACAAAGTTTTCCCTCCACAATGTTGGTGGGGCCAGCCAGTCTTTTGTACCCCTATATTGATTAGTCATTAACTATCGGCTGTCTTGGGGGTTAGTGACTATTTCCTGTGACTGCCATCAACAGAGGGTAACTCTCTTGAGTAAGGGGCATTTGTGAGCTCTTAATAGTCAACACTATCAGCACCCAGGACCCAGTAAATATGATATGGAGGTGCCCCAATAGCATCTAAAACATATTCTAAATTAGACTTTTCTCACCCCTCCTCTGTGCTTATACTTTATATAATTGTAGTTTGTGTATCTCTTATCAACTATCCCATTCTTCTTTAATCTTTGGAAAATTAGAAATATTCAAAGGCACCCAGAATAGTTTGTTCTTATGTTAATGCAGCATCCAGTGATTTCAACAGTAAAATTATAGCTCACCTTTAAAAAATGCCTTTGACAAGGGAAATAAAAGCAAACGTGAACTATTGGGACTTTATCAAAATAAAAAGCTTCTGCACTGTGGAGGGAAAAATTAACAAAACTAAAAGGCAGCCTATGGAATGGGAGAAGATATTTGCAAACAACATATCTGATAAAGGGTTAGTATCCAAAATCCATAAACAACTTATCAAATTCAATACCCAAAAAACAAATAACCCAGTTAAGAAGTGGGCAGAAGACATGAATAGACACTTTTCCAAAGAAGACATCCAGATAGCTAACAGACACATAAAAAGATGCTCAGCATCACTCATCATCAGGGAAATACAAATAAAAATCATGATGAGATACCACCTCATACCTATCAGAATGGCTAAAATTAACAACACAAGAGACAACAGGTGTTGGTGAGAATGCAGAGAAAGGGGAACCCTCTTGCACAGTTGGTGGGAATGCAACCTTGTGCAGCCACTCTGAAGAACAGTATGGAAGTTCCTCAAGAAACTAAAAATAGAACTACCGTATGATATAGCAATTGCACTATTAGGTATTTACCCAAAGGATATAAAAATACAGACTCAAAGGGGGCACATGCACCCCACTGTTTATAGCAGCATTACCAATAATAGCCAAATTATGGAGAGAGCCCAACTGTCCATTGCCTGATGAATGGATAAAGAATATGTGTGGTGTGTGTGTGTGTGTGTGTGTGTGTGTGTGTGTGTGTGTGTGATGGAATGTTACTCAGCCATCAAAAAGAATGAAATCTTGCCATTTGCAATGACATGGGTGAAGCTAGAATGTATTTATGCTAAGCAAAATAAATCAGAGACACACAAATACCATATGTAGATTTAAGATTTACATATGATTTAACCCATATGTAGAATTTAAGAAACAACAGATGAACATAAGGGAAGAGGCGGTAAGAGAAGAGAGGAAAACAAACCACAAGAGAGTCTTAATGATAAAGAACAAACTATGGGTTGATGGAGAGAGGAGGGTGGGAGATGTGCTAGATAAATAATGGATACCACGGAGGGCACTTGTTGCAATGAGTCCTGGGTGTTGCATGAAAGTGATGAATCACTGAATTCTACTCCTGAAACCAATATTTCACTGTATGTTAACTACAGTTTAAATTTAAAAATACCTTGGACTGTTTCAGTTTGTAATGCGAATATGAAAAAAAGGTAACCTTTTAAGGTTTATGACACTTGGGTTAAGGATATGAACTAGCAATTCATAAAAAATAATAGAAAAATCCTATAAGCATATGAAAAAACCAATAGCTTCATGATAATCATAGTAATACAATAAAAATTAAGATACAAAAAACACTCAAAATTGGCATCTAGTACAAATGATCCGAGTACCCACTGTTGGTATGGATGTGGGTGAATAGATAACTCTTATACATTATTTATGGGAGTTTACATTGGCACAGTCTTTTTTGTTGTTGTTGTTGTTGTTTTTTGTTTTTGTTTTTGTTTTGGAGGAGATATGTATATCTAAATTATATCTAAATGTATGTCTAAAGTACACGACCTTTGATACAGTGATTTTAAATTTTGGACTTCAATCTAAAGAAATGATTGAAAGGTACCCAAAGAAAAGATTTTAATGAGTAAGATCTTCATTTCAGTACCACTTATAATAGTGAAAATTTACAAAAATATGTCTAAAAATCAGTGATTGATTAATTTTAAAATACTTAAATGCTAAGAATCTAGCCTCTGAAATGATATAACTACGTTTATTGACATAGGAAGATACTCATGTTACATTGTTTAAAAAGCAGGTTATTAACAATAGAGAACTGCCTTCTATCATTTAGATATGACTCCCTGGCACTATAGCAGAACAACAGACTAGATAAAGGAAGAATATGGATATGTATCTTATAGCAGCTATGTTATATTTGCCAATTATTTAACTGCTCTGATAATTAATATTATCAACGGCAAAACAGTAGTAGAAATAGTACTATGCACTTGGCAGAAATGTAAGAATTGGAAAAATGTTTTTAAATGCCTAGCATAATACTTGGGGCTTAGCAAACTTTTAGTAAATGCTAAGAGCCATCACTACTCTCCAATTCTATGCCTATCAATTAAAAAGGAGGCACACCTACATGTAGAACAATATGAAGGTGATTGTGGAATGAGGTCTATTTGATACATACACATTTTTTTCAAATTTTTTAAATAATTTATTTATTTTTTAATTTACATCCAAGTTATTTAGCATATAGTGCAACAATGATCTCAGGAGTAGATTCCTTAGTTCCCCTTACCCATTTAGCCCATCCCTCCTCCCACAACCTCTTCAGTAACCCCCTGTTCATTCTCCATATTTCAGAGTCTCTTATGTTTTGTCCCCCTCCCTGTTTTTATATTATTTTTGCTTCCTTTCCCGTATGTTCATCTGTTTTGTATCTTGTAAGTCCTCATATGAGTGAAGTCATATGATATTTGTCTTTCTCTGACTGACAAATTTTGCTTAGCATAATACCATCTAGTTCCATCCGTGTAGTTGCAAATGGCAAGGTTTCATTCTTTTTGATTGCCGAGTAATACTCCATTGTATTTATACACCACATCTTCTTTATCCATTCATCCATCGGTGGACATTTGGGCTCTTTCCATACTTTGGCTATTGTTGATAGTGCTGCTATAAACATTGGGGTGCAGACACATACATATTTTCTTTGCAATGCATATCAGGCTAAATCAAAGACTCATAGAATGTTTATGGTAGAAGAGATCTTTAAAGTCAACTTGGCTAACACTCTCAAATTATGAACAAGACTCAGAAAGTTTGGAGGATTTCTGCAAGATCCCTCATTGTCAGAGCTAGGAGCAAATTCAGATCTTCAGATTCCCATCTGCATTCTCTCTGCTTTAACACAAATGCCTCCACAGAAAAAAAAGAAGCTTTCAAAGATGCACAATGAGGGGTGCTCAGGGCACTGGGACTCTTTCTCTATACAATTCCTGAACTCTTTTGTCCTGTGCACAATTGAATGTTTCTTATTTTCATTTGTCCAGGACTCCTTTCATCTCTTCTCTTTATTCTTTGGTGAATTCTTCCTTTTACTGTAATCCTGGAGGAGCCACCAGTAACATTATCCTGCACCTCCTGGCCACAAAGAATTGGGGCTATTCTAAGTCTGGCCATCCACAGCACCCCATCTCCCTTATCACACCTCTAAGGCACATGAGCTAAGCAAGGTCAGTAAGAATCCTTCTATGAATTTTTAGTTGGAGAGAGAGAAGCTCTCTCTTGACAGGAAAGAGAAGCTCCACCTTTCCTTCCAGAATGCTAAGTTGGGATGCCATATGCTTGCATTTGTCTGTGCCATGTTCTCCTCTTACTCTACCAAAAGGACAAGATCCAGATATGGTCGAATAGAATGAATGAGACACACAGAGAAGAAAATCCCAGAAATGGTGCAAGGAAGTCTAGATAGTACCATAGGAGTTAATGACATCCCTGAATCTAGTTACAATGAATACTTTTCCCATTCATGGACCAAGTTCTTTCTCTTGTTCCCTTTCCTTATTTTTTCCTCATTCTCTTTCTCCTCTCTCAGTTCTAAAATTGTGTTGAGTTGATGTTTTACCATTGAAAGCAACAAATCTGTTCACACCACATCGCTTATTCTGGCCTTCAGTAACTCCCATCTATGTTTTTAAGACATCACACCCATTCCCTTCTCTATCCTCAGTTATTAGCCAGAACAGAGGAGGCATCCTGCATCCCTAGATTTCCTCCTGTCTTTGTCTTTCAGTTGCTCATGCTGTGGTGAGATGAGCTATTTGGAGGTGAGACTGAAAATCTATCAGAGGAGATGTCTCTGATTTTCATCTTTTCCTCGTGAACAGAAGTAGAGATTTTAGAGGTAAGTGAATGTAACCCTGTCATTTTACCAATGAGAAATCAATGTTTTGGAAGCATTTCCTGAGGTGAAATGTAGCGCTTGATTCAAGTATCTACAAATTTATGGTCCAGGGATTTTTCCTCACTGCAGCCTGTCCCTCCAACCTCACTGGGGTGATTTTCCTCTCCTGGAAACTTGTGAAAGATCCCTATTTCCTTGGTTCTGATGAGTGAAAGGAGAGCTTAGATCACGTTTGGAAAATGGACCCATCCCTCTACAGTAATAAATTTAACCTAATTGCATGAATGCTAAATTCTGTAAAATTAATGTGAATAAGTGTGGGGTCTTTCACAAAGTCTGTTGTAGTTTCCTATGTCAGTTTATCCAAAAATATTCAAAGATAGAATGTTCTGTGTCTTTTTACGATTCCAAAACTAACCATCTTTGTCAACTTCTGAATGGCTATAATAACATGACTATTTCTGATATCATTTCTAACATAAACATTAGTGTTGTGTTTAATTTTGCTTGTCATCAACAACCAATAAGATAGATCACAAGTCTGAAAAATGCATTAAAAATTTTTTTAATGTTTCTTTTTGAGAGTGAGGCAGACAGAGCATGAGCAGCGGAGGGGCAGAAAGGGAGACACAGAATCTGAAGCAGGCTCTAGGCTCTGAGCTGTCAGCATAGAGCCCTCTGCAGGGCTTGAACTCATGAACCAGGAGATCGTGACTTGAGCCAAAGTCAGATGCTTACCTGACTGAGCCAGCCAGGTGCCCCCCAAAAAGTGTATTTTAAAAATAACAAAGTTAATTTGTTAACAGCATTAGAAGATTTCAAATCCACCACAAAATCTTTGTTAGGAGCCATACGGAGATGTACCTCACTATTTTCATTAACTTTTTTTTATTAAGTTATAATTGACATATGACAATATATTAGTTTGGGATATACAACATAATGATTCTATATTTGTATATACTGAAATGATCACCACAATGAGTATAGTTTCCTCCTGCCACTACATGGTTACATAACATGCAATATAATGTTATTGACAATAGTCACCATGTTGTACATTCTATCCCTAAAGACTTATTTTATGACTGACAGTTTATATCTCCT
Organism: Puma concolor; assembly: GCF_028749965.1. Taxonomy (NCBI): domain Eukaryota; kingdom Metazoa; phylum Chordata; class Mammalia; order Carnivora; family Felidae; genus Puma; species Puma concolor. Next base: position 22,418,881 of record NC_141675.1, read on the forward strand.
ACCCCCTTCTTCCATTTTCCCACTCCTCAAACTCTCCCACCCATAACCATCAAATTTGTTCTCTGCATCCATGAGTTTGGTTTTCTTTTCTTTTCTTTTTGTTTTGTTTTTTAGATTCCACATATACATGAAATCACATGGTATTTTACTCAACATAGTATTCTCAAGGTCCATCCATGCTGTCACGTCTTTATCCATCCATCCATCATTCATCCATCCATATAGACACTTAGGTTGTTTCTATATCTTGGCTGTTTTGAATAATGCTGCAGTGAACATAAAGGTGCATATACCTTTCCAAATTAGTGTTTTCAATTCCTTCAGATAAATACCCAGAAGTGGAATTGCTGGATCATATGGTAGTTCTACTTTTTAAAAAAATTTTTGTAATGTTTATTTATTTTTGAGACAGACAGAGCATGAACAGGAGAGGGGCATAGAGAGAGGGAAAACTAGAAGCAGGCTCCAGGATCTGAGCTGTCAGCACAGAGCCTGACGCAGGGCTCAAACTCACATACCGTGAGATCATGACCTGAGCCAAAGTTGGACGCTTAACTGACTGAACTACCCAGGTGCCCCTCTACTTTTGTTTTTGTTTTTGTTTTTGTTTGTTTGTTTTCTTGTTTTTTAGAAACCTCCATACTGTTTTCCATAGTGGCTGCAGCAATTTACAATCCCATCAACAATGTATGAAGGTTCCCTTTCTTCCACATCCTTGCCAGCACTTGTTATTTCTTGTCTTTTTGGTAGTAGTAATTCAGACTGGTGTGAGGTGATATCATGTTGTGGTTTTTATTTGCATTTTCCTGATGATTAATGATGTTGAGCATCCTTTCATGTGTCTTTTGGCCATTTGCACTTTGGAAAAATGTTTATTCACATCCTCTGCCCATTAAACAATTTGTTTAAATGTTTATTTATGAGAGAGAGAGAGAGAGAGAGAGAGAGAGAGAGAGAGAGATTGAGAGATTGAGAGCAGGGGAGAGGCAGAGAGACAGGGAGACACAGAATCAGAAGCAGGCTCCAGGCTCTGAGCTGACAGTACAGAGCCTGATGTGGGGCTCAAACTCATGAACTGTGAGATAATGACCTCAGCTGTAGTTGGATGTTTAACTGACTGAACCACGCAGGTGCCCATCCTCTGCCCATTTTTTAATCAATTGTTTGGTTTGTGTTATTGAGTTGTAGAAGTCTTTATATATTTTAGTTATTAACCCCTTATTGGATTTTGATTTGTAAACATGTTCCTTCATTCAGTAGGTTGCCTTTCAGTTTCATACTCCTGTGGTCAGAAAAGATTCTTGGTATGATCTCAGTCATTTTAGATTTATTGAGACTTGTTTTGTGACCTAACGTGTGATATATCCTGGAGAGTATTACATGTACACTTGAGAAGAATGCATATTCTTGTTGTTTTTTTTTTTTTGAACGAAATGGTCTGTAAGTGTCTGTTCAGTCCATCTGCTCTAACATGTCATTTAAGACTGATGTTTCCTTATTGATTTTCTGTCTAGATAATCTATTCATTGATGTAAGGGGGGTATTAAAGTTCTGTACTATTATTGCAGTGCTGCAGTTTCTTTTTTTTTTTTTTTAATATATGAAATTTATTGTCAAATTGGTTTCCATACAACACCCAGTGCTCATCCCAAAAGGTGCCCTCCTCAATACCCATCACCCACCCTCTCCTCCCTCCCACCCCCCATCAACCCTCAGTTTGCTCTCAGTTCTCAACAGTCTCTTATGCTTTGGCTCTCTCCCACTCTAACCTCTTTATTTTTTTTTTTTCCTTCCCCTCCCCCATGGGTTCCTGTTAAGTTTCTCAGGATCCACATAAGAGTGAAAACATATGGTATCTGTCTTTCTCTGTATGGCTTATTTCACTTAGCATCACACTCTCCAGTTCCATCCACGTTGCTACAAAAGGCCATATTTCATTTTTTCTCATTGCCACGTAGTATTCCATTGTGTATATAAACCACAATTTCTTTATCCATTCATCAGTTGATGGACATTTAGGCTCTTTCCATAATTTGGCTATTGTTGAGAGTGCTGCTAAGAACATTGGGGTACAAGTGCCCCTATGCATCAGTACTCCTGTATCCCTTGGATAAATTCCTAGCAGTGCTATTGCTGGGTCATAGGGTAGGTCTATTTTTAATTTTCTGAGGAACCTCCACACTGCTTTCCAGAGCGGCTGCACCAATTTGCATTCCCACCAACAGTGCAAGAGGGTTCCCGTTTCTCCACATCCTCTCCAGCATCTATAGTCTCCTGATTTGTTGATTTTGGCCACTCTGACTGGCGTGAGGTGATATCTGAGTGTGGTTTTGATTTGTATTTCCCTGATAAGGAGCGACGTTGAACATCTTTTCATGTGCCTGTTGGCCATCCGGATGTCTTCTTTAGAGAAGTGTCTATTCATGTTTTCTGCCCATTTCTTCACTGGGTTATTTGCTTTTCGGGTGTGGAGTTTGGTGAGCTCTTTATAGATTTTGGATACTAGCCCTTTGTCCGATATGTCATTTGCAAATATCTTTTCCCATTCCGTTGGTTGCCTTTTAGTTTTGTTGGTTGTTTCCTTTGCTGTGCAGAAGCTTTTATCTTCATAAGGTCCCAGTAATTCACTTTTGCTTTTAATTCCCTTGCCTTTGGGGATGTGTCGAGTAAGAGATTGCTACGGCTGAGGTCAGAGAGGTCTTTTCCTGCTTTCTCCTCTAAGGTTTTGATGGTTTCCTGTCTCACATTCAGGTCCTTTATCCATTTTGAGTTTATTTTTGTGAATGGTGTGAGAAAGTGGTCTAGTTTCAACCTTCTGCATGTTGCTGTCCAGTTCTCCCAGCACCATTTGTTAAAGAGACTGTCTTTTTCCATTGGATGTTCTTTCCTGCTTTGTCAAAGATGAGTTGGCCATACGTTTGTGGGTCTAGTTCTGGGGTTTCTATTCTATTCCATCGGTCTATGTGTCTGTTTTTGTGCCAATACCATGCTGTCTTGATGATGACAGCTTTGTAGTAGAGGCTAAAGTCTGGGATTGTGATGCCTCCTGCTTTGGTCTTCTTCTTCAAAATTCCTTTGGCTATTTGGGGCCTTTTGTGGTTCCATATGAATTTTAGGATTGCTTTTTCTAGTTTCGAGAAGAATGCTGGTGCAATTTTGATTGGGATTGCATTGAATGTGTAGATAGCTTTGGGTAGTATTGACATTTTGACAATATTTATTCTTCCAATCCATGAGCAGGGAATGTCTTTCCATTTCTTTAAATCTTCTTCAATTACCTTCATAAGTTTTCTATAGTTTTCAGCATACAGATCTTTTACATCTTTAGTTAGATTTATTCCTAGGTATTTTATGCTTCTTGGTGCAATTGTGAATGGGATCAGTTTCTTTATTTGTCTTTCTGTTGCTTCATTGTTAGTGTATAAGAATGCAACTGATTTCTGTACATTGATTTTGTATCCTGCAACTTTGCTGAATTCATGTATCAGTTCTAGCAGACTTTTGGTGGAGTCTATCGGATTTTCCATGTATAATACCATGTCATCTGCAAAAAGCGAAAGCTTGACTTCATCTTTGCCAATTTTGATGCCTTTGATTTCCTTTTGTTGTCTGATTGCTGATGCTAGAACTTCCAGCACTATGTTAAACAACAGCGGCGAGAGTGGGCATCCCTGTCGTGTTCCTGATCTCAGGGAAAAAGCTGTCAGTTTTTCCCCGTTGAGGATGATGTTAGCTGTGGGCTTTTCATAAATGGCTTCTATGATCTTTAAGTATGTTCCTTCTATCCCGACTTTCTCAAGGGTTTTTATTAAGAAAGGGTGCTGGATTTTGTCAAAGGCCTTTTCTGCATCGATTGACAGGATCATATGGTTCTTCTCTTTTTTTTTGTTAATGTGATGTATCACGTTGATTGATTTGCGAATGTTGAACCAGCCCTGCATCCCAGGAATGAATCCCACTTGATCATGGTGAATAATTCTTTTTATATGCCGTTGAATTCGATTTGCTAGTATCTTATTGAGAATTTTTGCATCCATATTCATCAGGGATATTGGCTTGTAGTTCTCTTTTTTTACTGGGTCTCTGTCTGGTTTAGGAATCAAAGTAATACTGGCTTCATAGAATGAGTCTGGAATTTTTCCTTCCCCTTCTATTTCTTGGAATAGCTTGAGAAGGATAGGTATTATCTCTGCTTTAAACGTCTGGTAGAACTCCCCTGGGAAGCCATCTGGTCCTGGACTCTTATTTGTTGGGAGATTTTTGATAACCAATTCAATTTCTTCGCTGGTTATGGGCCTGTTCAAGCTTTCTATTTCCTCCTGATTGAGTTTTGGAAGAGTGTGGGTGTTTAGGAATTTGTCCATTTCTTCCAGGTTGTCCAATTTGATGGCATATAATTTTTCATAGTATTCCCTGATAATTGTTTGTATCTCTGAGGGATTGGTTGTAATAATTCCATTTTCATTCATGATTGTATCTATTTGGGTCATCTCCCTTTTCTTTTTGAGAAGCCTGGCTAGAGGTTTGTCAATTTTGTTTATTTTTTCAAAAAACCAACTCTTGGTTTCGTTGATCTGCTCTACAGTTTTTTTAGATTCTATATTGTTTATTTCTGCTCTGATCTTTATTATTTCTCTTCTTCTGCTGGGTTTAGGCTGCCTTTGCTGTTCTGCTTCTATTTCCTTTAGGTGTGCTGTTAGATTTTGTATTTGGGATTTTTCTTGTTTCTTGAGATAGGCCTGGATTGCAATGTATTTTCCTCTCAGGACAGCCTTCGCTGCGTCCCAAAGCGTTTGGATTGTTGTATTTTCATTTTCGTTTGTTTCCATATATTTTTTAATTTCTTCTCTAATTGCCTGGTTGACCCACTCATTCGTTAGTAGGGTGTTCTTTAACCTCCATGCTTTTGGAGGTTTTCCAGACTTTTTTCTGTGGTTGATTTCAAGCTTCATAGCATTGTGGTCTGAAAGTATGCATGGTATAATTTCAAAACTTGTATACTTATGAAGGGCTGTTTTGTGACCCAGTATATGATCTATCTTGGAGAATGTTCCATGTGCACTCGAGAAGAAAGTATATTCTGTTGCTTTGGGATGCAGAGTTCTAAATATATCTGTCAAGTCCATCTGATCCAATGTCTCATTCAGGGCCCTTGTTTCTTTATTGGCCGTGTGTCTAGATGATCTATCCATTTCTGTAAGTGGGGTGTTAAAGTCCCCTGCAATTACCACATTCTTCTCAATAAGGTTGCTTATGTTTATGAGTAATTGTTTTATATATTTGGGCGCTCCGGTATTCGGTGCATAGACATTTATAATTGTTAGCTCTTCCTGATGGATAGACCCTGTCACTATTATATAATGTCCTTCTTCATCTCTTGTTACAGCCTTTAATTTAAAGTCTAGTTTGTCTGATATAAGTATGGCTACTCCAGCTTTCTTTTGGCTTCCAGTAGCATGATAAATAGTTCTCCATCCCCTCACTCTCAATCTAAAGGTGTCCTCAGGTCTAAAATGAGTCTCTTGTAGACAGCAAATAGATGGGTCTTGTTTTTTTATCCATTCTGATACCCTATGTCTTTTGGTTGGCGCATTTAATCCATTTACATTCAGTGTTATTATAGAAAGATATGGGTTTAGAGTCATTGTGATGTCTGTATGTTTTATGCTTGTAGTGATGTCTCTGGTACTTTGTCTCACAGGGTCCCCCTTAGGATCTCTTGGAGGGCTGGTTTAGTGGTGACAAATTCCTTCAGTTTTTGTTTGTTTGGGAAGACCTTTCTCTCTCCTTCTATTCTAAATGACAGACTTGCTGGATAAAGGATTCTCAGCTGCATATTTTTTCTGTCTAGCACACTGAAGATCTCGTGCCAATTCTTTCTGGCCTGCCAAGTTTCAAAAGAGAGATCAGTCACGAGTCTTATAGGTCTCCCTTTATATATGAGGGCACGTTTATCCCTTGCTGCTTTCAGAATTTTCTCTTTATCCTTGTATTTTGCCAGTTTCACTATGATATGTCATGCAGAAGATCGATTCAAGTTACGTCTGAAGGGAGTTCTCTGTGCCTCTTGGATTTCAATGCCTTTTTCCTTCCCCAGTTCAGGGAAGTTCTCAGCTATGATTTCTTCAAGTACCCCTTCAGCACCTTTCCCTCTCTCTTCCTCCTCTGGGATACCAATTATGCGTATATTATTTCTTTTTAGTGTATCACTTAGTTCTCTAATTTTCCCCTCATACTCCTGGATTTTTTTATCTCTCTTTTTCTCAGCTTCCTCTTTTTCCATAACTTTATCTTCTAGTTCACCTATTCTCTCCTCTGCCTCTTCAATCCGAGCCGTGGTGGTTTCCATTTTGTTATGCATTTCGTTTAAAGCGTTTTTCAGCTCCTCGTGACTGTTCCTTAGTCCCTTGATCTCTGTGGCAAGAGATTCTCTGCTGTCCTCTATACTGTTTTCAAGCCCAGCGATTAATTTTATGACTATTATTCTAAATTCACTTTCTGTTATATTATTAAATCCTTTTTGATCAGCTCATTAGCTGTTGTTATTTCCTGGAGATTCTTCTGAGGGGAATTCTTCCGCTTGGTCATTTTGGATAGTCCCTGGCGTGGTGAGGACCTGCAGGGCACTTCCCCTGTGCTGTGGTGTATAACTGGAGTTGGTGGGCGGAGCCGCAGTCAGACCTGATGTCTGCCCCCAGCCGACCGCTGGGGCCACAGTCAGACTGGTGCGTGCCTTCTCTTCCCCTCTCCTAGGGGCGGGATTCACTGTGGGGTGGGGTGGCCCGTCTGGGCTACTTGCACACTGCCAGGCTTGTGATGCTGGGGATCTGGCGTCTTAGCTGGGGTGGGTAGGCAAGGTGCACGGGGGCAGGAGGGGCAGGCTTAGCTCGCTTCTCCTTAGGTGATCCACTTCAGGGGGGGCCTGGCAGCGGGAGGGAGTCAGATCCGCTGCCGGAGGTTTGGCTCCGCAAAAGCACAGAGTTGGGTGTTTGCGAGGAGCGAGCAAGTTCCCTGGCAGGAACTGGTTCCCTTTGGGATTTTGGCTGGGGGATGGGCGGGGGAGATGGCGCTGGCGAGCGCCTTTGTTCCCCACCAAACTGAGCTCTGTCGTCTGGGGACTCAGCAGCTCTCCCTCCCTTTGTCCTCCAGCCTTCCCGCTTTCTGAGCAGAGCTGTTAACTTACAACCTCCCAGATGCTAAGTCGCGCTTGCTGTGGGAACACAGTCCGTCAGGCCCCTCCGCTTTTTGCAAGCCAGACTCGGGGGCTCTGCTTGGCCGGCGAGCCGCCCCTCCGCCCCGGCTCCCTCCCGCCAGTCCGTGGAGCGCGCACCGCCTCGCCGCCCTTCCTACCCTCTTCCGTGGGCCTCTGGTCTGCGCTTGGCTCCGGCGACTCCGTTCTGCTAATCCTCTGGCGGTTTTCTGGGTTATTTAGGCAGGTGTAGGTGGAATCTAAGTGATCAGCAGGACGCGCGGTGAGCCCAGCGTCCTCCTACGCCGCCATCTTCCCTCTCTCCTCCCTCAGTGCTGCAGTTTCTTCCATTAGGTCTGTTAATATTTGCTTTACATATTTAGATGTTTCTATGTTATGTTGGGTACATAAATATTTACAAATCTTGTATCTTCTTGCTTGATTTACCCCTTTGTCATTATGTGATGCTCATCTCTGTCTCTATCTATCTATCTATCTATCTATCTATCTATCTATCTATCTGTCTATCTACCTACCTATCTATCTATGTAAGTAATCTCTACCCTTAACGTGGGGCTTGAATTCAAGATCCCAAGATTAAGAGTTGTATGCTCTACTGACTGAGGAAGCCAGGCACCCCTCTTTGTCTTTTATTATAGTGTTGGTTTTAAAATCTATTTTATATGATATAGATATCATTATCCCAGTTTTCTTTTGGTTTCTATTTGCATAAAACATCTTTTTTCATCCCTTTACTTTCAGTCTGTGTGTGTCCTTACATCTGAAGTGGGTCTCTTGCAGGCAGCATATTGATGAGTCTTGTTTTTTTAATCCTTTCAGCCACTAGATGGCTATATGATTTTTGATCGAAAAATTCAGTGCATTTACATTTAAAGTAATTACAGATAGATATGTACTTACAGTAAAACCTTGAGTTGCAAGTAACTTGTTCTGCGAGTGTTCCTCAAGACAAGCAAACATTTCTAGTAAATTTTAACTTGATAAATGAGTGATGTCTTGCAATGCCAGTAGTATGTGATGCTGAATGTCATGTGATCGCAACTGAGCCAATGGTTCTTCTCTCTCTCTCTCACTGCAGGATTGTGGGTGATCAACTCCCAGGCTCAAAAGCTCAGTCTCAGGCTGTGGTGTTTGGCAGAGATCAGTGATTTCTCAGAATGTTGGAAGGTGCCTTCAATTGGCACTAGTGTATTTTTTTTGTCACTTCAAAGCACCTATGGACAGTCTTGCTTTTTTATACAAACGTAAGCTTAGGAATGCTTCGCTTCTTTCTAGGTCAGGCTGCCTGCAGATATAGGCCCTTTCCTCTGCTGCCTTATTGTCAGTTACATTAAATACAGTATATTACAAGAGTATTAATACTGTACTGTAGTCAACATCAGTGTGAACATATACAATACAGATTCCACTGAGGCAATAGACAGCAATGATTCTGTTAGTGATAGTGAAAATCGATCTACACAATAACACTCCTCTCTCTTGTCTCCCTCACACCAGCCACGAAGGTGTTCAAAGGTAAGTGCGGGTTAATTTATTTCTCTTTATATTTTGTATTTTCCATTATTTCGTATTATATCTAGTATGGTAATCATTTTTATATAAATATTTTTGGGTTGTGGAATGAATCATCTGAGTTTCCATTATTTCCTATGGGGAAATACATTTTGATATGCCAGTGCTTTGGATTACAAGCATGTTTCCAGAACAAATTATGCTCACAGACCAAGGTTTTACTGTATTTCCATTTTGTTAATTGTTTTCTGGCTGTTTGGTAGTTTTTCTCCATTCCTTTTTCTCTTATTTGTGGTTTGATGTCTTTGTTTAGTGTTATGTTTAGATTTCACGCTCATTATCTTTTGTGTATCTGTTATAGGTTTTTGCTTTGTGGTTACCATGAAGCTTACATATATCAGTCTATATATAGATACATCTGTATATCTGTGTGTGTGTGTGTATATATATATATATATATATATATATATATCTACCTAGATAGATATATCTGATATATCTATATAGATATATAGATACATATATCTATTTGAAGTTGATAGCAAGATAAGCTTGAACTCATTCTAAAACTCTATATATTTACTCCCACTTTCACATTTTATATATTTGATGCCACATTTTACATCTTTTTGTGTGTCCTTTAACTAATTGTAATCATAGCTATTTTTACTATTTTGTCTTTTAATCTTTATGCTAGCTTCATAAATGATTAGTCTACTACCTTTACTATATATTTACCTACACCAGTGAGATTTTTACTTTCATGTCTTCTCTTGTAACTAAGTAGTGCCCTTTGTTTTTGACTTAAAGAAATCAATCTAAATTAGCTAAATTTCTTGTAAAGCCAGTTTAGTGTGGTGAACTCTTGATTTTTGCTTGTCTGGAAAACTCTTCATCTCTCTTTCAATTCTGAATGATAACCTTGCCAAGTAGAGTATTCTTGGTTGGAAGTTTTTGTTTTCCATACTTTGACTACATTATGCCCCTCTTTTCTGGCCTGCAAAGTTTCTGCTGAAAAAGCAGCTGATAGTTTAATGGGGGTTTCCTTGTATGTAACACATTGTTTTTCCTCTTGCTGCTTTTAAGCTTCTTTATCTTTCACTTTTGGCCTTTTAATTATAATGTATCTTGATGTGCATCTCTTTGGGTTCACCTTATTTGGAACTTTTTGGGCTTTCTGGATCTGGATGTCTGTTTCCTTTCTCAGGTTAGGGAAATTTTTAGCTATTATTTCTTAAAATAAGTTATTTGTCCCTTTTTCTCTCTTCTTCTGGGACCTCTACAGTGCAAATGTTGTTCCACTTGATGTTGTTTCATCGTTGCTTAATTTTTCTTTATCTTTTTGCTGCTCTGTTTGGGTGAGTTCCATTTCCCTGTCTTCCATGTCACTGATCCTTTCTTCTGATTCATCTAGTCCACTGTTGAACCCCTTTAGTGTATTTTTTTTTTTTTTTTTTTTTTTTTTAGTTCAGCTCTATGACCTGTGTTTGGTACTTTCTTATATTTTCTATTTCTTCATTGAAGTTTTCTCTGTGTTCATATATTCTTCTCCCAAGATCAGTGAGAGTCTTTGTGATTATTACTTTGAACTCTTTGTCAGGTAAATTTCTTATCTCTCTTTCATTAAGGTCATTTCCTGGGGTTTTACCTTGTTGTTTCATTTGGAACGTATTCCTCTGCTTCTTCATTTTCTTTGACTCTCTATGTTGGTGTCTATGTATTAGATAAAATAGCTATTTCTCTCAGACTTGAAGGAGTGGTTGCAAGAAGACTGAGGGTGTTTTAGTTTGCTGTCTGTGCAGCGCCCTCAGTGGCAGCCTTCCAAGAACTGTCTCTCCAATTGTTTTACTTCTGTGGTTCAAGAAACAAAAGCCCTACTGGCTACCAGAACCAGATATTCAAGGGGATCTCCTGTGTGGACTGTGTATACCCCAAAACTTAGGTGGGTCTTCAGGAAAGCACCAGTCCAGGGCGTGCCCTCTCATTGGATTTAGTGGGGCAGGGCCATGGGAGAGTACAGGAGTGAGACGAGCGGCACTAACAAGGTATAGGGAGAGTATAAAAATGGTGCTGATGGAGACAGTTCCAACAGACCTCTGCCCTTGTGGAAGATGCTTTATGATCCAATGCCAATGAATTTTTTTTCGCATATGGTCTAGGCACTTTTTAAGCTGCTGCTTTACCCTGGGTCCCAGGGCAAGTGAGTCTGTATGTGAGCCCTTTAAGAGTGGAGTCTCAATTTTGTATAGCCTTCTTTGTCTCCTGGCATAAGCCCCATTGTTTTTAAAAGCCAGATGTCTTGAGGGCTCTTTGGTGGATGTCCCAAGAGTTGGGATGCCTGATGTAGGGCTCAAACTACTCACTCTTCAGGAATATGCTCTGTATATGTGAGGTCCCTCCTGCTTGTTGGAGATGGGGTTAATGGACAGACCATGTCTCTACATCTCCTACTCATCTTGATGTGGCCTTTTTATCCTTTGTCATGCAGGAGCTGTTTAGCTAGTTTTCTGAAAGAATTGTTCTATATGTAGCCGTAGCTTTAGTGTGTCCATGGGAGGAAGTGAGTTCAGTGTCTTCCTATGCTGCCATCTTGAACCTGCCCCTAAGCCTCACTCTTGTATCCAATATTTTACATATATTTGTTGACCTGGTGGAGACACATCAACAGCAGATTAATTGGCCACTCAAAGCTGGGAGGCAGTGTAGAAATTATGTTCTCATTCTTGGAAATAAATGGTTCTCTTATTCACATTTTTATGTACTGATTTCCAACATCATTAGCACTGTCTATTCTCATTCTTTGTCTAGTGCCCTTTTGGTTCCTTGCTTCATGAGGGGCAGGTCCAGTGGAAGAACTTTGGTGGGGAGGATAGGTAAGAGACTTAATCCTCTTTTTTTGTTAGCATGTCCATGTGGACAGGGAAGCCAAGTCAAAAGCCTCCATGTGAATTCCTGGGAAGTTTCTGAGGCAGGGAGCCAACAGCAAAATGACATTTTATTTCTTTCTAATGAAATCCTTTATTTTTTTAATCCCTAGAAAGGACAAAGATCATATCTTTGGTGTTTAGTTACAAACAACTTAGATGATTAGGCTTTCTACATTTTGGGAAAATACAGCTTTATGGTATGGGAAGAGTATTTACTTGGGAATGTGGAAACCTAGTCTGTTCTTAGATGCATATTAGCTGAATGACATAAGACAAGTTGATACTCCAGGTTTTGGGATTAGAGTACCTCAAAGTTCATGTATTGGTATGATGTTTCATGAGTATTCTATTATAGTTGGAAGTATGGGGCCCAGGCAAAGACATGACCCTGATGTTTCTACACAGACTGAGCAGGCTAAAGAATTTTTCCATGTGGCTACTTCCTCCATCTTCCACTTCTTTCCACTTGCTCCATCTTGTTTAAAGAAAACAAAAACTCAATACGATCCTGGAAGTACCTATAAAACTATTTTCATATGCTATTAGAGACAGTCTACTATTTTCATGATTTTTGATTGGAAAGATTATTTCTTTTTGAGACATTCTTTTTCCATTTCCAACAGTGGAATTTTAAAATTCTGTTCCTTGAAACAGTGCTAATAAATGTTACTCATAAAGAAGTTCTGTAATGACATTTAATAAACATTTAATTATATAGATTTAATAAACAGTATATCATGTAGTCCCCTAGCACTTGATTGTTCTTTGAATCCTAAAAATTCACTAAAGTTCTGCTATAGAGATCCCTGATTAATTTTGTTTAACACAGCATGATAGGCAGAATAATTGTCTCCAAGGATGTCCATGTTCTAATCTCCAGAACCTGTGAAAACATTGTTATATGGCAAGAGGAAATTAAAGTTGCAGATGGAATTAAGGTTGCTAGCCAGTTGACCTTGAAATGAGGAGATTATCCTGGATTATCTGAATGGGGCCAATATAATCGTAAGTCTTTAAAGGTGGAGGATAGAATGAGAGGAGTCAAATTTAGGTCAGAGAAAGAATTGACTGGCCATTGCTGGCTCTGAAGAGGGAAGGAGGTGACTTTCAGAAGCTAGAAAAGCCAAGAAAATGATACTACCCTAGATCCTCCAAAAAGAACACAACTCTATTGATACTTGATTTTAAACCATAGAAACCCTATTTGAACTTCTTGCTGCCAGAATTGTTAAAATAATAAATATGTGTTGTTTTAAGCCACCAAGTTTGTAGTAATTTGTTACAGCAGCAATAAGATACTAATACACACAGTGTTTTACAAAATCATCTGACCATAGAACACCTACTAATATCTCTTAGATCTTGTATCCAAATTTGGGACAATACGTGGGAGGTATGCTGGTCTCAGCCCTTCTTTATTCTCTAAAATGTCCCTATTCAATAGAACTTTCCACACTGATGGAAGTGGTTTGTATCTGTGCTATGGTAATCACTAGCTACTGGTAGTTACTGAGCACATGTATTGTGACTGGTGCAACTGAGAAAATGAAATGAAATGAAATTTTATTTCAATTAATTTAAATTTAAATAATTCCATGTGACTACTGGCTAAAATATTGGACAATACAGCTTTAGATCAAAGTTTTCAGATTCAGTTGCCTATAGAGGCCAGTGTATATAAATAAAAAAAGCTTACCAAATGTAAACAATATAGCAGTAGAAGAGTTATGGTGAATAGCACTGACTTTGGTTTCAGTGTTTCAGAGATCGACAATGGAATCTAGGAAGGGTGTTCTTCAGCGTGTGGGCCTTGGCTGTAAGGGAGAGAGCTACTCTGCTCCTGCCTGTCGTAACAATGAGGAAACAGATATTAATTACCAGAGAAGCAGGTAATCTGGGTTTTTATCTTAACTACTCTGATCTCTCAACGTTTCAGATAAAAGCAAACATAGCTATGGGGCACATCAGCCTGTAAAGTTCTAGTTTGGAAGCCCTGAAAGGAATGATACAGGAATTTTTCCTTTATTTTAATTCTGAGACCCTGGCCTAAGGAGAGATGTGTATATCAGCTGTTAAATAAAGTTGTGTAGACTGGGGTACTGCACAAGAACACACATATTGTGAGTCACCATTGACACAGCACACATGAAGAATGTAAGTAATTACTCAGATGACTTTTTGTCAGATAGCAGTAAACCTTTTTGTTCTAAAAAAACCCCAGTGCATTATGACAATTTTCCAATAGATGGAAGTAAATTGCCTTGAAGACAAGAATGTTTTCTTTGTTTTTATATTGCTGTATTTGGGCTAGTGGCAACTCTGATAAAGAGAGGTATGAGTTCAAGGGAGAATATCTAAGAAGGCTGCCTATCAGATAAAATTCAGCTTTATGAAACCATTGTTTGTAAACTCTGAGCTTTTTTTTTTTTCTTACACATTCATTAAAAGAAAAGATCTGTAACTTTCCCTAGAAGGTGCCCGACCAACTTATACCAGCTGGGTATTCCTGCTATGTTCTTCTCAGAGAGCACTCTATTTTGCATGTCACTGCTCTTCATTGCATTAACTTATTTAATTGATTTCTTTACTGTCCCAGTGCCTGCTAACACAGAAACCTCACATAGAATCTGCTCCATAGTTTCTTATTGAAGGAATATTTTTTCTCTTGTATATCCAGTACAGGTATCCTTTTTCTTTCTAGCTCTACCTGTTTTTTTTTTTCTTCCTCAATCTCTGTCTTTACCTCTCTCTATTCCCGTTTGTGTCAGTTTCTCACTTTCTGCCTTCATCGATCTGTCCTCACTTCTCTCATTGTCTCTTCGTCGCCTGCTGAATTGCTTCTGTCTCCCTCTAGTTCACTTTTTCTATTCTCTTTCACTTCTCACCCTGCTCACTCTTGCCAGCTCTGTCTTTGTCTGTTCCCCTAAGTGGGGCTTTAGAATCCAAAAAATTGAGACAGCAAAAGGTGTGACACATCAACTTTAATTTCCCAGTTGTTTCCTTATCAAGCAGTTTCAGGCTTCTCTTCTTTTCAAGATGAGGAAATATGTTGGAGAATGAGTGACAGGTGCTTTCAAATACAAAAATGCTTCTGAAAAGCATCAGGGTTAGGCCACTTAAAAAGTCATTGACCTTCAGCAGCAGGAGTCTCCTTTCCTCTTCCTGCTCTCTCTTTCTTTTATCTTAGAAAATAGGCTGGAAGCATCAAAGTGGAATTTCCTGCGGCAGATGATAGTCAAACACCTGCCTCTTTTAGTTTCCATGGAGTCCACTCTTCTTGGGTCAGAAGAAGTGGTGAGCCCAGCATTCAGAGAGATGAGTCTACCTCTCACATCACACCAACAGCGTCAGGGAAGACAGTTGGGCCAAGAAGGTGTAAATGAAGAAAGGAAACTGGCTGTGCTTTGCTTTCTTTCAGCATTGCTTTCAGACACTCAGCTGGGAAGATACTTTGCTTTAAATTGTTCTGGCCTGGGTTACATGGGCCAGTCACAGGTATTCAAGTGAAAGGCTTACTCACTTTCTCTTCAGAATGTTTCAGCAATTTTTTTTTTTTAAATTTTCAATTAAGCACCTATTATTCTGTGATCCAATGTATACTTGCTGGACTCAGATGTATGGCTGGCAGTGACAATAATAATTAGAAGGTCCCAGAGTCCCTTTTCTCTGATGAAGTAGAGGGCAATCAGCTAGTCATACCAATTGAACTTGATAGACTGTTTGCAGAAGGTGGGTGCACCAAAATCTTTTGCTTTTCCATATATTATAAAAGGAACTAGTTCAGGGGCCAGCTATAGGACTGCTTGTTTTAATCACAATTGAGTTCAGCAAGAGGGTTTCTCTGCTGGCCACTTGCTGAAACTGGCCTCAATGATTTCCTTCTAACCAGTCAAAAGGAATTCTTTCATATGAGTGAAATCATATATTTGTCTTTTTTTTTCTGACTGGTTTATTTCATATATATATATATATATATATATATACATATATATATACATATATATATATGTATATATATATGAACACACACACACACACACACATACACACACACCCCACATCTTCTTTTTCCATTCATTTATTGGCTGCTTCCATAACCTTGGAATTGTAAATAATGCTGCAATAGACATAGCGATGCATATATCTTTTTTCCCCCATCACATATACATTTTTTACTATTGGAGAAACTAGACTTTATTTTTTTTACTCTTAAAACTTTTTTAAGTTTTTATTCAAATGCCAGTTAGTTAACATACAATGTAATACTAGTTTCAAGTATAAAATATAGTGATTCAATACTTCCATACAACATTTTGTGCTCAATACAAGTGCACTCCTTAATCCTTATCACCTATTTCTGCCATTCTTTCCATCCACCTCCCCTCTGGTAACCATTAGTTTGTTCTCTGTAGTAAAGTGTCTGTTTCCTGGTTTGTCTGTCTCTTTTTTTCAGTTTGCTCATTTGTTTCATCTCTTAAATTCCACATATGAGTGAAATCATATGGATTTGTCTTTCTCTGACTTATCTCACTTAGCATTATATTCTCTAGCTCCACCCATGTCATTGCACATGGCAAGATTTCATTCCTTTTGATGGATGAGTAATATTCCATTATATATATATATATATATATATATATATATATATATATATATATATATATATATATCACACCCATCGACTGATTCTTTATATATTTTGGGCACTAATCCTTTATCAGATATGTCATTTGCAAATATCTTTTCCCATTTAGTAGGTTGTCTTTTAGTTTTGTTGATTATTTCCTTTGCTGTGCAGAAGCATTTTATTTTGATTTGTCCCAATAGTTTATTTTTGCTTTTGCTTCCCTTGCCTCAGAAGACATACGTAGAAAAATGTTGCTATGGCTGATATCACAGACATTACTGCCTGTGCTCTTTTCAAGGATTTTTATGGTTTCAGGTCTCACATTTAAGTCCTTAATCTATTTTGGGTTTGTTTTTGTGTATGGAGGACTTTTTCTTTAATTAAAAGTTTTGTTTTGACTTACATTTGATTGAGCAAGGCTCGAGATTCAGTAGGTAAGTACATATGCTCTCCCTTGCTCTTTCTGCTTCAACCTCACTGGCCATTTTTATTCCCTGGAATTCCTCCCATTTGTTCATGGTGTTTATTTTTTGTGGAATGCTCCTTCTTATCCTCTTCGACTACTTCAGTTCTGCTTGTCCTTCAGTTCTCCTCAGGTGTCACTCCCTTCAATAAACCCTCACTGGTTTTCTGACTATTATAACATTATGATAGCATTCCAAGTATAGGATTTCACCCATATTGGAAATATACCTCTCCTTTATATGTCCTAGTTGTGATTTAATGTTTCTTTCTGTGATTATTTGATTAATGTCTGTCTTCCCTACCAATCTAAGCAATGGACTTAGTATATGGTAAGCATTCAATAAATATTTGTTGAGTGAGTAAATAGATGAATGAAAAACAGGACCATAGCCCTGCAGTGTCATTACAGTGAATCAACTTAGCCAGGGTCTTTGTGATTATTTAATAATCACAGGGAACAACTTAGCAAGTTGGTACAGGCCAGCCAGGCCCAGAAAGAGAGACATCCCTGCAGTGGGACATGGATACTCCAAGGGTTATTAGAGGTAACTCTCTGGGAGGCAAAGAAAATAGAGAGGCTCAGAGAAAGAAAGGTCAATGGCTCTGGTGAAACCATTTGAATTCCTACTCACTGATAGGAATAGTTCTAGTTAGCTGCCACTGCTTGAGGGCTTCTAAGCATCTAGAGTTTTGTATATCCAATGTAGATTTTGAAAAGAAAGGGATTACAGCAGCGTGGAGTGCAAACCTCCCTGAGAGAGGTTCATAGAAACAGTGAAAATGGATCAAAGGTTTCTTTCATTCTAAATGCAGGGGCTAATAAATGCAGATGAAATGTCTTAGAGATTTCGATGAAAGAATGATGCAAAATTACAATGAAATTGAAAAATATTCATAAGAGAGTTGGGGGTCAAGTGTCCAGAGGCAGCAAGAGTGTGCAGTAATTGTGGCCCCAATAGCTGCATATTAATCAGACTATTCCTGTAAATAAAGTATTGAATAGAGATGGAGTCTCTCTTTGCTGTTAACTATTTTCTGAATCTGGTTTTTCAGTCTTCCCGTAGACAGTGTGATCTTCCCAGTATCCTTTCTGGCAACATTCCAATAAATTATTTTTCTGTTTGCCCAGAATCAATTCATATTGCTTGTAAATAAGAAATCTTGCCCTATGACAGTGACAGAAAAATCCAGGAAAAGGCTCTGTCTGGTGGACTCCATGAACAAACACCAGTCAAACCAAATGCAGTGTCCAAAGGTGGGAAATGGCCAAAGGTGGGAAAGTGGGAATGCTCTTGGCAGATCAGCAAGACCTCAGCATGCAGAAATTCCACAACAAACCCCTTGTGGTGCAAGGTTTCTTCTGTGGCATGATAATTTTTTTTGGAGATAAGTTTTCATGAGACCCACTAGAGTGTTGAAGTCCCAAAACTCCTGCTTCCCAAAGTTGAAAGTGATAATGAATTCAGTGGTTTTCAGTGGGGCAGTTTTACCCCCCCCAAGGGACATTTGCCAGTGTCTACAGACATTTTTGATGTCACAACTAAGGAAGAGGGTTGATACTGACCTATAGTGAATAGAGACCAAGGTTGTTGCAGAACATTCTATAACACACAGGAAAGCTCCCTATGACAGAGAATTATCTAGGCAAATTATCCGGTCAGTGTGTCAGTATTGAGAAATCCTGGTCTAAATAATGTGCTTGAAACTCTCTTGCTGCTGATTTTTTTTTTTTTTTAGTTCTTCATTATGTTTTTTTTTTTTTTTTACAGAACTATTCACTTTATTTTTTTTGAAGCTTTTATTTATTTTATTAATTTATGTCCAAGTTAGTTAGGATATAGCAACAATGATTTCAGGAGTCGGTTCCTTAATGTCCCTTACCCATTTAGCCTATCCCCCCTCCCACAACCCCTCCAGTAACTCTCTGTTTGTTCTCCATATTAAAGAGTCTCTTATGTTTTGTCCCCCTCCCTGTTTTTATATTATTTTTGCTTCCTTTCCTTGTGCTCATCTGTTTTGTGTCTTAAAGTCCTCATATGAGTGAAGTCATATGATATTTGTCTTTCCCTGACTGACTAATTTCACTTAGCTTAATACCCTCTAGTTCCATCCATGTAGTTGCAAATGGCAAGATTTCATTCTTTTTGATTGCCGAGTAGTATTTCGTTGTGTATATATACCACATATTCTTTTTCCATTCATCCATCGATGGACATTTGGGCTCTTTCCATATTTTGGCTATTATTGATAGTGCTGCTGTAAACATTGGGGTGCATGTGTCTCTTTGAAACAGCATACCTGTATCCCTTGGATAATACCTAGTAGTGCAATTGCTGGGTCGTAGGGTAGTTCTCTTTTTAATTTTTTGAGGAACCTCCATACTGTTTTCCAGAGCGGCTGCACCAGCTTGCATTCCCACCAGCAGTGCAAAAGAGATCCTCTTTCTCCGCATCCTAGCCAACATCTGTTGTTGCCTGAGTTGTTAATGTTAGCCATTCTGACAGGTTTGAGATGGTATCTCATTGTGGTTTTGATTGTTTTTCCCTGATGATGAGTGATGTTGAGCATTTTTTCATGTGTCGGTTGGCCATCTGGATGTCTTCTTTGGAGAAGTGTCCATTCATGTCTTTTGTCCATTTCTTCACTAGATTATTTGTTTTTTGGGTGTTGAGTTTGGTAAGTTCTTTATAGAAATTGGATACTAACCCTTTATCTGATATGTCATTTGCAAATATCTTCTCCCATTCCGTTGGTTGCCTTTTAGTTTTTCTGATTGTTTCCTTCACTGTGCGGAAGCTTTTTATTTTGATGAGGCCCCAATAACTTATTTTTGCTTCTGTTGCTCTTGCCTCCAGAGACATGTAGAATAAGAAGTTGCTGTGGCCGAGGTCAAAGAGGTTTTTGCCTGCTTTCTCCTCGAGGATTTTGATGGCTTCCTGTCTCACATTTAGGTCTTTCATCCATTTTGAAAACTCTCTTGCTTCTTAAGAAAATTTTGTATTGGAAGAAAAACCTTGTATTGGAAAATGTTAACTTTATATTTTGAGGTAGTATATAGGACTGCATTGTCGAGTAGAGTAGAAACTAGCTATTGAGCACCTGAAATAGGAATAGTCTGAATTGAGATATGCATATGTGAAATACACCCTGGGTTTCTTAGTGTGGAAAAAATGTAGAGTATCTCATAATAATTTAAAACTATTGTTTATGTGTCAAAATTATAATTTTGAAATATTGAATATAATAAGTTGTTAAATTAATTCTACCTACTTCATTTTACTTTTTTTCCCTGTCTGGTTACTAGAAAATTTAAGTTATATATGTGGCTCATCTTATATTTCCATTGGACAACACTACCTAGAAAAGGAGAAGCTAGTGAATTAGAGATTTGGAGAGAGAGATTCTGCTCATATTGAAAAGAACAAAAGCTAAAAAGAAATAATCTTTCATTTATTCTTTCATTTCTACACCCAGTAGACATTTTTGAACACATGTTATGTGCTAATGACTGCATATATTGAAAATAAGTATGTCTTCCTTTGTGAAGAACTCATAGTCTGTTGAAGAAGTGAGACAGTTAATAAAAGGGATTGCAGAAAAATTTGTATACTGCTGTGTATATATAGAGAAAAGTGTGATTAGCTACCTAGAGGAGTCAGGGAACATGCCTACAGAGAGGTGATGAAGTTTCATTAGGATCTTTCCTTCAACGTTTTTGAGTATTATCTGGAACTTACCACCTGGAATGTAATCTTCACCTCTCTCGGCTAGCTAACACCCTGCCTATCTTGAGCTGAATGACTGAACTCTCCTGGGAGAAGTATAGCCCAAAGTGATGCCTGGGGAGTTTGAACTTCTAAAGGTTTTGGTTTGTTGATCTGAATGGGTACTTCATAATATAGGTCTTCCCAGGGCTCTCCCATTCTATCTCCTGTAAATTACATGAAATACTGAAATAGAAGTACACAAATATGCTCATTAAGTGCAAGAATGACCATTCCAAAGGTCATTCAATTAAGTCCTGCTTGTAATTCTTTTTTGGATTTATAGGACAATGCAGTAACACACAGGCTTTATATTTTCTTCACTAAATGATCTAACTGTGGACTCTGTCCACTCTGGCCCTTTGCAGTTCATGTTCTTTTTGCACTTTCCACACTGCCTTTTGCATGGGTAACTCCTGTTATTCAGCCTTTAGGTTTCAGTTTCAATACCATTTCCTCTGGTGAGCCATCTGTGACAAGTGTCACTCTACAAGATTATGTGTTCCTTCTCCCAAAGCACTGTTGGTCTCTTTCTTGAAAGAGTCCTTCTCACAGTATACTTCAATGCCAGTTCAGTGTCTCATCTTCTTCATTAGACTGTGAGCCCTAATTGGCTGTTTCTGTATCTGGTTTGCTCACCGTTATGCTCTTAGCATTCAGCCCCAAGTATGACACATCATATTTTTAGGTTAGGTTGACCAGAAGCAGACACCAGGGTAAGGATTTGTGTGCAGATGATTTTATTAGAAAATGATACCAGGAGAAAGAAAGTGGGGGGAACAAGACAGGGAAGGGGCAGAAGCCCAGCAAGGGTGTCATTTCAGCTGATGTCTCACCTGAGAGGAGTATGAGGCAAGCCTCATCCCGATCTCAGTGAGAACTCTGGAATCTTACACCTCCTATTTTTCCCAGCCCAAGTCAAGAGTTAGCTTTCCACTAGTCAATCATTGGAAATGAACACTCTTGGGGGACATAAACTCATAGACCCTTTTGGTTCTCTGCTCTTGCAGAAAAACAGGCCAAGTGCTTCTCAGAGCCCAAGGACGTTTTATAAAGAGGATAGTAGGAGCAGGCAATTAAAAGCAAAGCACAGATATTGGAGAAGGGATGTATAGAAATTGTAAAGGGAATCCGAGGAATCCAGAGGGAGCAGAAACAATGTCGGCTACATAGTAAATGCTAAAAAATTTTTGTTGGACTGATAACTTTAAAATCCTCTTTCAGGGGCGCCTGGGTGGCTCAGTTGGTTAAACGATTGACTTCGGCTCAGGTCATGATCTCACAGTTGGTGAGTTCGAGTCCTGTGTCGGGCTCTGTGCTCACAGCTCTGAGCCTGGAGCCTGCTTCAGATTCTGGGTCTCCCTCTCTCTCTACCCCTCCCCTGCTCACGCTCTGTGTCTCTCTGTCTCTCAATAATAAATAAAAACATTAAAAAAAATCCTCTTTCAAACTGACTTGCAACAGCACAATTAATCCAAGCAGTTATGTGGATATTTATGCTTAATATAATTGACAAACGTAGCAAATATGGGATTATGCCTTGCTAATTCTGGAACTGAAGAAATTTGTATGTCAATTTATATAGAATGAATGATCAGCAATTGATTGATCTACCTGAATATAGTTTTTTTTTTTAATTTTTTTTCAACGTTTATTTATTTTTGGGACAGAGAGAGACAGAGCATGAATGGGGGAGGGGCAGAGAGAGAGGGAGACACAGAATCGGAAACAGGCTCCAGGCTCTGAGCCATCAGCCCAGAGCCCGACGCGGGGCTCGAACTCACGGACCGCGAGATGGTGACCTGGCTGAAGTCGGACGCTTAACTGACTGCGCCACCCAGGCGCCCCTACCTGAATATAGTTTTAAAAGAAACTTGGATGAACATATTAGTTATGAATCTACAATGTGTTTTTTGAGGAGGAAGTCAGGATCTTTCAAAAACTTTCGTCTGATATTTTAGCTGATTTTAAAGAAAGAAACTACAATGTTCATCTATAAATCTTCTCTTCATACAACAATTACAGAACTATTTTGTTTGCCAAACCAGTAGCTGAAACCATTATGGAATTACTTATGGATATGACCAGTGTAGAAAATAACCCAGTATGATAATATTCATAATTATGATCATTGTAAAAAAAATAAGTGATATGGCATCTTACTCTGATCTCAAGGCTGAATAGAAAAACCTGCTGAATGAAATTTTTGATCAGTATTTCCTAATTTATATGGCAACTGTAATGCTTCTCTTGAATTTATGTCATGGTGCTGCACCTCGTAGAGGGATCATTATGCATCATGGAAACAGTTCAGTGTCACTAGGATGGCTTCTGGTGGAGATTTACACTCCCAGAGTTTGTCTTTAATTTTTTTTTTTTTTTCAACATTTATTTTTGCGACAGAGAGAGACAGAGCGTGAACGGGGGAGGGGCAGAGAGAGAGGGAGACACAGAATCGGAAACAGGCTCCAGGCTCTAAGGCATCAGCCCAGAGCCCGACGCGGGGCTCGAACCCACGGACCGCGAGATCGTGACCTGGCTGAAGTCGGACGCTTAACCGACTGCGCCACCCAGGCGCCCCCCAGAGTTTGTCTTTAAACCTCAGTGCATAACAAAATATAAATCAATTTACTACAGAAAAAAGAAAGCCATAAGGGAATGGTCAATGTAGTGAAGATTATAGAATGAATGATTTCAGGTCAAATAAGTGATGTTTCCTATAGCAGGAATCTTATTTTTGCCTATTTTTTAAATATTTATTTATTTATGTTGAGAGAGAGCATGCAAATGGAGGAAGGGCAGAGAGAGAGGGAGAGAGAGAGAATCTCAAGCAGGCTCTGCACAATTAGTGCAGGGCCTGACGTGGGGCCCGAACCCACGAACTGAACCCTGAGATTATGACCTGAGCCGAAACCAAGCGTCAGTTGCTTAACTGACTGAGCCATCTAGATTCCCCAGGAATCTTATTTTTAATACTTTTCACAGATACTAGCACTGTGCATGATTATTTGCAGCTGTACTGACTTTAACTTTTCATTGTATTACTTTAACAAAGTAAACTCTTTTCAGAAAATAGAAATTAAAATTGGGATAAATTAAGGGGAAAGTAATTCCATCTGGGAGGAATCACCAACATCACCTCAGATTTTATCTTTACTTTTCTACTTCCTTGTTAATGAGTGAACAAACTATTTTATCAGAAGAGTGTTGGAGAACACATATTAATACATATTCCATATTTTCTGCAGTGTTTCATTAATCTGGCTTTGGAGGAACATAGCGTACAATAATAAAAAAGAAACATTTACTCACTCCAGGTAAAATTAATGTTACAGTCTTATATGACAGAAATATTAAAGTTTGTATATTTATAGCAGTGAAGTAGTTCTTTAATTAAAAATGCAAGAAATTATGAAGTCAGGTAATATGAAAGAAGAGCATGTGTATAGAAAAGCAATCAATACATTTAAAAAATAATTCCAATCAATGAAACAAACTTTAGACTGTACACAGGTAAAGAATTAGAGAAATGGAAAAGAATTTTGAGTAATTCACTTTGAAAACAGCAGAGAGAGATGGATATCAAATATTAAGCAGCAGTTGAGAGCTATGGAAATAAATTGAGAACTTTCAGCATACACTTATTAAGATTTCTGGAGGAAGAGAATGGAGAGAATGTTGAAGAAACAAAATTTGAAACATTAGTGACAGGAACAAAGGCAGAGAACTCAAGATGAAAGGACACTATAAGTAGGGGCTGGAATAAAAACACCTGCATCCTATACTTGGTGTTGAAACAGCAGAATATCAAGAGAAAAAGAGATTCTTAAAAGCTACCACAGAGAAAGGACAGACTACCCTAGAGTGTCAATGAATGAGACAACTAACTTTACATCATTAACAAAGAGATGCCAGAAACAATGGTGGCATCTCTTGAAAGCAGTGAGGGAAAATACCTGATAACTTAAAATTTTATATCAGCTTGATTATCATGAAAGAGGGAGGAGAGCATAAGCTAGACATTTGAGACATACAATAACTAGGAGAGTTTTCCAGCTACAGTCTCTCATTGAAAGAAATATTAAATTATTTTCTTCAGCAAGAAGGAAGTTAACCTCTGAGGAGAGTGAGATACAAGAAATTAAATATATGAGCACAGAAATTAAATATGAAATTTTGATAGTATTAATTAACTATTGGATATAACAACAATGCAGAACAAATACGTGTGAATAAAAAGGAAAAGGGTATTATTCTAGGAAGCAATGCAACTATTACTGTAGGAAGTAACAGGGGCACCTTGTTTTGTGAAAAATTAAAGGGTGTTGAGGTCAGCATCATTTTCAAAAGGAAGAAAGGAATCTTGAAGAGCTTCAAACTTAGAATAACCAAGACCCAAATAAATATGTTAAACAATATAAGAGTACCTTCCATTTTTCTCTAGCAGAGAGAGAAAACAAGGAAGTATCCAAACATTTATTAAAGTAACAAAGAGCTACAAAAGAGAAAGTGAAAAATAGGGTGGTAAAAAAAAAGAGTAGCTTACAACACAATACCTACTGATTGCTCTGTTGACAGCTTCAGTTCTTCTCAGTTTTGTCTATCATAGAAATAAGAACATGTGATTTCACATATCAGCATGTTTTCAGTCATATTGGTAGCTCTTTCTGACTCTGGTCATTGCACTAAAGAAATGCTCTAGTATCTCTTTATGGTCCTACTCAAAGATGCACTGTCCATTTTTACTTCTCAGTGGAATCTGAAATTAAGACGAGAGGATTTGGTGGAGGCCTCATATTCTCCTTCATCCACCTTTCTTTTCCATCTCCACCTCTCCCCCTGGGATTTTCAATCAGTTTCCCAGGAAAGTGAGGCAAATTAAACCCCCTCTGAAGGTATATTCTTTGAATCCTAAATCAGATCACTTGAACTGTTAAGTACTGGTTCCTATATGGGAATATGGAACCATGTCTTCGTATTAGAGGTGAAAAGAGAGCAATATTGGACTTTACAGAAAGAAAATAAAAGTATATTAACTTGTTAATATGAAAGAACGATAAAACATACCTTATTTTCTGGATGATCAATAACTGAATTATTGAACAACCAGTTATTCAGCCAATTGCTCTAGGTACTATAGAGATGTATTTACCCGTGTATATGACTTTCATCTCATCATAGTATGTCATCTCATCATGAGACTTGATTGAAAAAAATAATAACCTCTTTTCAAACTAGCAAAATTTTAATTTATTACATTTTACTCATTGCAAGATTAAGCGTATTTTGGCAGAAAATATGGAGAGAACAGAAAAGATTAATGAAGATACTGCTTGAGACAACCCCTATTAAAATTTTGGAATTTTTTTTCTTTCAGTCTTTTATTTAAGTACTTGAAAAAAATGTTGGCTCTCCCTTTTAGCTTAAAAACAAATTTAATCTTTAGTGGGTTTCTGTATTATACTTGGAATGCTCAGTGACAAGACTATGGCAAGCACTCAGTGAATGAAAGAATGGATGGATGCATGCATGCATAAATAAATGGAGTCATGGATCAGTGAATAGACTGTGAATGCAGTTCATTAGGGGAAAAATCATGTATTCACATTCAGGGCTCAATCCCAGAGACCCTAGTGCACCAAAGGATGAAATGCAAACAATTATGAAGGTGGGTTATGGTGGAATAATCTAAATACCAAGAAATAATAATGTCCACTTTACCCTGAAAATAATAACAACTAATCCCAAATACAAAATTCATGCTTTGGGGAAAAGAATAGAGTGATTTTCAGGTGAGTACTAATGTCATCTATGTCATCTTTATGCACCTTGGCCTTGGAATTACACATGACATGTGCAGGAAATGTAGCTGTAATTAGGAAGTTTCCCCATTCTGTAATATTACTGTTCATTTTACATTATACAATGACACCATTACATATAATATAAAAGATAGTTGAGTTAAGCTGGGCTTCTTAGATTCTTCTCTCCTCTAGCTTCCTCAAGATATAATTGACATATAAACTTGTGTAAATTTAACTTGTACAACATAGTTATTTGAAATACGTGTGTGTACATATATATATATATATATATATATATATATATTTAAAGTTTATTGATTTATTTTGAAAGACACAGAGACAGTGCAAGCAGGGGAGGGACAGAGAGAGAGGGAGAGAGAGAAAATCCCAAGCAGGTTCTGGACTACCAGCTGCGGAGCCTCACATCGGGCTCGAACCCACAAACTATGAAATCATGACCTGAGCCGAAACCAAGAGTTGATGGCTTAACCAACCATCATCACCTCACATATTTACATTTTTTGGTATGTGAGGTGAGAACTTTTAAGCCTTACTCTCAGCACTTTCAAGTGTGTAATATAGTATAGTTAACTATAGTCACACTATAGTCACAATAATGTAATGGTGTACATTACATCCCCAGAATTTATTCATCTTATAACCGGAAGTTTGTACCCTTTGACCAACTTCACTCATTTCTAACCCCCTCCCACACATTCTCCCAATCCTGATAACTACCAATCTGCTCTCTGCTTCAGTGAGTGTGGTATTTTAGATTCCACATATAAGTGAGATTATACAGTATTTGTCTTCTCTGATTTATTTCACTTAGCATGATGCACTCAGTTTTCATCCATATTGTTGCAAACGACAGGATTACCTTTTTTATGGCTGCATCTATTCCATTGTATACATATGACATATATTCTTTATTTATTCATCTGTTGATGGACACTTAGGTTGTTTCCATGTCTTGACTATTGTAAATAATGCTGCAGTGAACATGGGGGTGCAGGTATTTCTTTGAGAGAGTGATTTCATGTCCACATATACTCAGAAGTGGGGTTGCTGGATCATATGGTACTCCATTTTTAATTTTCTGAGAAACCTCCATACTGTTTTCCATAGTGGCTGCACCAATTTACATTCCAACCCACAGTGCACAAATGTTTCCTTTTCTTTTTTTTTTAATTTTTTTTTAAACGTTTATTTATTTTTGAGACAGAGAGAGACAGAGCATGAACGGGGGAGGAGCAGAGAGAGAGGGAGACACAGAATCTGAAACAGGCTCCAGGCTCTGAGCTGTCAGCACAGAGCCCGATGCGCTCGAACTCACGGACCGTGAGATCATGACCTGAGCCGAAGTCGGCTGCTTAACTGACTGAGCCACCCAGGCGCCCCAAAATGTTTCCTTTTCTATACTTCCTTGCCTACACTTGCTATTTCTTATCTCTTTGATAATAACCATTGTAATTTGAATAAAGTGGTATCTCATTGTGGTTTTGATTTTCATGTCCCTGATTTGATTAATAATGTTTAGCGTCTTTTTATGTACCTGTTGGCCATTTGAATATCTTCTTTGAAATAATATCTACTTGGATCCTTTGCCCGTTTTTAAAACAGATTATTTGTGGGGCACCTGGGTGGTTCAGTCGGTTAAGCATACGACTTCAGCTCACATCATGATCTCGCAGGTTCATGAGTTTGAACCCCGCGTTGGGCTCCGTGCTGACAGCTCAGAGCCTGGAGCCTGCTTCAGATTCTGTTTCTTCCTCTCTCTCTTTGCCTTTCCCTTGCTTGCACTCTGTCTCTCTCAAAAATAAATAAACACTAAAAAAAATTAAAGCAGATTATTTGTTTCTTTTTTGCCACTGAGTTGCATAAGTTCCTTATATAATACGGATAGCAATCCCTAATCAGATATGTGCTTTGGAATTATTTTCTCCCATTCTGGAAGTTGCCTTTTCATTTTTTTAATTGTTTTTTGTTTTTGTTTTTGTTTTGTTTTACTGTGCAGAAGCTTTTTAGTTTGATATAGTCCCACTTGTATATTTTTGCCTTAGTTTGTATTTTTGGTGTCATATCCAAAAAATTGCCAAAACCAATCTAAAGGAGCTTTTCCCCTGTTTTCTACCAGGAATTTTATAGTTTCGGGTCTTATGTTCAGGAATGAGACAGAGAGAGACAGAGCATGAACAGGGAGGGTCAGAGAGGGAGGGAGACACAGAATCTGAAGCAGGCTCCAGGCTCTGAGCTGTCAGCACAGAGCCCGACGCGGGGCTCAGACTCACGGACCGTGAGATCATGACCTGAGCCGAAGTCGGACGCTTAACAGACTGAGCCACCCAGGCGCCCCTGTTATTTAATTTCTATAAATCCATGTATTTGTGAATTTTCCAGTTATCCTGTTATTGACATTTAGTTTCACACTACTGTACCCAGAAAACTTATTTGATATAATTTCTACTCTTTTGAATATGTTGAAACGTGTTTTGTGGTCTTTCATATGATCTATCCTAGCAAGTGTTCGATATGCTTGAGAAAAATGTGTATTCTGTTGCTGTTGGATAAAATGTTCTGTATATGTCTCCCAGCTTCACTTGGTCTATGGTGTTGTTCAAATCTACTGTTTCCTGATTGATTCTCTGTCTGGATGATCTGTCCATTGTTAAGACTGTGATATTAAAGTCCTCAACTATTATTGCAGTGTTGTTCATTTCTCCTTTTAATTAGGCTAGTATTTGCTTTATATGTTTACATGTTCCAATGTTGGGTATATAAATATTTATAATTGTTATTTTTTTCTTGATGGATTGACCTTTCTGTAATTGTATAATGACCTTCTTTGTTCCTTTTGGCCATTTTTAGCTTAAAGTCTGCTTTGTTGTATATAAGTATAGTTACCTCTACTTTCTTTTGATTACCATTTATTTGAAATATCTTTTTTTATCCCTTTATTCACAGTCTGTGGGTATCCTTAGAGTTGAAGTGAGTCTCTTGTAGGCAGCATATGGTTGAATTTTGTTCTTTTTATCCATTCAGCCATTCTTTCTTTTGATTGAATAATTTAATCCATTTATATTTAAAAGAATTATTGATAGATAAGACTTACTATTGCCATTTTGTTCATTGTTTTCTCATTGCTCTGTAGGTCCTTTGTTTTTTGTTTCCTCTCTTGCTGTCTTCCTTTGTGATTTTATGATGTCTCATAGCAGTATGCTTTGACTCTTTAATCTTTTAAATATCTACTACAGGTTTGTCTTTTGTGGTTATCATGAGGCTTACATAAAATAGCTTATATTTATAATATCCTGTTTTAAGCTGATAACAACTTAGTCAATAGCATACAGAAACTTAATACTTTCTCCCCCCCATTAGGAGATTGATGTTACAATTTACATCTCTTTTTATATCAAGTAACAAATTATTCTAATAACAAATAATAAAAAAATATTGTAGCTATGGTTAATTTTAATATTTGATTTTAACTTTTCAGCTAAAGTTGAGGTGATTTATATACCACCATTACAATATTAGAGAATCTGAGTTTGGCTATATATTTATTATTCTCAATGAGTTTTACACATTTATGTTTTATGAAGGTAATTAGCATTATTTTATTTCCAATTGAAAATGATGCTTTAGTGTTTTCCTTTAGACAGGTCTAGTGGTAATGAACTCCCTCAGCTTTTGTTTGTGAAAATTTCTCTCTTTTTCATTTCTAAAGGACAGCTTTCTTGGGTATAGTATTCTTGATTGACAGAATTTTGGTTTCAGCTTCCCCCCCCCCCCCAATGTTTTGAATATATCATCCAACTCTCTCCTGGCCTGCAAAATTTCCATTGAAAAAATGCTAATACTCATGAGGGTTTCCTTGTATGTGACTTGTCACTTTTCTCTTGCTGCTTTCATAATTCCTTCTCTTTGACTTCTGACAATTTAATTATAATGTATCTTGGTATAACCCTTTTTGGACTCAACCTATTTGGGGTCTTTGGGTCTCATGAATCTGGATGTCTGTCTCTGCATATTTGGGAAGTTTTCAGCCATTATTGCTATAATAAACTTTTTGTCTCTTTCTCTTTCTCTTTTCCTTTATGCTAGGTAGTTAGCTAAGGACCCAGAACACTATTGGGAAACCTTAAAAAATGTGATCGAATAAGTGCGTATCTCTAGTATCATGCAATGATCTTCCTTTCTCCCTATTGTTGTTGCTATTAGAAAGAAAATTATGAAGATATGATTGACCTCTACATCAATATTGCTGATGACATACATTGAATGTAGGTAATATCAGTGTTGAATAAATCAAAATTAAAATTGACATGAGAAATTGGACTGTGGACCAAAGTGATCCATATGAAATCTAATTTTAAAAACTTATTTTTGGAGGAAAATATCAATAGTACAGTAGAATACAAATATGGACAAGGGTAGACTTGACAACAATTCATGTGAAAAACATGGATTTTATAAGCTGTCTGGTCACCACAAGCTGATTTTATGCTTTGATTGCTGGAAAAACAAATATGATAGGAAATAGAAATATTATATTACATTAGGAAGTATGCCTGAGACTTGTTTGTTTAAACTTAAAGAGAAACATCTGAGTTGCTGATGATGTGCAGTGTGAAATGATATAACGCCTCCTGAAGCAGTGAGCTATGTGCCACTGGCAGGGTTCAAGTCAAACCTGGAAGTTTATATAAGAAGGATAAAATTTGTTTAGTAGAAAGGCTGAACTATGTGACCTCAAGGAGTGCTTCAATTCTGAGGTTTTAAGATTTTAGTGGAAGTTCCTTGAACTTTAGTTCATGTTATCCATAAAATGAGAGGGCTTTCACAGCAAGTAAGGTATATCTAATGAAGTTTTGTGCAAAAATATTGGACATGTTTAGACAAGTTCAAAATGAGCAAAATCCATGGTCTATCACAACGAAAAATTTTCTAAATTACGGTGTTATTTTAATTTTTATTGTCATGTAATTAATGTACTGGTTCTGGAGCTTTATACAGAGTGACATGGACTTTGTCAGTATAGTGACTCACTCAGTTCTTCTGTTTTAAAAGAGATAACAAAATTTTTATTTTATTTTTTCTCTAATTTGAGAATATTTGAGTTTCCTCATACCATCAGGCAACTAGGAACCCCAGCTTTCCAGTCCTCAGCTAGATCTTGAAAGAAAAACTGAAACCAAAGACATTAGGCTCTTCTAAAAAGGCTTTTTCAGACTGGTCCTATTAAATAAGCCTGGAATTCTCCAGAACAGGAATTCTCAAAATATGATCCATGGGCCCCTGGGGTACTCAAGGCCTTTTCAGGAAGTCAATGAGGTTAAA
This sequence comes from Puma concolor, assembly GCF_028749965.1. Taxonomy (NCBI): domain Eukaryota; kingdom Metazoa; phylum Chordata; class Mammalia; order Carnivora; family Felidae; genus Puma; species Puma concolor. Next base: position 22,450,530 of record NC_141675.1, read on the forward strand.
ACTATTTTTTTAAAATATTTTATTTTATTTAAGTTTGTTTATTTATTTTGAGAAAGAGAGAGTATGCATGTGAGCAAGGGGCAGAGAGAGAAGGAGAGAGAGCATCCCAAGCAGGTTCTGTACTGTCAGCATGGAGCTTGACATGGTGCTTGAACTCATGAACTGTGAGATCATGACCTGAGCCAAAACTAAGAGTTGGACGCTTAACCAACTGGGCCACCCAGGTGCCCCTAAAACTATTTTTGTAATAATATAAGACAGTGTTTGCATTTTGCATTGCATTGATATTGTGCTGATAGTATAAAGTCTGTGGTGTATAAAACTAAGTACAAATCGAGGCAGTTTCACCAACGTATATTAATAATCATGTTTTCCTCATTGCTACACACTCAGAAATGTCACTTTTACTTAAGAATGTCCTTTATGAAGCAGTAACAGTGTTAATCTAATTAAATCACTCTAGAGTATACTTTCTAAATATTCAGGGTGACACAATGAGAGGTATGCATAAAGCAATTGTATACTTAGAGTTCTAAAGCTGTTTCATGGAACTTAGAAGTTCCATTTTCACTTGAAAAATCTGTTAGCAGACAAAGTACGGTTATGTAGACTTGGGTATTTGCAAATATTTTCTCAAAGTTTAATGAAGTAAGCTGTCACTCAAGTTTTCAAGTGAAAATTAGAATTTTAGAAAATTTGGAAAATGACATTCTTTTTTCCAAGAGTTTTTGGTGACATCAGTGGTGATATTAACAAATATTAGTTTTTGATATTGCATATTAAAATCTGTCAACGTTTTGAAGATCTGCATAGCTCAGTGAACCAGTGTGTTCCAAATGACTGTGATGTTGCAAAATCACTCATGTTAAAAGATCCATTCAGAGTACAAGAAACACCAACAGTGTAACATCACAGAGTATGCGAAGTTCATTGAGATTGTTTCAGATTCCTTACTGCAACTTCCATTTAAGTAACTACCTCTTGTTGAGTTTTGACATAGCATCAAATAAGAAAATCCACAAATATTTGAAAGGCTATTAAAATGCTCTTCTCTTTCCAACTACATAGTTTTGTGAGGCCTAATTTTCTTCATATACTTTGGTCCAAAAAATGCATGGCATTGGACAATGCAGAAGCTGATATGAGAATACAGCTGTATTCTATGAGGCTGGACACTAAAGGGATGTGCAACATGTAAAACATGCTACTCTTCATTTTTTGTTTGTTTTGGGAAATACAATTATTTTTTTCATAAAATATGTTATCTATGCCAACAAATAATGTATTTTAAAAGAATAAATATTTCCCAGTTTTAATTTCTAATACTACAAATATTGATAGGTCCAAAAACAAAAGTTTTTAGATTTCCTTGATAATTTTAAGTGTAAAGAAATTAAGAATATGCTGGGGCTGCAAAAAGACGATTCTATCAGGACCTTCTTTTTAAAAAGTGACTCTATTTGCCATGACACACCCTTTTCTTGACTTTGCTCATGGCCTTAAAATAAGTTGCTAAAGTTTAGGTCTTGATCACTGTAAAAACTTCACTAAGTTTCCTCCAAATCCATGAACTTCACTGCCCTGAGTAAACCCCCTTTGGGAAATTATAGCTTGTGCAGTTGAAAGTCCTCTCAGCCTCTCTTGGACGGGAAATAGTTCATTTCAGTGGTTGCATTTCGTATGGTGTGAAATGATCCCTACATCAGCCCCCTGCTGTGGGAGCCATTATCAACCTGGAAATGGAAAACAAAGCCAAAAATAGGGTACAAATGTGACCTACTAAGAAAAAAAAAATTGAATGAAAACTCAAACTTGAATTATTACGGGATGGCTATCTTTAGAAAGACCTAAATTTAAAATGAATACATACAGATTTCCTTTAACACATATTTTCCTCTGGGCAGGTAAATGCTTGTGTCCTGCTCAATCACTAAATAGAGAATCTTAAACCTAATGAATAGAAGTCATAGTCAATTAATGAGCCATTAAAAATGGCTTCATGTTTCTAAAAATTCATGTTTCTAAAATTATAATGTAAGTCAAGGGGATAATATTATTTGATTTATAATAATTAGATTCACAGGAAACTTCTTTGGAAATCTCTTTACTAAATGATCTACAAATAGTGTGCATGTAAGAGCCATTGACAATGATTTTATTTTATTTTATTTAAAAATATTTTAATGTTTATTTGTTTTTGAGAGAGAGAGAGACAGAGAGACAGAGTGCGAGCAGGGGAGGAGCAGAGAGATTGAGACATAGAATCCAAAGCAGGCTTTAGGCTCTGAGCTGTCAGCAGAGAGCCCAATGTAGGGCTTGAACTCACGAGGTGTGAGATCATAACCTGAAGCTAAGTCAGGTGCTTAACCAACCGAGCCACCCAGGCACCCCAACAATGATTTTAAAATGAGGCTGCTCAGAATGGCTTTTGTGGCCATTGAAATGATTTCTCACATATTGGAAATTTCATTAAACTATAAATTATGGAGGAAATGTAATGCCTTTTTCTGAGAAATTACTTGAATACTCAGAAATATTATTAATGCTAATGACTGGCTAAAAGTCAAACTAATGAACCAAGTTGTGGCAAAAGTCTATGCTTATGATTAACATTCTATCAAATTTATTTTTAATTAATTCAGGTACTGCATACTGAAACTTCCTTATAAGTCATAAGCCCTAACTTTCAATTAAGGAGCTATTATTGTACAGCTACAAAATATATAACAATAGGTAGCATTGATTGAGTGCTTGCTATATATGCAAGGTACTACTTTAAGTACTATATGTTGTTTTATTTAATTCTTTCAGTGAACACTATGAAGCTTATACTATTGTTATAGTCTCTTTAAAGATAAAGAAGCAGACTCTTAAAGGCCCAGAAACACAAAGGCAATAAAGTATAGTTATGATTAGAACTCAAGCAAAAGATTTAAAAGTGAACTACCATAAGATCCATCAATCTCACTTGAATATATATCTGAAAGAAATGACATCACTATTTTGAAGAGATATCTGTACCCGCATGTTTTTTACATTATTAGCAATAGCCAAGACATAGAAACAATCCAAGTGTCCAGCAATGGATGAATGGATAAAGAAAATGCGGTGTATACTTATATTTAACAGAATAATATTTATCCATTAAAAAAGAAGGAAATCTTACCTTTTGCAACAACATGGATGAACTCTGAGGGCATTATGCTAAGTGAAATAAGTTAGACACAGTAAGACAAATGCTGTATGATCTCACTTCTATGTGGACTCTAAAAAAAGCTGAACTCATAGAAACAGACAGCAGATTGGTGATTACCAGGGGCTGGAGGTGGGAAATGGGGGGATGTTGGTCAAAGGGTAACAAACTTCCAGTTACAAGATGAATAATTCTGAGGATGTTAGAATTATAGTGTAGTGACTATAGTTAACAATACTGTATTATATGCTTGAAAGTTAAGCATAACTTTCAAGTTAAGAGAAACTCTTCAAGTTAAGAGAAAATCTTAATGCTCCCATCACACAAATTCACAAAAATTTTGCATATGTGTGGTGATGGAGATGTTTACTAACTCTATTGAGGTAATTGTTTCCCAATATTTCACAATATGTGTGTACATGAAATCATCACATTGTAAACCTTATACTTACAAAATGATATATGTCAATATGATCATGGGTTTACAAACATCACTTTGAGACCCTGCTACATTTTTTGACATATACCCAAAAGTGGAATTGCTGGATCACATGGTAATTCTTTGTGTAACTTTTTTGAGGAGCTGCCATATTTTTTTTCCACAGTAACTATACCATGTTACATTCCTATCAGCAATGCACAAGTGTTCCAATTTCTCCACATCCTCACCAACACTTGTTATTTTCTGTCTGGTTGTGTTTTTATAATAGCTATCTAACATGTGAAGCAGCTTCATATTGTGGTTTTGATTTGCATTTCTCTAATAATTAGTGATATTGAGCATCATTTTCTGTGTTTACTGGCTATTTTATATATCTTCTTTGGAGAGTGTCCCTTCAAGACCTGTCCCATTGTTGAACTGTTGGTTTTTGCTATTGTTGAGTTGTAGTTCTTTATGTATTCTGTATTGCTTCCCCAACTTTGCATCTGTTTTCTCTTTTTAATTACTCTCTCTGTAGGTTTTGGTTTCCAGAATCAGACATAGAAACAATAGCCTTAAATAGAGTGCTTAACCAGCCCAATGATTGTGTAAGATCAAATCCTATAATAAGTTTCTTATTATAAATGTCTCTTAGGAGGTCTGCTTCTCTGATTATACCCTGACTAATATTAATAGTTCTTTACAAAAGCCCATTAACAAAAGAAACACGATCATTGTGTTCCATATTATCCACAACACAATGACTTTGTCAGGTCAAACTCCTGGTAATTTATGGAGTCTGGACTCAGGTCTACTACCTCTGAGTCCGTGTTCTTTCAGCAGGACTATGTTGTCTTCTTTATTTTTTATTTATTTATTTTTTTTAAAGAATTTTTTTTTTCAACGTTTATTTATTTTTGGGACAGAGAGAGACAGAGCACGAACGGGGGAGGGGCAGAGAGAGAGGGAGACACAGAATCGGAAACAGGCTCCAGGCTCTGAGCCATCAGCCCAGAGCCTGACGCGGGGCTCGAACTCCCGGACCGCGAGATCGTCTGGCTGAAGTCGGACGCTTAACAGACTGCGCCACCCAGGCGCCCCTATGTTGTCTTCTTTAAAGCAAGGAAAAACGTGTCTCAGCTCATTAAAGTGTCTCAGCCTTTCCTATAACATTTCCTTTCATGAAGTGTTAATAGTAATAACCACTTTATCAATGACATGGTTTCTGAGTCAGTCACAAAGTATTTTCATTATCCTCCAGGTTACCCAGATGACCTGACTGTTGTCTAGGGCCATCCTAGCCATGTCAATCATGGCCAACGTGAAAGAAAATGAACACTTTTTCCTGCCACCATTATGAATAAACATATACATGATATTCCAGAGTGTGATAGGCCAAAAATAACAGGGTCACCCTGTCTAGTTCTGTTCCCCAAAATAAATGAAACTTTAAACATTTCCTCTAAATTACTCACTCCCTAGCAAAATAACGATAACCCTTTTGCACAATTGATTTCTAAGGTTATGTGATATCTTTTGTGGATATAATAACTAGGTGAGAAAGTTGTTTTACTACTATAAATAAACTATATAACTTTGATATTTTCACAGGTTTCTTCCTTTAAGTTCATGTTGTAGACATTTTTTTTGACAAGCTAATATTTCTGAAGTCTGACTTTTGCCAACTTTTTTATAAGCAAAGCTCTTTTCTAAGTACTTTGATGTCTGAGTCTTCCTCTCACATGAACATTCTTTTATGTTTCTTAGGATGGAAATATCTCTGATTGTTGGTGGGAGAGTTTAAAAAAGGGGGTGTTTTTCTCTTTGATTGACTCTACATAACACAAATTTGTAAGCAAACTTTATACCAGTATTCCTGGTAGTTTACTACATAACAAGACCCAGCTCAGGAAATTCATGTTCTAATTTGGATCATGGGGCTATGAGAAGGGAGGATGGAACAAAGCTGAAGTCTGGAATATATGTTTTATTTCATATCCTTCCTAGTATTAGAATGTAGTCTCTAGTGTCATAACTATTTGAGTTTAAACTTGAACTCTACAGCTTATTAGCCATAAACTTTCAAAAGTTTTATATAAATGTTCTGTCTTAGTTTCTTTGTCTCCTAACTAGGGAAAACAACAGTACCAACATAATGCCACAGAGAAAATGAAATGAAATAATGCAAACATTGAGTTTAGCATAGAATCTGTCACATAATCAGTGCTCAGTAAATGTGAGCTATACTTGTTAAATCTTGTGGTATTTTGGAGATTGTTTGAGCCTGTTGGAAAAGGGTGAAAAGTGGCCTGATTACTTAATGAAAAGAAGTGTTGACCATATCGCTGGTGCTAGGCATAAAAATTCAAGGGACCAAATTAAGTACATGCTTAATTCAGCTTGCTTTGGGGATGGGCATCTGAGAGGGTGTGTCATATAACAAACTCCTTTTGTGATATTGGAAAGTAAAATGCTGTGGAGAACAAGCATGAAATCACATAATATGTCTGAAGCAGGATCAAATTTGGGATGGTGAACAATCTGGTGAATCAGAGGAGAATGAGTTTAGAATGAAAGCTGATTGGTGGGGGAAAAGGAGCCGTCATAGGAAATATTTGAGATCAGTCTATCTTTGCCTTTATTGGATGATAGGAGAATGATTTATAAATTATCCAGTTGCCTTGTAATCAAAGCGATGCAGAGTGATCCTAGTTTGGAGAATCTTTGAATGGGTTGTATAAATCCTCACATTAATTGGACATGGTAAGGAATTAATATTGAACAATTGTCTTTTCTGATAGTGAAATGTTTGGCATTTATTACAAACTTATGCATTATATATTTGTCTTCTTGGTTTTGCAGGTGAGAAAACCAAAGCTCAGTGGAAGAAATGTGTTAATTATGGCTTTTTTTATGGCAGAAACTCAAAACCCAGTTGGAACTAGCTTAAGCAAAATGGGCAACTAATTGGCTTAAATACCCAAACCACAAAAAGGGCAGGAACAAGGCTGAGTCCCAGAGTTTTTTTGGAATAAGGGAAGGTAGTGATGCCAGGCTCTATTCTCCTACTGGCTCTTACTCTCCCTGCATTTTTCTGCATATCAACTTCATTCTTGCATATTGGCTTTTGCCATTATGGCTGGGAACATGGTCCTGGGCAGCTCTTTCCCTTACAGTTCTGCAATCCCACCCAAGAGACATAGACGAGAAGTCTGATTAGTTTCATGTGGACTATGTGCTCATTCCTGGACCAATGAAAGTGGCAGGGGTTTGGGTACTAGATTGGTTGCTTCCACTACAGCCTCAAGTTTGGAGTCAGGAGAGAAGAGGTCCACCTCAGCTTCCCATAATAATTTACATTTAAAAAGGGGAGGACGAGGAAAACAAAACCAATAATTGAATGCTATGGGTAACTTGCCCATGATATTACAAATCTATAAATGATGAAGGTAGGATTGGAACCATTTCTGTTTATGCCTTTGTCTCCAAAGCCTTTGCTATTTCCCTGTATGCCTCCATTGATCTAGTTAATGGCCAGCAATATATGACTTGTTTCAGGACCAGAGTAGAGGGGGGATAGAATATTCCATATTATGAGTTTTACCACCAAAAGTGATTTTATCTCCTTCCAACTTCTACAACACAGCATCTACATCACTTTATAATACCTGTCACTTCTGACTCCATGTTATTTATTCACATTACAGTGTGCATGAACTGGTACTGTACCATTTTCTCTCTTTTATTGAATAGAAAGCTCCTGGAGGAAAGGAAGCCCTGTGACATAGCACCTAGAATAGTTCTCTGCTCTTGTTTAGTGCTTCATAAATATTCTGATAGTCTTCCCAAAACAGGTAAGATAGTATTTTCAAGTCGCCATCATTTCTTTGCTTTTAGTGACATGCTTGTTAAAGTATGAGTACACATAGAAAAGTGCACAAATCGTAAGTATACAGTTCGATGTAGTCTCACAAATTGGGAAACACCCATGTCAGCAGCCTAGATAAAAACAAAACCAAACAAAGCAAAACAGAGCTAGTAACCCCAAAAGACCCTTTCTGCCTATTGCAATCACTGCTTGCTCCAGGAATAATATAAGATGCTTGTTGTTCTTAACGATGTCTAACAAAGGTATCATATCTTTTAAATATGCTATGCAATGATATAAACTCCCTCTTCAATGCTCTCAGAAGGCCCCCATCATATAACCTTTTGATATTTTGCCTGAGTCTAAAGCTGTGGTATGGGGAAGAATCTAGCAAGAAATAAATCCTGCCATTTGCAACAAAGTGGATGGAACTAGGGTGTATTATGCTAAGTGAAAGAAGTCAGTCAGAGAAAGACAAATACCATATGATTTTGCTCGTATGTGGAATTTAAGAAACACAACAGATGAACATAGGGGAAGGGAAGGAAAAATAAGATGAAAACAGAGAAGGAAGCAAACCGTAAGAGACTTTTAAATGCAGAGAACAAGTTGAGGGTTGCTGGAGGGAAGGTGGGTGGGGAGATGGGCTATGTGGATGATGGGCATTATTAGGAGGGCAATTGTTGGGATGAATACTGGGTGTTATATGTAAGTGATGAATCACTGTGTTCTACTCCTGAAACCAATACTACACTGTATGTTAACTAACTTGAATTTAAATAAATAAAAATTTTTAAAAGTTTTTATTTTTATTTTGAGAGAGAGAGAGAAGGGGAGGGGCAGAGAGAGAGGGAGACAGCATTCCAAGCAGGCTCCATGCTGTCAGCACAGAGCCTGATGTGGGGCTCGAAACCACGAACTGTAAGATCATGACCTGAGCCGAAGAGTTGGACCTTTAACCAACTGAGCCACCCAGGTGCCCCAGAATTTAAATAAATAAATTAAAAAAAAAAAAAAGAAAAGAAAAAAATCTAATGAAATGTTCAGCCAAGAATACACTTGTGAAAGGATGTTAAAGTTGTACAGATTATCTAGCTCCTGGAACAGGCTTGCACACAGAAAACCAAAGAGGTTTTCTGACCTCTTACTAAGATCTGTAGTGGCCCAATAGAAAGCAAGGCATCACTCCTATGTTTTATCTGATTGGATGAGGGTTTCCTCATTTGGTTTTTTGGTTTCTTCCTGTGATATTTAATTTTCTTTCTTCTTTTTCTTTTTTTTTTTTTAGCAAATACTCTTTTTTCCTGTAATCTCCTTTATAAATTTTGTGGTACATGAGAAGGCTGCTTATGGGATCTCTAGTGTTTGCTGTACAAATATAGCATCTGGATCTTCTGTCTTCACCTTTATCTCTTTAGCAAGTTGTCCAAGCCTCACACTTTTTCATACCACTCTCCCTGGAAAGCTTGATTCATGTTTGTGTGTTCTGTGTGTTCCTCTTGTCATTAAGGTTGCAGTTAGAGAATTCTGCTTAGTCCATAGTTCTAATGTAAACAAAAGACCAAATATCTGATTTCTTTTCTGCATTTTACTTTTCCTTTGGGTTAGTCTGACCTTCAGGTCACTTAATATTCGCCTGTTATATGGCTTTAAATTTTCTTCTAGATTATTTAATTTTCTATTATATATATATTAATATATATATATATTTTTAATTTTAGAGAGTGAGAGAAAGAGAGAGCATGAGTGGGGGAGAAGGGTAGAGGGAGAGAGAGAGAGAGAGAGAGAGAGAGAGAGAGAGAGAGAGAAAGAGAGAATATCAATCAAGCAGGCTCTGCACTTAGCGCAGAGCTGAACGCAGGACGCAATCCCATGACCCTGGGATCATGACCTGAGCCAAAATCAAGAGTTGGATGCTTAACCAACTAAGCCACCTAGGCACTCCTGGACTATTTGATTTTTAAAAAATTAGTTTTATATTTGTTTAGCTCATGCATTTCATCTCATGTAAATTCACTAGTGAGGCTTTCAAATAATGTGAACTATGAACCCTAGAAAACATAAGTCAGATTCTGAAGACTAAAAAGATAGCTCCACACATTGTGTCCCATTCTCAGTTTGAGAACATGGAAACCCAAAGACATTAGACATGTTGTGTTGGGTTATTTGAGCAAAGCTTCCTTCCTGTGCAGTGGGCATTATGTTGTGTTTTTATAAAATCTCTAGAATGAAATTCTTTATTTTTGTATCATATTATCCCCAGATATATTCCCGGTTTTCTAAAAAAGTTTTATTTATTTATTTTGAGAGAGAGAGAGGGGGAGAGAGAGAGAGAGAGAGAGAGAGAGAGAGAGAGAGAGAATGCCAAGCAGACTCCACACTGTCAGCACAGAGCCTGAAGCAAGGCTTGAAATCATGAGCCATGAGATCATGACCTGAGCTGAAATCAAGAGTTAGATGCTTTAACTGAGCCACCGAGGCACCCCTACTCCCAGTTTTCTTAATTAGTCTTTCACCTTAACCACTTCTTATTTTCCATTGATCTACAATTGTTACTAAGATTTAAAATATCAAAGCAGAGTGGGAGTCAGTAGCATATTGTTATTATGCTATGGTGCCACACAGATCTGGGTTCAACTGTAGGCCCCACCCTCACTAATTCTGTGGTCCTGGACAGTTTCTGTACCTGTTTAATCGTGATGATAATAGTAGTTACTATGACCTTGCACTTATGAATCCAAATTCAAGGGGCTGAGGTATACTCGTGTCAGTGTAGGCTCCCCAAGTCTGCATTGATATTTCCAATCCCAACTCAACAATCCATTTTATTTTCTGCCCTGAGGGCAGCCATGATTATCTTCTTTTTCTTAGCCTTGATTGACTTTGCCAGAAATGGAATCAAGGTGGCTCCTTGGGTCTGTGATAATTAGTAGTTCTTGGTTATAAACAATGATGTGTTGGTAGATGTTTAATAGTTGACTCGTTGGGGAAAAGTCTGTTTTGTAGTATTTGCTAATTTTGTTGGGGTAAATACTCCCACCATAGCCAATTTTTAGCTATCAACTTCACTACATAGATTGTGGAGATGGGAAGAAGGGTACACCATAGAATCTACCAAGCCCCTTGGAGCCAGCTACTGTATACCACTGGTTATGTATAAATCACTTGGATTTGGACTTGATCCATGCTTCTCTGATTCCATAAGCCATGGTCCACAGTCCCGGTGAACAGCACATTGTCGAAGTTTAGACATAGGAACCAAAGATGAGACATTTCTCCTTGGCTGCTTGACCTGAATCTCTACTATTTGATACCTTGTGGGGTATACTTTCTAGAGTGCAGAGAAACTGGCCAATGAAGTGGAAGTCCTAATCAATAGTCTTAAATTTATAATTAACCTCGAAGTTTAAACTCTGTTATTATTATCTAGCATGTAGTATTTTTCAGCATTTGAGGTGTTACAGTTATGACAACCACATAAGTTATCAAATGCTGCATGACAACTCATCCCAAAGTTTGGCAGCTTAAAACAGCATTTACTGTCTCACAATTTCCATTGGCTGGGAACCAGGTGTAATTTATCTGGGTGCCTCTGCCTCAGCACCTGTCTTTAAGCTGCAGTCAGGTGTCAGCTGAAGCTACAGTCATCTCTGGCTGACCTGGAAGAGAATCAGCTTCCAAGCTTTCTCACGTGGCTGTTTGCAGTCCTCTGGTCTCCCCTAGATGTTGAATGAAGACCTTAATTCCTTACCATGTTGGCCTCACCAGAGAGCAGTTCACAACATGGCAGAGGCTTCATTCAGAGCAAGGAAGCAAAAGAGTCAGAGAGGCTTCCCAAGATGGAGGCCACAGTCGTTTTGTAATCCACCTTAGACAATGATGTCAGGTTGCGTTGGCCATATTCTACTCACTACAGAGTCACTAGGTTCAGCCCACACTCAGGGGGAGAAAATTACATTAGGGCAAAAAGGAAGTAGGGATCAAGGGGATGTTTATTATCCTACAACATTTTTTTTTTTTAAATTTCTGGTATCAAAACTTAAATACTGTGGAGCAATAATAGTGCACAGTATTTTATTTTATTTTATTTTATTTTATTTTATTTTATTTTATTTTATTCTATTCTATTTTATTTTATTTTGTTTTATTTTTTTAATATGAAATTTATTGTCAAATTGATTTCCATACAACACCCAGTGCTCATCCCAACAGTTGCCCTCCTCAATGCCCATCACCCACTTTCCCCTCCCTCCCACCCCCCATCAACCCTCAGTTTGTTCTCAGTTTTTAAGAGTCTCTTATGGTTTGGCTCTCTCCCACTCTAACCTCTTTTTTTTTTTTTCCTTCCCCTCCCCCATGGTCTTCTGTTAAGTTTCTCAGGATCCACATAAGAGTGAAAACATATGGTATCTGTCTTTCTCTGTATGACTTATTTCACTTAGCATAACACTCTCCAGTTCCATCCACGTTGCTACAAAAAGACCATATCTCATTCTTTCTCATTGCCAAGTAGTACTCCATTGTGTATATAAACCACAACTTCTTTATCCATTCATCAGTTGATGGACATTTAGGCTCTTTCCATAATTTGGCTATTGTTGAAAGTGCTGCTATAAACATTGGGGTACAAGTGCCCCTATGCATCAGCACTCCTGTATCCCTTGGGGAAGTTCCTAGCAGTGCTATTGCTGGGTCATAGGGTAGATCTATTTTTAATTATTTGAGGAACCTCCACGCTGTTTTCCAGAACGGCTGCACCAGTTTGCATTCCCACCAACAATGCAAGAGGGTTCCTGTTTCTCCACATCCTCTCCAGCATCTATAGTCTCCTGATTTGTTCATTTTAGCCACTCTGACTGGCGTGAGGTGATATCTGAGTGTGGTTTTGATTTGTATTTCCCTGATGAGGAGTGATGACTAGAGGCTTTAAAAAATAGTGGTAATCATTATTGCTGGGGTTCCAGGGGCAGAACAAGCATTTTTATTCAATACAGAAATCTTTCTATAAATATCCTCTTTAGATTTCTCCTTGTTCTTGAGGCAGGCAGCTGCTAAAAACTGTTAGCTTTCACAAAGTCCCATCACCACCTCCCTGTATCCCATTGACTTTCTCCTCCCCAATTGCACGTCATATGCAATATACATCTCCAGAACAGCTGTGTGTGACCCTTGAGAAAATGGTGTGGTCTCTTTTCTAATGGCCTTTCTCATGATAACTAGGCATCAACTCCACTTTGGAACAGTGATGAATTATCACTATACAAAGGGTTGTCATCAAGAAATTGAAGTTTGGGGGCGCCTGGGTGGCTCAGTCGGTTGAGCTCCGACTTCGGCTCAGGTCATGATCTCACGGTCTGTGAGTTCGAGCCCCGCGTCCGGCTCTGTGCTGACAGCTCGGAGCCTGGAGCCTGCTTCGGATTCTGTGTCTCCCTCTCTCTCTGCCCCTCCCCCACTCACGCTCTGTCTCTCTCTGTCAAAAATAAATAAACATTAAAAAAAAAAAAAAAAAAAAAAAAAAAAAAAAAAAGAAATTGAAGTTTGGATTTTGATTCCTTCTTCCTTTAGTGCCTTTCTCTAAAACTCAGTTAAGGAGGAAGTGAAGAGGAAATCTATTCAGGGGACAGTCTTGGGAGTAAGAAAGTGCTCTGGAAATGCAATATTTATTCTAAGAATCAGCCTTAAATTATCCATTTTAGAAGGTCTGAATTGTTCTCCCAATTCCCTTCTCCTTTTTACTAAGTCATCAGAGCTCAAAAAAATCAATAGTTTTCAATGTTCAAATCATAAAAAGTTATATTTAATATGAACATTTATTCCTTACTACCTACTGTTTTTGTATCTGTGTGATTTTTGAGCAAAGAAGTCTAAAACCTGTTTTGGGCAAAAATATTGATGTAAGTTAAGTAACAGCAGAGTTTGCTGGAAAAAAAAAGGAAAGGAGATAGATTGTATCTTTTGAAAAGTTTTTTTTTTTTTTCCATTCTACAAAAAACACAGAGTGAAAGAAGAAATAAACAAATGTAGATTATCCAGATCATTTTTCCTCCCTATCTGGGTTGGGCATTTACATTAGCTTAGAGACTGGTTAGTAACCAGGCATTCTGGCTCTCAAATTTGAAGGCTATTATTTGTATTCTGTACTTAGGGAGTGTACACATTTGTTTTTAATTTAGTGTGTTTTGCCTCCTCACTTGGTTTTGGCTTGTTTTCCTGTCTACATAGCAGCAGGTGTTTGGGTGATAATAACATCTAAAATAATTCTAGGAAAATGTGCAAATTGGCTGCAGAGCAGCAGGAGCTATCACAAAATGCACCCCCCTCCTCCCATAATTTAGTTTAACTAATCAGGTTGCAGCACCAAAGCTGTTATGTGCTTGAGACATCGTAGTTGTGTGTGTGTGTGTGTGTGTGTGTGTGTGTGTGTGTGTGTGTAATTATGTGGATGTTTTATCCATGATAACAGGCATATATAAACGTTTTGAAGTGTGGGAGATACATTGCTGCAGTGTATAAATGCCCACTGCTAAGGATGACCTCATTACAACAAGACTTAGGAACAAAGAATTTTTAATTCACAAAATTTGAGCTTTGAGATATGTATTCATTAATATTTATATCAATTAGCACTACACTCTGCTGAAAGGAGAAGAAAATCCATCAAATGATGGCTTAAATAATGGATTATTCTCTTCACACAGAGTCCAGAAATCATTCAGTGGGACTCTGATGCCATGAGGGTCTCATGCTTCTTCCACCTTCCCACTCTACCATCCTTTGCATGTGGATCCCCTTCTCATGGTCTCTGGATGGTGTCTGCACCCTCAAACATCAAGTCTATATCCCAGCCTGAACCAAAATGGGAGCAGAAAAAAGAGGCAGCCCCTCTATCAGGAGACAGAAAACTCAACATGAACTTTGTACCACATTTCCAATTATGTCTCATTGGCCAGAACTGGGTCACAGGATTACCCAGGGTTGCAAGAATGGCTGGGAAACCAAAATTTTGGGTTGGAAAAATTGACACCGCAAGAAAATCAGACTTTGGGTTGGTAAGGGAGAAGGAGAGAATGGATAATTACAGAGCCTCACAAAACCTATTTTCAGAAAATAAACTTTCTCATTTGTATATTATATGTGTATATGTATGTGCATATGTGTAAAGTGTGTGCATGTGTTTCCTGAGCATGTTTAGAAGTATGAGCTTTGGTGTCTTACAGAACTGAATTTCTATTCCTTTCTACTGCACGCTAGATGTGTGACATCAAGAAGTTATTTCACCTCTCTACATCTCCTATTCCTGAGATTACAATAGTACCTGCTTTATAGAATTTTTTGAGAACAAGAAAGATAATATGTGTAAAGCACTTGGCACAGTACTTAAAACATTATAAGATTTCAATAACATTTATTATTGTTTTTATTATCTTACAGTATTATGTTACTGCTATTCCTGTTAGCCTCTAAGTTTTCCAGACTGACAAGCATTTGAGAAGCTAGCCAGGAACTAGGATAGGGACCTGCCCACATCTCTTAGGAAGGACATCCAGAGATGTGTGGTTCAGTTGCAGGAACATGAAGATGTGTCAGGTTCCTGTCTTAGAGAGAGAAACAAAAAAATACTCATGCATGTATCTGTTTGTTCCCCCTTTCTGTCGGCATCTGTCAAGTAGGTCATTGCAAGTGATGGCAAATATGAGAAGGGAACACTTGTGCAATGTGTGGTGATGCAGGTTGCATGGTTTAAAAGACACATCCTTCACCACGGGGAAATCCACCCAGTCTGCTAGTGAAGATCTGCTGGTCTAGACTAGGGCTTATCCTACAATTCCATTGTTCCCCAGGCAGGAACCATTTCTGTAGGTTTGCAGGGTAGTGGGACCAACAAAGTATAATTTGTGATGGAAGGAGAGTCATTAGTATATCTACCTGGCTACCACATTCAAAGCCCACATCTAAGAGCTTATAATGCAGATCTCCTGCTAGGATTACTTGATAAATTTATCCTTATGTGGACCTTTGCTTTGAGTATTTCTGTGGCAACTATGATAGAACCACAAGAAAACTGGTTTTCTTTAATCTAAATTAATTTTAATCTAAATTAAAACTTTGGTTTTAATTTAATCCAAATTAAATTTGGATCCCAATAAATGGAATATGTAGGCCATGTTCAGTTTAGCCAAGAAGTTCACATGATGCGAAGAAGGTAGTGGCCATGTTTGAGTGTTCTCTATAGCGTATTTGATGGGCACCTGAAATCACCAGGTAGGTGTCTTTTTGTCTAGGCTCTATTATATGGGAACAAGTGAGAATCTCATCCCAGGAAGGTTTCTCCATGGATATTGAGCCCTAGTGTCCACAAGTACCAGAGTCTGGCTGAGATTCAGGGACATATAGAGAGGCCTTAGAAGAGCTGTGTATCAAAGGGCTTCTTCCTTCATTGCTATAGCCTTGTCATTGCCACCCCAAAGGGATATGTCCGCCCACCAATGCTAATATAATCCCCAGAAGTCTTTGATGCTCACATCCAACATGACATCTCTAGCACTTCAATTTTCATAACATCTAGGCCTGTGTTACAGACAAAAGCAGTGGGCCTAGAGGGAGCTCTGAACTCACTCTAGACTCCTTAATCCAATTGAAACGGTATCACAATACATTTTATTGTGCCATGACATCATCCTGAAGGCAGTGGACACTGACCAGGACTCTGCACACCATTCTCTGCCTCCCATTCCTCATTCATATGAACCACTTCCATCCTGTTTACATAAGGCATTTATCTCATTTCAGTAATATAATTTTGACAGATAGAGTTTCGACTCTCAGCACAGGAGGAGATTTTGTCTCAAATTGGGTCCAGCATTTATCCTCCCAGCCACCCCCACACACTCCTCTGTGTTGGTTTGCACTGTCAGAATTCTCTGAATCCTGAGTTTGTTTTCTACTTTTTTCTTTGCCTCTGAATCTTTACTCTTCTTCCATTCCTTGTATTATTCCTGACAAATGAAAGTATCTCTAAGTTATATGATGAATATGAAATACTGGGCCCATGTAGCAGCTTGAGAAAAAAATAATAAAAATGAATAAAGCTTCTACTAAATGACATGACAATCAATTTGGTATACACAGGAAATAATTCTGGAAGATAACTGTTATAACTTTTCTGACAGTATGTAGTCACGCTCTGATTGCTCAGCCCTGATTCTTGCTACCACATTGTCATTCTTTATCCTTCTTGTTTTCCTAGTTCCTTTGAGCAATGACAATCATATTGAAGGTAAAGAATAAAGAAGAGAAAAGAAATGCTAAAAAGGTGACGATCTGTCTGAATGTCAATGACCATTTCCAACCACCAGAGACACAGCCACTCTGACTGCACTTGAAATTCCAGACTCAGTGTGGCCTCTGGGTGATGCAACTGGGGCTGCCAATCTTTCTGTATCATAGAGAAGAAACTTTGGAACGAAGACTGCTTTTTTTCCAGTACCCAATGATCTGCTGGGTTTACTGGTGCTAGAGCTGGATTTACTGGAAACTCAGTAAATGGCCTAATCCATTTCATTTAACCATGTAGAGATAAGAGTTTTTATGATTCCAGGCCAATGAGAAGTATTTTATTATAGAATTGAATTTGATGGCAGAATAGTCCATATAATATATTATGTGTAAACCTAGTAGAAAGATTTATAAATTTGGTCTAAAACATAACATATATTTTTTTTAAGTATCAGTTCAATTTATTTCATCAAGAGTATTTTAATAATAAAGGGCCTTAGAAATCAGTGCTATCACAGGAAATAACTGGAATTGATGATGTTGCCGAAAACCACATTCTTCGGCAAAACTGATCTTATGTCCATTTATTCAGTTATTATTCTATAACCGTTTGCTTGCACAACACTAAAACCTAAGTCCTATTAAATACTGGAGTCTAATGAGGTGAAACTTTGGAAATGAAGGCATAGATGAAAGTATTTGCATGAAAGAATTCATGCCACAAGAAAAGCATTAAAGATAAGCAGAGAGAATGAGTACCTTTGAGAGTTTCCATGATTATTACCTTTAACTGGCATGAAAACTACAGGTGGGTAAGACTTTTTCCACTTAATTTAGGTTGGCTACCACCAATTGAATGAGTGTGTGTGTGTGTATGTGCACACACTTGCCTGTGTGTATGAATGCAGAGTGTGATAAAATGTTTGATCAGCCAGTGAAAGTCATATAATTACTATGATGTTGTCTTGAGTGTTCCTATGAGATGTTTAAAAATAGAAATGATATCAGTGTGTTTGTTATTACTTCCTTTTAATTTGACTGAGTCTGGCAAGGAATTGTTTTTCTGACTATAATCCCCAACGAATGATGTCTGGGAAGATGGTTGAGGTAGGGAAAACCAACAGGCCTTCTCTTCTAATTTCTTAAGAAAAAGTGTAAGTAATTATTTAATCTAGAAAGAAAGTTTTCACTGGCTTATTAATTAAAATAAAAATATTGAAGAATATTTAAAATTAAAGAAGGGATTTCTATTTACCCCTTACTGACGATGCAGGATTAAAACCTATCAGTAATATCTAGCTTGGTCTAATTCCTAACTTGGTACCATCCGACTGAACCGTAAGTATGGGAGGATTGCTACTGATCCAAGCAAAGACTTTACTTGACCTTTTGCTAATCTGATGTCCCCTACTATTGTGGGTTGAATTGTATAAAATGATGTTGCAATATTAACCACCAGTACCTGTGAATGTGACCTTTTTTGAAAATAAGCTCTTTGCAGATGATTAAGTTAATACAAGGTCGGTAGGGTGGACCCCAATCCAATATGACTGATGTCCTTATAAAAAGGGAAAATTTGGGGCACCTGGGTGCAGACTTTAGGTCAGGTCATGATCTCATGGCTTGTGAGTTCGAGCCCTGCATTGGGCTCTCTGCTATCAGTGCAGACCATTTGGGATCCTCTGTCTTCCTGTGTCTCTGCCCCTTCCCTGCTTGCACATGTGCCCTCTCCTTCAAAATCAAATAAACATTTAAAAAAGGGAGGGTACATTTGGACACAGGGGTAGATACATACACAGAGATAACACCAAATGAACATGAAGGCAAAGATGAAATAATGCAACAGCAAGCACAGGAAAGCCAAAGATTGGAAGGCCAAAGACCCCAGTGGCTTCACTGTGCTCTCTGCTTCAAGAAAGAGTAGAGGAGAGGCCTTTCAAAACTCTAGCCCCAGAGGTGCCTGGGTGGCTCAGCTGGTTAAACACCAGACTCTTGGTTTTGGTACAGGTCATGATCTCACATTCGAGCCCCACATTGGGCTTTGTGCTGACAGTGCGGAGCCTGCTTGGGATTATCTCTCTCTCTCCCTCTCTCTCTGCCCCTCCTGCTCTCTCTCTGTCTTTCTCTCTCTCCAAATAAATAAATAAACTTAAAAAAAACCTTCAGCCCCAAACTTGAGTGTATGGAACCAGTGTGGTGTGATGAGATGGGATAGATGATTCCAATGTCTAGTCTATAGATAAAATCCAGAAGTAATTAGGACTTAGAGGTGACTTCCAACACTGAGAATGCTTATCCTTCAGTGATACTCCCATGGAATTAAATTGAGTTGAATTAAATTAATAATATAACCCCTGTAATGATGTATGAAACATGTATAAAAGAGAAGGAAGATAACATTTTTTATTTTCCCATTTTCCTTTTTCATTTGTAGTGTAGAACTTACTTATGACTGAAGACAGAATTGATTTTCCCCCAAATTTCCTAAGATTTTTTTTTTCTTTTTTTTAATGTTTAGTTATTTTTCAGAGACAGAGAGACAGAGTGCAAGCAGGGGAGGGGTAGAGAGTGAACGCAACACAGAATCCAAAGCAGGCTCCAGGCTCCGAGCTGTCAGCAAAGAGCCCAATGCGGGGCTCAAACTCACAAATTGTGAGATCATGACCTGAGCCTAAGTCAGTCGCTTAACCAACTGAGTCACCCAGGCACCCCCCACCCCCGCCCGCCCCACCAAGGGTATTTTCTTAATACTCAGATAACAATACTTCAAATGGATTTTGTATAGGATTTTAGAAAATAGTAGTGATCTGTTTTTCAGTGATAAAAGAGAATGTGAGAGTAGTGGAAGGAAAAGGTGGGGCTGTGCTAACCAATTTACATCATCTCTGAAAAAAATCGACAGAAGTGCCATGCGGCAGAATGTCAGACTAGCGGAGTATATATAACGTAGTGGAACATAAGAGTAACTAAACGATGAGTATGAGGGAAAAAAGTAAGTTAGTTCAGAATGAAAAGCCAGAATGAAAGAACATGTGGATAATCAATGGCATACATGAAAAAGAAATAAAAATGGTAAAAAATAACTTAGGTAGGAGACAGCAGCGTCTCACTCTATCCTAGGTAAATTTTAAAAAGCAAAAGCACTTTCCAAGGCATACTCTGGCTATTTCCTATCTTTCATGGCATAATTTTTTTCCTTCTCATCTTAAAGCTAAAGACCATTATCAAAGGAATCAAAATTTGGAGAGCTCCTACTTCTTTATTTTCCCATCACAAATTCAAAGGTGATAGAGTAGTATATGAAATATTCTCAAAGAAAGAATGTGATGCAGGAATGCCGTGCCCAGCTGAGGTGCTTTTACTATGTGAAGTATAGTCCAGCACATTTCCGGAAATTTGCCTTCTGAAAAGTTATCTTTAATCTTATCTATTAGCATTAAAGGATGATTTTCAGATTTTCAAAAGTTAGCTAAAAAGAAAAAGAAAATGATTGAATTTAGAAGTTTGTGGGAAATACATATATAGAGTATTGAAATCAGTTACTCCATTTAGAGATAGGTGAATAATTCCATGAGTTAGGTTATAAAACAAAAGTGGCATAATTTAGAAGTGAAGATAGAAAGAAGAAATTTGCTTTTTTTAACTACACTAAAATTATAAAAGGAAAAAGAACATGATCATACATAAAAAGGTTTAATAGGAATAGGAAAAAAAGAAAATTGCACTTCTCTAGAAGAGCATAAAACATGTAACAAATAATATAAGCATTTTTTATTTGTGCATATAACACAGAGTCTTGGATTTTTTTTTGATTGAAGAGGCCCAGTGATTTTTTGCTCTTGGAATATGCACTGAAACCAATAGGCCAAAGGTATAATAAGGGAGTAAAAGCGACAGGGTAAAATGAAAAAATATAGGTGAAACATAATCAATGACAATATGATTCAAGGTATAAATGTTTCAGATACTATTTGTGCACTAATATATGCACGAAATAGCAGCAACAATTGTGTGAAATATACAGAAAAGGAAAGTTAGAAGATTTTAACCTACCTTATCTACTATAGATCTAATAGAAAAAATTAAAAACGTGGAGAAGTAAATATTACAACGAACAAAGTAAATGATATGTTACATAGCTCATTTTGGAAACCCGAGGCTTCTGAAAGTTTCTGTAGAGCAAATGTGATCTTTGGTCCCTAATCTGATAAAATATCACAGTGCAAGAGTTAAATCGGGGGGGGGGGAACCCCTCACACTAAAATTAGTGGAAACACTAAAATATCTTCAATTAGATTTATTTTTACAAGTTTTGTTGTCTTCTCTGTGCTCGTTTTTCTGGTTTGGAGCTGGGTAAACATCTAAATATTTTAGAATTCCTATTATATTTTGTCCAGCTTTTCTAAGTATTTGCAGCACTACAGTCAATTTTCTACAGTAAGTCAATGCACCATATTAATTATAAGTCTTCAAGTTTTTTAAAGAAGTATATTTTATGGTATTTCCATCAAAATCTCAAAAGGAATTTTAATAATTCAGTAAAAACTTCTAAATCACTTGAAGAAATGAACAGGTAAAAAAAATCAAGAAAAGTGTATTAAAGGACAACACCAGGGGGATAAATACCTACTCGATATTAAAACCCATAATAAATCAGTAACATTTAAGGCATTTTGATATTGGTAGAAAAATAAAAATATGAAATAATGGAGTATAAATACACCACAGAGGTGAGTATATTTACTAAAAAATGGATAAGGATGTAAGCTATGATTATGATGTGTATTGCAGGTTTATCAATTGTAATAAATGTACCACTGTAGTGGGAGACTGTTGATAATGAGGGAGGCTGTAAACGGGTGGGGGCAGGGGGTATTTTGGGGATCTCTGCACCTTCCTCTCAAATTTGCTGTGAATCTAAAACTACTCTAAAATAATAGTCTTTAGAATTAAAAAATGTTTTAAGTGGATAGTGCAAGAAAAAATTATTAACTATGTCACACTGAAGTCATTGGTTAGCACTTTGAAATATAAAAAAAACATCACTTTATACTAATCCCTACAACAGCCTCCATTTGAATAAGGGCAGTGATTGTTATGGGGGTGGGGCTCAAGGAGTGGGTGGTGAGGTGTGGAGCGAAGTATTCTTTGCAGAATCATGCTGCATTCTTTGCTGGGTGCAAGAAAAAGCAGTAGCTTTACAGCTATACTGAGAGTGGGGATTGTAATTTATCTGTTTCTGCTTATGTCCTGAAGAAGAATGAAATGTCTAGAAACACCAAATTAGAGGGTTAAATATAAAACATCAAATTAGAGAAGAAGTGGCAGAAAATAGAATAGTTTACTTACTTATGGAGGAATGATAATGTTTTCAATATCTAAGTAACAAGAAAAATGAAAATAATTTTGTAATATCCTTATGAAAAAATTATAAAGAAAGTGTACCATAAAATATTTATATCAGACATGACACGATTTATCTATAAAATATTAAGGACGCACACAAAGTTATGAACAAAATATCAAGACTTACACCAAAAATAAGCAAGCACGTGACATGGGCTGACAATTCAAAAGAGGAAATACAATTGGAAAACGATAATGTGAGAAATTATTCATACTATCAATGATAAAAATGTAAAATAGAGCAACATTAAATGAGCAAATTATTGGGGCGCCTGGGTGGCGCAGTCGGTTAAGCATCCGACTTCAGCCAGGTCACGATCTCGCGGTCCGTGAGTTCGAGCCCCGCGTCAGGCTCTGGGCTGATGGCTCAGAGCCTGGAGCCTGTTTCCGATTCTGTGTCTCCCTCTCTCTCTGCCCCTCCCCCGTTCATGCTCTGTCTCTCTCTGTCCCAAAAATAAATAAACGTTGAAAAAAAAAATAAATGAGCAAATTATTAAAAAAAATGATAACACCCTCTGCTGATAACTGTGGGGTAGAGTTGGTATGTATATTTAAGTTGGTACACCTCAGGGTGCCTGGATGGCTCAGTCAGTTGAGCGACCTACTCTTGATTTTGGCTCAGGTCATGATCCCAGGGCCATGAGATCAAGCCCTGCATTGGGCTCTGCACTGAGTGTGGAGTCTACTTGAGATTCTCTCTCTCTGTCTCTCTCTCTCTCTCTTTCTCTCTCTATCCCTCTCCCCTGTGCTCGCTCTCTCTCTCAAAAAAAAGTTGGTAACCTTGATTTAAAATGGAAGTGACTGGATTGACAATAGGTATTTTCCGTTTCAATTACATTTCAAAAATATGACTATTATGACAGTTTATTATTGAAAATAAATTTGTAAGTGGACAATAAATTTATCAATTATTTTGTATCCAGTTGAGAGTGGGTTATAGCTTCATATGAAGTCTATATTAACATGTATAAAGTTTCTACAGAGCAAATGGTATGATAAAACAGAATATCAAAAGAAGGTGGTCATAGTGGCACATAAAATTGTGGTTTATATTTGGCTTTTTGCATCTTTATAGCTGTGT
Source organism: Puma concolor (assembly GCF_028749965.1). NCBI lineage: Eukaryota > Metazoa > Chordata > Mammalia > Carnivora > Felidae > Puma > Puma concolor. The sequence continues at coordinate 22,473,775 of NC_141675.1, forward strand.
ATGTTTGGGTAAATTAATTTCTCTAAAAATAAGGACAAGGGTTGGCTGTATTATTATAGGAACCAGGGTAATGATCACGGAGATATTGGCATCAAATCCTGGAATCTGATGCCTCTTAGTTTATGGCTGGAATTGTCTGTGCAGTCACCTGAGATTAAATCTTAAGGTGGACCCTCCACCTCGAGGATAGATGGTTGTATTGTAACATCATCTTCCTGACTCTTCTGTTGTCTTAAATTAACTTTTCCCATTAACTGCCAAGGGGTTCATTAATTTGCTGCTGAATTTTAAAGACTTTGGTGGATATTCTAACAAGATTTCCAGCTAGAGAGTTAGTAGAACAAAAGCTTTATTCCCTGAGTTACCAAAGGTTTAGATCATAAGTGGAAGCTAATCAAAGATCTTCCTTTTCTCATGTGGCTTTCCATACATGACTCTGTACCCTTAGAAAAACTTGAGCAATCTCTATGGGTCTGAAGAAGTTTCTTGTTTGAAATATATCATATATCATATATATGTGTGTGTGTGTGTGTGTGTGTGTGTGTGTGTGTGTGTGTATTGGTATTTTTATTTATTTTTTTTAAATTTACATCCAAGTTAGTTAGCATATCATGCAACAATGATTTCAGGGGTAAATTCCTTAATGCCCCTTACCCATTGAGCCCATCCCCCCTCCCACAACCCTTCCAGTAACCCTCTGTTTGTTCTCCACATTTAAGAGTCTCTTATGTTTTGTCCCCCTCCCTCTTTTTATATTATTTTTGCTTCCCTTACCTTATGCTCATCTGTTCTGTATCTTAAAGTCTTCATATGAGTGAAGTCATATGATATTTGTCTTTCTCGGACAGACTAATTTCGCTTAGCATAATACCCTCTAGTTCCATCCAAATAAGATTTCATTCTTTTTGATTGCTGAGTAATACTCCATTATGTGTGTGTGTGTGTGTGTGTGTGTGTATATATATGTATATGTATATTTATACATATATACATACATATATATGCATATGTATATGTATATATCACATCTTCTTTATCCTTTCATCCATCGATGAACATTTGGGCTCTTTCCATACTTTGGCTATGGTTGATAGTGCTGCTATAAACTTTGGGGAGCATGTGCCCCTTTGAAACAGCATATCTGTATCCCATGGATAAATACCTAGTAGTGCAATTGCTAGGTCGTAGGGTAGTTCTACTTTTAATTTTTTGAGGAGCCTCCATACTGTTTTCCAGAGTGGCTTCAGGAGTTTGCATTGCCACCAGCAATGCAAAAGAGATCCTCTTTCTCCGTATCCTCGCCAACATGTATTGTTGCCTGAGTTGTTAATGTTAGCCATTCTGATAGGTGTGAGGTGGTATCTCATTGCGGTTTTGATTTGTATTTACCTGATGATGAGTGATATTGAGCATTTTTTCATGTACCAGTTGGCCATACGGATGTCTTCTTTGGAGAAATGTCTATTCATGTCTTTTGCCCATTTCTTCACGGGTTATTTGTTTTTTGGGTGTTGAGTTTGGTAACTTCTTTATAGAAATTGGATACTAACCCTTTATCTGATATGTCGTTTGCAAGTATCTTCTCCCATTCTGTCGGTTGCCTTTTAGTTTTTCTGATTGTTTCCTTCACTGTGCAGAAGCTTTTTATTTTGATGAGTCCCAATAGTTCATTTTTGCTTTTGTTTCCCTTGCCTCTGGAGATGTGTTGAGTAAGAAGTTGTATCATATATTTTTAATTCTGAAAGTTTATAAAAGCTATTTCTTGGACAATTGGGAGTGACATTCTTTTTAGTGAGTATGAAATGTTTTCTGTATTCTTTGCTTTCATCTCAAGTTAGACTACTCTCATGATCTCCTTTGTTGTTGATAACTTGGAAGATGAGTGCTCCATTATGACTGGCTAAAAGTCATTTGAAAAAGAACCCTCACCTAAACAACTTCTGCCACACAACTTTTTCTCACGTATTTGCTAGTGGAGTGAGAGATACTTCTAAGGTGATTAACTGGAAACCTTAGGAAATGAAGATGATTGACTTTAATGGGTTTCAGCAGAGCAGAAGTCCTAGAAGATATCTATTTTCCAAGTTTTGTATATTTTTTCAAAATCTATTGCCCTTCTCTTTGAAATAAAATGATGGAAGATGACTTTGTAACTATAGTTTTCTTCTCCCTCTCCCTAAAACATTTTTGGTGGCATTCCTGCAATAAAAATCCTTTTAACATATAATAGTAATAAAAACCTTTTTGACAAATCTATACCTCTTTGCATAGAGTGATGGTGATACCCAGCCATTACAAGCAATTAAATCTCTGATCTGAATGAACAAACTTGATGAAATGATTTTATATGCCAATGGGATATCACAATGCCACCTAGAAAACATATTCTTATATAAAAATATCTACGGGCACTTGGTTGAGAATGTTTGTAGAATAGCTTTCTAGAGATGGAAACCTCCATCAAATTGTATATGCACTTAAAATTTGAAAGATGGGGCACCTGGGTGGCTCGCTAGGTTAAGCGTCTGACTCTTAATTTCAGATAACATCTCTTATTTTAATTAATATTTAAAGTGTTTTCATATACAAAGAAATTAGCACTTTGTCCTTGGTTGCATATATTTTCTCCAGACTGTTCACTTGGTTGATAGCATTTTTTTCTGGTACAAAAGTTTTCATTTTTATGGTGTCAGGTTTACCAACCTTTTTATCTTTTCACTCTTTTTATCTTTATGGTACTAGGTTTGCATTGTATACTCCAGGCTTCATACATGGATTGGAAAGGAATTCTGTGCACAAAGCTTTTTATGAGTGTGTGTATGTGTGTTTGTTCTTCTGGTACTTTTATTATTTTATTTTTTAAGCCTTAAATTGTTGATCTTCTGGGATTTATGTCTTAGTGTAAGGAGTGAGTTGGAATCCAGCTTATGTTTTTCATGCTTGTTGTTTTAGTATCATCTATTGCCCATTGGTATGAAATATTAACTTTGTCATATACGAAACTCCTACCATATTTATGAATGATTTTGGTTTCTCTATTCTTTATTCTTGAGTTCTGTATTCCATCTCAAGCACCAAGCTGCTTTAATTACTATAATGTGCTTTCATACCTGGTAGGTCTCATTTTTATTCATTATTGATAATATGTGTGTATATGGAAGGAAGGTGTGGGGACTTGGTGGAATTGAGCAGGATTTTGTAGTTCACTAAAGCTATAAATCCTGGAACCTCATTTTTTTTTAATACTGCTGTTGTCCCTAAACATCTTTTGTGTAGCACATTTCAGGCATTGTTGTGTTTCTCCATTTTTTTTTCTTACAACATTATATGTGGATTATGCCTTTTAGACAAAATGAATCTGAGATATTGAGACTGATATCAACTGCAAAACCTAGATCTCTGCTCTTAGACACAGATTTAAAAGGATAGTGCAAGCGAAGCTATATGTTTAGCATTCGTCAGAGTATCAAGATTTTTCCTGTAGAGGAAACACTTAGGAATACCTGTATAAGAATTATATTAAGGATATAAGAATGGCATCGATATTATATGTTTTTAATATTGAGTGACAGTGGCACTATGATTTCACAGGACATTATGTGAACAATGAGCCAGCTGTATCCATGATATCAAGAGTCCCAAGGAAGCTTAATAATGAATGAACTTGTTCAAATGGCCCTCAAATACATTCAGGTTTCTTGTTAACGTTTGCTGAAATCTTAATTTTCTTTTGTTGTTGTTGTTTTTTAAAATTATTTTATTTGAGTATAGTTGACACACATTAGTTTTAGGTGTACAACATAGTGATACAATTTCCCTATACATTTTGCTATACTTACCACAAGTATAGTTACCATCTGTCACCATTCAACACTATTATAATATTATCGACTATATTCCTTATGTTGTGCCTTTTATTCCCGTGACTTATTTATTCCATAACTGGAACCCTATATCTCCCACTCCTTTTCACCCATTTTGCACATCTTTCCACCTCCTTTCCCTCTGGCATCCCTCAGTTTGTTCCCTGTATTTGTAGATCTGATTCTGCTTTTTGTCTGCTTATTCATTTGTTTTGGTGTTTAGGTTCCACATGTGAGTGAAATCATATGGTATTTGTTTTATTTTACTTGACTTAATGCCTTCTAGGTCCATCTATATTGTTGCAAAGGGGAAGATCTCATCCATTTTTGTTGCTGTGTAATATTCCATTATACAGATAGATGATAGATCGATAGATCAATCGATTGATAGAGAGGTAGAGAGATAGATGATAGATAGATAGATAGATAACAGATACACACATCACATCATCCTTATCCATTTATCTATCAGTGGACAACTAAGTTGCTTCCCTGTTTTGGCTAGTGTAAATAATGCTGCTATAAATATAGGGGTACATGTATGTATCTTTTCCATTTAGTGTTTTTGTTTTCTTTGGGTAAATACCCAGTAGTGGAATTATTGGATCATACGGTATTTCTATTTCTAATTTTTTGAGGAAACTCCAAATTGTCCTCCACACCGGCTGTACCAATTTGCCTTCTAGCCAACAGTGTACAAGAGTTCCTTTTTCTTCACATTCTCACCAACACTTGTTATTTCCTGTCTTTTTTATTTTAAAAAGGTGTGACACCTGACAGGTGTGAGGTGATATCTCATTGTTGTTTTGGTTTGCATTTCCCTGATGATGAGAGAAGTTAAGCATCTTTTCATGTGTCTTTTGGCTCTCTGTATGTCTTCTTTGCAGAAATGTCTATTTAGTTCTCTGCCCATTTTTAAATCATATTGTTTGTTTTTCGGTGTTGAGTTATATAAATTCTTTATATTTTGGATACTAACCCCTTATCAGATATATCATTTGCAAATAACTTCTTCCATTCAGTAGGTTGCCTTTTTGTCTTATTGATGGTTTTCTTTGCTGCAGAAGCTTTTTATTTTGATGTAGTCCTAATAGTTTGTATTTGCTTTTGTTTCCCTTAAGTCTTGACAATTTTCAAGGCCAGATTTGAAGTAGCTTTTTCCAGAAACATTCTCTGATTCTTTGGTTAGATATGTTCTTTTCCTCTTCTGTTTTCTTACCACCTAGCCTCTCATGTTATATATCTTTGTCTCTTTTGCCCTCTATTCTAGCATGTGTTTCCTTTCTTTGATTATAAGTAGCTTGAGCTCAGATCTACTTGAAGTCTTGTTTATAATACTCCCTCATTAAGTACTTTTATGATTTGATGGAATTTTAAAAGTTGTAAATGTTTGGGATTTTTTAAACAGTATTATAGGGGCACCTGGGTGGCTCAATTGGTTAAGCATCCGACTTCAGCTCAAGTCATGATCTCACCGTTTATGGGTTCAAGCCCTGCTTTGGGCTCTGTGCTGACAGCTCAGAGCCTGGAGCCTGCTTCAGATTCTGTGTCTCCCTCTCTCTCTTCCCCTACCCATCTCATGCTCTGTCTCTCTGTCTCTTTCTGAGAAATAAACATTTAATTCAAAGAAATATAACATTTTTAAAATCCTGAGTCTATTTCTGTATTTGAAAGTGAAGGGCAAGATAAAAGGCTCTGTCAGTGCTGACAAGGGTTTGGTAGTAAGAGATGAAGAATGTATATATGTCATATTTATTGAATATAATTTACAGTCAATAAAATGCTACATTTTAAATGTTCTAATGGGTTCTGATAAATTCATACATTCCTATAATCACACCTACAGTCAATATACAGAACACTTTCTATCACCCCGCAATGGTCTCTTCTGCTCTTCCTATTGTGATCTACTTTTTGTCATTACAGATTCAATTTGCTTTTTCCAGAGTTTCACATAAATATAGTCACACAGTATGCTTCTTGCATTCAGCATAATGCTGTTGAGACTCATCCATGTTGCTGAATGTATTAGTATACCATTCCTTTTTATTGCTGAGTAGCACTGTGTTCGTCTCCTGTTAATGAACATTTGAATTGTTTCCAGTTTGAAACTATCATGAATAAACCTGCTGTAGACACTTGCATACAAACCTTTATGTAGATATATGCTTGTTTGTTTTTGTTTTCCTTCCTTACATTTTATCTGCCTATTTTATTTTCCACAGCTTCAGACAGCCATGCTTTGAAATGGGCAGATATGAATAAAATTAGTAATAAATGTGGTGGCAGTGCTTGTGGGACTGCCTGCCTTTCCTGTTTCTATTATGGAGACACTGAGAGCAGTCATATTGAAGAAAAAAATTCTACTTCTGTTTCAGTTAGGATTTAATCCTTTCAACTAACCAAGCAGACAGTAGTTCCATTGAGAGAACAAAATAAATTGGAAGGGATGTAAGAGCTTGGATGTATAAGCAAGTAATTATCTGACTCAATCAGAGGGAGGGCCAACCTTAATGGGGTATTGCTTGCTAAATTAAACTGCAGGGAATCAAACATGTAAATCTAACTTGAGATATAACCAACTTTCTAAGCCACAGAAAGTTCAGGCTGAATTAGTGTTCCTTGTTCTCTCTTGCCATAGAACTCTTAGAAGAGCCTCTGGACAGATGGTATTAATATGGAACCGTCAGTCAATCCTCTGGTTGATTCTTTTTCATACCACAAGTGATTTGATGATGATTTGGAATATCAACAGTCAATGAATTCACACAGATGCTACATCTCAGTGGTTGAGAGAATATTTGAGCTAATCCTAGCCCAGCTTCTAACTTATGTTTTAATACCAGGAAAGGCACTGAATGCATGAAGCTCTCTTTGAGAGGAGGAAGGTAGAACTGAACATTTTAGCTGCTATGGCAACAGGTACCATTTACATCTTACGGTTTTGTTCTTGGGGAAAATCTACTCAGTAGCAGAAATGGGGACAGGATAGGAGGGGGAAATGGAACATGTGGTTCCAAGACCTTCTGGCCCAACCTCTGTGCAGAGGATTTAATAGCAATAAAGCCAGAATTCCCAGTGCAGGGAATTTCCATTCCCACCACTAATTATATCTGCATACTGAGATACAGCTGAGAAAATCTGAGGTATTCTAAACCACAGTGTCCTTATTCAATTTTCCCCTGATAGATAAAACATAGAAACTTATATTAAATATAAACACCAGGTATTTTACTCTCCTCCCAGTAGCAACATATTGAACTGTAAGAGATAATACCACTGTCTTAATATATTTATCAATTTAAAAAACCTAGGCTTTGAGAGATGTGCTGTAATTCTTTGGTAATTATGTAACAATATAACTAGTTACATAAGAATTATTTTTTTCCCTTTATTTCCAAAGATTGTGTTTACAAAAATGAATGCTTTCTTACGTTGTCTTTCTCATGCCTTCCCTCCTTCACGTCTTTCCTCTGTATTCAAGTATGGTTTAATTTTAGGTCCAAAACCTCTTTCAGGTTTTGGGATAACTCTGATCTAATGCACATCATTTCACGTTCTTTAGATAAGAAACCTAGAAGTCTTGACTGTTGATAATTGTCTTCTAGTCCACCTCGCTGAGTCAGAACCCAGAAAGACTGAGGAGGCTAGAGATTGGATGTGCATGTAGGTAGCAGAGAGCTACTGCTATGAATTTCAGGTGGCCTCAAAGAACTTCAAGTTAGATCCACTATCCTATGAAGTGGAAAACATGACAAATATTGGGAACACACTTTAGAATTTGGGTTGGTGTCAGTAAGATTTCTTATGGACACAGAAACTGTACAAAACATATACAAAAAAATTGATCCTGACTCTATTCATTGATGCATTCTTTCCTTCATTTATTCTCTTATTTAAGCATACATTTATTAACTTCTATGTTGTCTGCGGATATAATGATGAGCCATGTAAAAAAGGTGCCTGCTCCCAAAGAGTTGATGGTTTGATTATGAAAGAGGCATTAACCAAGTGAATAGCACATAGTTTTGTTTTATTGAAATCCTATGAAAGAAAATCTCAGGGAGCTCTAAGAGTAGTATAAACCTAAAAAGTGACAAGTGACATTGAGATGGCATCTAAAGGGTGAATGGCCATATGTGTCTTATTGAAACTTCCACATTCATATTGAAATTTTTATAAAAACTAGTCCAGTCTCTGCACACAGGTTGTAAAAAAAAATAAACAATGATTCAATGGGGAAGAGACTAAAGAAAGATGACAGTACCTGACTTTTCACATAGCAATTTTATTAAGAGGGGATTCCAGCAGTTCTTAGAACCCTTAAGAAAGTACTCAAAGCTTAAAACTTTACACTGAATATAAGAAAGCCATTTGTATCATCTGAATAAGAAATCATTGAATAGGGATTTGGAAGTCTTGAAGATAAAGGATGAACGTTTGTCCTGTGCTGGGCTGTAAATCTGTTGATGGGATGATTAAGTTGTCAACAGGCTTCTTCCCAGGCTCCTCTTTGGTTCTTAAGTGAGCCTAGCATCTGTGATGTGTTACAGTCTAAAGGTCTGAGTGAAATGGAAAGACATCCAAACTTTAATACTCAGAACACAGTTTCATACAAAAAACTGGAAGCCTTTTTCCTCTACTACAGACAAAAAGCAGGAACTCATCAGAAAAATGAGTAAGCACTATTAAGGACAAATTGTTTTTTGGAAATAAATATAGGATGACTATCACATGACTTGATGTGAAAGGTCTGAGATCAGGCCTGGTCTGTGAAATGTCTTTCTGATGCCACACAATGTGAAATCTCAGCAGAGACAAATGGACTCAGAAGAGGACACATGCTAAGAAACAACATTTGTCACATATTATCTGATTCATAATCTCACACTGACCATCTTTGGACTTATTTTGGGTAAGTGTCAAACACTTCCTATAAGATGAATCTACCTGGGGGCCAACATTCACATTAGATGGGATTTAATATCATCATCACCAATGTCCCCTTACCCCAACACTTTGAAATGCTATGTGGTTGGTATCTAACACACTGTGTCGTATTCTTGTGTGGTGATATTGAAACGAACTTAAAACACAACAGAAACAACACAACAGAAAGCCTCAGTCCCTGAAGGATGTATATATTTTAAACATTGTAATAGTGGTCTCAAGTGATGTTGGATTTTGCCAAGGTACAGAAAGAACTAGTTAGGCAAGAAAAATAGTTTATTCTCTTCTATTTATGTAGGAAAGGCTATGGAGGAGATAATAGAAAAGAGGGTGACAGGTAAAGAGAGAATTAGGAGTTGCTGAGCACTACATTGTGGCAGACACTCTGCTGATGTTTTGTATCTAGCATCTTATTTAATTATTTAAACACACATGATTATCCCCGCCCCCCACCCTCACCTCACCAATCCCCCAGAAACTGTTAGGAAACTGAGGACCAGAGATATTATGCAACTTTCTCAAAAGCCACACATCTAGAGGGGTACCTGGGATGGCTCAGTTGGTTAAGTGTCCAACTTCAGCTCAGGTCATGATTTCGCAGTTCATGAGTTTGAGCCCCGTGTCAGGCTCTATGCTGACAGCTTGGAGCCTGGAGCCTGGAGCCTGCTTCAGATTCTGTGTCTCCCCCTCTCTCTGCCCCTCCCCTGCTCACACTCTGTCTCTCTCCAAAAATAAGTAAAAACATTTAAAAAATTAAAAAAACAGGCCACACATCTAGAAAATGGTAGAACTAGAATTAGAACCCAGGAATGTCAGACTTCAAGATCCGTGCTTTTCCAGAGCCTTTCAAGGAAGCAAGAGAGAATGTTTGGGGAAGATATTAAGATTCTGTATTCTAAGATTCGAAGACTCTGGGGAGAGATCAGAATGAACTTTTGAAAGCACAAAGCTGGGGGAGGAACGATATGACCCAGGAAGTCATGAGGCTGGTATTAAGTACAAGATGTTAGTGTAGAAATAGATAGAACTAGGAGCTATGAGCACTATTCAATGTACGCATCTTGCAATTTATTTTATATTACCACAAACAATCCAGAAGGAATGGTATTGAGAAGCTGAATGATCCAAGAGTTGAGCCAGAGAGATGGGATTCTGTTCTGGGCTCTTCCACTCACATGTGGAAGATTTCTTTATAAATAAACAGGAGCTGATAATACTGCAGTTATTGGGGTAAGTTTGAGATCAAAGCTAGTAACAATCAGCATAAGATGGACAGTAGAACCATCTGCATGACACTTGGAAATCATGTAAGCCAATCAGTGTGGTCAAAGGTTTGTGAATTCAGAGAGATAACTACAGAAAGCAGAAACCTAATTAACTGTATTATTTACTGGCAGTCCAGGTGTAGGGCTGTGTAGAAGAAAGGGCAAAAATTATAAGTGCTTTCTTGTCCTGTCCAAAGAAGAGAACACTTTTTTTTTCAATATGTGAAATTTATTGTCAAATTGGTTTCCATACAACACCCAGTGCTCATCCTAAAAGGTGCCCTCCTCAATACCCATCACCCACCCACCCCTCCCTCCCACCCCCCATCAACCCTCAGTTTGTTCTCAGTTTTTAAGAGTCTCTTATGCTTTGGTTAAGAGAACACTTTTTTAGTCATTAGACTAAAAGCTGTTCAACTTTGGGTGAAAGAGCTTTTAAGGCCAATGGATTCTTTTTTACCTTATGTCGTGCTCATCAACCCCCATGACCATGAAATGTTTGGCAGGGGGCGAGGGGTGTTTGTAGCTACTTTTATACTGAGAAGGGGTGTTAGGATGTCTGCTCAATTTAAGGGCATACTCCCCAATTCTTATTGTATCAGTTATCTGTTGCTGGATAGCAAATTATCCCCAAACTTATTGCATAAAACAATACATGCTTACTATATCACAGGGCAGGTCAGGAATCTGAGCACAGTTTTGCTGGGTCCTCTCTGCAGGGTCTCTTATAAGGCTGCAATAGAAATATAGGCAGAAGCAGCAAGGATCAATTTGGGGTTCAACTGAGGCAGGATCAGCTTCAAGCTCACTCTGTGGTTGTTGGTGAGATTCAGTTCTCTGTGGGCTGTTGGGCTGAAGGCCTCAGTTCCTTGCTGGGTGTTGGCCAGTGGCTACCCTCAGTTCCTAGCCTTGAGGTGCTTTCCTAATTAAGTGAGAAGAACCTGAGAGAGAAAATAGCAGCAAGAGAGAAGTCACAGCCTTTTTTTTTTTTAACCTAATAATGGAAGGGATAGCATATCATTTTTACAATGTTCTGTTTATTAGAAGAAAGTCACTAGATCCAGACCACACTTGTGGGGAGGGGATCCCACAAGGGCATGAACCTCAGGAGGGAGGGAGTCCTGGGAGCAAAGTCGGAAGCTGCCTACCACACTTAGCTATTGACAAACTGCTCTAGGAAAGCTAGGACTCCATCGTGACTACTGAAAACTAGTGTAGATGACTTCTGAGGAAAAATCTGAAGTCCCCTGTCAAACTTCCTTTCTGTAAATGAAAAATTTAGCCACCTATTTTTCAGTAAATAAATCACAGCAAGTGAATCATCTCTTCTGATATCAGTTAGGGCCAAAGGAAAGCAACCACCCTGTAGCCTTGCTCTTCCTGTAGCCTCAGGCATGGCCCTTCTCTTTGAGCAGCCTACTTGTGAACAGGCCCAAGTGAATAATGTAAACTGAGGTCCCTTGACGCGTGGTTTCCAAAGTATATTTACACTCCATGTGGGTCAACAACCTTGATATTTGGCAGAAGTCTCTGAGCAGATGATGGAAATATTTTACCTCACATTTAGGCCAACTCTCTTATGTTGATATTTCAATTTAAGAGTATAGGGATGAAGTGAGGGAAGAAAGGCAACAGTGAAAGGATGGGAGGAAGGGAAGGAAAAAGGAACAGAGACGTTTTTTATTAAGTCTCAAGCTTTATAAATAGTAAGGGCTTGGTTCTAAAGGAAAGCTCTAGTCGCAAACATAAGGACTTTGGGACCTCAGTAAAAAAAAATTCATGCTTAACCCAGAATAGTTCAAGTGAGACAAGAGTTGCATTTAACTTGTACCTGCTTCAGTGAGAGACTAAGGAAAGAAAGACTAAGAAAGGTCTCTGCTTGTCTTGAATGTTTGTGTGTGAATGCCTCACGGTTTTGGTTTGGGTAAAGGAATAAAAATCTTTTGTGTGTATTTCTGTTCTTTTTACCACCAGCAGCATCTGAGCTATTGATTGGGGGCAATTTGAAGATCTTAAGCCTAAGAAAAGAGGCCATTTCCTTTGACTTCCATTTCTTGGAAAATAAAGATGGTAATGCTAAGTACTTAGGCTATTGATTTTCTGGATAATTGATACTCTAAGGTATACAGTTCTCACAAGGTGCCTCAAAGAGGGCTACATTAAGTTAATAATGATTAAGAAGATTGTACAGAATGTGCTGAACAGAGATTCTACCCATCTCCGGGTTCCAGTTTGGAGCACAGATGCTGCACCCTCTCAAATCCTGTTTACAGCTCACTTTTGCTGCATAGTTGGGAGATCTGGAAGGACGAGAATAGACCTTTTGGAGCAGCTTGTTTAAATGTCATTTCAGTTATTTGCTTTGAGTTCTAAACATGTCATGTGAAGCCTTATAATGACCAATCTTTTATTCGTTCCCATGCAAATAATGGTCATTATTGAGATTATATGGCTTTTCAGTCACAGTTTTGCACCAGCCATCTTATGTTAGGCTCTGTCCTGGCTGCTGTGTGGGGAATGTGTATGTACTGAAAGACTGGCTGTCTTGGAATGCCTTCTAACCTGCAGGAAATAGACAAGCATAAAACTGGAGTATGAAGTAGAGCTAAGAACAAGGATTCTGGAACCAATATAATTAGGTTTAAATCCTAGCTCATCCACTTATTAGGAGCGTGGCTTTGTGTGTGTTATTTAACTTCTCGTTTCCTCAATTATGAAATGAAGATAACAGCAGTAACGGCCTGATAGGATTACTGTTAGGACAAAATGAATTGATATACTATCAGACTCTGAGTATAGGTCCTGTTACCTGGTAAGTTTCTGCTAAATATTAGCTACTTTCATTTCTTTCTGGTTTAGACTGCTTGTTCAGCCTTGCCTCAATATCCTCATCAATAAAATAAGCCTAATATTATAAGCTCTGACAATATAACAGGTTAAGAAGGAGACTCAAATAAAAGTAGGTACACTTTTAAGGGAAGACAGAAATGTGTATGTTTATTAATAAGATTTGTTTTCCAAGTTCAAGTTCAGGACATGGTTAAGTATGTGTTTCTAAATGTCTAGGAAGGTCCAAGGGAGATCTAACAGCACTGTGAAGTTCTGCCAAATGTGGTCTTTGAAATCTGAAAGGAAATCTGTACTTCTTTGTAATGAAAATTGCATAGTTTCTCGGTCTCTGCTTTCTTATTTGTGATAAATGGATAAGAAAGGATATACTATGGACTTGTTGGGAATATCAAAAGACAGCACATATTTAAGGTACCCAGCATATAGCAGGCAGTCAATAAAAGTCATCCTATGTTGATATGAAAAGAAGAGGGGAAGGTGAAACATGCAAGGAGGAACATGGAAGAAGGGTACTGAACCCTAACATGGACATTCATTTATACAAACCCCAGTAATCCAACTCAAATCTCCCAGAGCAATGGACATCCTGGGTGCATGTAGGGGGCATACTCCCCAGTTCTGCTACTTTTCATTTCTACTCACTTTACATCTACCTATTGTATCTTGCTGCAGCCCCAGAATGTGGTTGAACACTAGAGTCAGCTTAAGTAAATGGCCAGAATCAGTCCTAGTGTCGGACAGAAGAGGGGATGCAATTCTCTCTGGTGGTTCTATAAGCTGAGTTTCTTTAGCTTATAGAAACATGAGCTTATAGGACATGAACTAATTGGATATTTACTATCCAAGCTGTTTCTCACTCTTGACTAGACTGTTCCCTTCCATGCCTCTAAGAAGTATCATTTTCAATTTTGGTCACATCTGAGTAAAGTCCAAATGACCCATGGAATTTTTTTCTTAGCCTTACTTTTCTCCCTTTTCCTCATGATTGGAGGATCTTAAATTAGAAAATGTTTTAGAAGGTGCCTAGTCCAATTCAATTCACCCTTTACACCTTGCTTCCACACTGGGCTTGACCAGTGGTCATCTATTAACTCTTTGACCACTTTACCATATCCTTCAAAATGCCAATTGCTCTGCCATGGGCCTAACTCTCAAAAAAAGGGAATGTATCTCCATCCATGGTCACCTCTTATCATTAGGTTTCTGTGCTCATGAGTTATACTATAATCCTTTGAAACTTCATGAAGCAAGGAGGAGGAGGAAGAAGGAAGGATGCTCTGACCCAAGACAGATTGTTTTTCTATTTTTAAGAGTTGTGAGTGATTATGAACATCAATGGTAATTGAAAGGAAACAATAAATTAATAGCCAGAAGCATATTGATAGGTTAAGAGATTAATTCATTTAGTGGAAAGGTTAATTCATTGGATGTGTATGTGATAAAGACATCTGAAGGTGATATGTTAATTGACAGTCATATCACTGGTGGGGAGGAGAAGAGAGAAAAGTGTGTTATCAGAGAATATCACCTCCGTGTTTCTGATTGCACTCTCTCTGACTCTGTACTAATGAGGGTGAGAGAGTGAGATGTGGTTTCCTGAGGGTCTTTGAGGAGAGGAAGCAAGGACATTCGTGCTGCTCAGCAGATGCTCTCTCACTCTATACTGCAGCCATATTCTTCCCTTTCCCTGCTCTCTATGAAAATCTGCAGCAAAAAGTAAAGATATTCTAGAGTCCTTCCAGTACAGACATTAAAATAGATATATTGCACTTGTCATTACTTGTAGAAGAGAGACTTGGTCTCCATTAAAGGAATTTTAGGCAACAAAAGAAGTGTGTGGAGGCAGGAGTCAGTTTACAATATTCTTACACAGAAGACAAACCTTGTTAAGAAGATCATGTGCTAAAGATTTTGTTTTAGGAAAAAAAAGTAATAAATCAGTTGTGTCAGTGAAAAACATGGTTTTACTGTAAAGAGTAATTCTGATGATGTTTTTTAAATAAAAACACTCCTTTAAAAATATTATCAAAAAGTATCTTGATATATGTTATTCCATTTACTTCATATGGAATGGTATTTTGTAAATAGCATTATTTTGTGTCAGATTATTGCCTTTCACCTTGAAATCCACCTGTTATTGCCCTGCTTCATTGCCATTACAGATGCTGGACTGCATCTTGTAAATATTTCCCCTTTGCCAGTGAGGGTGTTGGGGAGACACTGCGGAAGAGAGGGCTTCTGGTTTCTGTGTGCTGCTTCTTGGTTGGCTCCTGTGATACACGAACACCCATAGTGTGCTGGACACTCAGCAAAGCTCACTGTCAGCTTGCCAGTTCTGGCACCAGCCTTGGTCCTCCTGTACCCAGCAGGGTTTCCTGTTTGCCCTGCATGTACTTCCTTGCCCCCTAGCCTCAGTCCAGCGACTATGGACATTTCTGATCTAGGCAATCAGGTAAACCTTGCGGCCATTCAGTGGGTGATGTCTACAACTCCAACAAAGTCTAGATTCTAGCTTTGGGGACCTCTTTTCCAAATTTGTTCCTCGTGGGAACTCTCCTTCTACCATAGGATATTCTTTAGCATTCTCTTTCGTCTCTTCTTAGGAGGTAATCCTCCATCAATCATAATTCCTTATAGGAAGTATTTTCTCTTGTAATTACTGTGAGGTTTCTGTCTTTGAACTGGACCTGATACATACTTGAGGTAGGAAATGCTCTGCACATCTTCACTGAGCACACACCATTCCACTCCTTGTGTAAGGCGTTCTACTGCAACCATCTGTGACTCTGCTAAAGGCTCTGTCTTTGCTTTTGCTTGGGGCAAACCAGGCATACTGAAGAGTTAACATCTCTGGGAGCAGCCCTTGGCCATTGACAGATGGGAGCTGGGGAATGAATACGCCAACTTCTTCCTCCTCAAGTGGAGCAACTCACAGTCAGGTTCTATCCCAGAGCAACTTAGGGCTTTTGAGCCTCAGTTGCTCACAGTGATTATCTGCTCAATAACACATTTTTATGGGCTTCTGTCCCCTCCTTGTCTCATTTCCCCACCCCCCCCCCCCCCAGTGTTTCCTGAAGTCATCCCTCAAACTATTTCACTACAACTTTTATCTCAGGATATGCTTCTAGGAGAACTCAAATGGATACATCCCATTTCAGAGATGAGGGAGTGAAGAGTAGGAGAATGTAATTGTCTAAAGTCAAATAGTTGAGTAGAGGAATTAAAAACTCATTTCATCTCAGCCCAAATCTTATTATTTATATTTACTTCAGCAAGTATCTCTATAAAGATAATTTTAACCACATATTCGATAAATTCAGACCTATTAATCTAGTATAAATACATAAATGTATGCAAAGCAGCCTAAAATTGCTCTTATGGCTTATTTACACAGCTGGTTGTATTGAAATACAAAGCCCTGATTTCTAAACACAACTACTATCTGTAATTAAAACTAGGAAAAACATAAGACTGGTTTTTCTCAGGATACATTGTCTGTACTCTTGGGGGAAAAGCTTCTCTCTCAGACCATGGTTCACTAATCTTATAATTTTGACTTGATGTTGTCACCAAAACCATTCTTTGACCAAGGTAGGCTTGTAAAATTGAGATGCACCAGTGCTATCATAGGAATAACATTTTTCACATGGTTATCATTTGCTAAACTGTAGAAATAGAAAAGATGGCAATGTAAGGAGCCTATTCTAATTAGAAAGTGACATGTTCACAGTCAGAGAAAGACAAATTATCATATGACTTCACTCATATGAGGACTTTAAGATATAAAACAGATGAACATAAGGGAAGGGAAGCAAAAATAATATAAAAACAGGGAGAGGGACAAAACGGAAGAGACTCTTAAATATGGAGAACAACCAGAGGGTTACTGGAGGGGTTGTGGGAGAGGGGATGGGCTAAATGGGTAAGGGGCATTAAGGAATCGACTCCTGAAATCACTGTTGCACTATATGCTAACTTGGATGTAAATTAAAAAATAAATTAAAATGTAAAAATTATAATTATATATAAAAAAGTGACATGTTCACCTGTTAGTTTGGTTTTAAAATATAGGGGGATATTTGAAATAGATAGAAAATGAGTCCCCTAGAAGAAGGTTGATGTTGATACACATTTTATCAGATATCTAGTATATAACAACAACAACAACAACAATAATAATAATAATATAATAATAAACTATTATATTCAAACTCCTTCCTGCTTACAACCTACTTCAGCCCATGCTGGTTCCTTTGCTGCCTAGACTAGAGCAGGAATCTCAAGCTTTAGCAGGCTTTAGGATCATCACAGGTTATGGGGACCCACGCCCAGAGTTTCTGACTCTGTAGGTCTGGGGTGGGGCCTGAGAATTGACATTCCTAACTAGTTCCTGGTGATGCTGATGCTCCTGGTCAGGGGACCACATTTTGAGAACCACTGTTCTAGAGAAGTGTTTTTTCAACGCTGGGTGCACACTGGAGTTATCTGGGGAGTTTTAACCATTACTGGTCTGTGGGTCCCACTGAAACTAAATCAGAATCTTTGAGGTCAGGGCCAGGAATCCGGTTTATAAAAGCTGCCCTGGTGATTCTAACGGGTAGTTGAGTCAAGAACCAATGTTTATCCAAGTGTTTCTAAAAAAGTGTAATGTGTGCACCTGAGGATCTTGATAAAATGCAGAGTCTAATTCGGTAGCTCTGGGAGGGGCTCTCAGATTTTGCATTTTTAACAAGCTCCCAGATGAAGCTGTTGCTGCTGCTCCAGGACCCATACTTCGAGAAAAAAGAGTCAGAAATGTTGTCTCCTTTATCCCCCTTCTGTGGATGTGGTTTTTCTGCAAGTCAACCACATGTCTACTAAATGATTCAGGTCTGGGGCACACATAGCTTTGGGTACTAGAAGCTGGAGGTGCCAATTTGATTTTGCTCTACAGGTCCCCTGACTAGAGCATGGACTCTCATGACTCATTTTGGGCAATGGGTTACCATGGCAACTTACAGAAACCTGTGCTTCAACCTGGGGGCTCCTGAACATCACTGCCAATCCCAGCAAGGGACCCCGAAGACACTAGAAAGTGTTAGCTGTGTAGCCGCAGCCGCTCAGAGAGCTCTGTGTTCCTTGAGAGATGCGGCTGACTTTGAGGCTCTTTCTCAGCAGCAGTTAACACTGACCCCTGTGCTGAGTTCAGAAATAATTCTCCCGCAGGACAAATAAACCACAGTGAAGAATGAACTGCCAGCTGGAGTTCAGGAGCCTTAGAACTGGTGAATTTACCACTGAAAGCAAGAGTACCAAAGGGATAGAGTGCTCTTTACCCCACAGGAAATTTTTAAATAAGAACGGTCCCTTCAGGTTAGTATATTGGTTTCTTACAAAAACAAATAGCATGCACACACTTTTAAGTTCACTTCCTCCCATTTTATTCTCTGTTGTCCTCAAATATCACATATGTACGTTCTATTTTTATCAAGCCAACTGCAAAAACAAAGACCCAAAAATGACCCAAAACAGAGCCTTAAATTCAGTATTAATTTCCACCCCATTCCCAGCTTCTTATCTCCACAGGGGGGAAAGCCTAAGGCAGAAGGAAATAGTCTGAGGAGGCATAGTTTTGCCCATAGGAGACATCTTGCCCACCCAGCTGTTTTTTCCTAGAATCTAGTTTATTTCATTCCCTTGAACCACAGGTGCGGATGTGCTGGTCTCTGCCTCACTGGGCTGTCCTCATGTCTTTTGTGAGGTCTTTATTCAGGGCTCTGTTGAATTTCACAAGCCAAGGAACAGGTTCTTTCAGGACACAAGCTGCAGGGACTGACATTTAGCTTATTCCCTCTGGTGGGACCTACTCTCTCCACGGGATGACAAGGAGAACCTTTGAAGGCATCCGTGTGAAGGGGCAGACATTTCAAAATCTCCGCTTCCAGCTAGAGGAGTTATGGGCAACAGGGCAAGGCCCCTTGCCACAGGGAAAGCTCTGAGGCTTTTGGCTGACAGGTTCAGGTCTTCTGTGTCCCAGGGTGGTGGGCGTGACAAATCTATGTGTCTGAGTTTTGAGGCAACAGTAAATTTCTGTAGAACAACTTTATGGGCAAGAAAAGAAAATCCATGTTTATGAAACATATTCATGTTAGTGAATAAATTTCCTGGATCTTTCTGTAATTGTAAAGCGTTTGAAATAAGGTTTTGATTACTAAAATTTGGATAAGAAATCAGAAGCCACACAGGTTGGGGCTCAGATGGGTAGGAGCAGGGATGGCACATTTTTCCCCCTGGTGCTTCCCCAATTACTTTTTTTAAAGGTCAATGTTGACTTGATTGTTAATACTGTAAGGAATGGATTGCAGGTGACATAGTGTAAAAGCTAGATTGTGGCCTCCGCAGAGGAAATGTCAAACGGGACTCATTTTTCAGAAGTTAGCCTGGGATTCTTAGGAGAGGGGACAAAGGAGGGACAGAAGATAAAGGGAAAGAGGGACTGGAGATGTCACAGGAGGGGAGAGTGGAGAAAAAGGGAGAGCTAGGGGGGAAGGTGGGGAAGAAGAGGTGGGGGAATTAAAAAGGAAGGTTGGTGTGTGTGTGGTGGGGGGTGGGGAGATGAGAGGAGGCAGAGGAAGTAGCAGAAAGCCAGGGGAGACCAACTGACATTTACTTAGCATTCACTGTATGTCAGGCAGTGGGCTTTCACATAAATTACTTCATTGACTTCTTTACAAAGACTCTGCAAGTTAGATATATTTTAATACTCAGTTTTTAGATAAAGAAATGGAGGCTCAAAAGTGTTAAATAACTTGTCTGAGGTCACAGAGCAAGAAAAAATGGTTGGAAGTAAACATTTGTGTCCTTCCCAAACTCCTGCCCCTTTGTCAACACTGTATTTATTTGGAACATTGCCTTTGCATAAACTGAAAGAAACAGGCAAAGGAAAATCCTTTTGGAACAGTCTTCCATTGAAGCTGCACAGGTGCCAAGGCTGTTTTCAGTGGTGGTGGTGGCGTGGGGGGAAGACTACATTTGGAACATTACAGAATTCTACAGTAAAGGCGATGTCTTATAAGGGTGACCTTAGAAAAGAAACTATACACCTGATGAGAAGCAGCCCTAGCAAGAACTGTTTGGAGCAAGGTATTTTCATTGCTCTGGATAAAGTCATAATCTGGACATGAGCAGTGCCATTTCACGCGGGAGCCATGCATAGAAATTGTCATTCTCCAACCAAATAGTCGACTTGCTTCACATCCAAATAGGATCCCACTATCTGGGAAGAACTGACTGATTTATGAGACTTCAAAAGGCATTTTCACTTTTTTTTTCCTACTAGAAAATCCAAATAAAGTGAGAACAAAGACCTACAACAAATCAAGAGGTACCAACGCACGACACAGTAGGTGCTTAGCCATTACTGGTTGAAGTAATGAAAGAGTGTTCAAAGCATTCTTGAAGAAAGGGATCAATTATTTTCATGGAAAAAATCATTGCTGTATTAGGAAATCTACAGAAATAGTATTGCACATAAATGTCGTTTTTAATTGGCTTGATTCTTGCTGGTCCACCTCCCACAGAACCAGGTCATCATAATCTACAGGATGATTACACCACTTAGGGCAATGTTTCTGGAGTTTGCTCTCTGGAACATCTATATCAGAATCACTTAGGGATCAGGTCCCTAAAATCTATTTTATTAAAATCCCCTGGAGATACGCCATTCGAACTAAAGTTTGACTACTGATATAGGGGTTGACCAGGTCTTTCTTATATACAATTACAGATTCAGGCCTATCTTTAACAGAATTTAATTTTTTTAAATGCTTATTTTTGAGAGACAGAGACAGAGACAGAGACAGAGTGCGAGTGGGGGAGGAGCAGGAAGAGAGGGAGACACAGAATCTGAAGCAGGCTCCAGGCTCTGACCGTCAGCACAGAGCCCGATGTGAGGCTCAAACTCACGAACTGCGAGTTCATGACCTGAGCTGAGGTCAGACGCTTAACCGACTAAGCCACCCAGATGCCCCACTTTAACAGAATTTAGATGCTGTGTATAAATTAGCTAAGACTCAGTTTGTACTGCTATAGATTCCAGACCAATAGTTCCCAATATTTAGTATATGTGTCACGCCGGGAGTTTACTAAGTGGGAGATTCCCAGGCCCCACCCAAAGGCACTAGGTTGAAACCAAATCTTCTAAAGTTTAACCAAGTACCCCCATGTGATTCTGATGCATGTACTCTGATATGCTCACACCTAGTACAGATTTCCAACTGGAAAACAATGTGCCTGTCACATAGTTATACAAGCTCCGAAAGGACACTTTGTTAGGACTTTTACCACATCTCAAGGCAATAAACTCCATTTGTAAGTGGCTTTAATTGCCAGAAACTTCTTACGTTGAATTACAATAAAGTCCTGTTAATCTGTCTGTCTGGTTCTCTTAATTAGAGCTACACAGAAGACTTTAGTCCTCAATATTATTTTTAAGAAAATATATTTGACCAAGAAAATAAGTGCTTTTCTTCCTTCTGGATCCCTGTTTTGCCTCTTCAGCAGAGTGGGTAGGTGAGGAAAATAGATCTGAACACGCATCCCTGATGAGAAGATACGGGCTTCTGCTATGTATGCTACAACGACGTTTCGAAAATCAAACACCTAGAACAACTTGGAATTCTCATTTCCTGGAGTAATATCACAATACACGGACACAAAACAAAACATGTCATTCTGAGCTGCCCAGGATGTGGGGCAGTTCTGTTTATCAGAATAATGAATAAGGAGTAAGGAGGGGCTCATTCAGATGAGGCAGGTGTCCTGTTAGAAATCAGTGGGAACCCTCACGTATCCCGGGCACTCATTCATTTTTGTCCAGCTGCAGACATACAAGGGCAGGCATCTGGTTCTTACACCCGTGAAAGTCAGCTGTTAGGAGTAGATATGGAGAAGGGGACTGGGTGGCTGCCCATATTTTTATGGGCATGTTTCCAGGCATTTCACTGGGGCCTCCTCAGATCCTCACATTTGAACTAATTTGTCCCATGTGTATGCTTCCTTAAAAAACAGATATTTTATTATTCACAGACTTCAAAAAGAATTAGTTACTGGTAAAGTTTTAAAAAAGACAGCAAGAATAGCTTTGGACATGAAGGGAAGGGTACCCAGAGCGGCCATGGGGGTATTCGGTTTATCATTTAAAACAATGTGACTGGACAAGTTAAAAGAAGTCCGTGGCCCAATTATTCATTTACAAAATGGGGATAATAGTAAGTCACTTTTAGCATTGGCTATTATATGAGGAAACATAACATGTGTTCATTTCTAAACATCTGTTGGTACATAGTCACTACTCAAAACACAGAATGCCAGTCATTATTTGTCAGCATCAGTAATAGTAGTTGGTAGCCTGCCACACACTAACACCGGTTAGTTCTTTTTGAATGGTACTTAAAATGATTATCTAGGTCAGGATGAGCTAAAAGGAGAATACAAATGAATACAAACATAAATACATTAAATCTAGAAAATCGCCTTTGCCTAAATTTTCCATTCATGTAGGTAAGGAGAGATTGAATTTTGGCAGTGGAGAAGTAGAAGGCATTGTCTTGAGTAACTTGCCTGGTAAACATATACTGTTTCCCTTTTCCTTACATATTTCTTTCTGCTGCTGTAGCCAATTTTAGGGTACAAGACCCACACATCAGAAGTTTTAGTTTGTTTAGTTGTTTTTAATGATACAATTCTTGGATCGTTTATTCTTTGTGATGCGAAGTAAGAACAGGGGGGACTACAGAACATAAATGCGATGTTTTCTAAGAATGTCTGGGATGATTTGGCCTTAAATGTTTTCAAACATCAAGATAAAAGTTGAGTGAAGGCGTTTAAATCATTACCAAGCCAGCATCTGAATTTGCATGTTGGCTGAGATGCAGGGAGCATTATAGGTTCTAGACCATCTCCGGCATCTGAGCTCTGTAATCTCTGTTACTACTTTTTTTTTTTTTTTTCTGTTTGCTAAATGAGAATGGAAACACCTGCTCCGCATAACTTATGGCATTGTTGAGAACTTTACAGAAACAACAATGAAAACGCTGATCTGATGTAAGCTGGCTTCACTCTCACAAATCATTGCTCAGAAGTCTTGGCTCCATTTTGGAATTTTCACTGGTCTACAACCTCTCCTGCAAGAATAGCACAGAGGAAGGATACAGCCAAGGTTCTCTCCCTCATTTTGAGGCCAAAATGGCTTACAGGAGTTGTGATCTGATATTCCACACACCAAATGTGGGTTCCTGAACAACACTGAGTTTGATGCCTGGAGGAGAGACATTTATGCTAGCACAGTGGGGCAGCCTTAATTCAGGTCGTTGGTGTGAATCAGCGGAGACTAACTAGGTGGAGCCTTCCCTACCACCGTGCCAAAGCCCACATATTTGACACTCAGTCTATGTTTTTATTTCATTAATAAAATATGACCTCACTGCTCTTTTGTAATCCCGAAGCGTGAGGGTACATTTGTTGCAAACCGCATGCAGATAAAAGGCGGGTTCCTTTTGAAACTACATCCTCTTAATAAATAATTTTTGATCTACTATACATAATAACGGTAGTGCATTTCTTGTTAAAACGGCAAGCTTTTTCTTTTTTACCAAAATGAAAAGAAAACATTCATTTCTTTATAAATATTTTAAATAGTTTAAATACATATTTCATACCAAGGATATAAAAATAGCCTCTCTTTTTTTTTTTTCCTGATAAATAAAGACATGTTCATTTACATGGCAAATAACGTGCAATAGCTAACCACTGGCCACCAGCTCTATTTGACTGATTGTCTAGATGACATGCAGTGATAATTGTCCCTTTGCCTTCACAAAAAGAAAAATAGATCAGCGGGAGCTGTGCACTCCCGAGGCCACCAGAGCTATGGATATTGTTCGGGAATGACAAACAGGCACTCAGGAAAACCTTCGCTGCACTTCACAAAAGTCACCTAGGACAAAACGAATCCACCAATTCTTTGTCTGGGACTTCTAGCTGCTCAGACCCTCGGGGTCTCTGGACTTTTAAAAAGTCGGTCACACAGACCAGGAAGTGAATACCTGTAGAGGAAACTGCTTCTGCTAGGTTTCTAGGGTCTGGCAAGTGTTTGCTACGGCACGGATGTGGCTGTGCCTCTGGCTGGCTTCTGACGGCGCTCTCCCGCGGGACCCCCCCGCTTTGCCCAGTCTTCACACCTGCCCGGGCAAAAAAGGCAAACTAAAGCTGTCATGCAGTGGTGGGTTTGAGACTGGCAGCTGCCGCACGTGCGAATATCATACGTTTATGGCTTTATTATCTTTCATTTCTGCTGTGCTTGTGACAACTTCCAGTGGAAAGTTCTCCAAGGGTTCAGTAGAGATTGAGGCCGCTCCTTCCCTGTCCCAAGATCCCGGCAGGTTTTCCAGACTGAAGGGGCTCGTGGCTCCCTGGCTGAAGCTGCCCTCCTCCGATCTGCTGGGGAGAACCAGGTGCAAAGAGGTTTCCGACGAAGAGCAGACGGAGGACGAGAGAGTCGCGGAGATGGACTGCAGAGGCGTCAGTGTGGAATCTGAATGTGGAGAGATGCACCTTAAAAATTGCAAGTGACCTTCCTGGACAACCTGGCAGTGGGCAGGTGAATAATCGAGGTTCGGAGAGTGGTAAAGTTCACTGTCTGCAGGATTTTGCTCATGAGCTCCAGTTCGCTGGGGGCTGCTCCCCACAGAGGAGGGATCCACACTCCAAATGTCTGAGGTGACATTACCGTGACAGAGTTGTGCTTGAGTATAAGCAGCTCCACCTGCTTGTAAGTGTAGGCAAGGCTGGTGCGCACTCCAGGTCGTCCTGGTCTGTAAGCTGTCCCTGGGGGGACACACAGAGGTGGTGTGCAGAGAGCAAAACCGCGACGGCGGCTGGGGTGACAGAACGTTTTCCAGAAGTTGCATCACATTCCTCATGTCCTTACCTAACTGGGAGACCTCCTGAGTCAATGTCGTCACCTGTGTGGACAAAGCAAAGCAGAAGGCAATAGTCAGAGGTGCGTGGTGGTGATTTCAGAGCAGCGAGGCAGGAAAATGAGATTTCTCAGCAGGAAGGTGCGAAAGGCCGCTCCACCGCCAACTCCAGCCAAGTCCAAGGGGTAGATGGAGAGGCTGGGCACCTGAGGTAAAGCCATCCTTATTCTGAGGGGAATCCAGGGAGACATTCATAGTCAGGCCTTCTGAATCAGGGACTCTGGGGTTCTTGAACAAAATTAGAGACATGGGTCAAGTATCTCTCGTATCTCTTAAATACAGGCAGTACCTCCTGCTTACTCTGAGTTAGTGGGATACACAGTGGTGCACACAAATCATCCTGGATGCCTCAGAAAACAGTATGGAGTGGCGGGGTTGTGTGTAAAGCACTCAATACACTATCTGTCCAGAGTAGATAGTAAATGATAGCGCTCACTTTTGTCACATGTAGTTGAGATCCATGGTTACTGTAGGTTCAGGGACAAACTGGCCTTCAGCGATGATGAAGGTGGTAAGCAAGAACCTACACCCCATTTGCCAGAGACAGAGTTTGCAAAAAGAGGGGAAACCACAGAATGGGAGACAGAAATAAGAACGACCTACAAGGCGGGTAGGTACAGATCAACACTGTGGGCAGCTTGGGGGCACGGGGGTCCATCAGTGAACGTGGAACCTTGTGGAATTATAACTCAGATTGTGTGGCATGTGTTTTATCCACTTTTCTAGGCAAGGCATTCAGCTTTTGTAAGATTTTCGAAGTAGACACAACTCTCAAACACTTAAGAACCACTGAAGAGTCTCCATGATTCATTTTACTCTTAAAACCAATAATAAAATTCGCTAGAGTTATTTGTTTTCTTACCAACCACATCACTTTTTTTAACCAAGGAAGCCCACCAGAAGATTGAATCTAGCTTTTTTTTGGGGGGGGTGACATTCTTCAAAGTGAAGAAAACCTGGATTTCAGAAAGCAGGATACAAACATGTATTTTCTAATCTTTGGTGAGCTCTGTAACACTAACATGATGTTGTAATACTTTGCCTTGATTGCTTTAAGACTATATTTTATAAAGGATCTTCTATGACTTAATTTACTATCATGAATCCTAAAACTCCAATATAAGCAGCTGAACCTACTGACTAAATATCATCAGAAAACAAAACAAAACAAAGAGAAGTGCAACTTCAGTGATGCCAAATTCAAGATTGCTGTTTTGTGCCAACTGTTTTCAACATTTACGTATACATTCCTAATTCATCCAGCAGCTTAATTCATTCCACTTCCTGCGAGTGCGTTCTGAAACTAATTCTCCCTGGCAGGCCCATCAGGAGGTAGTGCTGCTTGAATCAGGCATTTAAAAAAGGCCAGAAGGAGGTGTTTCCATGGTTCAGGCAACCAACTGGTAACACCTGCCTTGAAATTGCCAGGCCAAAAGTATTTCTGCCTTGCTGCTAGCATGGAACTCGAGGGACTCGATCGAATGCTTGTCCAGGCTTTTCAGCAGATCCGAAACTTCTGGTCATAAAAAGATACCTCTGAGCCTCCAATTTAAGGAGCAAAGCGGTGACCCTGAGAAGGGTGCTATGCATTTTGAAATCTTCACTGCAGGTTGTCTAATTTCATAACCTGCCAAGCCTCAATTTTAAAGTGCATGGATCACACTTAAATCTGGATCTGGATCTTGGCACATGCAGACATGGGTTCCATCTTGAATTGATTAGCTGTTCTATCAAAATTTCAGAAGAGAAGGCTGACACTAAATGAGATGTTTGAAGGGATATATTAGCCGTCCATTTCTGTGGATTGTCTAAGTTTGATTCCTGTATCAAACTGACCAGGAGCATACTAGTTCCCAGTAAAAATGCTTTCAATAGGCCTTTTATTAGGATTGAATAAAGACACAGTCTTTGAAGAACCATTTTGCATTTTTGGCACACCAACAATTATGCCATTCAATAAATGTTTGTAAATTTATAATACAATATGATTTTGGGTACCCTTTTCTCTACTGGATCTATAAACAGTGCTAAGATAGGCATTGATACATTATTAGTTCTCTACCTGTAAAGTGAGGACACTGAGGTCCAGAGGTTAAATGACATTTTTAAGGTCCCTTATTTCATGAGGGATAGTCCTTGATCTAGAAATCAGGCCTTCTAAGTTTGGTGCTCTTTCTGTTATAGCATATTATCACATGGAAAAGGAGATATTGCTTAGGAGGTGAGAGAGTTTGCTAATGTGGTCAGAATCTGTGAAGAGCCCAGATGATACAAAAAGGCAGCTCATGTGTAAAAGCTATCTGAAATGTCAATTCATCATCAAGTAAGTAATTGGCATCATCTCTAAGAAAGTCAGAGGCGGGGCGCCTGGGTGGCGCAGTCGGTTAAGCGTCCGACTTCAGCCAGGTCACGATCTCGCGGTCCGTGAGTTCGAGCCCCGCGTCGGGCTCTGGGCTGATGGCTCAGAGCCTGGAGCCTGTTTCCGATTCTGTGTCTCCCTCTCTCTCTGCCCCTCGCCCGTTCATGCTCTGTCTCTCTCTGTCCCAAAAATAAATAAACGTTGAAAAAAAAAATTACTTTAGAAAGTCAGAGACTGATTAAGTACAGCAAAATCTCATATCAAATTATACAAATAAAACCACAAAAATGGCGTAAAGCAAGGGGAAATCTGGAGCCAGACAATGGTGCAATGGACAGATTTCTGGTTAACTATTTGTTCTAGACTTCAAAATAAATATTTTTCTATGGGCAAAATACCTTTCCAGGGCCACATTCTTGACATCTGACTTTTACTGTGCGTTTGCCACAACTTTAAGGTCATGAACTTTGAATGGGAATCCTGAGTCTTGACTGGCTCCAGGACTGTTAAAAAGCATTAACATTTCCAGAAAACAAAATTACTGTATCAGCTTGAACTCAAAGGAGCAAGGAACCTAAGGCAATAGAATTTTCTTTAGCTCTGGAGGGTAATGATCAATTTATATTAGGGAAGATTTCTGTCAGTGTCACTGAGGAAACACCACTGCACCTTATTAAAGTTACATGAGGGAATTAATCCCTGTTGGGTAAGGGATCTCTCCCTTCACAAAGACAAAGGCAACTGTCACAAGGAGAGATGGCATCTCCTGGAGGTGGATACTCTGGTGACACTGAAGGTGACAACAGACTGTCACAGAAAGTGCAGAAAGATTCACTGCATTTTTGTTTACTGTTTTCTGCTGGGTTTGCTAACTAAATTCATTCTAACACAGGGAAGACCTTATTTTCAATCAAATGTGAAAGCAATGAATGCAGTGTCTCTACTGGTGAGGATCAATGCTTTTTTATAATATGGTAAGAAGATGTGCATTTAGGGGCACCTGGGTAGGTCAGTCAGTTAAGTGTCTGACTTCGGCTCAGATCATGATCGCACAGTTGGTGAGTTTGAGCCCCGCGTCAGGCTCTGTGCTGACAGCTCAGAGCCTGGAACCTGCTTCGGTCGGATTCTATGTCTCCCTCTCTGTCTGCCCCTCGCCCACTCACACTGTGTCTTTCTCTCTCAAAAATAAATACACATTAAAAACATTTTAAGAAGATGTGCATTTGCTAAAGAGAAGGTTGTTGGGGCTCCTTTGTGAACAAGGCTCCATCCATTTAAGGAGATATGTCTTCAGAATACAACTTAAAAGCAGAGTACTACAGAACTAGGTCAGTGAAAACAAACAAAAGCCATCCAGATCAAATGCACCAAAGTTTTCCCACCTAACTCAATACTACTTAAATTCTTTAAATGTCTTCTGTTACTCATGTTAGAGGAGACAACCCCCTTTTGAGTGGATACCACAAAGCCCTTCACAAGCCCCATCTCATTGGCTGGTGGCTCCACGTCCTGAAGTCTCCCCCTTGCACACCATCGGACTGAACACAGGGAGCTTCTCAGCCCACTTCTCAGCATGCACAGCGTGCTCTTCTCTCTGACCGGGGGCTCTTCAGTTCTGCCCCTTTCAGCCTGGTGAGTTTCTTCTCTCCCTTCAAACTTCTAACCCCTCATTTTCTCTGCAGAGCTGGCTCCCGACAGCTCACTTAATCTCACAAAGCAGCCTGAGTATCCTGTGGGACTGTCTGCCCTCCACTGACACTATAAATTCCTTGAGAGTAGATAGAAACTGTTACTTATGTCAGTATCTCCTGGACTCAGGGCAATGCCCAGAATATGCCGTGTACTCAGTACGTCTTGGATGTCTAAATGAATGCACGTCCTGCCATTTTGAAGGACTTGGCTTTCATATCACCTTCAATTTTTATTCTGTTGTGTCTCATGATTTTACCAGAAATATCCTGGGAGAGAGCTGCCTACTACAAAATTATACTGGGAAATCTGTAACTAACCCTCTTTGTCCCAAGTAAATATGTTTAAAGTAGGTATTATGACTTAAAGGTTTTATATATAAATTCCTTGCGTATTCCTTAATTTTTAAGAGCAGGTGGCATTTCCACTGTTAAGAATCTCTTTGATCTTGTGTTCCCTTCATAATTATAGAAAGGGGTCTCTTTTGGCCAAGACTTCTGCTAGACTTTATTTACCTTACTGCCTTGTCACTTGTCCCAGCAAGTGACTTGATTTCCATGGTAGCTTTAATTTCCTGGGGAAATTGTCCCTATGTACTGACTCCCATGTTTCATGATTATATGATGCCAAGTGACAAACTTAATAAAGTTATCCAGAGTCGTTTTATCAGTTGAAATTTGGTAAGCTTCTTTGCATCCCTGGTTGCTACCCTAGCCTATTTTAGATGTGGCCTTCTGATTATTTGTACTTATGCAGACAAAATAGATAAACAAACCATAACCTAATACACATTATTCTCTTACTTGTGTATTCAGTTGCATTTCCTTTCTCCATTTTCCCCCCTTCCTTCCTCCCCATTCTCCTAATTCTTCTGTGAATAAAAACCCATCAGTCCAGGATGTAAAACTGTTAGCCAAACCAGCTCACCATCAATCACCATCTGCAGAGCCAATTGTTCACATCCAAGATTTCTCCATCCCTTCCAAAGTCCCAACTGCTAGAAAGAAGAAGTGTTGAAAACACCATCTGTGCTCCCAAGTGGTTCAGTCTGCTATCCAAAACTTTGGAGCATCTAAAGATTCTTCCCTCCTCTGTTGTCCCAGTAACATGTATTTAACCACCCAAATCATTAGGTGTTTAGCAGGTTTTTGGGCAGTGCCTTTGGTCTTGTTGAGCAGTACCTTCTGTCATGAATAGAAATACCCATGTGACAACAGACTTTGTCAACCATCCCTGACAATCCACACACTGGTCTTTCTATACTTCTAAGAAGGGAATCATTAATCACCACAATTTTTCTACTTTTGCCAGATCTAGGTTTTCTCAGAACTTCTATTGGCTTGGAAACTGTCATTGTTGCCCACATTTCCAGAGTATCTGGTTTTCCCCTCTTATGTTTAATTTGCTCCACTGATGTGATGCTACTTCTCATCCTCCTCTCAATCATATTTCCACAAATGCTTTGTTGTGAGGACTAAATAATAGAGTGAATGTTACAGTTTGGTCCCCATATAACTGATAATTTGTCAAGATCCCAGTATCTGCATTTGATGATGCAACACAGCTTAGTTGAAAACTTCTTCATGATAGGGAATACTAACCCAGGACTGACACTTAGCCCAAAGAAAATAAAAGCCAGTTATCTATATAACTGCTCTTCAGCCTCAGCATGGAGAGAGAAACCGCTCTGTTCATGCTTTTACATAACTAATTTGGAAGAAACGGAATCTCCAAGTTTTAGCATTGCCTTGCATGGATCTTTGCAGTAACTAATAGTAACAGCAATAACTAGCAGTAACTAGAGTCTTTGAAAAATATTGATTAAGATCCTGCATTTCCAGTGTAAAGTTTGGGTAACTGCAGCCAAACGGGTTGAGAATTCTCTATAAAATACGTGTGAGTCAAGATACAACAATGTGCAGCTTCGTGCGGATCAGCATTGAATAAGGACCAATGCGGGGCTAGATGGCTAGTCTTTATTGTTTTTTTAATAATAGCTCCAGTCCCTGCATAAGTCCTGCCATTTAAAATCTTTGTTGATGCCTGAGTAATTTAATGAATATTAAGTTGCCTGGTTAATTTCTTAATATGAGTTTCTGGTATTTTCATTTGAACTTAAATAACGTTTTAAAAAAATGTTTCTTATTTATTTTGAGAGAGTAGAGAGAGTGTGCATGAGCAGGGAAGGGGCAGAGAGAGAGAGGGAGAGAGAGAATCCCAAGCAGGCTCTGCGCTGTCCGTGCAGACCTGATGTGGGGCTCGACCTCATGAAACCATGAGATCATGACCTGCGCTAAAATCAGAGTCGGGATGCTCAACTGACTGAGCCACCCAGGTGCCCCTTAAATAACTTTCACCAACCCCCCCTAAATAGCACCGCAAGACACAGAAGTAAGTATCACTGTAACTCTAGCAGGTAAGAATGTTTTATATGATGTCAGTGTCTCATGGATGCCCCCACCACTTTAAAATGGGAGATTTTTTTTTTTTAATTTTTTTTTTCAACATTTATTTATTTTTCGGACAGAGAGAGAGACAGAGCATGAACGGGGGAGGGGCAGAGAGAGAGGGAGACACAGAATCGGAAACAGGCTCCAGGCTCTGAGCCATCAGCCCAGAGCCTGACGCGGGGCTCGAACCCACGGACCGCGAGATCGTGACCTGGCTGAAGTCGGACGCTCAACCGACTGCGCCACCCAGGCGCCCCTAAAATGGGAGATTTTTAAGCCACTGTGTTATTACATACTTGAAAAAATCCATCTGTGGTGCTGCTGACCTCCTGTCCCAGTAAGACTGCACACTGCCAATTTTTACGGTTAGATTGTGTGCCTTTTGGTGTACACACAGATACGCTATTCTGGTGTGACTTTGGATTGTGCCTTTGGGGAACAGCAGTGTGAGTTTCCTAATGAAGACCAGAATGTGTATTTGCCAATACCTTTTATTTTACATGGAAGATAGCTAACTTTTGTCTTCTGTTATTCATGTTATTACATTTTTGACTCTTGGCTATTGGCATGGTATGATTCATGGCCTCTGAGTATAACTGGAACTTCAACTGATAGAAAAAAATGTCATTTCCATTTTTGTGCATTCAGTGAACAGATGGGGAATGCATCTGTTGATATAATCTTCTTAGCTTGAAGAGTTCTTGACCCGTCACTAAATTTTTGCCAAACATGTACACATTTTCCTGCTAGACACAGTTTTCCTAAATTCCGGGTACTAATTACACCAATCCTCTCCCCCTGCCACGAACACATATACATTTCTACAAACTCTGAGTCAGGTAATTACATGGTCTTTCATTGAATCTTTTGTTATGTTGCATATTTACCATGGGATTTAGACAAGTTCAATCAAACTCCAGAAGCAGGCAAAACAAAAAGGACGATGGGCATAATTTCATCCTTGTGTCTTTTGCTTCATAAAGCATTCAAAAACAAGTGACAGTCTTTTTATCTGTCAGCTAAAATAATAATCCTACTCGGCACTTGCATAAATTTTATCCGAATGAGGATCTCAATCCCATTACTAACAAAAGTTGTAAATCTTGTTCTCCAGCTGGAGAGACTAGAATGTTGAGAGGTGATGTGGCTTATCTGAGGTCACACAGAAATAGTACCAAGGGGTTCACTTTTGCAGGTGCATCTGTTGCCTCTTAAATTATAATAAGAGAAGAATTACAAGCCTTGAAAGTGATTATGCCAATGGTTTCATTGAATTTCTGCAAGCTCAGGCCTTCGGACACAACTTTATTACTTTAGCTGTATTATTGTAATCCATTATTTATCAACTCTTTGATTGCTTTTCTCATCTATTTCCCTGCTTCCTGTGACGAAGTTTGGTTAGTATCCAAATTGCTGTCTGGCTAAGGGATCCTCACTGCTAGTAAAGAACACCAAACAAAAGTCTGTCTCCTCTCAGAGTACCAACTGTATAGAACAGTGCTTATTAAGACTTAAAGTATATAGGAGTCACCTGGGGATCTTGACACCATGTATATTCAGATTCAGTACATGTGGGGTTCTGGGATTCTGCATTTCTAACAAGCCCCCAGTTGATGATAATGCTGCTGGTTTGTACTCCAAGAGGTCAGATCATGAGTTCTTATTATGGATTTAGTCCCTTTGGTTAACTCCAGACGTATTATAATTCTTTCAGTAAGAGCTGAGAATTTAGATGAAACAGCCTTTTCCAATTCCTCTGGCAAGTCTGTAATTGGCATTTACGATTTGTTTAGATCTTCTATAGTTTCTTCCATCAATATTTTGTAGTTTTTAGTGTATAAGTCTCGTACTTACTTGGTTAAATTTATTCTTAGGTATTTTGTTCTTTTTGATGCTACTGTAAATGGGACTGTTTTCTTTTTCTTTTTTTTCAATGTTTATTTTTGAGACAGAGTGGGGGGGAGGGGCAGAGAGAGAGAGAGAGAGAGAGAGAGAGAGAGAGAGAGGCAGACACAGAATCTGAAGCAGGCTCCAGGCTCCGAGCTGTCAGCACACAGCCTGACACAGGGCTCTAACTCATGAACCATGAGATCATGACCTGAGCTGATGTCGGATGCTTAACCGACTGAACCACTCAGGTGTCCGGGACTGTTTTCCTTAATTTCTCTTTCATTATCAGTGTATAGAAATACAACTGACTTTTGTATGTTGACTTTATATCCTGCAACTTTACTGAAATCATTTATTGGTTCTAACAGTTTTTGGTGGAATCTTGAGGGGTTAGGGTCTTTGTGATTATCAAAGCTGTTGTCTCTGTTCTGGGTGGTTCCCAGTAGTTGAGGATGTGCCAAGATCTGTCAGTGTCCCAAAGTGGAGGATCATAGACAGCATGTAGGTGCAGGTGGATTAGAAGCTGAGCAGCTGGGAAAGTATGCAGTCATTTCCCTTCCAGAGAGAAGCTAGAAGGGCATTTCTATATGCTCCCTCTCTGCTGAACCTGGAAATACAACCATAGATACGTTCTTACAACCATTTAAAAACTACTTTACTTGCTTCTGTGGGACTTGTGAACTTAAGCTCATTTGGCTTTCAGAGCTAGGTGTTTTGAGGGCCCTAGTTGGGGGCACTGGACAAGGTCCAAACTTTCCAATGCTAGGATTTAGGGGTTCCCTATTGATTGTATGGTAGTGTACCTGGGGTGGGGTTTATGGTTTTTGTGTCCCAGCCTTTCCTATCTGTTTCCATGTGGGGGTTTTCTCATTCACCTGATGTGTAGGAGTCATTCAGTTTGTTTTTATTATTTCTTATTTTTGTATTTCTCCGATGGAATTATTCTGTGTACATTCAGTGTGTCTGTAGGAGGAGGGAAATTCAGAAGCTTATTATGCTGTCACTTTGGTGCATTTGTTACTTATTTTATGTAACTTATTTTATGTTGTAATCCCATGTATTTCTTATTCTTACCAATATTATCCCATCTTTGGCCAGTGGAAGACTCTTCATATTGGCTCCTGAGCTCTTTTGACATCATCCTAGGAGGGTGTGATAACTTTCTTGCTGTCTTGTACACTAAGGTGTTCTGGACTGATGTGTATTTCATGCCTCCAAGAGTGGAAACAGCTATTTCTCCAAGAGACTGTATTTATCCAAGAGCTTCTTTTAATGGGAAATTTTATTTGAGGCCATAATCAAGGCATATTCACTGTTATTGGGCTGGTAATTGTTTATACTCCCTTTTTGTTGAAAGAGCTTGGAAATGTATGCATGTATATGATGCTACACAGGTTCATACTAATATTTCTAACTCTATTTCAGGACTATATTTGTATCTCCTTTACACTGTGAATTCTGGTTATTGAGGTATAGAAGATGACAGAATTAAGAGATCTCATAATTGCTCATTTACTTTATCCCCCATTACATATTCAACAATTGCAATATATCAATACCAGTCCCACCATTACAAATTATGATTACTGAAAACAGTTAAAAAACTGGGGGAGACATATTCTATTCTAATTCTCTTCCCACTCCCCTTTCAATGGTTCATCCATATTTACATTGTCAGAGCATACCTTTGACAACTTATACCTTCTCTTCTTTAACTTTCATTTAGACTTGGTACTATAAATAAGCACATATTTAATGCTGATGAATTTGTCCAATGACAATGCCTTTCAAATCATCTTGGTTTTTCTGAATTTTGTTCTTGAGGGCATTCTTCTGGAAATATATATGGGAACAATATTCCTTGAGTTCTTTCATGTTAACAGATTGTACTTGATGGTTATTATTTTTTTTTAATGTTTATTTATTTTTGTGAGACAGAGAGACAGAGTGTGAGTGGTGGAGGGGCAGAGAGACAGGGAGACAGGGAGACAGTATCTGAAGCAGGTTCCAGGCACTGAGCTGTCAGCCCAAAGCCCAATGCGGGGCTCGAACTTATGAGCCATGAGATCATGACCTCAGCTGAAGTTGAACGCTTAACTGACAGAGCCACACAGGAGCCCCCTGTGATGGTCATTTTTGTTGGATATAAAATCCTTAGTTTACAGTTTCTTTTCCTAAGAATCTTGTATATTTTGTATGTTACTTCATCTTGCATAAAATGTTGCTGTCTAAAAGTCTAATGACGGTCTAGATTTTTCCCTTGCTAGTCCTTTATAAAAAGATCTTTTTTGTCTAAATAACTAATGAATTTTTTTTCTTACTTTAAAGTCTAATAATTTCACTAGGATGTGAAATTGGCAGTATGCAGTTTCAAAAATTTTTTTGTAATTTTAGGGGAATTTTATTGGATTATTGTTCTTAGTGTTTGTTTGGTTCCCTGAATTTGGCATTCTTATTCTGAGACTTACATTTTTTTGTATGTTAGAGCTTCTTTGTTTATCTTAAATATTTGACACTTTTCTCCTAATCCTTTTAAAAAAAATCTCTTCATTTAGATAACATGCTTTAAATTTTCCTCCCTTTTCACCACCAATTTGGCATTATTTGTTTATTTGTTCTTGTGTTGCTTCTAATTTAGGCAATTTCTACAATGTTCTTTTTCTCACTTGTAATTTTTTAATGTTTATTTATTTATTTTAGGTGGGGGGGGGAGAAAGAGAGAACACGAGTGGGTGAAGGGCAGAGAGAGAGAGAGAGAGAGAGAGAGACAGAGAATCCCAAGCTGGCTCTGCACTATTAGTGCAGAGCCCAGCGTGGGTCTTGAACTCATGAATGAGATCATCTGAGCTGAAATCAAGAGCTGGACACTTAAATGGCTTAAGTACCCTATTTCTAATTTTCTACCCTAATTTCTAATTTCTAATTTTTTCTTAAATGTTTTTCTCTAACTCTTGAATTCCATTATTTATGAAATAGGAAAAAAGAGCTTGAAAGGATATAAAATTTTAAATTTCTTTAAAGCACAACATATGAAACATGGAGACATGTTATTATTTACTAATATGGCTAACAGTTATTTGGATATCTGTTATTATATCAATGTCTGTATGTTTAAAATTGCTGATGATTAAAAAATAAAAACAAAATATTCAATATGCACACTAGAACCTCACTTAAAAAATACATCTATATGCATTTAATTTCTTTAAAAATCCCCAAAATATTTTACCCTAAAAAGAACACTGATTTTTTATTGTTTCTCCTTTATCTCTGGTTGTTGTAAATTTCAATGACCAATTTTTAACTACTGCAAATCAGTGTCCAAAAAAAACATCAAAACGTAAGTTCCTATCTGAATTAATGCAAGGGTTCTTCTTTTAACTCTCACAGCAATTGAGCACTGAACACGCCAGTGAGAAAGACTGATCCAGCAAGGTGTAGTATAAAGCACCATGGAACATGGTACCTAAAACTTGTTCAGAAGTCTAGAAAGGATTTTCTTTTAACCACTGGCAGATACCTTCCCCAAATTAAGCTTTTTCTGATAATGGGGTTTCAAACAAAATACGTTTCCCTAGCAAACGTTTTAATGAATGCTATTTGAATAGAAACTCCTTTATTTCCAAGTCGGAGGAGATTTATTTTAGAAAGTAGGCTTGCAGATTATCAACTGAAGTAAGCGTAAGTCTGTCGTAACAGTATTTTGTTACCAGTTATCATATTTGATTTAAAAACACATTTAAAAAGTCAGTATATTACAAGTGGACTCCCCCCAGCCACCTCCTTTGTCTCTTCTTAACACTCTATCATTTTATTGGCTTTAAAATATACTTCTTTTCTTTTTTCTTTTCTCTTCTCTTTCTTTTCTCTTCTCTTTCTTTTCTTTTCTTTTCTTTTCTTTTCTTTTCTTTTCTTTTCTTTCTTTTTCTGGATTTCAAAATGCTAACATGTGGAATAGTCATCAATGGGAAACATATATGGGAAAACATATATTTTCCTCTTGAATAAACATATAGTACATTTTATTACTCTTATTTTGAAAGCCCTTTCTAAAATTATCATACCTTAAAATGAGCTGTGCATGATTAAATCAAGTATTGCACTTACATACATATGGGTAATTTAAGAGACCAAAGACTCAAGTCTTGATGTGAGTTTCTGATATTTCAGAAGGAAATCTTTTCATTGCAGACCAAGGATGGTCTTCTTTGAAAGCTAACCCAGTAAAAGAAAACTACTGAACTGGGATTCAGGTCTTGTTTCTAGGCCTTTCTATATCTCTTGCTGCATATGTGATGATCTCTGGGCCTCAATTTACTCATCTGTGATAAGAACATGTAACATGACAGGATTTTTAATGTCTCTTCAAACTCAGAAGTGAAATTCCATTTTTCTCTTCAATGTTTTAATGCCTGATGGTTAAAATAGATATAATGCATAATCCAGCATTTTTTTATGCATTCTCACCATAAATGTATGTCTACTGTGTGCCAATCATAGCAAAGAAAAAGGCAAATAAAGACTCTTGTCCTCATAGAACTGACATTCTAATGGGGGGGGGGATAAAGACAATGACAAATGTAGATAAATAAACTATGTAGTATAATTGAGTTTTGATGGGCTATGAGAGAAAACAAATTTGGAAGTAAATTTGGGGAGTGGGGCTTCTATTTTAAAAAGACTGGTCAAGGAAGACTTCACTGAGAAATTGACATTTGCACATTGGCTTGCAAGAGGGAAGAGAGCTGTCCATGCAGATATCTTGGAGAAGAGCTTTCTGAACAGAGAGAACAAATTCAAGACCTTTAGGTGCTTTCATAAGCTAAAATATGTGGACAATGTCTGTTCTGGAAATGTCCTCTGTAGGACAGCTGGGGTCATTTGTGATTGCTTTAAGAAATTGGAACAGAGGAAAGGGAAGAGACAAAGGAGGTTAATCATGATGATTAAGGGTCTGTACTTCATGTCACATGAGTAAAGTTTCAAGGAAGAGAGAACATTTATAGAAGAGAAAAACATGCCACAGAATGGGGAGGAAGAAAGATATTAGCTACCTCCAAAATTTAAAGTATTTTCATTGAAAAAACATTTACGTAGCTTTTTCTATTCAACTCAAGAGGGACAGAAGTAAGAAAAATTAATAAAAGTCTTTACAGAGAGTTATATGAGCTAAATATAGAGAATAGGTTTCTAAGAGCTAAAGTAATTGAGAAATGTGGTTGGTGGTCATCAGAAGCATTTGGAGAATTAAAAAAAAATACAGATACCCAGTGACAACTCGAGAGGTTCTGAGATTTAGTTGGTCTATGCTTGGCCAAAGGAACAGTTATTTTAAAAGTAGTCATTATTTTATATATTAATTTGTAAAAATATCTGTAATCCTGTAAAAAACATTCCTTGAGAATCTGAAAGCACAAGTAGGTTTGGGAACCAATTTCTTTGAGGCATAGTGAGTTCTTACTACAGACAATACTCAGGCAAAATAACTTCTTGCCAATAACCTCAGAAAGAAAATTCTCATATAGGGTGAAAAGCCAGAATAGGTGGCCTCTGAGATAGCTCCCAAATTTCAGATTTTATGATTCTACCACAATATGAAAATACAATAATATCAAAGCTGAGGTTGCTTAAATATTTGTTTCAGAATAATTCTTCTTCTCATTATTTATTTCAGAATTATATTATATTATTTCAGAATAATTCTTCTACTCATTATTTATAAAAAATTGATTATTTCAAAATCTATCCTATCATGTGGTCATATAAGCATAAAAAGGAAATGTGACTAATTTAGTACTGATTTATGATATTGTGTTTATTTATAATTGTGCACAAGTAAATGGGAAGTGTCAGTGTCCATTTCTCTAGGTGCTTAATTGTTCTCCAATAAAAAGACTCAAAAAAACCCCCAAACCTTCACCAGTTCATATATGCTTATTTCCAAGTCCTTATTTGAGATACAGGATATTCTCTGTTGCACTTCAGTAAAGTTTCAGTATTTTAACAATAACAAAAATAGTGACAATTTTGAGGCAATTCACAGAATTCTTTGGAGACATAATCCAAGTTCTCAAGAGCCTTGGGGAAGGAAGAAATGTACATGTGAAAATAACGTAAATGTACATAAAAAGTAAATACTGAATGGCAAGTTTAGAAAGCAGGTGTTAAAGCTTAAAGAAGGAACTTAAGAATTGGGATTCATCATAGAAGAATCAAAAAAATTCATAGGGTATTGGAGGCAAAATCATAGCTCTTTTGAAAGATGTATGAGGTTCTCCTTTTTACACCGGGAAATTCATGGGGGCGCCCAGGTGGCTCAGTCAGTTGGGCGTCTGACTTCGGCTTAGGTCATGATCCACAGTTGGTGGATTTGAGCCCCGCATCGGGCTCTGTGCTGACAGCTCAGTGCCTGGAGCCTGCTTTGGATTCTGTGTCTCCCTCTCTCTCTCTGCCCCTCCCCGGCTCTCACTCTCTTTCTCTCTCTCAAAAATAAATAAACATTAAAAAAATTTTTTTTAAAAAGGGGAAATTCATGTATTGGGGGAGGATAGGAAAGAAAATTTCCCTGTAATCACTTCCGACTATAAGATTCTATTTAAAAAATTTGAATATTATTTGTAGCTGTTGGATTGGATCAATTATTGAACTTAATTTTCCCATTGATGAATGGAAAATGGCAGGGGGGCATATTCTTTTAAAAACATATCAACTTACAAATTATTTAGCAAGTATGGGAGGGGAATACCCATATCCATCTTTTTAAAAAATAACCAGTTATTCTGAAACTATTGGTTAGTAGTAAGTAAATGACTAGTTACTACTAACTGGCTAATTACTAGTAATAAGCAATCAATAACTAATTGTTTAAATTTCATTTGATTTTTTCTGTACTTGCTTGAATACATAGTAACTCATTTTACTGAATATTTCCCACTTGTATTTTTAGAACAGATTCACTTTCCAACCAGTTTTGCTCCTTGGAGGCTGACTTGTATGAACTCCATCAACAGGCTCATTGGTTCTTTGGTTTCTGGTTGGGTTTGGCCATTGTAGAACATTAGCAGATCAGAGGGGGGTAGGAGAGGGAGGTTGGGATATGTGTTCCTCGGGCTGCTTCCCTACAGGGTTGAGGTGGGTAGAAGATCCCAACAAAGATCACAGCTCCTTTCAGGTGGCTTTTCACCCACCTTCCTCTGACTCAAGATTCTATAACCAGTCTCTACTCTGGGTCCTTTAGACCTAGGTGTTGTACTGACCTTCTGTTATTATCCCCACGGTGGGAGCGACTGTTCTATCCTTTGTGTTTTCTCTATGCTCAACTAACTTCTTTGTAAGTACTCCTTTTATTCAACCCTGCTCAAATTGCCCATTTGAAATATGGCATTGGTCTCCCTGGGGCCCTTACCAGTATGTCCATTTAGTCTCCCTATTCAAAATTAGAAGAGGTCTATATGTAAGTGATCACAGGCCTGGAGGACCGAAACAGCTAATATCCAAAACTACATGAATGCGAAATTCACACTTCACAGGAAAAGCTTTTGAGCGATTTACATATATTTTTTTCTTTTGGGAGATCCTCATTATTCTTTAGAGTATTTATTTATTTATTTATTTATGATCAGTAAACCTCTCACGAGAGATACAAATCTATCTATGCATACAGGCCTGAGAACTGAAAATAAGCAAAAAGTGTCCTGTAAATCATTAAATAGTTGGGTATATTCCAGTTTAGAAAGCTGTGTCCATGAAATGAATCATTATTGTCAATAATACTTATGTTTTAAAATGAAAAATGCAGAATGGCTTTGCCAGCAGTTAAATGGATTTTGTTTTTCTATGTCAACAAGTGAATGTATAGCTTTTTTTTTAATTTTGCTTTTGAGAATTGATGGTCAAGAGTTAAATAGGATCATGATGAGGAAGAAAAGAGATTGTATAGTAGGATCTTGGAATGGTCTTGCAATTCTGTCAGTGTGTTTCAGTTGAGCCAATTTTCAATGAAAAGATATGATAACAGTAATTCAGAGGATTAAGGAATACCCTTTATCATAGGGTATTACTCATGTAGGTTTCCTTGTGTGAATTATTAATAGAACTCTAAATCTTCATAGCCATTTAGAAAAGTAGTAAAGCAACTCTTAAGAACAACTCCCATTATTGTTGTTTTATTTGTTTGACTGAAGCAGACTTTACTGATCTCATGATAGAAATTTGTACATGTCACCTGAAAGTCAAAAAGAACAAAAGAAAAAATACATAAAATGGATATCACCAAAATTAATACTTTTGTGCTTCAAAGACCAGCATGTAGGGAATGAAAAGGCAACTTAAGTAATGGGAGAAGAAAACTGAAAATCATAACTTGTATCTAGAATATATAAAGAATTCTTACAACTCAGGAATAAAGAAACAGCCCAATTTTAAAGTGGTTAAAGGATCTGGACAGACGATTTTCCAAAGAATGAACACATGGAAAGATCCTCAATATTAATAGCTATCCAGGAAATTCAAAC
Source organism: Puma concolor (assembly GCF_028749965.1). Classification (NCBI taxonomy): domain Eukaryota; kingdom Metazoa; phylum Chordata; class Mammalia; order Carnivora; family Felidae; genus Puma; species Puma concolor. Next base: position 22,515,621 of record NC_141675.1, read on the forward strand.
GAAAACTACAATGAAATACTGCTTCACACACACTAATGTGGTTAGAATAACAAAGTCTTATAATAACAAATAAAAAATTGTTGGCAGGGAAATAGGAGCCTGGAACCTTCATATGTTGCTGAATGTAAAGTGCTGCTGCTGCTTTGGGAAACAGTCTGGCAGTTTCTCAGATGTTTTAAACACAGAGTTACCATACGATCCAGCAATTCCACTTAATTACCCGAGAGAAATTAAAACATGTCTGCGCAAAAACTTGTGTGAATGTTTTATGAATGTTCACAGCAACATTATTCATATTAGCTGAAAAGTGGTAACAACACAAATGCCCATCAGCTGATGAGTGAATAGGCAAAAAGTGGTATATCCATACAATGGAATATTACGTGGGTGTAAAAAGAAATGAGGTATTGGTATGGCCACAACATGGGTGAGCCTTGAAAACCTCATACTAAATGAAAAAAGCTGGTCACAGAGGGCTATAATGTAAGATTCCACTTAAAGGGAATGTTCAGAACAGGCAAATATATGGGCAGAGAATGTAGATTAGTAGGGCTGAGGGTAGGGGAACTTCAGGTATCACGGGTGATGGCTATATGGTATAGGGCTTCTTTGTGGGGTAATGGTTTACAATGGTTGAAAATTGAGTATGGTGATGAATGCACAACTCTGTGAACATACTGAAAGCCTTCAGATTATACACTTTAAATGGATGGATTATATGATATGTTAATTATATCTCAATGAAGTTGTTTATTTTTTAAACAAAATAAAATTCTAAAAGTGTCAATCAGAGAATTCCAGTCAAAATGCCCTTTGTTGAGCAAGGATGATTTCACAAGCCACCTGCATTTTATCATTTTGAAAATGAAGATTTGGCTATGATTATCTTTCCTGTAAGCTTCCATTCTGCCTAGTTTCATAATCATTTTGCTATTTATGTTTAGTGTAATATCAGGTAATGATTAAACATTGGTAAACTGCATACTTAAGGTCTCTTAGCCCTTAAATCTTGAAGTCTCACAGAACAAGTGTTCTTTACATTAATACACTGACACTATTACATCAAACTATTTAGCTAAAATAAGATACACTGAAATATAAACAATATGCCCTTTCATTTTTCTATTTTAATTTTCTATTCTTTTCTTTTTTTTAATGTTTATTTTGAGAGAGAGAGGGAGAGAGAGCATGAGTGGGGGGAGGGGCAGAGAGCAAGAGGAGAAAGAGAATCCCAAGCAGGCTCCTTGCTGTCAGCACAGAGCCCAAAGCGGGACTCAATCTCACGAACTTTGAGATCACGACCTGAGCCAAAATCAAGAGTTGGCCACTTAACCGACCGAGACACCCAGGCGCCCCTATATTCGGTATTTTCATAGCAAGAGAAAAGTCTCAGGTAAAAAGTAGTCACTTTCATGATCAAATGTTTCCCTTAAGTCCATTCATTTTCATTTTCTTCCATAAACATGGACTAATTAGTCTGCACTGGGCGGGGGAGAGTAGGGGGGGCGGGGGGTGCTAACTTGAGAGTTACCTTTTGTTGGATAGAAGTACAACCTTATATAAGGAGCGAATGAGAATTTGACCCCTTATTAACAGAAGACATCATGCTGAATGGTTTACATATGGTATTAGGTCCTCACAACAATCCTATATTGCAGATTTCATCATTACCATTTAATAGAGAAAAAAATCTGAACTTAGGGAAGGTGAACACTTTGCTGAAGTCAGAGAGTTAATTTTATGAATAGGGATAAGAATATTTTTCTTTCTCTAAAGCTCATTCTCTTTCTCTACTAGTGTGTTTTATGTCTTATGCCTGCTGTGGCAGAGCACGTAGGTTCCCTTGGTAGGCTTTGCCGCAATGTCTTTCTGGGTCAGGCAGATTTCAGAAATGAGAAAACATTCTAACCCTTACCTACAAACCTTTTCAGAAATGGAGCATTTGACTTACACAGCCCATGTCCCCCACGGTGACATTTTGTTGTTATTTTTAAACAATTTCCTTAGAATTGCACTATTTCTTTGTCCGCTGTAGAGCAATGACAATGTTTTCAAAAGCGTTCTAATATTAGCAGCTGCCCTACATCTTTTAAACCCTTCACTGTTCTGTGAATGTAGGTTATTACCAACATTATTTCCTTTCTGATTTTTGTTCTGTATTTAGCCAGCTGATTATGAAATCTACACATCAATGAACAATGTCTTTATATCTTAAATGTCTGGGCAAATATCAGAATGGGGTTGTTGCTATGTTCTCAAACTTTACATAATGCTCGACATGCCTCGCATATATTGGGGATTGCCCTTTTTATTAAAGAGTTATTATTATGCAGTGCATCCCATGTTCATTATCAATTCTTCTCTTGTTTACTCAGAACAAGGAAAAGAATAAATGAAGAATAAAGCAATCAAATGATCACATGGGCGAGTGGCAGGATACAGGGGAAGTGGAAAAATTAGGCTTGGATTTTAAAAGACAGATTTTTTTTTTGGCTACATAAACGACATTGTAGGAGATAGGAGGAAAAAAACAAGTAGGTCGGAAGAAAAATAATTTTACACTTTGAAGCCAATTTGTATTTTCATTCTGCCTGTCTTAGTGGGTTTTACCGCACGACCCAAAGAGTCAAGACTATAAATTAAATTCTGTGCAAAGGATAAGATTTTTCTAACTTAAGCTTCAGCCATGAAGAAATCAGATATTTTCCTATAAGGAAAAACTAATTCCTTAGGGAAGGATAATTGGACCATTGATATTTTACCTTCCCTTTTTATTTCAATATATGGCAAGATAAAAAGATTTATATCATCTCACTAGAAAAGCAATCATAAATACCGAATCACATTGGGGAAATATTTTGTTTTCCAAGTGGTTATCTGTTTTAACGTATCTACCACTAGTTCACATGGTCAAAGGAAAATCGTAGAGGGTGTGGATTTACAGCTGTGATTTGGGAAACTATGTACATTCCAAAAGGTGAAGATATAAACACATTTTTCCCCAGAATAATTACTGACTCTAGTATTTGAGCTAAGACATTGGTCAGTCAGTTCTTAAAACCATTAAATGATCTCACATATGAGGGAAAAGAATCCAAACAGTTAATATTAATCGGTGCTTTTAGCCAAGAATAATATTTGAAAAGAAATTGTTCAATAGAAAGTTTTCCAACAGGGTATTTAGGTTTGTTTTGTTGCATTTAACAAGATGTTATTTACGAGATCCAGTGTATGGCCAAGTCTTTGTGATTTAAGGAGTTTCAATCTGATTTTTTTCATTCCTATATTGTTAGTCTGCCCTTTGTCTCTCTTCCGTCTTGTTAGCAACAATCTTACTCCCAGAGAAAGTGGGCGCAGAAGGAGAGACAGCAGTAAATCATAAATCTTCACTAAGCTGAAGATACACAGGTTTAAGAGAAACTTCTGGGCTTTATGACAAACTACCCAGTTTTCCATTGTTGCAGATAATTGGAAACTGATATGGTAACATGATTTCATTTTCCACAAATCTTCCCAGTGTCAATAACTATTGTATTTTTCGACGATCTCCTCAGGTAATCTTAGTCCTAGAAAGGGATTCTATTACACTGTCTGTGCCCGTCCATGTGCCCTCACCCTAGGTGTACCCGGAAGGTCCAGGTCTTCCTGTGTACTTTTGTCTGAAGAACCTTTCTAGTCCCCTCTGCAGCGAGGCCTGCATGAAGAGCAAGGGAGTCAATCTCTCAGGAACCACCCCCAATTCCATTTTTCCTTGCCTTACGGTGGAACAGTTTTGAATTGTCCTACATACTCTCTCAGTGGTCCCCAGCAGGATTGAGCCCCAGTTGCCCACAGAGTTAATTATCTTATTAACACGCCTTTCTTTCTGTGCTTTCCTTTCTCTTCTGCCTTACCTCTCTATCCTTTATGTTGCTTCCTGGGCCACCTCCCAAATAAACTATTTGCCTCCAAATTGTCTCGAATGTTTTTATTCGAGACAAAATTATTAAAATTTTTCGGAAGGGCACCAAAGTTAGGATAGTGATTCAGATATTGCCTTCTCTATTTATACGAGATGGCCAGAAAAGGCAAAAAGTAGGTAAGTGGTGACCTAGGGCTGGATGTGGGAACAGGGATTAATCATAAATGGCTACGAGAGGTCTTACTGCAGGGATGCAGGTAAAAACATTCTAAAACTGATACGGTGACGGTAGAACTGTTCAATAAGGTTACTAAAATCATTGAATTGTACACTTGGAATGAGTGAGTTTTATGATATGCAAAATATATTTTAATAAAGTTCCTAAAAATTACCTTATTTCACATGAATAGATGGCAAGGTCCAGAGAGGTAAAGTGCTCAAAGTTACACAGCAAATATATGTCAGGGAAAAGAAGCGCATTTCAGGCCATTTGATTATTCTGAGAAATAGCATTCATCTTTGGATTAATCACCTTGCTTTAACTCATTAAAAAGTTAAAGTACATGAAAAAAGTGAAAAAGCACCAGTTATACCAAGTATCAATACATTTATGAAGCTAATTAGTATAATTATCATTTAGTTAGTGCTCACTTTATGCTAAATGATTTGCCTGCACTATCTCAATTTCACAATGGGCCATAAGGTAGGCATAATCATTACCCTCTACTTACACGTGGGGAAATAGAGCATGAGAGAAAGTAAGGAACTTATCAATGGTCACATAACTCACATGAGGCTTAGTGGGAATTCATCCATGGTGGTCTGACATCAGAGCATATGCCTGTAATTACTATATTATACTGCTTTTGCTGGTAACTAGGATTTATAGCTCTTACCACTCCAGCATGACCAAAGGAAGAGAAAGCTCCATACCTCACTGTTGAGTTTATTTATTTGCTGCTTGGTCTCCTCTGCTTTGATGAAGAGAACAGCAGCTCCAATCTCTGAGTCTGAAAAGCGTAACACACACAGAATGGGTCCTTTAGTGATAAACTTCATATGTGAGGATTAAGGCAGTTGAAATGGGTAAGGAAACCTAAGCTACTGCCTTTAACTCTTCCTGATGCCTGTGCACTGTAGGTTCTGTCTCCCTGGGATTGAACATGCTTCTAGTAATCCTCTGGATCCTGTCTGATACACGCCTTGAAACTGGGCACGTATCATGGTGGGGACCATGACCTCACTGATGGGATGTGTCCATGGCAAATCACCACCATGTTTCAAGATGACACATTTCCTCTTTTGTTTTTAAGTTTTTTTTAAATGTTTATTTATTCTTGAGAGAGAGAGAGAGACAGAGAGACAGAGAGACAGAGAATGAGCAGGAGAGGGGCAGAGAGAAAGGGAGACACAGAATTGAAAGCAGGCTCCAGCTCTGAGCTGTCAGCACAGAGCCTGACACGGGGCTCGAACTCACAAGCCATGAGATCATGACCTGAGCCGAAGTCGGACGCTCAACCGACTGAGCCACACAGGTGCCTGACATTTCCTCTTTTTTGACCATTCTCTAAAAATATATCAGAGCCAATGACTAAACCATAGAAAAGGGATGTTCTGTTCTTTTTCTCCCCTAAATATTGATTCCTGTGTCCATTAGAGCCTCCCCACCCCTACCCCGCCGCCACCCAACTTCTATTTCAGGTGCTAAACTCTACTGCAGATTTCCTATCTCCTCCTGAATTGCTCTAAAAGATAATTTCTCCCATTTTCTGGTTCTCTTATCTCCACTTTTTTTTTTTTTTAAACCTTGCTCTTCCAAATACATTTATTTCTGTCAGGGACAAAAGTACAGATAAATCGTTGCTAGCTGGAGTAGAAAGGATATATATATATATATATATATATATATATATATATATATATATAATTTTCATTTTGCAAAGTTAATCTATTAATTCAATGAATGATAGAGAACATATATGGTAGGCTAAGCCTCCTTTAGAGGAGAGAACAATGAATAAAGAAAATATAATTGACCCTCATGGAGTTTAGAATCTAGCAGGGAAAAGAGACATCTAAAAGGCAATTAGGTAATAGGTTTGAATTTCACATTAAGGGTAATAGGAAGCCCTGTCAGTGTTTTATGCATAGGATCAGAGTTATAAGAATAAATTTGTATTTTTAAAAATGTTTACTCTGAATGGAGAGCAGTGTGAGACCAGGGAAGAGACTCTGGTAGCAAAGCAGGCATGAGATGGATGTGGCAAGGAAAAATATGGTGGCAGTAAGGATACAAAATCTTAGAATTGAGGGATATTTACGAGATAGAGCTAAGAAAATCTGTTGCTTGAGGGCATGAGTATTGGGCTACATACTGGGAAGAGGAGAAGAGAAGGCTAAGGAGATGGTGGGAGCAGAAATAGGTGGATAGACATGGTGAGGTTCTGTGCATCATCTCCAGGTCTAGGTGAGTCAATAAGGAAAACTTCCGGTTGGGACCTTCCATCAACTTTCGCAGCAAATACATCAGTGTGGCTATATGCTTTCTGTGCCTCTTTCCCCAGAGTAATATCAGCACATGTAAGTCAACTGAATGAATGAATCAGGATTGCTCACTGACATCTGCACGCCTTCTTTCCCTGTCTTCCATTCCCCCTACACACCTCCCCTCCCCCACCCCACAGCAAGGAGGCTTGCAAGGACCCTTCCGTTTTCCTAGACGATAATGAGGGACAGGAAAGACTGCTGAGATGGAATACTGCAATTCCACCAAAAGGAGACACACACACACACCCAGGACCGTACATTCAAAAGTCTTTACTGGGCTTGGCTTTGTTCATGGAGGGATTCACTAATTAGTAATGGATCCTGACACAAGGATCTCAGAGCTGAGTGGGAAGGGGAGGACAGAGCTGGCAGGGGACTGCTGGCCTTTCATCTTACAGTTTTCTGGTAATTGTTTTGGATAGCCTATGCTTGTTCATTATTCTCCCTTTATTAACTACAGGTGCGTCTTCTTTACAATTTCTTTGTCATTCCGGCCTTCATTATGTTGACAGATTACTTTTTATGGGCAATGAGCTCAAGAAGGCAAGGGAGAGAGAGGAATCTGGGTTGGGTTTGGGAATACCCTTATGTTAATCTTCCATCACTAGAGCACAGTGCTTCATATAGATCTCCCTCATTTCCAGCCTTCAAACATCCTTCTGAAGTTGTTTTATCCTTTGACAAAATGCAAATATAGGATCTCTCCTCAAGAAGTTGGATAAATATAACCTATGTTCCTATGGTATACAACCAACACAGCTTTTCTTCTTGGTAATGTTATTTTTGTGGATTAATCTGCATCTATCCTCAGAAAACATGGTCACCCTTTAATGAATAGCAGACATTCGAGTCTCCTAACACACCATTTACCAGGGCTGGTAAATGGCAGGGCATCTAGGCTGGACAGAGGAACAATTACAAATGATATCTTAGAAACTTGGAGATGGCATAGACTCAAATCAAATTTTTCCATGGCATGGGTAAAGTTCTAACATGTGGGAAATACTCAGAGAATGGGAAGGCAAAAAAGGGTCAATGCCAAACATTACAAGTTAAAAAGAAATACCACCCCTTGACAGAAGACTAAATATAGAGCTTACCTCCTAGAGGAGGAGAAACTCTGGGCTCTGGTCTGAGGCGTTCAGAGCCGAAGTCAAAAGTCTGGCTTTCCTCACTGCTGTTTCCATCTTCAATTCCGTCAACGATCCTGTTTAAAATAAAGGAAATTGGCTAGTTGTGCATTTTTGCTTATAGGTTCCAGTATTTCTAGGAGACTTAAAAATATTGTATTGATTTCTAAATTCTGCAGTCTCTAAAGCTGTGCTCTCCAATATGGTAGCCATTAGCTTTGTATGGCTATTGAGCACCTGAAATGTGGCTCATGCAAGTTGAGCTGTGCTGTAAGCATAAAATGCACATTAGATTTTGAATATTTGAGTAAAAAATGCAAATGGTTTTATTAGTAAAATTTTACTATTATTTACACTTGAAATTAATTATTTGGGGCATAGTGAGTCAAATAAAATATATTATTAAAATTAGCTTCACTTGTGTATGTGGGTTTTTTGTTTTGTTTGTTTTTTAAAAATGTGGCTACTAGAAAATTTAAAGTTACATATGTGCCTCACAATTTTAGCTCACATTATATTTCTATTGGACAGAAATGCTGTAGAATTTGCAAGCTTATTTATTCTTAGATTCAACACCTTAAGCTACTGAAGTCCTCTTCTCTGAATTCATATTAAATCACCACTTCATCCAGAATTAAAATCTTTTAACCTAATGATTATGGCATCACATTAAATAACCTTGATGACACCTTTACTCTGAACCTGGACAAAACTCTGAAGTAAGAGTTAAAGAATTTCATATAAACGACTATTAGGACTTTGGCTAGTCTTCTTTCCTTGCTAAATGCTATTTAATGCACTCATTATTTAAAAAATATAAGTCTTTTGTAGAAAACATAAATATAAAAGTAACAAAAATTAGAAAATAAAAATCACCTGTAATGCACCACTACTGTTAGCATTTTGATGTATGTCCTCACAATCTTTTTCTATATATAAAAGGAAAAATGTTCTTCTTATAAGTTCAGGATAAACCTTTCTTTTTCAGTTCTGATATATTTCCCCCCTATTTAAAATTTACTGTCTTTCTTCTTATTACAAATTTAGGAAGGAGAAGAGTAAGGTAATGTTTTCAAATTACCATCCTCAACTGAATTCCTGAACTTCTAAGTGTATTTTGCTTATTTAAAAAAAAAATCTCTCTCAATGGATGAATTGTGTTCTTCAAAAGAGTAGCTAAATATATTTAGAAATATCACTTGCTTTACAAGTAGAAAAATAGAATTTGAATACAGATTTCCAAACTTAATCTCTGAGATTTTGGACAAAATAGTATAGATAATATGAACTACTTTACAGGACTCTTGAGAAGACTAAATGAAATTACCTAGCAGAGGACAGGGGACATAGGAAGCACTCAGTATTTTTTTTTTCTTGCTTCTATTTATTGTCAGCTATGATGTGATTTTTTACTATTGCTTTTATGCTCCATAGACCACTTCTTTTACATTTCTGAGTCAGGATTTTTCAGCCTCTCAATCATCTTTAGTTAATCCTAAAGAGAATTTTTAAAATTAAAAATAGAGCTATGCTGTGTTACCTACTCAAGAGGTCAGAAATAAAAGTAAGCTTCAGTTATCCACAATGATAAAGAAAATAGTATTGAGAATGAACATCAACACTTAGGTAGAGCTAAATGGATGAAGAGAGTGAAGAAGGCCTTCTGAACATTTAATGGACCCTTTCAAGAATATAACTAAAACTACTGTCATACTGTACACACCTCCACGCAGAAGCAAAATTTACACACAAAATTCAGGAAAGCGGAAGAACCAAGGCTAGGAACCTGTGTGGTTGAGAGGCCCAGAGGGCTGAATAATTTACTAACTAGGTACCAATTTGAATAAAAGGCAGCCATTTTTACCTAGGAAAGAATTATATGATGTGATTCTTACCTTGGACTGAGGTCTGGGGGTCCAGAACTATTCAAAGCCGAAAGTTGCAATTTCAAGTTTCTCTCTTTCCTTTTTCCATGGTTAGGGGGGTCAGTTTCCTGTTTGTTTTTTGGGGAATTTGAACTGGAGACTCTGATAGGTGAGTGAAACGGCACTGTTCCTGAGGCCAGCTGCTTCAAGCTCAAGCCTAGATAGCTTTTACTGCTTCCCACCTTCTTGCTGCGTGAAGAGGAGGATCCCCTTGTGTAGATGGGAGAGAGGGAGGCTGTCTCTTCTTCCTCCCCTTCCTCCTCCTCTTCCTCATCTTCCACAATGGACGGGAGTCTTTTGTTGATGCTGCCATTTCCCTTGGGCTCTGACTAAATCAGTGATAACATAGATTAGTACAGATTGCAAAGGCCGCTTGAGAGGAATATCATTCATGCTGGTGGTCCTATCGAAACAACGTCAAATCTTTTAGAAACTTATGTCTCATGAAAACTTAAGACTTTGCAGATTTTGCTATTATTTATTCAGGTGTTCAATGTCTCGCCATTTCTGCTATTCCCCGGGTTTACCCTCTCTGCTATCCTGGTGTTGGTCAGCTAACACCTCTCTTGGTCTTCTTAAACTGTCCTGGTGGGAAGGGTGCATTTTACCAGCTTGGCATCTAGATTTTAATCAGTCTGTCATCGGTAATAGGATATGATGGCATGCTGTTAGGAGTAACGACATTTTCAATTTTACTGGAAGGTCTTGGGCCTTGTTATTTTAAAGTTATAGGGTCTTCAGTGGAACTTTATATGGAGGTCAACCAGAAAAGTATATTATCTTTGAGAATAAAAACCTTTCCTATTTTGGATCAGATAGATGGAGTAAGATCCGCGGCATCCACAGCTACTCTGCTTCCTGCTATCTTTACTTTCAGATGTCAGTTGGAAGGAAATGGAGCAAACCATTTGGCCTGCTCCCCTTGAGAACCTTGGGAAAGGAAGAAGTCTTGCTAAACCCCATCTTAGACTCTGGTTCCATCCATGTTGTTGGAAATGGCAAGATTTAATTCTTTTTGATGGCTCAGTAATATTCCATTGTGTGTGTGTGTGTGTGTGTGTGTGTGTGTGTGTATACACAAACCACATCTTCTTTATCCATTCATCAGTATATGGACATTTGGGCTCTTTCCATAATTTGGCTATTGTTGATAATGCTGCTATAAACACTGGGGTGCGTGTGCCCCTTCTTATCTGGGGTTTGTATCCTTTAGATAAATATTTAGTCATGCAATTGTTGGACTGTAGGGTAGTTCTATTTTTAGGATGGAACTAGAGTGTATTATGCTAGCAAAATAAGTCAGAGAAAGACAAAGGACAAATACCATATGATTTCACCTATATGTGGAATTTAAGAAACAAAACAGATGAACAGAGGAGAAGGGAAGGAAAAACAAAATAAGATAAAAACAGAGAGGAGGCAAACCATAAGAGTCTCTTAACTATAGAGAACAAAATGAGGGTTGCTGGAGGGGAGGTGGGTGGGGTGACAGGCTAAATAGGTGATGGGCATTAAGGAGGGCACTTGTTGAGATGAGCACTGGGTATTGTATGTAAGTGATGAATCCCTGAATTCTACTCCTGAAACCAATACCACACTATATGTTAACCAACTTGAATTTAAATAAAATTTTGGAAGAAAAAAAAACCCATCTTAGACTCTTGACTGGAGTCATTCAACCTTTTAGACTCAGAAGAAGTGAGGGAGAGGTTGGATAAAGACAACGAAGATAATGATGATGGGGCAGGGCAGAGAGAACAACAAAGGCTAAGCTAGTGGCCCTCAATGGAGTCACTAGAAGAGTGGGTGTTTCTTGCTCTGCCCCAGACATGGCTTCTCTGCTCCAAAGGCTCAATTCATTTTTTTTTTTTTTTGGTGCCTCATTTTCTTTTGAGGATACAATTGTTTCTACTTGCTCATCAATAATTTCTAATAGAAATAAGATAATAAGCTGAAAAGATCTAAGTGTGCTATTTAAATCTCATGAGCTGTCATGGTTATTACTTCATATTAATAAACAGTTGGTTTATTGGTATCTATTGATTTTCCTGTAACCATTATAATGATACATACAACAACAAAAAATGAACTTGAACATGTGGTGACTTTAACAGGCAACAGCCCATCCAGTTTAAAACTGGCCAAGCTAAGCAAAATAGTTTACTCATGAAACTGTTTAGTAGCACTGTAGAATAGAAAAATTAGCTCACCCAGTTAAAGACACACGGGGCAAACTTATCAAAGAAATGAAGAACAATGAGTGAATTCTTTAATTGAACTTCTGTTTACATTTCCATCGGCAGTTTAATCATTCCTTTGGTTCAAGGAGGCTCCGCTGGTCCTGATGTAATTCTCTAATAATCTATAGTGTTTGTACTTCTACAAGTTTGTTCGGATTTCATACTTCCATTTTATCATGGAGACTTGGCACTTGGGGCAAGTTGCTTAAATACTGACCTTTGTGATCAAGGCAGCCAACATTACCTACACCAAGAATTAATTATTCCCCCTACCATTATTACAGACAGGACCCAAATATATTAGATTATTAAACACCCAGCCCCACATGCAGCGCCCATACAGGAGTTCCAGCTCCTTTCCTTGGGCTATCCATACAGAAATGCTTGCTTCCCTCGTGCAGCTGGATTCATCCATGTATACACTGCCATACATTCCAACCACAGATTTCTTCCTTGTCTTCTGACCCACCCCTTCTTCATTTCCTCCCAACAGATGCTTCCATGAGGGCAATGATGTTCTTTTCCCCATAGTCAAAGGAATCTCTAATTTAGCTCATGACATTCTATGGGATAGCCATTTCAAACACACAGTGGACTAGATTCAGTCAAACCTGCCATGACTACAGGGGAAGCAGAATAAAGTCTAATGGTTGAATGCGTGAACTTTCGGTCACACAGTCCTAGAAGTCTGGAGACTTCTACCTGCAACAGTGGTCAAGTAACATCATTTAAATCATTTAAATCCTTGTTTTCCTCATCTGTAAATTGGGAATGGTATGAGGATACAGATATTAGATAATGTAAGTTAAAACACTTAGCAATGTGCACTGAAAGTACTTAAAATAGATGCTTGCCCTCGTGATGATGATGATGATGATGATGATAGTGAAGAAAATGGAAACATTTGCCTCAGGGCAGGTTCTACAGAGAGTGCTGGTTACCCCTTTTTATATAATCTCCCCTTCTTTGCTAGTTAACAGAATTCTTAGGAATGTACCTTGCCCAAAAATCACCTTTCTCAGCTTCCTTTGCCTCTTGGTTTGGCCATGAAGTTAAGTTCTGAGGTGATAGCAGGCAAGTGGACAGGTTAAAAGGAACTTACAGGAAGACTTCTGGAAAGAGGGAAACCTCTATCCTACCCTTCAGTGTTTTTGTTTTGTTTTGTTTTGTTTTTTTAGTTTCTAGTCTGGAATACCGATACAATAGATAGATCTCTAGTAGCCATCTTAGAGAATGAGGAGGTCTTAAAAAAGGAAACCATGTGTTGAGGATAATGAAACCAAAAGAAGAAAGCTCAGGACCCTGTTGACACAGTTATATCACCCACCTCTGGCCTTGTTCACGAGAGAGAAATAAATATCTTTTGCCTTGAAGCTGTTATGCTGGTGACTTTGATGCTGAAGCCTAAATTATACAGAAGATTTTTTTTTGAAAGTTACAGATGTTGTGTTCTTAGCAGGGATGTTCATTTTCACTGTGCTATGAAGGAGTGAGGAATTCAAATTGGAAAATCCAAAGGAAGGCAGAATTTCTCATGAGAAAGAGAATATAGGAGTGGTTGGGGACAAGGGGGTAAAATAGTGAGGAAAGGCCGCCTGTTGAGAAGAGTTGAAACATAATGGCCATTTTGCCAACTCCTGAGGAGGGATTTTGTAGAGATGAGAAAGAAGACAACTAGTGCCAGAGAGAAACTCAGTTGAATGCTCTGAGATGTTTTAAGGGCTTTTAAGAAGTTTCCCAATAGTATTAAAAGTAAACCCTGCCTGTGCCCCAGCTATCTTCAGTAAATTATCAATGTCTTTTACGTGTGTTATATGATTGGATTGGTGTTTCTCTGTATGTACACGTGTCTGTGTGTACACACGTGTGTGAAAGGTGTTGGGTTCTGCTTCAAGGAGAATACAGAGCAAAAAAGGGAGCTATTTCTAGGTTCCTGTCACAGTATCATTGGTAGTAAAAGTCTAGGTAATAAATCTGATAAATCACTGTTTCTTGGGAAAGTTTTCTGTGAAATTGGAGGATTCTAAAAAGTTGGGATTATCTTACGAGTTCAAGTGAAATCCCTTCCAGAATATCGGAGACATTTTTTTTTTATACTATGGATAACCATGTTGTACCATCATCGGAAGCTTACAAGAAAACATTTGATTATTAACTTTAAACATAACAAATGTACTTCCGAGGTCAATTCCTTGGGATTTTTCTACTTTTGCCAGGTTCTGGTGACGACTGCTTTCAACAACAATAAAACCCTTAAATAGATGAGTTTCAATACTTCTCTGCTCCAAACTCCAGAAAGTCAGTCAATACATTTCAGTGGGAAGCATTTTAGGGAAAGTAGAAAATAAATACATAAAACCCTGAAGTGGGAGACAGATTTACAGGAAATCCTACAGATTTTAGATAAAGATTCTGTTCTTTGGCAAAAGTCATACCTGTGAGACTGTAGATTTGTTCGATAATCTTGATATCACCTGAAAGAACAAACAAACAAATAGAAGTTGTAACAATCATGTAAACCTTCCCAGGTGCTTTGGGACTGAGTAAAATGTAGGAAGCAGGGGAGAGACCATGTGGGGGCGATTAATCCGCTTGGGTAGGCCAGAGAAGGAAAAAATACGTCCTAAAAGAGGCAGAAACTGCCTTCCTCATCCCAGCCTGTAGGAGCTCTACTGACCAGTGTGTGAACTAAGAAAAGGAAGGAGCAAATTGAATGTAACACCTAGGAAATAATGATCGAAATAGTGGCTGTGTTGGTTATATTTTCCATCTTGATGCTTTATTTGCTCCCCTTTTGTTTTCCATCTCCCTTTTCCCTCTTTCCTGCCTTTCTGCTATATTCTTGCCGATTCTATGACTTTTCTCTCTGGCTCTGTGAAAACGGAAACCCATGGAATCTTTTCTTATTAAATCTCATTTCTTTGCAGTTACCCACCTCCCTTTCTTATTTGAATACAGGTGGGGGTGATGTCTCCCTTCTATCCCATGTCTTTCCTCACCATCAGGCTCCTTGTGGACTAGGATTAAGTTCACCGGGGAGTCCTGATCTCCTATTTGATCGAATTTAAATCCCATCAATTGTAAAAAGAAACAAGATGCTGCTAAACAAATTGTGACATGCCCATCAATTATAAGACAAATCTCAATTTCAGAGATGCTAAAATGTGAAAAACAATATGTATTGTAGAATCACTTAAGCTGGGTTTCAGAATACATCTTACATAAAATCAAACTGCAGGACTGTGGAGAAGTCCATCACAAAACACGCAGCTTTCCATGATGGACACAGAAGCTTTGGAACTTATGATATATCTTGGAAACATGCTTCAGGTCTCATCCACACTGTTTTCTGCTCAAATACACTTCCTTCATCTGAAAGTGGTAATAGATGCTATAAATTAGCATAATTTTATTCACATAAAAAAAACTTCTACACTCAAAAATGATCTGCCTAGTAAGTGAGACATATTTAGTAATTCTGTCAACTCTCACTGTGGTTTTTTTCCCCCTAGATGATTAGGGAAATAGATGTGTTATTATTTATACAAATGCCGGCATCATTATTGCTGTGCAAATATATGTTTCATCAATGTTTAATATTATCAAAGAAGTCAACCCATTCTACATCTGC
Source organism: Puma concolor (assembly GCF_028749965.1). Lineage (NCBI taxonomy): Eukaryota > Metazoa > Chordata > Mammalia > Carnivora > Felidae > Puma > Puma concolor. The sequence goes on from NC_141675.1 coordinate 22,530,995, forward strand.
TTAGTTGCCTAAATATGCATTAATCAGAAGCATTGTAGACATAAGTTTTGTAATAATTCCCTGAGTGGTGACAAATAAAACAGCTGAATAATTAAAAATGTGAAAAATAAAATTACAGTGCTGTTGCTACGGTGGTAGACAGTTACAGCCCGGATGAGAGAAAGAACATCTCAGTGGGACTCAGGAAGCCTGAACATCTCCAGCTCAGAGATGCCATCTAGGTGTAAGAAAAACTCCTAGTTCTCTAGTTTACTAGTAGTGTGAGCTCTGGCAAGTTGCTGAGTCCCAAGTTTATTTGTCTACGTCAGTGCTTCTCAGACTTTACTGTGCACACAAATCACCTGGGGATTTCACTATAAAATGCAGGTTTCGGTTCAGGAAGTCCAGAGTGAGGCTCGAGACTGTATTTCTAAGGAACTCCAAGGCAACGCTGATGTTACTGGCCCACGAGGCACACGCTGAGTAGCAAGATCTCATAACCGACATCACTGCTATTATTATCCTATCACCGATGAATTCATTAAGTGTTCACTCTGTGACAGGCACCCTGACAAATGCTCACAGCCATCATGTCCATTAATTTTTACTGTAATCCTATGAGATAACAAGTATACATCATATAACCAGCACTGCTGTGATAGGCTCTCTGAATGAAGTTATTTCATTTGCGTACAGCATTTGAATCACACGCATTTGAAAAGAGTTCTATGATATATTAGTTCTACTGACTAACCTTTCACACGGATCCAGATTCTGCCAATTGCGGAGAATATTAGTGTAATGGAAAGCCAGTGTTTTAAAGCTAGAAGTCACCCTAAAGAGTGGCTGCTACAATGGTTTGTAACCTGGCAGACAGTAGAATGCTTGAGAAGGATTCCTAAATAAATCAGATTCCAGAGCACCAACTCCAGAGAGTCTCTTCCAGTTGGTGGTAGGTGGGGCCGGGTCTTCGGCTCAGGGCTGAAACCACTGAGTTAGTCCAAATCCCCACCTAGACATGTGGAAGTGGCTGTCCAGGAAGATGAAGTGACTTGCCCAGTTCACGCATCAGGTTAGAGCTCTGGCAGAACCTACCAGACGCCAGGTGCCCTGACTCTTGGTGTACCTAACGCAGAATCCAAACCTGTCTCAGGTGCCTCCCCGGCAGTTCATGCTGTTACCTGAGCTGAAAGACTAAATGCCTCACATATGGTGGAACTGAATGTAGCACAAGGTTTGATGACTGCCACAAAGCAGGCCCCAAATCTTGTGATACTAAGTTACCCAAGCACCTCGTTAGCCTTTTCTGGGTTATAGATCTCTCCGGAAAGAAAATGAAGTCTAGTCATTCTATCCCAAGGGGAAAAAATGCACAGATACAAACCTTTGAATAAATAATGTTTATCGATCTCCTTTTCTTGTTCCGGTAACTGGAAGACTCAAAGGTTTTGAAAGTTTTGAAGAAGACAGTTTTCTCCAATTTGAGTCCCTCCCACATGAACTTTCAGAGAGGAGGAGAACGGCTGGTAATCTCTAATGGGGATGATTAAAAAATAAAAAGACCGAAGGAATAGAGGTTGGGATGATAAAATGTTGTAAATCAGACATAAAACAAGGAATGGAGTCCTGCGATGAAGTCAAGGCTGACGGTCAGCCCACTCAGACCCTAGAATTGTATCTTCACTTTGCCAGGACAGAAGAAGCCAAGTGTGGGCAAGAAGGACCTAGGACATGTCTTGGCACAACATTATCATGAATGAAAGTAAAGCTTTATAATCTTGTAGACTAGGAAAGAAACACATTCTCAGTGATGTGGAGTTGGTTTAAAAAGTTTCTGCATAGCTTCTCTTCTTTTATTCCCCTGTCCTAACCACTTAACTTACTCTATCACTCTATAAGTCCAGTGGGAACAAAGAGAGAAGACTCTTAACATCGAAAAACACCGCTCCTTGGTATGGAGAACCATAAGGAGGAAAAAAGTCTCTTATTACTCAGACAATCTGCTATGAAAAAGCAAAACAAATTCGCAATCATCTTTAAAAGAAAAACAAAGTGTAAGGAAGGCCTCAAAATTATACTATTGAGCTTGAATTGCAAATGGAAATCAAACATGCTAAAATTAATGGTGGTTTTAGATGTGAAAAATGCCATTGTGTTCTTTGATGTTGTCTATTTTGCTGAATGAAGATATGCTACCTTGGCCATCCAGCTTACCTTTTCCTTAAGTTCCTAAGTTCCTCAGTAGTAAATCTTCCTGCTGTTAGGACTTTCTTTTAGCTGAGAGGGAAGCTTTTTGATTTCTTTCATCTATGTCTACCCACTGATTAAAGTGTCTCTGAATTCTGACACATGGTACCATGACAATGAAGTTTGGGGCCCAGCCTTCACTGGATGCTAATGCCCCCCCCTCAGAAGCTGAGTGTTTTCTCAGTAGTTTTTCAGTAGAGGAATTATCAATAAGCTTTCCTTACTCTCTAGATCTTTTCCAGAGACTGAACCACCAAGACGTCGACTGGTACGAGGTAGGAAGGAAGCAAATGTGAATGGAACCCACTACATAGGCCTAGGAATCCTAAACTGTAACCCAGTGGCCCAGTGGCCCAAGGGAGGCATTCTCCTGGTTTACTTGGTTTGCAGGTCAGAATTATAAGCCCCCATGTGAGTCTGAAACTGTCCTCTCAACTCGGGAATCTTCTAAGACACTCAAGTGTTCTGGTAGGACTGTTACCTACAGCTGATTGCTCAACTGGGAAATGAGATGTGAATTACAAGGCTCTTCTTTCTGAGTGATTCATGATATTCTCTGCTTTGTTAATAATGCCACATTGATTAAGTCACAAAGAAGATTGAAGGAACATGTGTCCTCATTCAGAAAAAGGAATCCTCACACGTTTTCTCTTGTTCTCTGGACGGCAACATTACCAGTACTGGTGGCTGTTTGGGATAAATAGAGCATGAATGAAGGACAGTCACATGTAACTCCGTAACTTTCATAGTTAAAATGCCCATTCTTATAAAACCATAAGTAATTGTCATATGATATGGGCACGTAGCAAATCAGTAGGTCTCCTTTTTACTTCTGATCTGCTTCTTTCTCTTGTAGATTCAAGTGGAGGTACCAAGAAGTCATGAATGCCACCAATGGCAGGAGGAAGACAGAACGAGGAACTGGAAAGCTCTGGAGAAAAGACAGGCTTTGAATAAGGGGGCATTCATTTTCAACTAAAAAAAGGCTTGGGAGTTCACTACCATCTAATCTACAGAAGAAATTTTTGAAGCCGGTGTGAAACCCTAAGTGGGTAATACAGTGGCTAATATGTTTCCTTTGCTTGTTGTATAACTGAGAAACAGAAATGAGATTATAATGGAAAAACTGATGATTTTGAACTTTTCCAATTTCATCCTGAGCCTTGAGGTCGAGACAAACTATTAAGATTTAGAGGAGAATTCTTCTCCCCTAAGTAAATACTATCACTTCTGATACAGAAAGCACAAGTCAAGTAACCAAGACTCGAATTTAGTGTTTATTGACTGCTACCACTGGAGAGTTCAATTATTGAGCCTATTGTATAAGAAGCACCAGAAAAACCTCTTCATTGCCGTGTGTTATGATAAAAGGTCTATGTGTCAGGGGTGATAGGACCCATTTCGGAGCTATGATAGCACAGTGGTTAAGAGCTGGGATTTTCCTAGTCTTTTTACTCATTAGCTATGCAACTTTGGGAAGCACATTAATCGGGATAAAATAGGTAAGGCTGAAGGAACAAATAATTTGCTGACTTTCAATGGCTTAACCCAAAAGAATTTTATTTCTCATTCTTCCTCTAAAAAATGATAATAATATTTAAAGTTGTTCTGAGAATTAAATGAGATATATATATGTAAACTGAACAAGTTTTCAAGACCCAGTTGGCTACATCTGGGTGGCATTGTGTCACATTAAGATACATGTATAGCAACCAAAAGTACTGATGGCCCTTGAACAGCACTGGGTGTTGTTCAAGGGTCAGTGGACCCCCTCAGTGGAAAATTGTGTATAACTTTTGACTGGCCCCAATGTTAACTACTAATAGCCTACTATTGACCAGGAGCCTTACAAATATAGAAACAGTTGATTAACACATATTGTGTGTGTTATACAGTATCATATATCATATTCTTACAAGAAAATAAGCTAGAGAAAAGAAAATATTATTAAGAAAATCATAAGAAAGAGAATATGCACTTACAGTACTGTATTTACAAAAAAAAATCCACATATAAGTGGATCTGTGCAGTTCAAACCTGTGTTGTTCAAGAGTCAAACTGCAATTTAAAAATAATTCTAATCTTTAGTGTGCTTTCAGGAACCTTAAAGGTGACACGTGTATTGATGAACTACAGTAAGACTTTTTAAAATCACCCCTCTCTTTCCATTCCACTCGCAACAACAAAGGTGCCTCTCTCTCAGTTCTTTCACTAAAACCCTGGATCCCTTCTGCTCACTTTTCCCTTCCTGCTTCCTTCTGGCCATAAAGCCCAACATTCCTGCCAGAGCTGACCTCTGGGTGGTCCGTGCCATCCAGCCCTCTTGTTTCTGGAGAAAGAGAAAGCATTTAGAGGCTGCTGGGAAGTGTAAGTCTCTTACCACTTGGACTTCATGGTACACAAGGAATTCTCACGTAAAGCTTATGGTGAAAAGAGCCCTCACACCGTTGCACTTGCTAAGTACTTGGTCCAGTGCCTGGCATAAAGAGTAATTAAATTCCTGTTAACAAATGTTAGTTATATTATTATTGGCATAGTGATTATGAAGAAAAGTTTTCTTTGAATTCGGTGAATGGGAAATAGAGCATTTTTAGCTATGGATATCCAAACATTCACACAGATGAGTTCGTCCAACTGAAACTAACAGATATGTAGATATATAATAAAGAGACCATGAACTTGTTAAACCTGAGTTTCCCCCCAGATGGCTCTCCCAGCAGAGACCTGTCATCCCAGGCCACAAAGCTCTTCTTTGTACGGCACTAGGTACCATACTTTACATAAAGTAATAACTTGGTATTCTATTCTTTTCTCTCCCAACCCTTTTATCTGCTTCACTTAAATAAAATAAGGCACTTTCAAATTGTCCATAGGTATGAATACAGTGAAGACATTGATAATATATGCAAATTGACTCAAGCACAATTTTAACTTCCTATCTCTAAATTCTAAATTCAAATGTATGAACTACAAGGCTTTGGAATTAAAAGAAAACCCAAAGAGTCTCCAATACTTATGTAAGAACTTGGAAAATGCAGGATGATTTTTGAGGGAGAGAGAGTTGTTTATTAATATGTGGTTCACATCATTCTAGAAAGACAGAGGGGGAAAATACACACCATTATGTGAAGAAAACTCAAAATTTCTCAGCACTGACATAGAGTTTTAATGATTCCAGGCTTAAGGAGCTAGCTCTGTACCAACTCCATGATTTGGGAGTTCAGCAGTTAATCAGTGCTAAAAGAATTTGCAGTCGAAACTCATTATATTGAACTGAGATTCCGTGCCCCCCAAGGACCTGCTTCTGATTAGGGTACAATGGCTCCTGGTTAGCTTGTAAAATCAGCTACTATGTAATTGTAAGGAAACACAATAGCTGGTTTCATAAGATTTTCCGGATACACGCTGAGTACTTTGGTTCCAAACCAGGTCGGTGAAGGAAGATGCTCAACTTGGCATGAGAAGTTTTCACATCATAACTCCTGACGGCACTTCTAAAGCTAATGCGAAATGCCTAATTTGCTACCTAGGAAGCTCACTGTCAATTATACACTGTAACAAAAAAGGTGACCGGCCCTATATGATGAAAACAGTGTTTGTAGCAGCAAACCGAGATGAGCTACTCTGCTTATTCGAACCACAGTGACTTGGTTAAGCTCACTTAGCCAGAGAAAATAAGAGGACTATAAAGGACGGTGACAGAGGGCAGCTTCTGAATGACTAAATGCATGTCTTTCTTAATTAAAGCACTCTTTGAAACGTAAGCATGAAGAATATTGTGTTTCAGAGCATTTACACTTTTGCTGAATATTCAACAATTTCTAGGTGAAGAAGAAAGTCTCACAGTTAGTAGATCAGGGCTGAACTTAGGTTACGGTTTTGTGGTACTCAAAGGTGATGTGTGGCCTGGGTGGCTCAGTCAATGAAGCTTCCGGCTTCGGCTCATGTCATGATCTTGTAGTTTGTGGGTTTGAGCCCCACGTTAGGCTCTGTGCTGACAGCTCAGAGCCAGGAGCCTGCTTCGGATTCTGTGTCTCTCCCTCTGCCTTTCCCCTGCTCGCACTCTCTCTCTCTCTCAAAAGTAAATATATAAAAAAAAAAGGTGATGTGTGGAGCACTGTAAGGAAGATATTACTGATCAATTATATATTGACTGAAAACAAGTCTTCGTGAGAATTCACAGTAGGCATACAAACCACTGAAATTTAGGAAGAAATGTGTCTGATTTGGTATTTTGTCTCCGCTAGTGGTGCTCAGGGAAGTCCCCAGAACAATAATTGTCATAGATCAAATATGCCTGATACATCTTGTTTCCTTCTCTGGGTCTCTCTCCTAACCACACTGTCATCCAAAGTCTGTGAAGAAATCATTCCCCAGTTATTTATACAGTGGTATGTCTTTTTTTATTTTTTTCTTATGTAAATTTGTATTTTGAGCCTGAGCTTTCATCATAGGATAGACCTTTCCTTAAACTGTTAAAATAAACAGTGAGGGACTTAGGGGAGAGATTCGTGGGGAGATGTGAGACAGTGGCCCTTTTCCTGAAATTACACCGTGTGGACAAGATTTTAGGGCTATCATGTGGCAACCTAGTCACAGAGTAGCCATGTGCAAGTTTGTAGGAAATCACAGTGGTATGCACTGTGTAACCGCTCTGCATAAACATGTGAACATTGAATAAAGCATATCCATTTAGAATGGGCATGACTTCTTAGAGTAGGGCATTCTAAACTTTGAGCTAAGTCAGTTACTTATGGGTTCATACAAAGACATCATTCTTTTACTTACCTACATGAAACCTATACATATAAGTCTCTTCAGAACATGGGGTGCCTGTGTAGCTCAGTCAGTTGGGCATCTGACTCTTGATTTTGGCTCAGGTCATGATCCCAGGGTCATGGGATCAAGCCCCATGTCAGACTCTGCACTGAGCATGGAGCCTGCTTGGGATTCTCTCTCCTTCTCCCTTCACTCGTGCTTTCCCTCTCTCTAAAATAAGAAATTAAAAAAAAAAAAAAAAAGAACAAACTTTCCTCTCCACGTTTTAAGGTGATTGTGTCCATGATTGCAAAATATGCACCAGTGACTTTACTGGAAGATGATGCTTTCACAGTTATTTACACAAATTTGCACAATTCTGGTCCTTCAAGTTTCTAATCTCCTGGATCAGGCTGTGCTTGTTAAGTCGTGTCTTTGGGGATGGCAGGAAACTGGCATGTGGGATTCTTTGAAGGAACAATTCTGGCCTTGGTTGTACTGTAAAGACATACTACTTTTAGGTAATAAAGATGCTTCCAAAATAGGTCACTTGGAGGATGGGCAGGGCAAAGCGGGGAGGGGAGAGTGGGGAAAAGAAAAATAAGTCATTTGGAGTCCCACAGTGGGAGTCATATATTTCCTATTAGTTTCCATTAAGTCTTTCGAAGGTGTAACTTCTACTTGAAACTGGCTCTAAATCATTGCCTTTAAGCCTCTCCTCTGGTCACCGTTCCCTTTCTGCTAATTAATTCAGAATTTCTATTTTTTTAATGTTTCTTTAGTTTGAGAGACAGAGAACATGGGTGCACGCATGAGCACTAGTGGGGAAGGGGCAGAGAGAGAGGGAGAGAGAGAATTCCAAGCAGGCTCTGCGCTGTCAGTGTGGACCCTGATGCGGGGCTTGATGTCATGAACTGTGAGATCATGACCTGAGCTGAAACCTGGAGTCGGATGTTTAACTGACTGAGCCACCTCGTCCCTTGTTCAGAATTTCTAAATAAACATTAGCTTTTCCTTGGAGAAGTAACATTAAACATTACCACGGTAACGTTACCACAGAATTACTGGTAAATTGAAGGTCTTCAATTATTATTTATTTAGAAAAATTGAAGAAATTTTTTTTTTCAACATTTTATTTATTTTTGGGACAGAGAGAGACAGAGCATGAACGGGGGAGGGGCAGAGAGAGAGGGAGACACAGAATCGGAAACAGGCTCCAGACTCTGAGCCATCAGCCCAGAGCCTGACGCGGGGCTTGAACTCAAGGACCGCGAGATCGTGACCTGGCTGAAGTCGGACGCTTAACCGATTGCGCCACCCAGGCGCCCCAAATTGAAGAAAATTTTAAGGTATGAATACCCTCCTATTTATCAAGAAATTTGGAATAAAAAAATAATGGAGGGGAGCCTGGGTGGCTCAGTGGGCTAATCAGCTGACTTTTGATTTCAGCTCAGGTCATGATCTCATAGTTGTAAGATCAAGCCCTGCATCAGGCTCTGTGCTGAGCATGGGGCCTGCTTAAGATTTTCTCTCTCTCCCTATCCCTCTGCCCCTCCCTGCTTACGCTTTCTGTCTCTCAAGAAAAATAACAATTATAAGGTAATACTAGAAGGGCCTATGGCTCAGACTGGTGAGTTGTTCACGAGCCGGTTAACTGTTCACCAGGACTTATGCATCCTGTTAGTCCCACCACTTGATGGGATTTCCCAGACTGCTTGCACGTGTGAACCACGTGACTCATTCTGGCCAATGGAGTGTGAGCAGAAGAGATCCATGTCATTTGTGGGTCTGGCCCCTGAGTCATACAAGGGCAGCCTCTATTCTCTGTCTCTTAAACTGATTGGCTGGCTGGATACAAAAAGCCTAGTGAAGGACTCTGAGTTCCAGATGACTCTGAGGCCTGGGTGGTGGGGGGTGATGGGGCCACCAAATAGAGGAAGACTGGCTGCCCGAGTCATCAAGTGAGAAGCTGCCACCTGTACACAGATACGAATGAGATTTACTGCATAACCCATTTATTCTACTTATTGTATGAAGTCACGGAAACTTGGTGTTATTTGTTACAGCATTTAGCCTGACTCAACTGATGGTTTCTTAGTGATCATCCAGGCCAGGGATGAGGAACTGGAGGCCCACAGAAAGACAGCAACTTGTTCCAAGTCATACAACTTCTATGTGTATTGAGTCTGATACCTAGCATTCGTGGGTTCTTTTTGACAGAATGCTGTTTGGGTTTTTTGCTTTTTTCCTCAAATATGATGCTAACATTCTGTCCTGTCAAGATGAAAGTGTGATTAATAAGAGAAAAAAAAAATATAAACAGTACAACCTGGAATATAACCATGATGCGTTAGCCCTAGTCAGACTTGGGACTGTTTACAAATCCTGGCAAAATGCAGTGACACAGATCGGTGACCATATGCTCTGCTTTTAAAGAACTTAATCTTCCGGGTGGAACATATAAGTGGGATTACCACATCACTAAAAGCTTAGCATCTTGCAGATGTTCATCGAAGAATTTTTGCTTAATCATTTTCCTCCATGACATGGGAACCAAATCCTTTAAACCCCAATTCATTTCACAGAACGGTATCTCCACGGATCCCTCCGCCCTCCTAGAGTTACCATGAGTACCACACGCTGGCCTTCCAATTCATAATCTTGAGGCACTTCACTCCCCCCCCCCCCCAACTTGGCATCTCGTTTGCTTCCTATTTCTGACTCCTTGGCTACTGTTTCCTTCAGTCAAAGCCGCCACTCTTTTGGCATCCCAGAATGCTGGGCTTAAATGGTGAGCAAATAGATGCCTACAATCTGATGAGACCGGAGGCCTCCAGATCTGCCTGCCGAGCACAGTCTGTGCCGCGGTGTAAGCAGACTGTCTCCACCATATGTCATCGTCTCTGCTGTCTACACCCTTTTGGGGAACTTCATGGGAAAAGCGTTATTAGAGATGTTTATCCTAGGATTTTGTAATTTGCTTTTAATTTTAATTTAATTTCTACCAACTTAGCTCATTTAGAGCAGTTTTAATCATACCACCCACTGACTCGGTGTTGTATCTGTCGAGTTTATGTTTGGGATTAAAGGGCTAACTGAAGAGATGTCTTACGTGCCCAAGGATGATCTTTGAAAGATCCCACACGGTGAAATATATACTGTAGTAAAACATTCAGGATTATTCTAACAAAACCCAGGAGATCAAATGTTCTTGAATAGAAAAACAGAATAAAATTATGTTTTCAAAAAATCCTAACATACACACTGGTAAAATATTTGAAGACTGACTGAGAAATGTTAAAAATATTGCTGCTTTCATCTATATTCTTAGTCCTCCTCCATAACTGTGTGTATGTGCACATAAAGGAAGGATGGAGAACATTTTGTTTCAATTGCTAAGAAGGCCTCCAACTTTTTTTTTTAACGTTTATTTATTTTTAGAGAGAGAGAGAATGAATGTGTGTGTGGGGTGGGGGGAGGGGAAAACAGAGAGAGGGAGCGAATCCCAAGCAGGCTCCACACCTCCATCAGTATAGAGTGTGATGTGGGGCTCAAACCCATGAACCAGAAGATCAAGACCTGAGTCAAATCAAGAGTCGGACACTTAATTGACTGAGCCACCCAGATGCCCAGCTAAGAAGGCATCCAACTTCTTACAACAATGAAATGGAGTCTGAAAAGAGTTGAAAAACTATTCTGTACATCTGAAATGATAGTGCACGTCTGAAACTTCAGATTTACTTTCCAACATGGAACAAGGGAAGGATGAAGAATGATTATATGCAGAGAAGACTGAAAAGCATGTACTTGAATGGGAAGACATTCTCTCAGAGCTAGTTGGTGACCAGGGGGTTATTTAATAAATAGATGGATTTAGGAGCACATGACAGCACAAATACTAAGGGAAAGGACAAGTTGGATGGCCAAGCTACAATAGTTGTGCTGTCTTACTCATTCTCTTATTAATGAGAGATCTTTCCGGAAACAGGCACAGGGGGTTTTTGATGAGACATGACAAGTAATAGCATTAAGGTTAAGAAGATTAAAGTGAATGTTATTCTGGAAATTCAGGATAGCTTCTGCTGTAAGTCAGGGTGCCTAAAGGAGACCAACCCTTTTTTAGGAGAATTATGTTTTGATTTATGGTAGAGTGCTTTGGTGGACAAATGTACTAGGCTGGGATTCAGAATACCAGAATTGGACTCAATTTTATACTGTTTGATTCTTTTACTAATTCTGTAATCTCAGGCTGTGCACTGCTTGGATGCCCGGTTCCTTCATCTGTTAAGCAAGGATTCAGGGGTGATGCAAAGATTAAAATTTAAATTAAAGGAGGTATTGGAAACAAACTCCCTCGCTCATAATACATACTTAAAAAACATCAACATCTTTTCTTGATCGGAAGATGTGCTACTAAATATGCAATTGACAAGAGAAATTAAAACCTGATGAGATACATTTTGATATTTTTACTGAATCTTATTTGAAACGCATACTCAGAATGGTTGAGGGAAGACTTCATCCCAAAGTAAGAGTCTACTTTGTGCAAAAGGGAATATTCTAATACATTTAGGTATACAATTCACTTAAGTTATATACGTAACCAATGACTAGATTTTTTGTTCTGTGAATGAATACATTTTCTTTTCCCCTCCCTTTAAGTCACTTGTCATCACAGGAAAAAACGGAGTTTTAATAGATGGTACTTAAGATCCCTTCCAATTCTAACATTTTATTGTTCTGTGGATATGGAAATATATATGAGTGAATGAATTAAATTCCAATAAGCATTCATCAAGCACATACTTTGTACCATGAGTTTTACAAGGAAAATGATTACAAAGATAAATAAACATAGTCATGGTTCAGAGAACTTATATGTATACAACTGAGTTCTCCACTTATAATTGGGTTGAATCCTTTAATGATTTATTTTGTAAAAGCTTTCTCATTAAAGTACAGCATATGGAAAGAACATGCACGAATAGAAAGTGTACCGTTCAAAGAATTATAGAAAAGTTCTGTGGCTCATTTTCTCTTATGTGTAAATCTTATTTTCCTATGGAAACATGTTTCCCATGAATCCACCATTAATAAATAGGGCTGGCATTCACTGCTCATAGAATTAAGGGACAGAGGAAAAACATATCCTTTGTTTTGAAGGATCAGCTTACACTAAGTTTCCATTGGGTTTAGGCTTCAGGTGGTTTGGGACTGCAATTGCAGTGCCTGGCCTCCCTTGCTTCCTTGCTGAAGGACTCTGGGCCAGTTTCTACCTCTCTCGTCTTTAACTAGTCTTCTTATCTAGTACATGAACTCAGCAACTTATGTCCAAGAATTGTATGAGAGTAACGTAAGGCAATGTTCGTAAAGTGCTTAGCCTACAACTTGGTTCACAGGAGTGATTATGCCATCAGCAGTGTCAACATCAACTTCACATCACAGAGCCTTGTCATGAGGGTGGGCTCTGTGACCACAGTCTACCGGAGAATTCAGGCGCAGACTCTGTACTTCCACAGATGGCTTAGACAACCGTTCAAAATGCAGTGCGGAATGGAGGATCCTGAGTAACAGTGGGGCAGGGTTGAGGATTCCTGGTGGATGCAGCCTAGGTAACTTTTCATTTTCAAGGAATGTGCAGAAGTTCAGTCCTGCCTCTGTGTGTGTGTGTGTGTGCATGTGCAAATCTGACACGTTTTATTACAGGCTGAACATCTGCTGCTCCCTGCAGGATGGGAACAACCAAGCAAGTAGGGAAAGAAACACTTTTCTGTCTTGTTTATGGGATGGCAGGTGGCCTTTTTATCCTCTGACTTTCCCAACTCAGCTAACCCCTGCTTCCCCCAAAGAGCTTAAAAATCTAAATGCTCACTGTTCAACTTGCAAACACAAGTTGAAATACCCAGATGTCCTCAAACTGTGGTTGATCTCTTTGCAGGGTATGCCTCATGCTGTTTGATTGACAAATGGCTACACAGGAGAGAATCCAGAGGAGATGAAACAAGAGCCCATTCAGCGTCCTTTAAAGCCTTTTGTGTGTTCTTTGCTTGTTTTTATTTTTAATTTATGTTTAAATAAGATTTAACTTCTAAGAAAATATTGCTGAGATATGTTTGTACAACCTATAATGATGTGATTACCCACAGTTCATACAATCACTGACTTTGCTTCATTTGTCCAACAACTACCTCTGGCCACCCCCCATTTTTCTGGATCCTTCTTATCTCAACTCTTCAGTCTATGGGTTGCCATGGAAAACACGATGTTACTTCAATGTGCTCTCCTTCCATCCCTGACGCCTCACGCAAATACTCCCATACACAATAACTGATGAAACCTGGGCAGGCACTTGACATGAGCTGAAGCACTCATTCTTTTTTAGGAATCTAGCATCAACTAAGAGAGTCCCAGTTTAATCTGCTCCCCACTCAAATTGAAGAGTTGCTACCTGTGACCATTTCTTGCCATTTGGATAAAGAAAGAGGGCATGATGACTGAAGGAGAAAGAAATGGAGAGGAAAAGGAAAGTAAGAGATGTGGAGAAAATCATAATGTGATTATAAGAATTTCTGAGATCCAGATGTGTGTGCACATCTGTGTGTGTATGGGGGGGGGTGTGTGCAGGTATGTATGTATATTTTATTTAATCCCATTAGCTACTTGGAATACTTACAATAAATCTCTGCTTCTAGTGATTGATTCAAGTTGAGTTTTTATTGCCTACAGTCAATGTCCTTATTCTGAATTGCCCTAAAACTTACCAGAATTCTCAGGCTGGCCCTTTTGCCAATGCCCCACACTAGCTCTGTCCTAAAATAAGAATTTAAAAAAGAATCAGTCTGTGGTTTGAGAAGAGGTAAGAATAACCTTTTTTCAGTTTTCATTTCTCTGAGGCAGGGGACTAGGCAGGAGAAAGAGAACTTCAAGGTTGGAAAGGAATGTAAACTTGGAGTCCCGTGGAGTCCATTCCACCCTGAGATCTTTCGGGGGAAACAGATGGGGACAAGACTGATAATAATGGAGGGAACGAAGCAGTGAGCCTGGGTAATCACTTAAAAAGAGGACATCGGGTCTTTTTGCTGCAATCAGAGCAAGTAAGGTGTTCACTAAGTGCCATAAGTTCAACAGCAATCTTCATTTACTGAAAGCCATGAACATAAACACAATGTTGGGCTCTGGGGATACCACCCAAAACACAATCGTTTCCATCAAGGTAATATGTTTGCCACCAAAACTTTTGAACCCATTGGGAGAATGGTATGAGAAGAGTATCAGAACACAGAAAACATACTGGATGCAAGTAAAACTTCCAGGCCATTATTTACCGAGCTTTTCCTAGCATATCTGACACCATATCTTAAGCGCCATGAAAGTGTATGCTGGGTAACACACTTGGCTACAAGATATTTTTTGTTGGGAGAGTATTTTAAAATACACAACTGAGAAACAAAACATGTCTTGCTCCCAGGATCATAAGGAAAGCTGACACGATCAAATGACACGTGAGCCCTTCATTATGCAATTTTCTAAGAACAATTATCTCAAAAAGGTGCAGAATTAATTATGTTCTCTTATTACACAAGACTGAGCTAGCAGATGCACACCTACACACAGGCTACTCTCGAGGAGCTAAGTAGCTGGGCTGTCAGATAGGATTTTTTAAATTATTACTATTCGGTAAATCATTTTTAAGAAAATTGCTTCCAAGCAGCCCAATCTTATTCCAGTCTGAAATGGGGACTAAATTTAAACCAACTCCCTCCTTTGGAAATAGCTCCTTTTTCAGTACAATCTCGAATTAAATTGTAATATAGTCACATAGGCGGCAAGAAAGAGATGTTGGCAAATCCCAGACTCCACTTGAAAGATCCATTCAGGCTTGTTTGTATCTAAGGGAGGACGCACAGAGTCAAACCTCCTGGATGCAGTACAGCTTAATTACATACGAGATGGTCCAGTGGACACATCTCAATAATGCTTGGGAATTAGATGCTTTTTCCAATGTTATTTGTATTTAAGACAGGGGCTGTCTTCTGAGAACTTTAAACAAAATAAAGATTCACCTTGGCAGATGAAAGACGTGGGGTCCAGACCCAGATGGAAATATAAATTCACATTCAGATGCCACTGAAACTAATGCTAACTAAGGAACATGAGCTTTACTTGACCAGATTCCACCACACACATCAGAGACCCTCTACATCACAGTTTCCCATGAAGTGCAACAGATCCACGTGTTAGATTTTGATGAAGCATTTCATAAAATAGATGAGCTGCTTTACTAGACCCTGGCATTTTCCACGTGGAAATTCATTTCACTCAAAAAGTTTGTAGCTTCATTCCCCAGGCAATAAATGTGAGCTGAATAACAGTCCAGAGTGATTTAATGGTTAAAAGTATTGAGTCTCTACTTTCTGGGGGTATTAGTGTTATAACAGTCCACCTATTTGTACAGAAAATGCACGTGTTAGCTTAGATTTGAAGGCAGATCCTTTTTCATTTAAATACAACTTACTATCCCAAACCCCACCTGGAGGATTACATTACCTATACTGCAAGGGTTTTGTTTTTCCTTGTTATTTGGCTTAAATTCGTCCTACGGCTTTTGAAAATCTCTTGCTTTGAACTTGGGGGAGGCGAAAAATTCCATTTCCAATTTACCTATTTCAATTTGTTCTTTTAAATCTTACTATTGATACTTCCTTCGGCTTTGTAACTTCTTAGAAATACAATTCTGAATTCCCTTAACTTTTTGTTCCGTTTTATTTTTTAAGTAAGCTCGAGGCCCAATGTGGGGCTTGAACTCATGGCCCTGAGATCAAGTCATATGGTCTACAGACTGAGCCAGCCAGGGGCCCCTCTTAACTTTTCATTTTAAATTCCATTTACTGGCTACTTGGTTGATGCTTTTAGGACTTTATTCATTTTCTCAAAATTTCAAAGAAGTTCCAGGTCGCAAAGTAAACCTTTTGACGTTCATGCATTCAGTCATTGAATATATATTAAATGTTAATTCCACATTAGGCTCTGACTTAGGCACTGGAGATATAGAATAAAACAACGCCTGCATAAAGTAGACATTCTGGTAGGAAGAAGTGAACATGAACAAGAAAATATACATATTAAAATAACTTAAGATCTTGCTAACTACTATAAAAATGATAAACAAGATTCTGTGCCAGAGGATAACCTGGAGAGGCAAACTCCAGAGCAGGTGGTCGGTCAGGTAAGGCAAGAGGAATACCATTGCAGGAAGAAAGAACAAATGTAAAGGCCCCAAGAGGCAGGCAGGAGCCTGGCACATGAAAGGAAGGAAAAACAGGCCAGTTTGCTAGGGTGTAAGGCTGGACACAAGATGCCATCGGATGAATCTGAAAGGCAGGCAAGTGCTGGAATGCCTAGAATCTTCAAAGTTATGGTGGGGAGCCTGGATTTTCTTAATAGTCCATGAGGATCCATTGAAATATTTTAAGCAATGGAACGACATGATCCAATTTATAATTTGAGAAGATTGCTTCTGTGGCCTTGAGGTGGGAGAGTGGTGAGGAAGTAAGAATGGAGGCAAGAGAAACATTCATTATATCACTTCTCATTTATCATGGTCAGATATCCTTCCGCACCTACCATACCTACACACACACACACACACACACACACACACACACACACACAAATATGCCTGCAACCCCCAGGGATGGAAAGTTGACCCTTCCATCAGCAGGAAACTTTTGGCTTAAATTCATTCCATTCTGTTTATTCCATTCCATTATGTTTATTTATATATGTCTTAACTATTGCCTATGATCACTCTGGAACTTCTGAAGCAAATTATGACTATATATGCATTTGTTTCACTTGAGGGTCACTTGAGACTTTGAAGTATTCTGTTTTATAACTACACTATTTAAGCATGGTTCTTGGTCTACACAGAGAGTATATGTCAGTTGTGGGGAACTAGGATGTTATAACGTTGAGGCTTGAGGCAGCTATGATAGGTCAGCACCTCAAACCACCCACGTATGATCCCATCAGAGTGGAAAGAAGCTGCTGAAAGTACATGCTCCTCATGGGCTCCCTTGTCTCCACCTCGGGAGCCTTCTCTGAACTCTGGGGTAACCTGTTGTGCTGCATGGGAGATGGGCATTCGAAGATCTTCACCTCGAGGTCAGTGACCCTCAAGAAACTGGGGGAAATACCCCTTCCTAACGAGGCGGGAAGCCTGAAGGAAGAGACTTCATTATTTTATGCTGATCAGATTACATGACAATAATGAAAAACTGAGGAAAAAACACACTGAAAACGTAATAGGTTTCATAACCAACGAGCCCCTCAGTAAGAAGGTATCATCCTTTTTCAACAACCACTGCGGTTTGTTGCTCCACAACCACAACGCCACCACCAAGTTCATGTGGACCATGTGAGAAGCACTTAGGTATTTGATATGTAGCCATCGAGCCCTGATTTTCGGTGCATTAGCGTGAGTAATTTTTGAAAGCACATATTTTAGATACACGTCTGTCATTTCATCACAAATTCAAAATTCTTATATTAAGGCACTAAATTTCACAACCAACAATACCTGAGTGTGCTAAAATCAATTTTATAGAGTTTACCGTGAGAAGCAGTGAAGCAAATTTCTCATAATCTGCATAGACAGGAATAACTAAATTAATCTCTGTCCATATTGGAGCCATCCAGAAGATATAAATAAGGCAAATATAGAAAACACTGGGTGCATAAAATGCATAATTAGGTCCAAACCATGCTAGTTAGCCTTTTCACAAACTTAGAGTATATTTTACAGATTTCAATTAATTTTACTATGAGAACTGGATGAGCGGTCATTCGAAAGTTACATCATTTATCATAGTTCTAGGAGTTATATCTTGCATCCATATCCCCTTCTAAATTTTGACTATTTCTTAAAATGCTTTTATGGCCTTTATTTCAAAATGGGTTGACCATCAGTCTTCTCTTTACCCAGATGTTCCATGTCACCTAACAGGGTAGTAGGTACAGGGGCAAAAGGTGAACCCAGAAGGCAAAATCAGAAAGGTGACGGACAACCAAAGAGTGGGAGTTAAACTAATATGGATCAGCAATAATGGGGAATCTGGAGATGAAGAGAGAGCAAGAAGAGTGATGACAGCAGCAAGAAAGGGTCGAAGGATATATAGACACATTACATTTATATCGTTTGCATTTCCCTTCTGCAAATGTTCCTTCCTCTACAACCCACTGGTCAACCTTCCACAGAGGCTTCAACCCACTAAAAATCCTGTGGGATTTGATATTTTTATTTGTGTGAACATGTAAGGAAAGGGGCTGGGTTTCACACTGGTCTGACAGCAGAGTTGCAAAGCAAAGCAAGAATCCAAAATCTTGGGTTACCATCAGAATACGAACTTGCCTAGAAGTTGTAGTATCTTTAGAAAGAGCAGAAGACTTTTCCCCAGGGTATGGAATTATGGGGAAGGGTGGTCCAAATTTAACTAGCCTTCAGAAGGCATAGCATCCCAAAATCTATACAGAGAGAGAGAGACAGACAGACAGAGGGAAGTTTTGAGTGATAAATGATTAGGAAAAACAAAGCAATAAGGGTTTTGGAGGTAAGCTTCAGTTCCCCTTTGCCTTTAAAATGCAGCTGATAAGGGACCCTCTGAAAAGAAGCAATACTTATGACTTAACGAAATGGCTTATATTGAACTAACCCTCTAGTAAAAAGTAAAGCTGGACAAAATACACAAAACAACTGTTTGAAAGCACTGGAGAACAATCCGCTGAGGGAAGACTTGAAGGGTTGTGGTCCCTGAGAAAAGAGGAACACAGAGGTGCATGCTCTGCATTTACCCAAGTATCTTCTTGAGGGAATTTGCTATTTCATTGTGAGGTGGAAGAGAGTAGAATAGAAAGGAGTGGTCTTACTGGCTAAGGAGACAGAGGATGGAGTTCAGGTGAACAAACCACCTGGGATTTGAGGTGTGAAATCCCAGAGAATAGGTAACTGCCTCAGTGTGGCCCTGGAGGCATGAGCCTAACATGAGCCTGCACAGGGCAGCGCTCCAGGAGACTCAGGACAAAACAGCAACCGGGAGGTTAATGGCAGAGTAGAGGTCTCGGCCACCACACAGTCTGGAGGAGAGGGAGGGTGGAGTTCAAGCCCCACCTGGGGAGGCGCTGGTAAACATCTAAGGCTTTTAGTTGAGATCCCGGAAAAACCATGTCTTAGAGCCCTGGAGGTTGGGTGAAGCTGAAACAGAGCAACCTAACAAGCCGAAGAGGAGCTCTGGACAGAATGGGAGTGGTTGGCTGGACCTTGCTCTGCCTGCCAGAAGAAAACCTAAGCCTGTTTGGAGGAAAATAGCAGAAACAATTTTCATAAGTGACATCTATATTCAAACAAAAGTATGTCATCTGCTAAAAAGAAGGAACCGAATGACCACAACGAAACAAAACAACGCAAGAGAAAGAACAGTGCATGAAAATAATCCCAAAGGCAATTCAGGTATTGGAGTTCAAAAATCCCTATGATTACTGTTCCAGAAAATAGGGGAAAAAAGGATAAAAAATTCAATCAAAGATATGGTATACGGATCTTTAAAAAGGAATCAAATAAAAGGAAGGCAGGGGTTGAGATCCAATATTTTCTACTTTACTATGCTGAGGCATGTTGGCTATTGCTCTCTGCCCTCACTTCTTCTTTCCTCTTCAATTGCTTCCTCTAGCACACCTCCACTTTTCAAAAATAGTTGTCACGTTAGGCTGTCGTAGCGACTACAAAAGACACCTGTTGTTTTAAAAGTCCATGTGTTGAATTGGAAGATATGGAAGTGTCTTCAATAAGAAGACAATATAACCAACAGTTAGTGTATAGATTTTACAGTGACAGATATCTGTGCTCAGGCTCTGTCCCTACAAGTCCATGAGGTTATAAACATGTTACTTAGCCATTCTGAATCTGTTTTCTGCTCCATAAAAATTGATGGATACTTACCTTAAAAAGTCACCACAAGCACTAAATGAGAGGCTTTATCTAGGCAGAGTGCAGAGCACAAATAAGTTCCCCCCAAATATTGATACCTCCTTTGCTGTTTGCTACCGTTAACAGAGAGAAGCACACATTCAAAACTGGTTAATCTTGAACTTCGGAATGGTGTGCCATCTACATATTGACTGTCATTTGAGATCCTCAACCAAGATGAAGTAATATACAATTTGTATTCTTTCTCTGTCTTCCAAAGTGAGGAATATTAATGCCTAACAAAATGCCTGCACAATATGGGTTAGTCAAAACAATAGTTCCTCGGGAAAAAAAAAAAAAGAGTATTGCAAATATCTGGGACAAAACTCAAGGCAGCAGATTAAGCCTTTGTTGTTACAGAATGCTATGCATGCTCTGGCTTGCCTTTCAATAATCATTCCTATTAAATCATTTGTGTCTCTGACACATCTAATGAAGTCATGTTCGTGATCAGCTTAATCACAGGATGTGGCATAGTACCTATTTTGTTAGGAAAGCTGTTTGTATAAACTGAAACATGCAGCAAATACATAATTTCATAAAATACTCATTATGCTTTCAGTGTGACAATCTTTGGCTTGAATCCTTTTATGCATATTTAGTCATTTTAAGATAGACTGTTTTGGGTACTGGTTAACAAAAAGATTATTTTTGAGCAAACTCCATAACAAGCAAGTGGAACGGTAAACAATTACTAACATAGCAAACCCTGAGCCATTTTTCTAGCTGAATCTTGACATTCGGGAGAAATCACACATCGGTAGCTAAATCTTATGTATCACTGAAACGGATTCTAGTTAGAAGCATGTGAAAATAAACAGGAAAGACGCTGAATTAAGGGAGGTCATCTACAAATAATACTTTCCTAGAGCATTGATAACAAACTGCAGGCTTGACTTCTGGCTAATGATTTCATTGTTCGACTAGTGGTCGAATAATCATACTTTATTCATTCAGAGACTTTTACAAGTGAAGTCATGACATATGCTTTTTACTGTTATAAATGATCTCCAGGCTCCATGTTTTAGGTCTTGGCACTAATTAGAAGTGAGACTTACATCACTCTCGTGACCTTCTCGAAGGTTGTATGTGAGGTCATGCTGAATATCTTCCACGAATTTGTGAGCATATTCTGGGTAAAGGTCTAGCACTTCAAAGAGTCCTTTGAGGATGATGCACTGAAGATCACAGTAGGTTAAAGCCTTCACATCTGCGTTGGTCTTGATCACTTGGTCCTTAATTGATAGATTTGCTCCAATTAAGTCTCCTTTCCCTTGAAACAGTGAAAAAAGAGACAGGTTAATTTTAAAGAAAAGCAAGCTGAGACTGGCGACCTCATCTGACTTACAGGCATCACTTGGCTGAGATGACACCACAAGGGAAACAGAAACCTTCATCTCAGCGGTGTTGAGATTCGGGGCCTGGTAATTCTTTGCGGTCGGGGGTTTTCTGCACAGTAGAATGTTTAGCAGCAGCTCATATCCCCGACCCCCAGTGGTGACAACCCAAAACACCTTCAGATATTGCCAAATGTCCCCTGGCAGGCAAAACTGTTCCCAGCGAGAACAGTAGTCTAGGGGGTAAGGGCTAGGAGAGCCAGAGTTAGGAACTGTTAGGTCACAGATGGGCTCCAGACAGTCCCTCAGCATCCCATAATTGACTTTAGACAGAGAAGTTGACATCTGTGTCACAGTTGCCTCAACTCTTCAAGGGACATAGTAATGGCTCTGATTTTTTTGAGTGCAAAAGGGCTCGAAACGAGACCATCGAACGTATATTACTACTAATTTTCATTCTAACACAGTAAGGTGGGATTCATCATCAGCTTTCTAACATACTCAGGTTGTTTCATCTACCTCTAAACATGTCTACAAGACAGGAGGGCGAGGAAGGTGAGCGTGCCCTGCCTCCCTCTGCTCAGAACTGGGAGGCAGACATCAAGTATTGCGCGTCATGGACGGTGAAATCTACTACATAAAAATGTGAAACATAAGCTGCAGTTCTAATACTCTGTGACAGTGTGAAAGCCCAATTTTCCCATCAAAAAAGAAAGCGAATAAATAAAAGCTATGAGCTTTTCGCTTGTGCCACTGCAGGGAGAGAGACGTATCACCATTTGGTGGCCTGTGCCCACCCCACACCAAGCACCCCTGACGCTCTGCGTGTAACACCTCAGCCTATCAGTCTTTGGCTGGATTCACCTGCCTGGAACTAGCTGGCTTCCTTGCGTTTATGATTAGATAATATTGGCCAATGTATTTGAATCTTTAAAATCTTTCAACTGATTTGAATCAGTTTCGCTTAGCAGGAAGGTGAGCATAAATGTAAAGAGCTAACAAAAAAACCCTGATTACAGCTTCAGATTTTAGACACAGCCATTATCAGCATCCCTGTGAGAAACATGAAAGAAAATCCATTCAGTTCTCACACAAACTTAGGTTAAATGCTGAAATAATATGACCTAAGTTCACAGAGGATACTGGCATTAGATTCATGGCTACAACTTAGGAGTTTCTTTGCTTTGTCCTTCTGCATGGGCTTTAAATTTCATTATTTTTTTTAATGGCCGCCTGCTCCATTTCAGAGGGAATCAACAACCAACAACTGATCGACAGAAAAACCACCAAGCAAATAGTATCTTTGGAATGGTATACAACAAATTGTCCTGTCCTCCATTCAATTAAGTTTTTAACTTCTACATTTTCATTCCTTTATCGTGCCCAGCATTTCAGGAAGCAAAACTTCTGACTTGTATCAGACTTCAATAAAATTCTGTTTTATTGAATTTCACAGGAAAAGAAACATGCCAAATTAACCATGAACACCTGAAATGTTCATAAATATGTAACAGATAAAAATTGAACATCTGGATATTATTGGATTACATCTAAATATTATCTCTGAATTAACATTAAATTTAAACTTTGAAATTGAGCCTAGTTGGCCAAAGAAAAAACAGGGCTAAAATCTATACTTACAGATGCTAAGGGAGTAAACAGCCACATGGTGCTAGAGAAGTCAAGTTGGATTTAAATGTTGTCACCAATAACGCTAACCTTGGAAATTGTTTCTTACATATTTTATTAGAAATCTAAATTAGTGCTCGAAAACTCAAAGTTGGGCACAGATGTAAATATATAGCCCAGATGCTCTGAATACAGCAAATTTTGAAATCTGTATATCTCAGGAGAATTTATCACGATGCAGTGTGTTGCCACAAAGAAGATTTACATTTTTCTGTGAAGCAACTGCTGTTTGGAGTGACTTTATTTATTTAAACATTAAAAAAAAATGTTTATTTATTTTTGAGAGCGAGAGATAGAGTGCTAGTGGGAAAGGGAAAGAGAGAGAGGGAGACACAGAATCCGAAGCAGGCTCCGGGCCCTGAGCTGTCGGCACAGAGCCTGACACGGGGCTCGAGCTCGCGAACCGCGACAGCATGACCTGAGACAAAGACGCTTCACTGACTGAGCCACCCAGAAACCCCTACAATGACTTGAGAGTTATCAGACTTTCCTACCTAGGGTGACTGTAGCATGGCTATTTAAGCCACAATGACCCCAGCTATAAAACACCACCAACATCTTGCCAAACTTGGCATCCTAGAAAGAATTCCAGTTTATTTATTCATTGAGTGAATATTTATGAAACACTGACATGTGTTGTGGACACTGTTGAGCCCTGGCAAGGTGAGCACTGGTAAATTACAACATGGTTTGCATCCTTGCTGATTGTACGGTCTTATGAATTTCTCACTACCGTGCATTAGGACCTTCATCTAAGTTGCCTAATTACTCTAAGTCCTGGTATCCTTATTTCTAAAAGAAGAGCAAGATCTCTATGGTCCCTTATTACTTCCATTTTTCAGAATTCTATTATTGATATTTGCTAGCCAGTTATTCTTCCACAGGAGGTGGGGGTAGCTGATGAGATGTATCTGCAAACTGTCCAGGTTAGAGCAATAACATGTTTAATTATAATTAGGCAGACTAACACCATCCGTGAAGAACACATTTATCAGTGCTTTGTCATTTTCTTTTAAACAACAATGAAGAAATTGCTGGAAAAACACAATTACCAGGACATGAAATGAAGGTGTGCAAAGCAAACAATTTCTACCCCCGTAACAAATCCTTGCCTCTAAGTCAACTGCCTCCCCAGGCATCAGATTAAGAAATGCCTTCATGTATTGATTGGACAACTGAGGTGCTTGAATAAGTTATGGCTTGACAGCTGTTTGGTGATACTTCCTCCCTACAACATTATATATTAATTCATTTTGTTGGCAGAGTGAACATGTATTAAATATCTACAGATCAAATGTGAAGCCATGTGCTTAAGTGTATCAAAGTCAGTATTGATTTTAATTGGCCCTATAAGACAATATTACCACAGGGAAAGTAAAATACTCAATCTCCACCGAAATAATGTTAATCACAGGGATAAAATATTAATAATTCGTTATCCTTGTTTGGGTTTAGTCCCAATACCACACAGGAGTATTTAGAATGGTCATGTGGCAATTTGCACTTAAATCATTTTTGATGTTGTGGAAATGAATATGTGAAAATGCTAATCATGAAAATCATAATTTATGGAGGAAATCGGGGCCAAGAGCAAAAGGCAACGGATTAAATCTTTCAGCTGTGAGTAGAATGTTTTAAATAAGAAAATCCAGTTGAATTATGTATTACAAACAATGTTAATTACCTAGAAGCCATCAAATTTGTACCTATTATGTTCTAATGTTATGGCGGTTGCCTTCATATTCCATTCCTAGTATCGTTGCTAGTTACCAAATGTAAAAATTCAGCACAATTATGGGGAAAAACCACATCATATGTATTTAAACATCATGCATTATTTTGGCTTACAAGCATATGAAGCCATATAGTTCTGGAAAATAACTATATGCCCTTTTAAAAGCAGGCTATGTCAATAGGCAGGCTACAAAACTTACATAGTCCTAAGAAAGCCCATGGAAAGGTATGTTATGATTAAAGTTAAGTTTTTGAAGCAAATTCAGAAATATTTATCAATTGTAATTTAGAGCCATGAAATAATAGAATGATTGGCCTTTAACTTCACAGAGTTGTGAGTGAGCAGGAATGTTAAGTCTCTTCTTAAAAACACACAAACACAGAGAGCCTCACTCTAACACTGATGATGAACTGGCCAAGTTGAAAATAAACCCAGTCGCTCTTCTGTCAGTACTCTTCTGTCCAGGAGAAAAACATAAGAGGGTGAGTCAAGAGTTGAGCCAAAGCTCTGAAAGGCAAGCCCTACCTTTTCCCTGGTACATGGCCGACTGAGTAAACATGAAGCAATGGGAAGCACCTGTTTATTTCACTATTCCCTAGCCTCCACTCTTCACCTTTAATTGGAGATAATCACAACAACCTAACGGGGCAGTAGGATTTAAATTGGATAATGGATATAAAACACCCGGCTCATATTAGGGAGTCTCTAAATTTTAGTTCTCCTTTCCTTTTCCAAAGTATAATCTGTCTTGAAGCTTACAAACTAGAATCCAGTGATGGCAGGCTTATAGGGATGAGATAGAAAAATAGGCATTGCTTAGACGTGGAAAAGAGCGCCGGAGACAGAGTCAAGAAACCTAGGTTAGCTTTGACTTTGGAAAAAACAGAAAACACCACTCTTATCTGTCTCTTTGTGTTAGGAAGGCTTAAGCAAGACCCGATATGTAAAAATATGTTATAAACGGTTAAGTTGTTTCTAAATCTTAGCTCTTGAATATATTAAATATAAATTAGCCCCTTTTTATGAACACAAATTCTAAACAGTGGCGTACTACATTGGCGTTCAAAATATATTTAGATCACAACCTGATACGCTCGTAAGCCCCAATAAATATTCGAATAAACAAAAAACGAGTGATTTTAAAAGAAGTACACATAAAATTGTGGGTAGGAATTTTTCTATATTCACTCTACATGACACCTTTTGTCAGCTGACCTTTATATTTCAATGAACACCAATTAGGTCTTAAAAGTTGGGAGTCAGTTTTGTGGTACAAAATCTTCACAAACTATCTTGTGAATTTTCTTTGAGGAAGTTAAAAAAAATAAAAAAGAGGCCTATGGCCACCTTGACAATATTGGGTTAGTGACTGCAATGAGACCTCATCTTCAGTGCATGATCACTTTTGTGTTATTTCTAGCACAGATGGAGCCATTTTCATGTTCTTCTCTGACTTTGTTCTCCACAAAAATACAAAAATGCCCCTTTAAAATTGACCAGCTATGTCACTAAGAGGCAGCAGGCATCACAACTAATAATCTGGCTTTAGGAATCAGAAAGAACTGTGTTCATTTTCTTATGTTATTTGGGACAAATTAAGTTAACATACTATTTAGTCATTTGTAAAATGGGGTTAATGTTCATTCTGCTGGATTTAAACAAATTTTTTTCATGTTTATTTATTTTGGGGAGAGAGAGCGCAAGAGAAAGTGGGCGAGGGGTAGAGAGTGAGAGAGGGAGACGAAGGATCTGAAGCGGGCTCTGCCCTGACCACAAAGAGCTTGCTCTGGGGCTCAATCTCACTAACTGTGAGATCATAGCCTGAGCCAAAGTCAGACACTTAAACAACTGAGCCACCCAGGTGCCCCTGGATTTGTTTTTAATCCAGCACTATGAATCCAGATAGAGAGTGAGCACGCATATGTGAGCAGAGGAGGGGCAAAGAGAGTGACGCTCCACCGACTGAGCCACCCAGGTGCCCCAATACTGCTGGATTTTTAACAAGAATGAAATGATATGTTGAATGTGGAAACTCAGTATGTGGCAGAACAATAATAATACATAGTTGGCAAATTAAATCCATTCAAATTTGCCTGATTCCATATATTCATCCAGAATTTTCTTACAATAGCAGTACCTCCCTCCCCCCTTTTTTTCTTTTTAACTTATGCTCTAGGGTAAAATTTCATGAAGCTTTTCAACTCCGACGTACCAAGAATAGCCAGCACCATGCTGTCTTTAAGAACTTCCATGGAGCCTGAGCATACAAAGTAGATGGCCTGCAAAGCATCTCCTTGACGCAGCAGATACTCCCCCGGAGCACAGAAAGAGGTTTTGATGTGTAGAGACAGAGACCTGAGGCAGCCCCGGCTGGCACACTCAAAAAGGGACAACTGTAAGATCTCCTTGTTCAAATGCATAGTGATGTCAGAACGCAGCTCATCTGGAAAGTCTTTCAAAAGCTGTCAAGATGAAAGAAGAAATCAAGTTGGGGTAAGTCTAGTCTAATTGATTTACTCTGCAAGACAAGGGGGTGTTCTTCCCACTGTTTGACCAATAAGAGTATAGAAGAGGAACTATATGTATGTGATAGTCCTGGAGAGATTTTTTTTTTTTAGTGACTGTGACCCCAGTTAGGTGCTAATTAAAAATTAGCTGATAATAAGGCCGGGGAAGTAGAATACATTAATAAAAGATTCTGGAACGAAAACGTATGGCATACTGTGACATGCTTCTCACAAAGACTCCTACTCGGGACAGAAGATATGGAATTTGGGCCCACTGGTGTTTCCTCTAGATTATGATCACACGAAGAGAAAAGAAACCAAATAATTACTTAAAAGTATGGATTACTAGCTTGATTGGGAGGGAGCGGTTGTAGCACGTTTGTTTGATTTATAGGATACCTTTCTTACAGTGGTGGTCTGGAGTATTCCTGGGAGTCTACAGATAACACGTGTGCTGGAAGATATTTTCGGGTTTACTTTGTTGGTTCTAAAGGCACACATTACCTTAGTTAATCTCAATTCCGAGATGACACCATTTAGTAGTCATAAGAATTGGTTCCTCCGAAGAGGGCCAATGAGGATGAAAGTTAGGCAATCCAATTGACCAGAATAGCAAATTAACATAAAACACTGGTCAATCCAAAGTGGCGTAATGAAAACATAAGCCAAAGCAGATGAAAGAAGATAGACGGGTTTCACGAGGGATTAAAAAATAGGGATGAGGAAGTTGGTAGATGTGTACTTCACTTCCAAGACCTGAATCTGAGCACCTTGCTTTTACCTAAGAATATGTGCTTTCTGCCTGAAAACCTCAGCATGAGAAATGAACATTACCTCATTTGAATCTATTCCATTGTTGACTGACCAGGTTGTTTGGAAATATTCGAGCATCCTCTGCTTGAGCTGCTGGGGCAGGTGATGGACTCGTATAAAGTCCTTCAGATCCTTAGTTCTAGTGTGATAGAGGGACCATCTGGAATACATCCTCTGTATGATCGCGGTCACGTTTCCAAACACCAAGGCGTGCATCAAGGCTAGAGAAGACAACACAGCATACAGTGGGAGAGAACTATGACGGAGGGGCTCACCCGTTAAGTCTAAATTTAAGTTTATAGATCCTGAATTCAGCAGAGTATGTTTATGTGGCCATGTTGACACAGCTGTTTTGGTACAAGCGTTTTGGTACAGCCACTTCGCCATAGAGTGCATCTTAATGTCGTCATTTTGATCAGAGTTAAAATCGATCAGAATAAAAATATCTGCCGAAAATCCTCAGTAATAGGCAAAATTGACCCACACTTAATCCGTTACCTGCCATTCTGGCCAGGACAAACTTTTATTTTGTACTTTTCGCATCTACATTTTTAACAGGTAAAGTTTAATAGCCATGATAAAATAATTTTAATATAATTTCATAAAATAAACTATAAAGTTATAGTTCAGTGGTTATCATAATAATAAATACATTTTCAAAATTAGTCTAAGTGGTTTGTTCTCAGTTTTTAAGAGTCTCTTATGCTTTGGCTCCCTCCCTCCCTAACTTTTTTTTTCCTTCCCCTCCCCCATGGTCTTCTGTTAAGTTTCTCAGGATCCACATAAGAGTGAAAATATATGATATCTATCTTTCTCTGTATGACTTATTTCACTTAGCATCGCACTCTCCAGTTCCATCCACGTTGCTACAAAAGGCTGTATCTCATTCTTTCTCATTGCCACGTAGTATTCCACTGTGTATATAAACCACAATTTCTTGGGGCGCCTGGGTGGCACAGTCGGTTAAGCGTCCGACTTCAGCCAGGTCACAATCTCGCGGTCCGTGAGTTCGAGCCCCGCGTCAGGCTCTGGGCTGGTAGCTCAGAGCCTGGAGCCTGTTTCCGATTCTGTGTCTCCCTCTCTCTCTGCCCCTCCCCCATTCATGCTCTGTCTCTCTCTGTCCCAAAAATAAATAAACGTTGAAAAAAAAATTTTTTTAAACCACAATTTCTTTATCCATTCATCAGTTGATGGACATTTAGGCTCTTTCCATAATTTGTCCATTGTTGAAAGTGCTGCTACAAACATTGGGGTACAAGTGCCCCTATGCATCAGCACTCCTGTATCCCTTGGGCAAATTCCTAGCAGTGCTATTGCTGGGTCATAGGGTAGGTCTATTTTTAATTTTCTGAGGAACCTCCACACTGTTTTCCAGAGTGGCTGCACAAATTTGCACTCCCAACAGTGCAAGAGGGTTCCTGTTTCTCCACATCCTCTCCAGCATCTATAGTCTCCTGATTTCTTCATTTTAGCCACTCTGACTGGTGTGAGGTGATATCTCAGTGTGGTTTCGTTAATCCCCAATTTCTTACTGAACCGTCCCCTTTCTGAAACCACCACCCAATTATAATAAGATAGAAAACTTTGTTCACACGAATTCAACAGTTGGTGGGGATTGGAGATGGGTCTTCTACCAGAAAAAAAGGGATTTCTAGGAGTTGCCCAATGTAGGGAGCAGTCGGGAATCTTAAAATCAGAAAATTCAGGACAGGAATTTGCACTAAATAGTCATCAACCAAACAGAACTGGAATGGCCCCTGCAGATGCCATCACATAGTCCAAGAAGGTCTTCGACCCACCTGGGGCTGTGACATTGGAAGACGTGAGGGCTGGGTATAGTTACATTTATGGGCAGATCAAGTCTCAGATATTCAGATTTCAGCCCAGCAGTTTTCGGTTAAAAAAAAAAAAAGACTACAAGTCTAGTAGTTTGTCTATTAGGAGCTCTCGAAGTGTCCCTGTACCAAAATCTCAATGTCCAAGGAGCTCTGTTAAAGTTTCTTACATCAAAATGGATACATTTATGCAAAAACACCAACATGTTACTGCATCTATCTTCCTGAATCTCCATCCTATTTCAGGATAGCCCGAAATAAAATTCTTTCCTCTACATTTGTCAGAAATTATGGATCACTGGAATACTAATTTTGATCTAATCTAACATTGGAATTAAAATTCTTTTAGGTTATGTATCATCATTTCTCTATGAAAGATAGGATCACCATGCCTATAAAGACAGCTGGGAATAATAAGGAAACACTCAATATTTTGGAAAAGTTACTAGAATAGGGTTAAACTTAGGGCCTACATACAGGAGGAATATAATGTTGCAGAGAGAATATGGACTTCAGAATCAAACACATAGGGATATGAAACCTGACTTTGGCACTTCCTAATTGTGAACTTGGGAAGATACATAATTCCCATACGTGGATGCAGTTCCCTTATATATAAATAGGCATAGTTGTCCCTTATTCATAGGGCTTTTTTGAGATTTAAAGAGTTAATATATATATATTATATAAATATAAGTATGACATTTATTATTATTTAAATATAAAATTATATTAAATATAAATCTATATTTTTTAAAGTGCTTAATGTTTTGTGTGAAAAACGGTGCTCATTTTATGTTCATTTTCCCCATGATAGTGAAAAGCATAATCATGAATTTTCAACACGCTCTGTGGCGTAAAATATGGGGGGAAAGACTCAGGCAAGGTTTTCCAGCAACCTCGTAAATATTTAAGAGTGGTTGTTAGTGGGAATGACTTCTTGATGAAAGAAATTCAAGAAATATTTAGTAAGTTCCTGCTCCATACAAATGTAGGCAAGTGTATATTCTCCCCAAGTTTTCAAAAATGAAACGTTTTCCAACAGGTCAAAACTATCCTAAGAAAAATGTGCATTACCTAATAACTTACTGTTGAATGGCTCTTGGTAAATTCCAAATTGAGATCCGTTCTTCTGTAGGAGCACAGTGGCTCTGAGGTCAAATATTTTGTTTGGAAGAAGAGCCCTCTATTTATGATAAACACTCAGCAAAGAAGAGAAGCGATTCTGCTCCAAGTCAAAGAAATTAAACACCAATTTCAGGCTCAGTTAATATACTTATGGGCTCGGTGTGTGGAAGGCCCTACCGTCTGTAAAAGTATATAATGGTCTTTCATCGAGATTAAACTGAGTACTGAGAACAATTCTATTTCATTTATTTTAACACTGCCTTCCTTAATTACGTGTATGATTTTAACTTTGCTTTGCTTAATTATAATGTGTGTAGAGCACTTAAAGTAAGAGAAGTGATATGTTCAGACCGTTTAGCGTCCTGATTGTACATCATCAATAAAATGAATTACTGGATTAATTGTAGCATTCTCAGTGTTGTTGGAAAGTCCCAATCTATATCCGAGTCACCATAATTTCAAAGTCTCATTTCAGCATAGGCAAATACTTCTAATTTAAGTAGTTAAAAAAATAAAACCCCAACTTCCATAATTTTCCAGTTTCCAAAGGTATTTTGCCTCTCTGTCACCGGTTATCATTTTCACACCGGTGAAGCATATATATAACTATCAGGCCGAATCATTCCATCTGCTATGAAAGTTTGACTCAAAAATGGCAATATCCAGGTCAGTTTGGAAGTTATCATTCACTTTTCCTTTTACTCCTAGCAAATCTGACGTATATAATTCTTAAAGTAGCATGCTGGGGCTGCTGCTGAGTGTGTGGGAGGCTCTTTTGCTTTGTGTAGGCATTTTGTATAGAATGCATTTTGTAAAATCTCGCCTTAATATCAGGTCTTGGAGGAAGCTCGATAATTGGGATCTCAGAAGGAAGTAAATAGACCTTCGGTGAAAGAGTCCTCCGAAAGGGCTGCCTGGCTTTCTGTCTGTCTCCTTTTTCTTCCTTGTTCTTCTTCTTTCCCTTCCCCCTTTTCTTCCCTTCCCCGCCCATCCCCTTCCTTCTTTTTTTTCTCGCTCCCTACTTCTTTCTCGGGATTTTGGGCAACAGTGCTCTCCTGAGGTATACCATCGTTGCTGAGTTCTTTAGACAACCACTTCGCGTTGCCTTCAGAGTCTACAGAGGGACTGTTTGCTCCTGATATAAAAGGAGACCAGAGCTCAGGCTCTGGGTAATCTTAGCTGTCCTCCTCCTCTCTCCCACCTACTCACTGACCTGGAATTTTCCACTCCTGTCAGAGTACACTGGGTTGTGGATGGCAGATGGCAGAGAAAACAGAGTGAGAACAATTTCCTAAATGACAAATTCAAATGGCAGTGTAGACGTCTTTAAAAAAGCCTGAATTTGTGAACACCATAGCCCATATGGGTCCAATAAAATTATGTCAGGAGAATATATATATAGGATGAGAGGACCCAAGGAAAGCCTTAACTGTTACGAATTTCACTTTACCTTTTTCGGGACAACGACGCCTCATTTAAACCGGACATGTCCTCAGTGGTGAGTCACCTTCGCTAGGAAGCTTTATCTAACCTCTGAGCTTGAGCCGATGGACCCATCAACTGGAACCTATTCGTTAGGTGACTACTGGACAGCCATTACTAAGTGTGACAGAAGAACTTTTAAAGTGTGGGAACGTGTTCTAATATCTTTTGTTTGGTGGCAAACACAATATGCAGAATTGATAGAAATGTTGCCAAAAAGAGGGCTATATATATGTAAAAAGACTGCAAAGACTGTCTTTTGGCGATGGGATTTTATGTAATTCTAATTTTTCCGTGGATTTTTCAGTCTTTTCTAAATGTGCATTATAATAGGAAAAATTAAAGTGGGAAAAGAAAGAACATCATCTGCCCAAGTTCCTATTTCCATTACTAAACTGTGAACTCCTCGAAGGAAAGTATCATGACTTAGTCATTTTTGTTTCGCCAGCATATAGCACAGTGCCTGGCATAACTTAAGTGTGCCATAAATATTTATGGCACTGAAATGAACCTCTGGTCGTTTGATACTTTCTGTAAAAAGTTTTGTAATCATAAGCAATTAGCTTAGAAAATGAACTGTGAAGCATTTAGCCCCAAACCCATCCCCTTCACCCCCACCCCACTCCCCAAAGGGAATCTTTTAAAATTATTTATTTTAGGTCTCGTGATTTTTACCAATATTTTAGGCAACAAAATTTTACTTCTGTTGCTTGGCTCATCATGTTGAGATAAGACCTAAAAACAACCTGCCGTGAAAGGTGAGAACTCAGCTCCCTGCTACCTACCTTCCCATCCCACACTTGGTGGTTATTATTTTTAGCTCATGTATTATGATTGTACAAGGCAAAATTAATATCAATGACACATCAAGAAAATTACACAAATATTTAATGTACAGCTCACTATACTGAACCACCCCCCAGATGAATATATAGGATGTTATCAGCACCCCAGGCCTCCCTTGTGTCCCCTTCACAGACACTAACCAGCCTCATTACCACAGGTAACCACAGTTGTGAATTCTATTGTAATCTATAAGCTTTGCTTAGTTTTCATTTCTTTCTCTTTTTTTAATTTTTTTAACATTTATTTATTTTTGAGAGACAGAGAGAGACGGAGAACGAGCAGGGGAGGAACAGAGAGAGAGGGAGACACAGAATCTGAAGCAGGCGCCAGTCTCTGAGCAGTCATTATAGAGCCCAGTGCGGGGCTTGAACCCACGAACCCTGAGATCATGATCTGAGCCGAAGTCAGTTGCTTAACCGACTGAGCCACCCAGGCGCCCCTCTCTCTTTTTTTAGGTTTATTTATTTATTTCATGTGTGTGAGAGAGAGTGCACGCTCACACTGTCAGCGTGAGCGAGATCAGGGGCTCAATCTCACGAACTGAGAGATCATGACCTGAGCCAAAATCAAGAATAGGACTCTTAGCTGACTAAGCCAGCCCGGAGCCCCATGTTGTCATTGTTTTTAAGTATCTCATTCTGGCGAATATAAATGCTATCTAATCTTGATCTTAATTTACAAGGCTTTGATAAATGACGTTGAACACCTTTTTTATATTTTTATTGTCTATTTGGCATGGGAATCTGTGAAGTACTTCTTTTTTTATTTTTTAATTTTTAATTTTTTTTAACGTTTATTTTTGAGACAGAGAGAGACCGAGCATGAATGGGGGGAGGGTCAGAGAGAGAGGGAGACACAGAATCAGAAGCAGGCTCCAGGTTCTGAGCTGTCAGCACAGAGCCTGACGTGGGGCTCGAACTCACGGACCGCGAGATCACGACCTGAGCCAAAGTTGGACGCTTAACCGACTGAGCCACCCAGGCGCCCCTGTGAAGTACTTCTTAAAGGTTTTATGCCTTTTTGGGTTGTCTTCTCATACTGGTTTGTAGACAGTCTTTATATATAATAGGTACGAGCCTTTTATCAGATACGTGTTTGCAAATACTTTCTCCTATCCTATGGATTGCCTCTTCACACTCTTAAATAATGTCTTGGAAAACACAAATTCTGTAGTTCAATTTACCCATTTTTTTCTTTATGGTTAGGGCTCCAGCGGGAATTAATTTTAATTCAGTTTTAAGAGGAGTCCAGGTTGTTTTTCAACATGTAGGTATACATTTGACCCTGCAACATGTGTTGAAAGAATCGTTTCCCCTTCGTACGGCTTGTCCCCTGTGTCATAGAATGTCCATACGAGTGTGGGCCTATTTCTGTCCTCTTCCATTCCACTGGCCTATTTGTTCCTGGGCTAACATGTGCTGTCTTAATTGTTGGAACGTTACAGTACATCTTGATAACTGTCGCACAAATCTTCCAATTTTGTTCTTCTTTACAATTGCTTTGGCTAGTTTTAGCTCTGCATTTCCACTAACCCGTAGAAAGAGCTTGTCATTTTTCAAACACACACACACACATATCCACCAACACACATGAACACACATCTACTAGAATTTTCGCTGGCATTGCACTGAATCCTTAGATTAATTTGGGTAAAACTGGCATCTTTATAATATTGAGTCTTAAAACCATCATCATTGTATATCCTTCTGTTACTCCCCTTGTAAATTTTCTCACTAATGCTTTGTAGTTTTCTGTATAGGAGAGTTACACATTTTAAAAGAGATTTTCCTACATATTTGATACTTTTATAATCATTTTTTAAATGTTTATTTATTTTTGAGAGAGAGAGAGCAAGAGTAAGTGGGAAGGCGATACAGAATCGGAAGCAGGTTCCAGGCTCTGAGCTGTCAGCACAGAGCCCGATGCGGGGCTTGAACTCACAGACCGCAAGAACATGACCTGAGCCAAAGTCAGACGCTTAACTGACTAAGCCACCCAGGCGCCCCTGTAATCATTTCTTACATTTAATTTTCTAGTTGTTTGGCACTAGCGTATAGAAATACTATTAATTTTTGCATATTGAACTTGTACCCATCAGCCTTACGACATTCACTTATTAACTGTAATAGTTGTTTGAAGCTTCTAAGGTTACTTTTGTTTTGGGTGTTCTCAAAATCCTCAAATCTCAAGATTGTCCGCATATGTTTTTTTTCCCTTTTCTCATTAGTATTGCTGGATGTCTTTGACAGTTTTTAATCGTCTTCCCATAAATCAGTGGTTAGCACACACTGTAATTACTGATGCTCACACGGAAGCTTCCCCTTCCTTCCTCCTCCTAACTCAGCCAGTGAATGTCTCTGCCCTAGACATTTATCTGGGGTTTGGGCAGTCACCTGCAACATTTAAGATTGCTGCCGCCTGCTTTTGTAGTAAATATTGCATCCCCGTCATTAGTAATGTCATCAGCCTTGGGTGGAGATTCCTAATAAGATGCCTCAGACTTGATTCCTTAGGAATATATACCTAAAATTTTTAAAAAATAAATTATTTCTGTATATTTGTAGAAATCATGTGAATAAAATCAACTCATAGGATATAATAACATGGATATTGTGTAAGAAGTTTGCTAGGTCTCAGTGAATCCTGGCAACGGACTCACTAAAACTCCACTTCTTTATGTCTAAATGAAGGTGTTAGTAACTTTTATCTCATGGTGTTAGGAGAATTAAATGAGCAACATGTTGGGGCGCCTGGGTGGCTCAGTCGGTTGAGCGTCCGACTTCAGCTCAGGTCACGATCTCGCGGTCCGTGAGTTCGAGCCCCGCATGGGGCTCTGGGCTGATGGCTCAGAGCCTGGAGCCTGCTTCCAATTCTGTGTCTCCCTCTCTCTCTGCCCCTCCCCTGTTCATGCTCTGTCTCTGTCTCAAAAATAAATACATGTTAAAAAAAAAATTAAATAAATGAGCAACATGTTTCATATTATGAGCTCTTATGATTAGCTCTCAAGGTCATACCAATAGTTAGTTAAATAGAAAATACTAAAATGCAGACATCCTTTCTTCTAGCCTAAGGTAATTGTCACAGTAATACAGAGTTTTTTCCCACAAACACAAATTTGGGAAGCTTTAACTAATAAATTCAAGTTACTTAGATGCCGTCTGCCATTCAACAGCAGTGGTTTCCCAAGTGCTGTCCAAGTCACCCAAATGCTTAAAAGCCACTGACAAATGAGCACCGGTTTTGCACCAGGATGATGTGATCAATGAGCATTTAACAAGTGGCAAAGTAACATCATCTGATTACTTCCCATATCTTTTGGCCCTGTGACCAGCATTGCTTTCTACTTACAGGGAACAGCAGGGAATAATTTATGCCATTTCCGATTCAGGACCACTCGCAATATTTTATGTGGATCAATAGAGAATAAAAGCTCAATTATCTACGCAGTTTCTTCAAACGTCAAATCAGTAGGTTAATCCTTGAACATTTGAGCATTTCCCCACCTTTCCATCAGGAGTAGAAGAAACACGGGCAAATATTAAATAAGTATAAGCTGTGTATATTGGCAAAATGCCTGTAACTTTGCTAAGCTGAGAGATGGGCAATCAAGGAGACTCGCAATTATAGAAGTCATAATACTGGGTATAAAACAGCCACCACGGCGTCTGGCACATTGTAGCTCTTCGGAAAATGAGAATTCCTGTTCTCTGCTCCCTAGGCTGTTGCTGCTGTACATCAGCCAAGACTGTTAGAATTTCTGCAGTCCCAGGATGCCCCTTCAGCAGCTCTGTCACCAGCACAGCCTTTCCAAGAAATTCTCCCGAACCCTGGCCCTGGTTTTCTCACTGCTTCGGAACTTCCTAACGGATTCGGCACTGAGAGCTTTACTGCCTGGTGTTAGTACAGCTCTTTCCACATCTTTCAGCCTATCTCTTCCGGACTGGATCATAAGTTCCTTGAGGGAGGGCTTGGCTTTATGCTTTGATTTCGCCATAAGCCGGATGAGTCATTTCTTAAAGCCCCGCACAGCCATTTGACATCTCCCACGCAAGGAACCTGTTAGGAACCATCCTCTATTATAAGGCTCAAAAATGCTAAGGGATAGCTGGGATTAAGGCCATTAAAAGAACATGGTAAAACAGGCTTTTGGGGAGAACTGTGATGGGGCAGAAAATACTGATAGAACCCTGCTTTAAGAATTCCAGTCTAATGTTTACTCGATCCAGGTAAATATCCACATCTCCTACGACTCCATGAGAGAAGTCTTGTGATTTGGTAAGTTTCCAAATATGTATTTATATACGGAAGGAAACATTTATCTGGGTTCAAACCTTGCCTCTTTTCCTTACTGATCGTATGGCATTGGGAAAGTTACCTTATTTCTCCAAGCTTTAGATATATCATCTGAAAAATGTGGATAATAACAGTGTTGATCCTGTATCAGGCGGTTTAGACAAGGGAAATGAACCTAAATATTTCAACAGAGGAAATTCACCGTAGAGAACTGGTTTTCCTGCGGCTAGAGAGCTAAACGAGCAAAAAGAGATTATAGAGGTAACGTGGCTATACTAACTGCAGGAAGGAGCTTCTGTCCTCGGAGATGGAAAAACAAAAGGAAGAAGGGGGCTTAGCAGAACACGAAGGCCCCAAAGAGGAGCGGTGAGGAGCCGTAAGACACGAAGGCCCGACTTTGGATGTGGGGGCGCTCCCAACTGATGCCGGAATCTCCAAGAAGATACAATGGGTCTGGTTCTGGGAGTGACTGAGGAGGCTGAACACGAGGACCACTTCTGCGGCTTGAGGTACATCATACGCCTGAGAAGCAAGCAGTCCCCTGTCTCCACCTCCCGCTTTCCAGTCTCCCTCTGGCGCCCCTACCGGCAGGCGCAACTGAAGTCGGCTGGCAAAGAAAAGTGAGGTTTGCAGCACCCAAACTCCAGCGTGACAAAGCATAACACGGAAGGCGGGTTTGGAGCTCAGGGACAATAGTGTAATAATTTGTCTGTTTGTTAAATGGGACAGGAATCGTGCCCAACCTATAGACAATGACTCAGGATGTTGTACTGAAGCATTTAGCACAGAAAATGGAATATGAAAACAAGTTTAAAATGTTAAATATTTATTATTTATTGGGTGTGTTTCTTTGTTTTTGTTTTTATTTTTAACTAAGTGATCTAGCAAGCATCCTTAATTCACTATATTAGTATTAATAAAATTTGATAACACTGTGTTCGAGACTGTCAAATGGGGTTTCAAACATACACCTGCAATTCAAACTCCTATAAGTTACATGAAAACAAAGTTCCTGCCCTTTCAAAATCGGTCATCAAGTAAACGGTTACTTCTTCATCTGTCCAGAAAATGGAATTCTTTGACATCACAGACTTTCATTGCTAATCTCTATGTACATTAAAGTGTTTGTCACCGATTTTCTAATTAGCGCTTTTTGACTCTTCCCATTTAAATGCGTTTTAGGACAGAACAAACGTAACAGAAATCCTGTGGCAGATATTCATTCCCTGTCTTGCTATGAAGAAGAGTTTCCCTTACCGCCGATCAGCATGGTGCAGATGGAGAAGATCTTTTCCGCATCTGTATTAGCAGAGACATTCCCAAACCCAACACTGGTGAGGCTGCTGAGAGTGAAGTACAGAGCGGCAATATAGGCACTTCGGATGGACGGGCCCCCCAAGGTATTGTTGCCGTAGTATGGAGACTCCAGTCTCTTTCCCAACTCATGGAGCCAACCTGCAATGGAAGAAAGAATGAGAACTTAAAGCCACAGAGTAGAGTCCCAGGATTAGCACCTGGGGGAGGGAGGGAATGACAAATGAACATTGAGGGACATACTGATTTGTTCAGGAAAAAGAAGAAAGAAAAATTAAAAGGGAGTTCAAGGCAAGAAATAAGATTCCATTGCTACGAAAGCAAAAATATCACTTTTATGCAAGCTGTTCTATATAAGACACACAGCAGAGAAGTGTGCATCCGAGAGCAGATGGGTGGTCAAAGCTAAACAGGTTACCCTCATGCAGGAGACTCTACCCACAGACACGGAAACCGGGATTGCTACGGTCGGTAACAGTGTGGTGTATTTCTCTAGTGGTTAAGCTCCTTTCTTCCTTCCTCACTTGGAGTTTCAAGAGACAAATGGGCTTAATAGGTATTTTTAAACCCTACGTGATGACACATAGCAACAACCACAAGGAGCTAGACTTCACATAGACGAGATGGGCTTTATTTCCACCCAGCACGACCTTGCCCCGTTTTATCCACTTGGGCTGACATCTAGTTGGCTTAGGAGTCTCAGCTCAGGCTACCTCCTCAGGAAACCTCCTCTGCAGCCCCATCCTGCCATGTGGGGGTGCAGGGGGAAAACCGCACAACTAAGAGGTACCTGTAATAGAACTGGATGTCCCCTGCAGCTGTTTTAGAATACTGCTCTATATGTGAGCCCAAACTGACCAAATTAAGAGCTTTAAGTACATGCAGTTTATTGTATGTCAACTATGCTGTCATAAAGCTGTAAAAAAAGCTACATTAATAAAGATGAGAAACAGCAAGCATGACATTGACGATAATAGAATGGAAACAACACAAACACTACGTTAAAATCCTTCATTGGAAACATTTATCCTTTAAGATTTTGTATTTCAAAATTCTCTCTTTCTCTTTCTTTGTAGGCGACTATGTTACAAACCACTGTGACAATTCAGCTGAACCCATAAGGTTCATAAGACTTCTGTTAAGAGATGTTATTCACTGACCGCTACTTTCTTGTAAACGCTTCATTTAATGGCTGCCCAAGAAGGGATGAGAGGCATCACACTTTTTAAGTAGTAATAATGCTGTCATTATCAACTAAAGTTATAGGTTATGGAACTGTGCTAGGTAATTAAAATGCATATTTTAAACAACTGGGAATTCCTCGAGACCAAGGAGAATTGTTTTGTGGCAAGTATTATATCTTATTCATCCTGTGTCTTCAGAAAAGTGTTTCTCAACCTTTAGCTTGCCTCAGAAACATCTAGAGGGCTTGTTAAACAGCGATAGCAAGTCCTATCCCTGAAAGCTTTTTAAAACTGCTGTGCCCTCTGCCACCTCCACTAACCGCATCAAAGTTTCTGTTGCCAAGACCAGGTACTGGTATTTTTTAAAAGTTCCCAGTAGAATGTAATGTGAAGATAGAACTTAGAACCGCTATTCCAGATCTTAGCAAAGCACTAACAATAGTCAAGTTTAATAAATGCTATTTTAAAAAGTGAATGAATTAATGAATATATCAATTGTTCTTGCACTCTATCGTAGTATGAGATAATTTGACAGCCTTGAGACGATAACACAACATATGTGCATTTGTAAATTTGTACTAGGATAAGAACATATGTTTGGACGATAGAGAATAATAATGAAACGTAAGTTATACGCTATAAAAGGTGATGCTGTTAGTAAGTTATGACCAGGTACTCTGTCTGGAAAGGCTTTGCGAAGGAAATACGCTCTAGTGATGCGGTTCAGGGCAGGCTGGCACACAGGAATGTGCCACTTGGGCATGGGAATTAGTTGAGCTGAAGGCAATCAGGGCCTGACGGACTCAAAAGAAGCTTTTTACTCCCCCCTCAACAGCCTGAAAGAATTTAGATAGGGGGCCTGTACCAAGAAGAGAGCTATTACCAGGGATAACTTTTTACATCAGAAAGATTTATCTTCATGGCATGGCAAACATTTGTTTACTGAACATTTGCTCTTCTCATCTTCCAATGAACAGTCTTTCTTCCCTTTGAAGCCCCCTTGGCCTTAGCTCAGGATGGCCTCGAAGCCTCAATTGCCTGACTGTCTTTGACCCTCTCATGTCTACGTGAAACTCCTGCAGGTACTACATTAAATTTGTTTTTCTTCGGTTTTACTGTCTCACATCAGTATAATTATTAGGGCAGCCAAAGAACCTAAAAAAGAAGAGAAAAATAACGTTCCTCCCCAACACTAGATTCAACACAGATTTAAATGTGGGCTCCTCCATTTATAGGCTGCAACAAGGACTAACTTCTCTGAGCTCCACTTTTCTCACTTGGAAAAACAGGGATACTATCTAAGTTGTGGAGCTGTGATGGATTAAAGGAGGTGCCACATATGAAAATGCCAACCATTGTTACTGGCTGAGGTTTAGTGTATCTCTTTTCTCTCTCTTGCTTCTCTTACTTTCATGGGAACAAGAAAGCACAGAAGTCCAGGAAGGTAAGAGAAAATAAGAGCCCAGCACTGAACTGTAATGGGAGAGGAAGGTGGTGACTCCATGTATTCAGTAAAAACTACTGTAGGGATTAGCATTTCCTAACTAATAGAAATAAGAGGGAGAAAATCCAGATGACAGCAGCTCTTAAAACTGGGGAAGTTACGGGGTGCCTGGGTGGCTCAGTCGGTTAAGTGCCCAACTCTTGGTTTTGGCTCAGGTCATGATCACATGGTTTCAGTTTGGCCGCAGGTTGGGCTCTGCCCTAGCAGCGTGGAACGTGCTTGGGATTCTCTCTCCCTCTCGCTCTGCCCCTTCCCTGCTCATGCTGTCTCTCTCAAATAAATAAATAAACGTAAAAAAAGTGGCGGAGTTATATGCCCATTTGTGAATCTGAAGAAAGACGCGATTCTTTGGCCATCACAAAGTACATGTGGAGACTGTGGGCCACTCTGTACTCATTTTGTCATTTCATGGCTTCCTGAAGCCCTTTCATACATATCAGATTAAAAAAATCTGTTCTAGAATTTTAAGCGAGGGGGAGGATGCAGTGATCAAGGGTGATTTGATAGAACATAGCTTAATCTTGAATGGAAAAAGATTTAGAAATAACGGCAACTTATCCAAGATTAATTGATGAGATATCACAAAAGCAAATCACATGTGCATTTAAAAAATATTACTGGTATATTTATATGCACCGTAGGAAGAGAGTGCAGACACAAAGGCATAATCAGGAAGCAGAGAGAACATCTGAATTTATTGTCATATTCAGGATGTCGATTTCTGCAGGATAGTGCCCCCATAGGCATTTGATCCAGACGCCGTCAAATATGGAGAACCACAGGATGCTGAATGGCTGGTGGGCTTGGTATTTCTCAAGTGTCTTCCCACTTGTGCTCTAAAAGGGATGCTGTATTATTTCTTCTGGACAAAGAACTGATTAGAGGGGCTTGTCCTTTTGTTCCATATTGGTCATTCCTGCTAATTACTGGGAAGCTGAAAACTGTCCTCTTACCCAGAAAGTAAATATTGCATGACCTAATTTCTGTTTTAGCTGATGCACAGAGGAAGAGAAAAACCCAGAAACAACTGAGCTACTTACTACTTCCTCTTGCCTGAATCAGCTGCACCATCAGACCATGAAGAAACAACTGGACCCACCTATTGATCTTCAATTTATTCATTACCTTACGGAACCCAGTTTTCTCACTTAAAAAAAAAAAAAAAAAGCAAACAAACCCAGTCAATATATTTGGTTGAACTTCTTAATTGGAACAAAAGTGAAATCCTGAAGAATTCTCTGAAGCAAATCAGTTTTCATACGGATTGATTTCTGTAATCAAATAGGATGAAAGTTTGTATCAGGACATACAGATTATATTAGATTATATCCTCATCCAGGGCCTGTTCATTTACAATGTGTGAAGCTATCTCAGAAGTGATTCAGGGCGCAAAACACAGAGGAACAACAGACCTACTTTTGTTGATATCTCTTTTCCGTCTAGCCAACTGTTCTGTCTATTTTCAGAAACATCTTGTTTTTTAAGAAAGGTTGCTACTAAACTGTGTTACAGCTGACGGAGCAAAAGCAATAATGATGATGGCAAAACCTGGTAACACGCAAAGGAGGTAACACCCACAAATCCTGGGATTGGCTCTGTGGGCTAAATAAAACTTTTTCACAGAACAGCTCGTCCAAAATGAGAGCACATGTTCACTGTAACAAGACAACATGTCACTGTACTGTATAGAAGAAACAGTTTAACCAATTTGGAAGCCAATCTTTTTTTATGCTGAAGAAACTCATCTCTAAAGGAAGGGATGTCCTAGAACAGTCTGTCTGTTTCTGCTCATTTTTTTTTCCTAAGGAACATTTTGAGGAAAGACACATACACAACATAAAGTAGAATCTAAATATACTAATACATTGCAATTTGATAAAGACAAAAGATATCATAAAATAATCCTATCATTACTAAAATTGATTAGATAAATAAAAGAGTAGGTTTATGAAACAAAGATA
This sequence comes from Puma concolor, assembly GCF_028749965.1. Taxonomy (NCBI): domain Eukaryota; kingdom Metazoa; phylum Chordata; class Mammalia; order Carnivora; family Felidae; genus Puma; species Puma concolor. The sequence goes on from NC_141675.1 coordinate 22,574,628, forward strand.
ACTTTTAAGATAGAATGACTCCTTTTTTTGAGAGAGAGAGAGAGAGAGAGAGAGAAGGTGAGTGGTGGAGGGGCAGAGAGCACAGAGTCTGGTGCAGGACTGATCTCACCACAGCGAGATCATAACCTGAGCCAGAATCCAGAGTTGGAAGCTTCACCAACTGAGCCACCCAGGGGCCTCAAGATAGAATGACTCTTAATGACCACGCCCAGAAGAGCATGGAACTTAGCACAATTCAATCCATACATTTTTCATTGCATACTTACCATGGGCCCAGTATTTTGCTTAATTACACACTTCTAACACTGAATGGGAATTTCTAATTAGTTTGCTCTTTAGGCTCCCTACAATAATTTACTTACTTTTACTATGCATATTGTGTGCACAGTTTATACAAGTGTGACCTGCTTTATACAACATATGCAGTCTTAAAAAGTTTAGTTTAGATTAGCATTTGGTAAGTGAGCAGATAGTTCAGATTTAATAAAAGGAATGGGAGCATGTTATTTAAGGAAAGCCTATGGTGAATTTCTTTGGTCGTATAAAATACCTTAGTAATATGCAAAAGTATCCGGTAAAATATAAGCTTATTAAATCATATTTATATGTGTGTGTTAAGATGTGTTTGTATAGACAGAGAAAAGAAAGAGAGGATTAGCACATGCATAATCACACCTATAATCCCAAATGGTGTTTTACTTAATTTGGAACGCATGAACCATGTTGCATTAGGGTGTGGCGAGAAGCAAGAAGGGAAGCCATGCCAGGGGTTTTCTTGTTACTAGGTTGGCACACGCTTTACATTCTACCGAGGGCTTCCTGGGCTCCAGACACTCCAGTAAGGCAGTCCATCTCCCGTCTCACTTACAGGCACTAATTGTATGGAATAGGTACGCTTATCATCCACATTTTGATCCATTATTTCATTAATCATTATAACCATTTAGAAATCATCATCCTCATTTTAAAGACGAGAAAACTAAGGCTCTGAATGATTAAATAGCTTGCTCAGTATGGCAGTATCAGGGTTAGAATCCAGATCTGTGTGCTGTCAGAGCCCAGGTTCTTGACCACTATGTACAGTGGTCACGTAATATACATATACCCATGTAATATACATATAAGCCCAAGAATACTACTGTTGTAGTGTGGCTGAATGTCTTTACAAGTGAGATGCCATTTGTTATTATGGTGTACATACGTGGCAAGAAAGAAGTAGTCTTAGTTAGGCCTCCCCAGAAGCAGACCCTGAGGCATGGCTTTAACTATAAGTCATTTATTTAGGTGTTAGGTCTAGCACACATATTTAGGAGACAGTAAGGAAGGGACACAGAGAGTGGAGGAAGCCAATGAAGCATGCCCCATCAAGCAAGCTATCACTATAGGCAACTGGAGCTGAAGCCCACTGGGGAACCCCGGGGAGGAGTGTAGAACACATCCCCTGTCAGAGCAGGGGAGTATTAACCATCATTGATTGAGGGTGGCTCTAAGGGAGCATGACTTCCCCATCGTGGCCATGACTGTAGCAAAGGAGGCTTCTACATCTCAAGACAGTGCCTCAGGCATAGATATAGATCCTAAGGATAGGAGTCATACAGAGTGAGGGGGCACGGTGGAGTACCAACAACATTTGTGACAGCAGCCAACACTTACTAAATGCCAAGTATTTTGCTAGGCTTTCACATAACACTATTTTCATACAACTATCACAACTACTCTGCCTTTTTTTTTTTTTTTTCTTAAACTGATAGAGTCCAACAGAGAAGGTCAGAAGTTTTCTCCTGTCTTTGGGGACTTTTAGAACTGAGAGGTAAATCCATGCCTTTCTAACTAAACATCCATCATCCTTCCCCTATAGTACACTGCTTATAAAGAAGTAATCATTTTAAATGATCTTTTTAATTGCACTTGTTGAAACCGTTATTAAATAAGTTTGCATTTCCAGCGGCCTCTTTTGCTTAGCGTGGGGGATTGTGTCCCAAAGGCACACATCATATCAGAGAAAATAGAGGAATTATCCAAACATAATCCACAATGTAGACATGGGATGACATGGTATTTAGAACCTGAATATTACTTCAACAGGGATCAAGAGGTTTCTAATGTAAATTCCAAGCATAGAAAATACTATGGTTAACACTGGCTTCCCCTTCCTCCATACTTAATCCTTTTGGACTTCATTCAGCTGAGAGGTAGGAAAACACCGCGAATCCTAAGGTGGGAGGTGTCTGGCTGGGAGAGGCAAAACAGTGGGAGACGATGATTGTGGGGCACAGCCCGAGAACTTCTCTGGTTGCTTAGCCTCTCCCCAGGGGCTAATGTGTGGGTCCACCCAGCTGCAGGGGTGATTGAGAGATATCAAAAAGGGTGTCAGAAGTCTGAGCGCCTTACATGTGTCTATGTGGGTTTGTGGGGGTGGTGATGGTGTGGCAACAGAAAGACAAAGATTTGTGTGAGGTATTGTATTTACTGTTATACACTCTAAAAGAGTTGTTAGTCTGAAACAGAATATCCCAAAAAAAACCTTGAGATTTCAACTCCATTGTCTCTCTCTCTCTCTCTTTATTTATTTATTTATTTTGAGAGACACAGAGAGAGTGCAGGTGGGAGAGGGACAGAGAGTGAATCCCAAGCAGGCTCCTCATGCACAGACTGATGTGGGGCTCGAACACAGGAAATCGTGGGATCATGACCTAGGCCAAAATCAAGAGTCGATCACTCAACCAAATGAGCCACCCAGGCGTCCCTTCACTATCTCTTAAAATATCTACATATTCATCTCCATTCCTTAAGGTTCAACTAGGGCCTGCCACTACAGTTTTCTGTTTTGTTTGTTTTTTGATTTAAACAAACTTTTTATTTTGGGATAATTTTGACTAATACCAAAGTTGCAAAGAGTACAAACAATCCCCTTTGTATCCTTCACCCAGCTTCTCCTAATGTTAGCATCTTAATGTTTATCAAACTATGAAATTAACATTGGCACATTATTACTAACTAAACTATGGACTTTGTATATTTTAATGTAAGAATACAGTTAAGGAGGAGTTCAGAGACTTAGATTCCAGAACTCACTCTCTACCTTCCACTCCATCCCCATATTTCAGGGTGTGACTGTGGATAAGACTAGAAAGGCACCAGGCTACAGTGGTATTTGATATTGATTGATTTGTTGATTCCACTAAGGAAAAGGCCATCAGTAAATTTGGGGTCCTGTCCGAATCTGACCAGGAACTCCATTACTTGGAGTTTCCACAGATCTCACATTTTGGTTCTCATAAACTAAGAGGTGTCTTACATTTCTGAAATGGTGTAACCTACTTTTGAGGTGAAAGTCGGAAGCAAAAAAGATTAATCATAAAAGAGTGGAGATTGGACCTAGAGTCAGGAAATGGAGGTCGTAATCTTGGCCTTGCCGTTAATTAAGTTGATGTCTGATCCTTTATGCACCAATAGCCTTTCTAGTCTTCCATTTTTCCATCTTGAAGATGAGGTGATTGGATTGAGTAATCTCTTTTCCTGTAATCTTTTAGTAATCTTTCTCAGATCGAAGATTTGATGAAACAAGATCCTGTGACGTTTCCTCACGAACGGTTGATTTTCCGAAAGTAAAATGCTTGTGTAATAACCCATGATCTTATAATTCATCCTTTATTTGTTTTTAATTATTTGAGTGATGACCCATCAGCAAATGTTGATGGGATAAGGATGGAAGGTGTTCACATCTTGATGCATGTATCATTTGTGCTCTATTTCCAGCGATGAACAATTACTCAGAAGCAATATTATGTGATATTGGTACCGTCAGGAAAAAAAATGCACCACTTGTGCTAAACCAGCCCGGAGTTTGCCAGTTCTCTAAAGTCTACTTAAATATGAAGTATTAGTATACTAAGGTACAGCATTCCACATAAGCAATGAATGTAAAGATTACATACTATGATAAACTACCAAAATAGACCATCATCACATGCAGCAAAGAAACAAAACCCAAACTGGGGCACCTGGGTGGCTCAGTCCGCTAAGTGTTCAACTTCAGCTCAGGTCATGATCTCACAGCTTGTGAGTTCAAGCCCCTCCTCGGGCTCTGTGCTGACAGCTCAGAGCCTGGAGCCTGCTTCGAATTCTGTGTCTCCCTCTCTCTCTGCCCCTCCCCTGCTCGCACTCTGTCTCTCTGTCTCAAAAATAAATAAACAAAAAAATTAAACAAAACAAACCAAAACCAAACCCAAACCAACCAAACAAAAAGACTCCAGAAAGAACAAGAAATGTAAAACAACCTGAAGTCACAGTTGGGCATCTACGATAGAGCTTTCTGACTGATCCTAAGAAGAGGCAGTATAGGCCATCTGTTTCCAACCAGCTGGGACACTTCCAAATGCCTCTCAAATCTTGGCTAAAAATAGAGGAAATTCTAACAAAGATTAGGCTCATGGCTAAGTTAACAGAACATAAACAATGAACTATTTACCTTTAACTGTCCTATATAAAATGCTCATACAATTCACAGTTCACAATTCAGATCTGCCTCAACATGAGCATTTTTTCCTGAGGAATTATTGGTACGTTTTTCAGGGCTTAATGAGTTTGTGAGACAAACATTCATGGCTGAACTCATTTACAAAGGCAACTTGTCACTCAGGAAGAAAATTCTAATCCAAAGCACTCCTCCTTTGCGCCAAGGGACAAAAACCTAGCTCAAGAAAATAATTTAGGATAAAAATAATTGAATCCAGCCAAATTATTTTACTTTATTGGTAAGCTCAAGTTTATTTTCATTACCTGCCCCCAATTTCCTTCTTATTCTCTCCTTTCTCTCAAAGATTTTGAATTGCTGCAAACCTAGGGAAGAAAAATGAATTGACACATCCCACATTTGCAAACCATTTCTCAGGGGTAGTACTTGCCTGGAAGTCATTTAAATTAGAAGGATAGGCTTTGACATCCATTAAAAAGGAATCTCAAGTTTCTCTGGTTTGCAGAACTTCAAAATAAAGTTCTAATTACATTTCTTCCAAATGCATTAAAGGAGATATGTTTTCTAACATCTCAATTATAAAAGTAACTCAAATAAATTAAGCCTCATAATATGCTGGAATGTTGCATTCAAATACAGTAAACCTTGTTTTGCGAGCATAATTTGTTCAGGAAACATACTTGTAAGCCAAAGCACTTGCATATCAAAGCGAATATCAGGAACCATTGGCTCAGTCGTGATCATGTGACATTCGGTGTCACTTACTACTCGTGTTGCAAGACATCGCTTGTTTATCAAGTTAAAATTTATTAGAAATGTCTGCTTGTCTTGTGGAACACTCGCAGAACAAGTTACTCACAATCCAAGGTTTTACTGTGCTTCATTAAAGAGTCCTCTGGATTTTATCTACCGTCACTTGGTATTGAAACTGTTCCAAAGGCAGATTCTTCAAGTTTCTAGGAAGTGCTCAAGTCTCCAAAATGAAACACCAACTTAGAGGTGTCGGCTTTTGTTCTCCATTTGAAGAGCTGATTCTGACTCGTATGTCCAGTAATGCATTTAAAAACGTATAACTAACTTTGTTTGATGGCTTGATGGGGAATGGAATACGTGGTGGGAATCTGCATGAGTGTTCCAAAATAAGTTTTTAGCCAGCATGTGGCTGAGTGGTTGGAGGTGAAGTAAACACAGGGTGATAGGGGTGTGCCCAAGACACCCAGAGGTGGCATGCAGAGTTTTACAAATGCGAAGTAGAGTAGAGGACACAGGGCAATGAATCGAGGAACAAGATATACGGGAGGAATGCAGAAGAGAAACAGGACAACAGAGAAATGTGTCAGACCAGGTAGTGTAGTAAACCTGGGTGACCCAGAAGGCAAGCAACGCAGCATAGGAAAGTACTACTTAGTTGTGTGATGTTGGCTAAGTTACTCATCCTCTTCGGGCCCAGTGTCCTTCTTGCTACAATGGAGAACATGACAGTACCTCACCTCATAGGCTGTTGTGACATCAAGTGACCCAATTCACATAAAGGGCTTAGTAGAATGCTAAACACAACAAGCACTAGTAAAGAGCTATTCTTGTTGCTGCTGTGGTTTGAAAGGAATGAAGGTTTTCTGTCTTACTGAAAGTAATACAGACTTCTAAAATCCTTCATTACTGAACACCGGTATAAAACACGAACCCAGCATCTCATTTCCATCAGTAGAAAATAATGAACACAATAGAAATAACACACACAATCACATCATTCTTGCAGATCAGGGATTTTGCGCCATTGGTACTACAAATGCCACTTCTCATCGTGAGGTACTGAAAATACAAAATGGATAGGACGTAGGCTCAGAATACTTTGTCATCGATCTGCTTTGCTGTTACTTGGCTTGTTACGGTACAAAGAGTGTGTTGTAGTACTCTTGTTTGTGCCTTTGTAGCTGAAGACCACACACTGATCGCCCAAGGCACAGAATAGTTTATATATTATTTAATTTAATCTTATATTGTGTAACAATCTCTTCCAATTCTAAGAGCCAAGGGTTATAATCTGAAATGTTGATATTAAAGTGTTAGGCTAAATCAAACATGATCAAGAGTAGACACGTGTTAAGGCTAAGGACCAGCTTTTTGATCTGGGTTTGTCTGAATTTTTAGTCTTTACACCTGTTAATATGCCATAGTACCTCCTGATCCTTCTTGTCGGTCGAAGTTTGGGTATTAACACACTCTTGATTCACTTAATCTCTTTCACACGAATGGCTGTTCCAGTTGACTTTTCTCTGTAATTGCTGTTCACTTCCACCTGGTCCCTATCACTTGCTTATAGTCACCATTAGCAAGGACATGTGGTCTGGAGACATGGCGTCATTTTTATTTTGAGCATGGAAACTTTTGTGACACTCTTCACCTCCCCACCACCCCTACCAGAAGCCCTAGCTATTATTCCAAAGGCAGTTGGCGGGAATTGATGTGTTCATGGTCAGTGTATGCAAAAGCCTGGGGAATGTGAAAGCTTTTTGGAACCATAGACTGAACTCTCAGCAAGTCCCCAAGGCTTCATTTTCCAGGAATAGAACTCTTTGGTTACATTCTCTTGTGGACTTTGCAAGAGACTTTATATAGGTCAGACCCATGCTGTGGAGAAATTAAAGACCACACAGCTTTTGTTTTTCTTCTGAAAACCCACTTTCCTACATAGTTTTTTAGACCTTATTAAAAATATTAAATAAGCTAAGCTTTGAATCAGGCTTTAACCATTCCATTCACCGGCATCTAACTTTTAATTTCACCCACAGACACCAACTCTGTATGCATATTCATTATTTGGCGACCATAATGCCTTTTTAATGGATTTAAAGCAATGGAAGCAGGGGCAAAAGATGGTTTAGTCTCCAGCCTGGCACACAAAAGTTGGTTTAACTCATATTGTAATCAAAGTACATACAGTACATAGCTTATTTGCACATTTGCTTAAATCTTACCCTAACAATTTGTGGGAAAAATGTGTTTATGCTTTCATTGGATGGTATCTTCTGAAATACTTATCGTCCAGTTTCTGGGAAACAGGTTTCAAATGCCATGGGGCAGGTTTTGTAGAGGTTAGGGAGAAAGCTGTCCCACTCTGGGCATATGACAGAGGCAGCAAGAGGCACACAGTAATGACAACAGGGAAGTCCAAGGTACCAGAACACCCTGAGAAAACATGGCAGGAAGCAGCAGCAGCAAGCCTGGGCAGAGCTGAAGGAGCAGGCAGGGCCTCTCAGAAAGAAACTAAGCAGCCAGGGCTCTAGTGAGCCCAGGCTATGGTCGAGGCAGGATTTGGCTCCCAGTTCTAACTGCTGAGGACCCAGGAACACATGAGTTATACCCTGTAGTCAGAGCCCTGATTCTAAGACTAGGATTGAGCCCAATCTGCCTCCCCTGGTTCCCCACTCTTCCAAAATATGGCAGCATTTCTAGTGTTTAAAAATCCAGCTGTCCAATAGCTAAATTATGGAAAGAGCCTAAATGTCCATCAACTGATGAATGGATAAAGAAATTGTGGTTTAAATACACAATGGAATACTACTTGGCAATGAGAAAGAATGAAATATGGCCTTTTGTAGCAACGTGGATGGAACTGGAGAGTGTTATGCTAAGTGAAATAAGTCATAACAGAGAAAGACAGATGCCATATGTTTTCATTCTTATGTGGATCCTGAGAAACTTAACAGAAGACCATGGGGGAGGGGAAGGGGGGAAAAGAGAGAGGGAGGGAGGCAAACCATAAGAGACTCTTAAAAACTGAGAACAAACTGAAGGTTGATGGGGGGTGGGAGGGAGGGGAGGGTGGGTGATGGGCACTGAGGAGGGCACCTGTTGGGATGAGCACTGGGTGTTGCATGGAAACCAATGTGACAATAAATTTCGTATACAAAAATAAATAAAATTTAAAAAAATCCACTTGTCAAGGCCTCAGCTACAACTTCACCCGCTTTAGGAGGTTGCCTTTTTCAAGGTCACATGACGTCACTCCCTGTGCTTGGTTTCCCTTTTCCAAACATCCTGCAGATTGTTAATGTCTGTCTTTCGGGTTTTGTCTCAGACTTGAATGTAGTCAGTTTTTGTTTTGGAGGTTTGTTTGTTTGTTTGTTTTGCTCAGCAACTGCACCCTCATGAAAACACTTGGTTCCTGAACTCTCTGTTCTCACATCCAGTTCCCAGCCAAGAGTATATTCAGATTAATTCTCTTTCTTTACCTCCCATCACTCCTGAAGAGAAGCTTTTCTTGACCCAGGAAACTAAAATATTACTTTCATTATTTCCACCTGTTCAGTAGTCTCTCAATAGCCCCTAAGTCATTAATTCACTAATTCACTCACTTGGCAAATAGGTAGTGACCATGCATAGTGTTTGAGATGCTGCGTGAGATGCAAAGGTCAGGGAGTTGGGTCATCATTGCCTTGCAGTCTACTAGGAAACTCTAATAATAGCGGATGTTTGCTCGAACTAAGTGCCCCTTCCTGGAGCAATCAGAAATGGTTTAAAGGAGGAAGAGTATTCAAATTGTACTGCACAGAATGAGTAGGATTTAGAAGAACAGAGATGTAGGGAAAGTGCAGAGGCACCAGGCCAGGAACACTTAATGCACATATGGAGAAAAGGAATTTACGCAATTTGGCTGGAGTGAAGGGTACGAGCCAGAAAGTCATGTAGAGTACGTTTAACCTGCAAGTTTACAAACTTAAAAATATCCTTCTTTTCTTCCGAGAAATCAAAAATCAACAAAAGCAATCCACCAAAAGAGAAGCTGGGTTTAAACTGCTACATCGAGGACTAATATTTCATATAATGGATAATACTGTGGCAAGAATGTTAAGCCTCTGAGTAAATCAACAGGAAAAACTGTCAAATCATTCTCCCCCTATGGATATGCATGTGTGTGTCTGTGTGTGTGAGAGAGAGAGAGAAAGACGAAGAAATCACAAATAATATGGGGATGAAGTTAATATAATTCTTTGCTAGAGTCGGAGGAGGAGTTCACCTTTATTTTGAGAATATTTATAATGCAAAATCCTTAAAATCTAGAAATAACTTCTGAAGAAACAATAAGGCAATAGGTACTGTGGCTTTGAGAAAGTGCTGGAGAAACCTTTTGGGATTCATCTCAGGGTCATTCGCTCTGACAAAACTCAATACATGTAGAAGGAGAAACACTTTTCAGTCTTCAGAGAGGCTCATACTGAAGAGTTCAGGTTGTTGGCATTCAAGCCTTACACGGGTATCTAGATTATAATTTCTAATCATTACGAATCATCATCACTATGATGCAACACTTAACAAACACTTTTAAGGATCTTGCAAAACTCTCGCACCTCCAGTGATTTCATTTAGGTCTTATTTTTCTCCCCTCTCATTTTGCAGTAATCTATGTAATCAATTTTTCATCTCCATCCCTGAGCCCTGTTTCCCACCCCTCGCCACTGGAGGCCTGACTGCATTTTAATCTCATCTGATTATCTGCCTGCAGTTCCCATTAGACCGCTGCTTCTTGAGGGTAGGAATTATCGTCTGTCTCACACACTTGATTTCCAAGCCTAGCTCAGGGTGTGGCACCTAATATGCACTCAATACATATTTATTAAGCGATAAAGCATATCTTTCTCAATCATAAAGACCACAGAATAGATACACTTGTCATGAATACAAAACAGGCTTTGGGTTGGCAGAATGGCTTCGACGGCAGACCCATGACTACTTAACAATCTGACTTCAGGGAAGCAGGCTCTCTAAACTCCAGCTTCCCCAACTAAAAAAGGAACTAAAAATGCCTTCGTGTTTGTTGAGAGGCTTGAGGAAGATAATTTTATCACATCTGTCATGGTGCCTGGGGTATGATCACTGCTTAACATGCTGAATCCTGTTCACCTGTTTTTGCAGTCTTCCATCATTTTGCCAGAAATAACTAGATTATTCCAAAACGAACTTGCTCTCTAAATTGAAAGATGAGTTGACAATTAATTTTCATCTTATATCATGTATATAACTAAAAACGGACATATGCCAGTGGGGAAATTTGGGCGTTAGAATAAAGTGATCCATTAATATAGACAGATAATAAAATAAACTGAGGCATCACCATCACTTAGCAAAACCATATGACTCCTGATTGATTCCACTAAAGTGTCTAAACATTTGAAGGATATTTTGACCCACTGTTTGGATTTGACATTCGGTGCCTCTCTCCATCTAGATGCCATCCCTGTTCTACCTCATGCTCTTTGCTCCTTGTTGAAAGAAACAAACATATTTTAATTATGCTATCCGGTAAGCATGGTTAGTAGAAATGGAACAAAAGCAGTTGATGACATTTAAACCTGAGCATGTTCAAACTGGCTAGTTCCCAAAACAAAATAACTTGATTGAAAATAAACATTTTTTAGGAACACTGAAGACAGCAAACATTGATTGGGGACAAATTAGACATGGTAGAAATAATGAAAAAAATATAATTCACTATAGCTAAAGCGGCACAAAGTAAAATTGTTATTGACCAATGAATGATGGAAGAATAAAATATTTTTAAAAAATTTTTAATGTTTATTTATTTTTGAGAGAGAGAGAGAGAGAGAGAGAGAATTAGAGTGCAAGCAGGAGAGGCAGAGAGAGAAGGAGACCCAGAATCTGAAGCAGGCTCCGGGCTCTGAGCAGTCAGTGCAGAGGCAGATGCGGGTGCGGGGCTCGAACCCACAAACCGTGAGATCATGACTTGAGCTGAAGTTGGACACTTAACTGACTGAGCCACCCAGGCTCCCCAGGAATAAAATCTTAATAAAAATTAGTTCTCTAAAACTTGCATTGAGAAAACCGGACTTGCTAGAAATGTCACAAAAGAAAACTCATTCCGTCTGATGTGGAATTTGACAAAAACCTGATTGATGAATTAAATCTTTGGTATAAAGTTTACGTAGAAAAGAACTTACCTTGGTAAAAATAATTTCAGTCGAAATTTTAAAAAGGAAATGGAAAGAAATTATTTGACATTGCTGTATAGGTATTTATTAAATTAAATTAAATTTAAATTAAAGTAAATTTAATTAAAATTAAATTTTAATTTAAAATTAAATTTGTGCCAGAAGTTCTAGCAAGTACCTTCTAGATGAGAATCAGAAATGCTGCTCTTTTAGTGAAAATGTCTGTATTACTAAATATACAGTGGAAATGTGCTTAGGGGTCAAGAAACACAAACAAACATCCACAAGGTTAGTAAAAATATGAGGTTCAAAATAGTAGGATCAGAACATCTGCCCTCATCAAAATCAATTCAATATTTGGTCAAATAAAGACCTTTTAATTATTTGATTGGTACCTCAATGCAATTATTGACTCATAGAAAATAGAGACTTTCCCTAATATAATTCCATTGAGCTTGCCACCCAAAGATGGAATCTTTCCCTCCCAAAGAATGAAAAGTATTTAATTCACCAATTTTAAAGAATGCAAAATTCTCTAGGTTGGCAGTGGCAGTGAATTGCTGTTTGTCCCCCTCCCCCCTCTCTCTGTCACACACACACCAATATGGCCATGACATTTGTAAAGAATGACTACTGGGGCGCCTGGGTGGCTCAACTGGTTAAGCTCGGGCTCTTGGTTTTGGCTCAGGCTATGATCTCACAGTTCGTCAGTTCAAGCCCTGCTTTGGGCTCTGTGCTGACAATATGGAGCGTACTTGGGATTCTCTCTCTCCTTCTCTCTCTGTCCCTCCTCCACTCACGCTTGCTCTCTCCCTCTCTCTCAAAATAACTAAATAAGCTTAAAAAAAAAAAAGAATGACTACTATAACATGACTTGCTTACACCATTCATCAAGCATGTTGTCTACAGAAAAATAGAGTCACATATGTTTTACTTGTTAACAAAATAATACTGGATTATTCATTTAAGAAGATCTGACTCTTCAGAATCCTATTACATCATGGTATTATTTTTGGATTTTTGCAAATATATTTGCATTGCTATGGACAAACAGTTTCTGTATGAAACGTATAAAACACTGTATTGGAGACAGGAATCATGTCTCCTCAGTTATGACATGTCTTTTTTTTAATGTTTATTTATTTTTGAGAGAAAGAGGGAGAGATACTGACAGGAAGCGAGTGGGGGAGGAGCAGAAAGAGAGGGAGACAGAATCTGAAGCAGGATCCAGGCTCTGAGTTGTCAGCACAGAGCAGGACGCGGGGCTCGAACCCATGAGCCGTGAGATCATGACCTGAGCCGAAGTCGGACACTCAACCTACTGAGCCACCCAGGCGCCCCAATTATGACATGTTTTTAAATCATGCTAATTTACTCTTTAAAGTCATTTCATCAGTTATTTCCTAGTGGGTCAGAGTCACCACCTATTCTAAGATATACCATTTCAGCCACAGAATAGCTTTGCAACCTATAAACCTAAAGCAATATATTTTAAAAATTAATGGGATTAGCTAGCACTAAAAACATGATTTTATGAGCAAATGATAAAATTAGAAATACCACCCTTCTGTGCATCACACTCAAAAAAGCCAACCTTGACAGAATTCCATTTCAGGCTAGAAATTCTGCTAAAAATAAGCCTGTAATCTCTGACCATCAGCAGCAGATTTTCAGTAAAGACTGCAGGCAGTTTGGGTGCTGGCTTCAACATTGAAAATCAAGTACATGAAGTTCCTTGAGAATAAAATCACCTGCCATGGTCATGACCTTAATAAAATATCATGTGTCAATAATAGAAATAATGGTAGCTGAAACAACAGCAGTAGCCAGGGCAGCCAACAGCCATTCACACGAACTGAGCATTCCATAATTACTTTATATCATTTAATCTTCATTATAACCTGGTGAAATAGCTAATTCTGTTTCCGTTTTACACTTGAGGAGATAGTGCTTTAGACAGGTAAGTGACATACGCAAACAGACACAGACAATGACTAGAGGATCCCGGTTTTGAAGTCTGAATCTAGAACTGACGATCTTTTTTTTTTTTTTTTAAGTAGGCTTCACCCCCAACAGCACAGAGCCCAACGAGTGGTGTGAACTCGCGACCCTGAGATCAAGACCTGAACTAAGATCGATACGCTTAACCGACTGGACCACCTAGGTGCCCCTAGAACTCACATTCTTAAAAAGCATCATATAACATCTTATCCTTTGGCATCAAATAAAGGTTCACAGGAAGCTGTCCAGCCAAAGGTTAATTTTCGCTGTCTTCAAAAGACAAAATGGATATAGATTTTGAAAGCTGCATAAAGCTTGATGGACATTAACTTTTCTTTCTGTCTTTAGTATTTCAATGGAGTGAATCTTCTGGTATCCAATCTCTGCCAGTCTAAAGTTTTGAGTAGAGGACAGGGGCATGGACAAATATACAGGGAAACAAATCTACCACTTGTACAGAGACTTCATAAATCATTTCTATCTTGAACAGGGTTCTGGTCTCTGAGTTTCCGAGGAATTAAATTTAGGATTTGTCTTTTTTCCTGACTAATGTCAGTGGAAAAAAACAAAACCAATAGATTCCTCTCCAAGTAAACGACATGTCAGCAAGGAGGTTTGAACAGTAGCCTCTGTAGGGTCTTAGACTACGAAGCACATTTTAATTATTTTTTCTGTTTGTGGCTAGTTGGAGAAACCCTAACTACAAAGCAAACACCCACACATACACGCGTGACAAGAAAGGAGAAAAGAGGTATACACATTTTTATACCAGATGTCTAATTGGTTTAGATAAAATGTTTAGTTATCTCTTATGTCCTATCGTCTATCTATAACTCAGTCATGTTTGTTAAAATCTCAAATGGAACTAGTGCTTAGTGGAAATTCTTTATAGATTCAATACCACTTTATAAAAATAATCACACAATTAGGATACCCAACAGAAGGAAACTTTTCATTAGCGCAAGCGTATAAAGCATGAGACCAATCTCCTAAAAATAGCGTGTGTATTCCCTTTCATGCAAATAAATGTACAGCTGGACCAAACAGTTTGGCAAACATCACAAAGAGTATTGTCTGCATTTCTCCCTTTTGAGTTTGGAATGCAATTCCTAAAATGGTCTATCAATCAGGTCACACCTTCTCTGGTCTCATCTGTCTTAGAGATCCCATCTGTACATCGTGGCCAAGACTCCAACCCATTATTTTGGTCTTATCTCTCTTCTTACTCACTGTGTGTCTGAAAAAGCAAATCGGTGACCTATGGACTGGATCGGGCCCACATTTATTTGCACTATGCTTACCCTGTGCTTTTCAAGTTCTGAATCATTTGCCAGTGTTTAAATGCCAAAAAATCCCCACTCCCAAATTCTCTGGAAAAATCAGATACTGGAGCTGGAGTTTTCTCATGGCTGATTCTTTCACATAGGCCTTGTATGTTCCACCTTTTTCAGAATTTAATTTCAGCAACCTTTAGTTTAGTACCTGGCCTTCTTCACCCATGTATTCTATGCTCCATTCTGTTGTTGGCATTTTATTTTATTCAAGAATGTTCTACCCCGCACAAACTCATCCACGAACTGTTCCTCAAATGCATTGTGAGATTTCATACTTCCATGAATTTATTCACGCTATGCCTCTCACCTAAATGTTCTCTAAATGTTCCCCACCAAAATAGTCTTCACCTTTTGAAGCCCACCTCCAATGCCATCTTCACAGAGATTCAGTTAAAATTACTTCTACTTCTTTCTAAACTTTTTAGGAAGTTTTTGCCTGCGCAAATGTACAACAAACCAGCATTTAAAAAAATAATTTTTGTGTAGTTTTGTGTCTACCTCTTGACTTTCTAAGAGAGTACACTTCTATCAGGCAGGGCTTCTAATTTCCAATTCTTTGTATTGCTTGCAGCTCATAGCATTGTCCTTCTTTGGGCCTCAACAAATATTTATATTTTATAGTAAATACTGAAAACCTTGTAGAGTTTAAATGCAACAATCTCCAAGACTCAGTTCTTTTTCTATCCTATTTTTCTCTATATCTATAGTGTCTTAGGAAAATAACCAGCAGTACATTAAACTGTCAACTATTCCAAAAGAATATGATTAATATAGTAGCTAGAAAGAAATAATTCTATATTAAGCACATTTGATGATGTCTTCTCTAGACAGCAGCATAATTTACTTTCCCAGTAACTGAACAATTCTGTCTGAAGGATTGGAGATTTGAAGGCTTATGTTTAAATGATTTTCCCCTATAAAGGCACTATAAGTAGGAATCGGGTCTTCAGCAATTAACCTTATTCAATTGGCTTCTTAGGGTTAGATTACAACCGTTCTTATACTTCAAAGAAAACATTCAATGAAATCACGCTGGCATTGAGGTTAGATTCTTTGGGGCAGAAACTGATACCATAGTTCTAGTAAGATTATGAACTCGGCTACTGTGTAAGCCTTTCTGATATAAACACCCAGAAATGCTGGTAATATATATATTCTTCCAGAAGGAGAAGTGACATCTCCATATGCAAAAATGAGGAGAAGCAAATTTGAAAGCTGACAGGGAGAGAGGGATAGGCAGCCTAGCCAGAGGTACTGATGTCAGTGGGTTTGAGTTTCATACCCATGCAGGCCCAGGAGAGAACACTTAAATCCTACAAACGCTGGAACTGCCACCTGGCATACAACCTTGGCGCGTGCATGGAGAACGGTAGAAATAATTTACCCAACAGTTTACAGGGATGACAAGGAAGTTTGAGTCTGAAAAAAGTAGTCTCTTGAGAGAAACTTTTAAAATTCAGACTTGTGCCTTGCATACATTTGTGTCTGAACATACACTAGCCATGAGGTGCCTTGAATGTAAGAAATTTTTAAGAATTTGATCCTAGGGCAAGAGATAATCTTACTGTCCTTGGCAAAAGCAAACAAAATAACAACCAAAATTCTGTATATTCCCATACCTCAATCTGTACAGAATTTCTACAGAAAGAAGCCCTATGGAAGATGAGCTGACAATAAAAATGAAAAAAAAATTACATGAGAAAATAGTTCACCTTTTGCAAGAATTAGGTGATAAGAAAACTAACACACAATGGATGTGAATTAATTAAATAAAGATGGGGGGCGGTGGGCCTGGGTGGCTCAGTTGGTTAAGCATCTGGAGGACTCTTGGTTTTGGCTCAGGTCATGATCTTGTGGTTCATGACCCAAGTCCTGTATCAGGCTCCATGCTGAGAGTGTGGAGCCTGGTTGGGATTCTCTCTCTCCCTCTCTCTCTGCCTCTCCTCTGCTCGTGCTCTCTCTTTCTCAAAATAAATCAACTTTAAAATTAAATTAAAATAAAATAAAATAAAATAAAAATGGGGAAATACAATTAAGGTAATATATTTAAAATGCATAAATTCAATTCAGAAATTTGATCTAATGGACATAAAATAAGGAACCAGGAACTATTAAAAGGAAAATAGACACCGTGGAAAATGAACAGAGATCTGAAAGAGCACCAAATAAAATTTCTGTGTATATTTGATAGAAAATAGTTAATAAAGATTTATAATATATGTATAATTAAATTCAGAATCTTGACCTAGTTGACATATATAAAACCTCGCAAAATTATATGCAGAAAAACACATGCAAGTTCTATCCAAACACACAAAAAATATATTCAAATTGAGCTTCAGCAAATACTGAACAGTCAATGTCATAGACACCACATTCTGTGGCAATGAATGCATGTAATTTGAAATCAATAACACTTAACTTCAGAGGTCACATATACAGTGGATAATAATTTTTAAAGACTTTAACACTTCAAAATATAGAGCATCAAATAAGTTATTTAGGAAAGAAGAGAACTTGCAAATTAATAAGCTAAGTGTCTCATTCCCAAAGAGGAGACTGTAGTAGCCAAAAACGAAAAAAAAAGTGGTGGTGGGGGGAGACAATATGTTCTACTTTACTTACTGAGGGAAATGGAAATTGGAACAAGACACTACTTCTAACCCTCCACTCCTCCCTGCCCCCAAGTTTTCTCAAATTTAAAACCATTGGTAATAACTGTTGGTGAAGATCTGGGGAAAGAACACAAATATCACCACTACCAAATAAGATAATGGAAAAATGTATTATTACTAACATCCACCACTACCTGCTCCTTAATTATCTGCTGTTATTACTTCTACTGCTTCTACTATTACTACTGTGACTTCTACTGTTTATTTATATGGAAGCTAACAAGATGAAGTAATACATTGTTTTACTAATACACTTGGGTAGTAAAAAATAGCATCTAAGAAAAGCTTATGCATCCACTTTAGTAAGGAGGGAGCAGACGGGAGTTAGGGGGTCATGGGGTTTTGGCTTTATCTGTAATATTGCATTATTTTAAAAATACAAGTGAAGCAAATATGGTAAAAGATTAAAGGTATAATTTCCAGTGGTGTCTACGACATTTGTTCTAAATTTTTTGGATGTTAAAAAGTATTTTATTTCGGGGCACCTGGGTGGCGCAGTCGGTTAAGCGGCCGACTTCAGCCAGGTCACGATCTCCCGGTCCGTGAGTTCGAGCCCCGCGTCAGGCTCTGGGCTGATGACTCAGAGCCTGGAGCCTGTTTCCGATTCTGTGTCTCCCTCTCTCTCTGCCCCTCCCCCGTTCATGCTCTGTCTCTCTCTGTCCCAAAAATAAATAAACGTTGAAAAAAAAAATTAAAAAAAAAAGTATTTTATTTAAAAAAGAAATTTCCAGGACACCTCAAACTTTTCAAGCTTTGGTTTCTCTTTTGTGAATGGGGTTGAAAATATCTGCCTCATGAAAATGCAACAAAAAATCGGATGAGATAACGTACACACATATATTAAGCACTGGACCATGTGTGTAGTTTGTACTAAATAAATGTAAGCTAGATATTAATTTGATGTCAGTCAAGTTTTAAAAAAAATGTAAAGAAAAAACATTTACAAATAATTCCACTACTTACTGAATTTATTTCTAGTCCATGTGTGCGTATTTCACTTTTTATCCCAAACAGGAATCGTATAATACATAGAAATCTGTATCCTGAGTTCTTCACTTGAAATAACCTGACCTTTTCCCCAGGTTACTACATTTTCATTAAAACCAGGTTTACTAGTCTATTATTTCTTACATTCACGTTTTCTCCATACTTCCTTTTTTCCTGTCTTTTTCTGCAGGTTCCATGGTGTGTGTGATTTACAAGGTATGCGTACTATTTTCAGTTCTATTTGCAGGTGGCATTTAATTTTTCAGAAGCCCATCTCAGCTATACTTTTCTACTTAAGGGTTAATATCGGCAATTTGCCATTGTAGTACCTCCTTTCCGTGGCCTTCATCTCTAAGATGGGAAACTTTCTCCTAATCTCGGATGAAACAGAAAAGCCACTGAGCCTGGCAGAGCTGCATCCTGCTTTAAAGCGATGGGGCACCTGGGTGGCGCAGTCGGTTAAGCATCCGACTTCAGCCAGGTCACGATCTCGCGGTCCGTGAGTTCGAGCCCCGCGTCAGGCTCTGGGCTGATGGCTCGGAGCCTGGAGCCTGTTTCCGATTCTGTGTCTCCCTCTCTCTCTGCCCCTCGCCCGTTCATGCTCTGTCTCTCTCTGTCCCAAAAATAAATAAACGTTGAAAAAAAAAAAATTTTAAAGCGATGTGTGCACACCAACTCCTCCATCTCCTTACAGACCTGCGCTCTCAGAATCAGAGGGCAAAGTATGAGTGTGGAAAGAGGGGCTTCCTTGTGTAGGTCTCTCAAAAAGCTCACGTGGTCTGTGGGTTTTGTTTTAAAATCCAAACCTATTTATGTGTCAGCTAGTGGAAATTCTTCCTGTTTCTTGTACTAGGACATCAGTGGTTGACCCTAACTTTCAGTGATGGTTAAGATGTTTAAGATGTCTTTATCCTGGTCTTCACATAAAAGTTACTGGGAAGACAGGAGAGGCCTCAGCAAGGGTTGCTATTCAGAAGAACTGTTATCCGGATCCAATCGTCTTAAATTTATTTATTTATTTATTTACTTACTTACTTACTGGGGAGGGGCAGAGAGAGGGATAACGAGAATCCCAAGCATGGAGTTCAGCATAGGGGCTCGATCTCACAACTGTGAGATCATGACCTGAGCCAAAATCAAGAGTCAGATGCTCAACCAACTGAGCCACACAGGTGCCTGCCCCTCAATCTTCTCAAATTTAGTGATGAGGGCAACCGAAAGACAGGGAAAAAAAATACTAATTTAAGGAAAATACTGACAACCTGATTCTTTTCCATTGAAATGATAGGTTATTTTCTATTACTCCTTAAAAATACTATCTTTACCCTTCAGCTCTGGAAATGCAAAAATATTATACGTGGACTTGAGGAAAGGAATATATAGACTAAAATGTAATTTCAAAAACACACACATCAGGTCAACCCTACCGTCTCTTTGGAGCAAGGGCTAGAAACCACAAAAACCAGTTCACATATCTTTGGAAGTAGAAATATGTATTTCTATCTTCAGAAATACCTTAGAGTAGAAAAATCTCCGTCGAAAGTCTTTTGTATCCCTCTTCTTTGCATAAAAAAGAAGTAAGCTGATGTTCTGAAGATTTTGGAGATCACCTGTTCTGACCATCTCATTTTACCAAGAAGAAATATGAAGACTGGAGCCCGGACTGGACTCTTAATTTCATGACTCCCAGTCCACTCTTCTTCCCAGTACATTATGAGAAGCAAGCAACTAAGTAAAATTAGAGGTTTAGAATATTTCTCTCTCGGGCTCCTCCTTCCACTAACATCCTGTGATCTATGAACCAAGGTTGGCTGGAATGAAATAGTTACTCAACTGGAGCCAACGCCATTGTGTAAGGCTGCTGAGTGCAGGGGTTACGAGAAATGCTGGTCGATGTTAGAGCCTGTATTGAGAAGGGCCTCACCAGCTGGGCTAATCAGAACGCCGTCCAAATGACCGAAGTTGTAAGATATTAGGAAGTTAGCTTTGCATCTGACTATCCCTTAGAGATTAGGTCAGAAATGAAATTTTGAACCCTCTAATCACAACCTATTTATGTATCCAATCTAGACAGTGGTAGTGCTTTCTCTCAATTTAAGAAATCATTACATTTCTGTAAAGTTGCACGTAAAGTGAAATTGTTTATTGAGTTTGTCTGCATCACAAAATTGACAGTGCGTGGCTGTGGCTAAACTTCTCCAATGGTTAAGAACCTTCAGAAGAAACGGATTAAAGGAGAGGATTGTTGCAGCATGTATATTATTGTACAAAATACAATTACACTCAAATGGTACAAAACCTGGAAAGAACAGAAAGATGAAAAAATGTTCTACTAACGAGTTAGGGCAGCTCTGACTGAGTCTCATGAACGGTGAAAGATAGGTCAACAGACTGAGCTATTGTTTCTTCAACACACCCAAGTTGCAGGTGCAAGGCAGTTTTCTTAAAGGAATTGTAACTAAATCTTCTCCAAGTTGAAAACAATCTTAGAGATTATCTAGCACTGGGGCATTTTCGTTTGTTTTGTTTATCAGCTACCCATGGGAAAGCATCATGGAATATACAGACTATAACTTTATGCAATCTATTTATATGCAGGTATGAATTTATGATCAGAGAGCTATAGCTTCCATTCACTTTCCAAAAGGGTTTATGACTCAAAAGAATTGAGACTTGCTAAGAAGCAGTTTTGTATTTCATTTCCGCAGAGGTAATTGGGACAGATATGGTTTGATAAAATTCATAGGTCATACAGTTAATTAGCAGCAGGGCTGTGGTTAGAACAGAAGATCCCAACTTTCAAGTTAAGAATTGTTCCATTATACCACATTCTTTTACAAAATATATTTCTGAGGGCCATAATTTAAAGTTTGGTGTGACTTTGTAGACTGTCACATATCAATAATAACATATATTAGTAATCTATAAAATATATCTTTTCTGTAACATCTAGTGAAGTTAGAGTATTTAATAAAATAGATAATTTTTCTCAAATCAAGTGGCCAAAAAGAGTATAGGCATTAGGTAAGTCGGAGAGAAATTTATTATCTCTTTAGATAATATGATTATCTTCCTAAAAACTCAAATTAATTAAAACTTAGATACATATTGACATATCTATACAATATTATTTCCAAGTCACTAGATTTTATTATACCAATAATAACTGGAACAAAATTAATTGAAAATGGAACCCACCCACATAAGCGCAAAAATGTAAAATAGTTAGAAATAAACTTAATTAGAAATATGTGCAACTCCTATGAAGGAAACTACATAATTTCTTAGTTATGTAAGAAAAATTTTTTAAGTAAATGGAGATTGAGTACCCTACCTTGGATGACAAAAATATCTCTAAAAGCATTACTTTCCCTAAATTAATTTGTGAAATTAACTCCAATTAAAATGCCATTTGGATTTTTTGGAAGGGGGTTTTTTTCTGATATTGATCTAAATGAGTAAATGAGCCAAAGTGGCCTCATTCTACTTGCTGTACCAAAATTTAAACAGCACAATAATTCAATTCTACAATACTGGTATAAAATTAGACTGTCAATGAAAGAAAAATGAAACCTAGTAACAGCCATAAGTATGCATAATAATTGAGTATGATTAAATGCCAAATTTAATTAGTGTGAATAAATGGATTATTCAATAAATAATACTGAGAAACTATTTGGACACTTAGAATATACATACATACAAAACAAAAAGGAAAAGAAAAAAGAAAAGAAAAGGAAAGATCAGATGCAAGCCTCAATCCGCTATATTAAACTCCCCCTGATCACCTTTCTTTTCTTTAGATGCTCACATTACCTTTTGGGCTACCCTAAAATTCGTGGCTCCAACTTTGAACTAATTTAAGAACAGAAACATCTGGGACTGGGGGAGCCAGAAACACATTACTGTCCCTGATCTTAACAACCACACAACTCAGAAAAGTGCTATAGGCTAGAAAGGAAGAAGTCAGAGGTAGGGATATTTCCAGTGATTAAGTTATAGGCTCCTTTGGTAGGAGCTTAGAAAGTCAATGAGTGGTCAGCAAAGCATCACCTCAAAACAAAGGCTCCTTTGAGAAAATACTCAAAGGAGATTCCCTCTTCCAAAGTCTAGGTCCAGGGTAGGGCTCAAGCTAGTCGAGAACCAAGCATATTCCTCCAGGACTGAGAGGCCAAAACGGGACTAGGAAGCAGCTCATTGGAGGGTTTCAGATCCAATGAGAGCTATAAGCAGTACCAACCCAAATTTATCTCCAGCTAGAAAATAGAAGCATGTTTGAACCATTTACTAATTCAGGAAACCCAGAAAAAGAATCAGGATAGGGAAAGAAAAAGAGTTGAAATGATTAGCCATCTCTGGTATTCCTGTAAGAGTGAAACCATTGCTTATCCTAGTCTTATTGTAAGAACTCAAAAATGTATGAAGAACTGACTTATTCACTGCCACAGCACACGAATTTCAAGACCCTAAATGAGGAATATGGCCTCTAATACCTACATATTTGAACAGATATGTAATATTGTGATTTATAATAATAAATATGTATTTGGAGAATTTTGTTCTTTAATCGTATACCTGATGAGATGCTATAAGGAAAGACAGACCTGGTGTACCTTATTTCCAAACACTGAATAAAGACTGACTTCAGAACTTCTTCCTCTTTTGGGGCGCCTGGGTGGCGCAGTCGGTTAAGCGTCCGACTTCAGCCAGGTCACGATCTCGCGGTCCGTGAGTTCGAGCCCCGCGTCGGGCTCTGGGCTGATGGCTCGGAGCCTGGAGCCTGTTTCCGATTCTGTGTCTCCCTCTCTCTCTGCCCCTCCCCCGTTCATGCTCTGTCTCTCTCTGTCCCAAAAAATAAATAAACGTTGAAAAAAAAAAATTAAAAAAAGAACTTCTTCCTCTTTCTTTTTTTTTTTTTTTTAATTTTTTTTTTCAACGTTTTTTATTTATTTTTGGGACAGAGAGAGACAGAGCATGAACGGGGGAGGGGCAGAGAGAGAGGGAGACACAGAATCGGAAACAGGCTCCAGGCTCCGAGCCATCAGCCCAGAGCCCGACGCGGGGCTCGAACTCACGGACCGCGAGATCGTGACCTGGCTGAAATCGGACGCTTAACCGACTGCGCCACCCAGGCGCCACTTCTTCCTCTTTCAATCTGAGTGCGATGATCTACTAATATGAGACAGAAGCCCTTGTTTGTGGTCTACTCATTTATTCCTGCATTTACCCAAATATATGTATTACGCATGGGTTCTCTAGATACCCACACCAAGACCAGTATCGTGGGAAGAACACAAAGACAAGAGTTTGTGACATACACTATGTGCATAATGTCTCTCTGGAAAGAGGGAGACATATATTTATACATATATACATATGCATATATGCATGTATGTGTGTTTATGTGTATGTTACTAACACAATGACCTGTCATAATTCTACCGCACTTTTCAGTTTGCAAACTCTTTTTATGTACGTTAGTTTTCTTGAGCTCACTCACCTGATGAGGGATAGAAGCAGAAAAATGTTCAGCTTTAGCCCAGAAAGCTGACCTATAGCCTGCATAGTTTTGATAAGGATCAGTGCTGGTTGCTACATTTGTTTTTTTTTTTTTTAGTTTATTTATTTATTTTTGACAGTGAGCGAGCATGAGTGGGAAAGGAGCACAGAGAGGGAAACAGAGAACCCAAAGCAGGCTTCGCGCTGTGGCGCAGAGCCCCGACATGGACGTGGGCCTCAAACTCAGGACGAACTGTGAGATCATGACCTGAGCCGAAGTTGGAAGCTTAACTGACTGAGCCACCCAGGTGCCCGTGGGTGCTACCTTCTTAAAGGTCCCTTGACTGCTTGTACATCTCACGTATAGTTAATACTGAGCTGAATGATAAGCACCAAACCACTCTGAAGAAAGTAGTTTTACAAGAAGAAATTCAAAGAAACATTTATGATCTAATACTCCCTGAATTTCCCCTCCCCTTTGAGCACTAAGCGTATAATCACCAGCCTCATACAGCAGAAGTGCAGCTCTTTCTGTCTACGGGTCCTGTTCCCGGGCTACTTGAATAAACTAACTTGCACTGGAAAATGTCTCATTGTTGACCATTGTGCTCAACGATCCCACACACAACTAACTCTCTGAAGTAGGTATTTTGTATTATTTCCATTTTATAGATGAGGAGAATTTCTCATTCTTGTAGATTTACTGTGAAATGACACATGAGGTATCCCATATTTTTAAAAAGATGAAAATCATTATTATTCCTCCTCCTATGACAGAGTTTAGTAACTTTGACTAAGGTGTATTTTTTTTAAGCTCTGAATTCATAGAATGTTAACAGAATATTAATAATGCGTAGTACAAAAAGGAAGGGTTATGAGGTAAAATAAATTTATGCAACATTTGGGTTAAATAAAGTTTAATCGGTTTCTCTGGGATTTCTCTGAGTTCATTCTGTGCTAATTGACCCTGTCAGTCCTTCAGAATGGGATGGAGTGGCTTCATGTCTCAAACTTTTATGACAATAGAACCATTTATTGCTCGGAGTATATGGTCTGACCCGTGAACGTATTTGGAAACTCTGGTACGAGCATATTCTGAGTATATTTCAGCTTCAGCATTTTCTAACTGTGAAGTGTGTCCTCTTACTGAGAAACCCTGGCAACCTGAAGTCATATTAACCCCCAGTCGGTCACCTGAAACCCAGAGGTTTCCTATCAAAGGATTGAGAACATTATGCAATTAAAATCTAATTTTGTGTCGCTTGCTCTCTAAATACCCAAATATTTTTAAACACACAAAGTCAGACTGCAGAGATCATTTGACTTGAGAACTGGACATTCTTTATTTCCTCAATTTTCATAAGCATGATTTACCATTAGACTTAGAAAATACGAGGGAAATCTGAATTTTAGGAATAAACTACTGTAACATTGTGTGTCAACTATACTCAAAAAAAAAAAAAAAAGAATAAACCTTTTGCTCTTTATGGCAAAAAAATAAATTAAAATTTTTTTTTTCAGAAGAGTGAAATCTTGCTCTGAAAACATGAAAGCATTTCTGTCTTCTAGAAACCTTTATCAAAATAGAATAGAGCATTGGCAACGTTTTAAAAACTGATGGCATTCAATTTTAGTTTCTCATAACTACTAGTAATATAAATTGTTTCTGATGATAGTTAAAGCACTGTGTTGTATTGCTTCAGCATTGAGGTTAATTCCTTCTCAATGGACCTCCCTGGTCCATTAGGAATGACCTAGGTCTAAATAAATTCACAGATGTGATGAGGATTGAAAAAGGATAGGAATGTGGAAAAGGACAGAAAGGACTGAGTTGTTACTGGTTTAGGACTGTTTATAAACCAGGGGTATTAAAGTCACAGAAATTCCTGAGACTTTAAAACCTGGCTACTCGATGTGTGGTGGGGAGACCAGCAGCCCGGACCTCACACGTGGGCTAGGTCTCAGGCTCTGCCTTAGACTTACGGAATTAGAATTTGTATTTTATTTCTTTTTTAAAAATGTTTATTTATTTTTGAGAGACAGCGTGAGTGGGAGAGGAGCCTAGAGAGAGGGGGGACAGAGGATCTGAAGCAGGCTCTGTGCTGACAGCAGACAGCCCAATGCAGGTTCACGAACTATGAGATCGTGACCTGCGCCAAAGTCGGACACTTAACAGACTGAGCCACCCAGGCAGCCCTAGAATCTGTAGTTTAATACAATCCTCAGATGATTTAAGTGTGCATGAAAGTTTAAGATCTTGTGTTTAGGGGCACCTGGGTGGTGGCTCAGTCGGTTAAGCGGCCGACTTCAGCTCAGGTCACGATCTCGCAGTCCGTGAGGTCGAGCCCCGCGTCGGGCTCTGTGCTGACAGCTCAGAGCCTGGAGCCTTCTTCAGATTCTGTGTCTCCCTCTCTCTGACCCTCCCCCATTCATGCTCTGTCTCTCTCTGTCTCAAAAATAAATAAACGTTAAAAAAAAAAAAAAAAGATCCTGTGTTTAAAAACAACAACAAAAACAACAAGCAGCCCGGGTTTCCCTCACCAGGGTCCATTTTAATGTCTGGAAACATTCATTTTAGTAAAGCTTTTTCTCCCCTTTCTCTATTTCATGTATTCCCAAGAACAAGAATCTACAGATAAGGGTTATCTAAAAAAGTTTTTATAATCCTTTATATAAAACCTGAAAATGTAGAGTTTGTCAATTCTACGTCCTTGAGGAAAAATTGGTATAGTTATTGAAATAACCAGCTCCCGATATCATAAGACCATTTTTTTTTTCCAACTGCATGAGGCTTGGCTTGTAAATTTTAAGCAGTTAATAACCAGAGAGCCTTTCAAATGAATCAGCTTTTATGATGTTTCATCCAACAAAGATCAGGAGATTTAGGATTAAAATTGTCAATGAAAATTTGAAAATGATATCTCACTTATCTCACTTAATCCTTTTCTTCCCATTCTAGATTTCGGGGCTTTTATTTTTTTCCTTTCTTCTTTTTTTTTTTTTTTTTTTTTTTTGGTCTCTGGTACAGATACACTTTTAGGCATCCACAATGGATAAACGTACTCCAGCCAAAGGATTAAAAGATAAAAAAGCTTCTCCCTATTGCAGTATACTCTCATCTCTAACCTTTGTAGCAGACCATCTATTTTCAAGTTCAGCATGTCGTAGCTTTAGAAATAGAGATAGCTTTGAGAAAGAATATGAGGATGCATTTCAGCTACAAATGGGAGCTACTGACCAAGAAGCAGTCTAGCGGAGGAGGCAGAGCTTGGGGAGCAGGCTGCCACTGTGATGTTTATGTGAGCATCACAGACTGTATTGTAGTAAGCAAGAAGCATTGATAATTACCACATCTCCATTTTTCAGCTAATTCCATTTGACATGACCATGTCTGAGAAGGGTATGATGATTCATTGAAGCGTTTTATTCTAATTAAAAAAAAAATTTTGGGGGGGCGCCTGGATGGCGCAGTCGGTTAAGCGTCCGGCTTCAGCCAGGTCACGATCTCGCGGTCTGTGAGTTCGAGCCCTGCGTCGGGCTCTGGGCTGATGGCTCAGAGCCTGGAGCCTGTTTCCGATTCTATGTCTCCCTCTCTCTGCCCCTCCTCTGTTCATGCTCTGTCTCTCTCTGTCCCAAAAATAAATAAACGTTGGAAAAAAAAAAATTAAAAAAAAAATTTTTTTTTTACGTTTATTTATTTTTGAGGGAGAGAGAGACAGAGTGTGAGCCGGGGGAGGGGCAGAGAGAGGGGGAGACACAGAATCCGAAGCAGGCTCCAGGCTCCGAGCTGTCAGCACCGAGCCCGTCGCGGGGCTCGAACACACTAACCGCGAGATCATGACCGGAGCTGAAGTTGGTCGCTTAACCGACTGAACACCCAGGTGGCCCCACTTAAGTATTTTAATAAATGTTTTTGTAAATTGCACTGTTTGGTTTTAGATGTGAGGGTACAGATGTTATTGTACAAGACATTTTTCTTCTCTCTCTCTTTTTTTTTTTTGGCGGTCTAAAATCTTCTGTGAGGGGGTATACTCCATAGCGCATAGTAATGGAGAGATACAGAGATACACCAGGGTAAGGTGGGGAGGTCCTCCTTACCCCCAGCACTCAGCATTTGAGCATGTGACCTAACGTTGTGGATTGGATTCTCCCTTCAGGGACTGTGGATCAGAAGCAAACAGAAGGTTAGGGCTCTCTCATAGCATCTACAAAGACAGAAGCATGTCTAGGCCATCGTTGCAACATGTCAGCAGCAGCTGTGCTTCCTGCACTGGGATACGTGGAGCTGCCTTGGATCATGTTCTTTCCAAGTCTTGTTCTCTCTCTAAGTCTGCAGGTCCTGCTAATGAATTCCTTTTCTGATTTTGCTTGCCGCTAAGAATCACGACTGTGACAGAAATATCGCCTCTTCGTTAGACTTGAATCGTATTGCTATCAACTCTGCATAGCTCATCGATGTAAGTTTCAGCAATGGCTGCAGTCTGAGAACAGCCCCAAGTAAGCAGTAAGAGTGGAGGACGTGGTTATAAATGGTGGTAGTTATCAGCTGCAAGAACCTACTAAGAACGAGACTATGTTACGTATGTCCACTTCAGTAACTCTAAAACTTAAAACCACTGAGGGCCAGTACTACCACACCCATTTTAGAGATGAGGACACTAAAGTTTCTTGTATAAAAAGTCACTGACGTCATCTTGGCCAAAATCACATGCCTGGTATATCCCTGAAGCAAGATTCAAATCCAAATCCTTCTAACTTAAATCAGACTGATTATATTCTATTCCGTATCCTTAATGGAGCTCTTTAAGGACTAATTCAATGTCATTAATTGAACTTTACAACTGATACTTAAAATCATATATCCCTACCTTAATTGGGATGTACATAAATACTCGGGTCTTCTCACACATTTTTGGCTGGGTATTTATTTAAGTCTTCTTATGGTAAATAAGTAAAGACCCCCCCCCCCCACCACCACCAAAGAGATCATTCTGAAATATTTCTTGGCAGCCAAAACAAAAATTTTAATTTAAAAAGCAACTTAGACTCAGTTGTGATAGGTCTCTTTAATGTATTGTTGAATCTTGTGCTTGAAGCACCGTGTCTAAGTTCCATAAAAGTGTTCTTTATCCCAACAAGCTTATAGGGTAGATGTTAAACTTGTCACCTGTATTAGCCTTGAAGGGGAAATCTGTGTGTGTGCAATTATGAGGCTTTGTGAAAGTTACTAATTTTTCTGAGACTGACTCAAATATAAGGTGTGGGCTTTTTTAGTTTGAAGATAGGCAAAAGCACACAATTTGTTGTTCAGCACTACAAAACTACAGCTACACTTTAAGGACAATACTTTTTAAGCCATTTCTTAATACCCTCCCCATATAAAATCGTAAGTATCACTAGTCACAGCTCATGGTACTTTCTTTATTAGAAGGAACTGTCATAATAAAATGAGAATGATGGCTATAATAGCTACTATTTATTGAGAATTTATTAGGTGCCAGGCACAGTATAAAATGCTTCACATAGATTTCCTAATTTAATACTGGCAATCTTAATGAGGGAGGCACTACTATTATTGCCCTTTTATAGGTATCGAAAATGAAGCAAGCAGAGCAAAACATCTCCCCCTATTCTCTGGATCACTGCTTCAGAGAATTTTATGCTTCTCTGTGGCCTTAGGATGAAGTCCAAACTCTAAAGCTTAGCATGAATGGTCTATAAAGATCTGGTCCCCGACTACCTGCCTCTTTAGCCTCATCATTTTACTACCCCATTCATCTTTTATGCTGGTTTTTAGTGAACTGTTTCATATAACCACGTTCCTGCTCCCACCCATGCCCGTACCTCAGCATCTACGGAGACAAGACCTACTCATTCCTTCAAACTAATTCCTCTTGGAAAAGCCTTTGCTGATATTCCAGCTAGATCTAGCTGCCTCTCCTCTGTGCATGTTCCAGTTCTAGAACTATCACACTGTCATATATCTATTGAACTAGTTGTCTCTTTTTCCTACTGGACTTCAAGTTCCATGACATTAAGTATAATATTTGTTTTGGTTTTCTCCAGTGCCTTACCCGGGACCAAGCAAGCATGCAGTGGGCACTCAAGAAATATTTTTTTGAATGCACAACCAAATCTTAAGTGATCACCCTATTCATTCTTCTCTCAATCTCACTGCCTGAAAATATTTGCTACACAGCCATTTCCTGTAATTTCATAATATTCAAAAGTATTAGAAGGAGTTCTACATAAGGAGTTAGGGTATCTAGGTTCTTGTCCCATGACTGTCATTTAGTAAATGAATGACCTTGAAGGTTGATTCATTCCACATTTTCCCCCCCGACATTTGCCATGTTCCAGGAACTATATACCACAGGGACACCACAGTGAACACAACAGACCATACCCTTCCAGCACGGAGCCTGCATAGCCTAGAGCGGGATTTCTCACGAAGTCTAAAATGCCATGAACCAATAAGCCAAACCTCAAATCCCTTAAAATACAGTAAAGAAGCACATAAAAGTAAAAATAACAGCAGGCAAATCAGTTCAAAATCAGCCTCTGGTATAATTAGTCCATGAGTATTAATTCCACCTTCTAAAAATAGATATAGATAAGTGATATTACAATCTTTTAAAAATATTAACTGTGCTTTGATCTGATACAAAATACCGGAACTCTCTCTAACTCTAAGTAGTAGACCTGCCAAGAACAAAAAGTGGAAAAAATCATTTCAAGGCAATTAACAGTGACTAGAAAGGAAGTTCTATTTTATCCCTTGGGAAGACGAATCTGTTCTATACATCTAATGCTAGTCACAACATAAAGAACGTGTCTCTAATCAAACTTTATTTGTGTGAAGAATTTTTGATTCATGGTAATTGGACCAAAAAAGGTAAAACATAATATTAGTGTACAAATTACATAGTAAAAACTAAATGAGCCTAGACTCTCAGCTGCTTCATTAAAAGATTAGGTAGCGAAGGTCATAATTATTTAATTTGTGTCCAAATCTCAGCTGGAGAATGTTTTGAATGAACAATGAGGTAAGTAATTTTAAGGGAAGGGAAAGTCCTTGTAGCCAAGCCTAGAAACTTGATATTGACAGGCAGAGTTAGCATACTCCCTTTCAGATTGTCTTCCAAGAGGTGTTTGGACAGGAAATCTAATTTTCTCAAGATACAGATTCAGTAATCCTTACTATAACTGAGTAAAACGTATCAATTCTTTGACAGGCTGTGATCACAAGATGTGCCTCCTGACACATCCTTTTTCTTCAAACTCTTTGACATTGGATAGTTGCTGCTGATGGTTTATGTGGACACTGAATTATGACAAAAATAAGCACACAAAACTGGGTTTGTTCTTCCATTAAAGTCATAAACATGGAAACTGAAATAGACTTTCGAGGTATATGGTGAGGTTTCTCATGCTCTAGGTGAGGAAACTGAGGCCCACAGAGGTGAATGAAATTACTGTAAATCTCGCAATTGGTTAGTGGTAGAGCCATGATAACAGGAGAGTTCTGTGGCCCCAGCCCAACGTTCTTCTCATCATTGTGTTACGTATTATGCTCTCTTTGTGGGTTGACTTCCAGCTCACAAGCTCCCATTCATTACACTGAACCACAGCACCAAGTTTAAGAGTACAAGTGGTAGGGGACAATACTGAAGTCGTTCAGATGGTTGGCTTCTTTTTCTTGGAAAATCATTACTTCTGTGTGTTTGTGGGAAGAAAAACAACAGCTAGTTTGTACTTCTGTAGCAGAACTGGTGTGCTGGAAAGGACACAAAAAAGCTTTCCTCATCTAACTAAATTTGAGAGCGTGAATAAGCTGAATTTCCCCATCTGGAGCCTCTCAGACTAGACTAGCCTTACAAATTAATATGAGTGTATAGGTCTGGGGCCCGAAGGAAATTAGGTCAGGCCCAGAAAGGAATCAGGTGGCTGACCACAAGCAAGAATTTTAATATGGATTCAAAACAAAGGGCAGAGATCTAATGCGGCAATTCACTGAATACCATTAGGACTATATCAGAGCGTGTGATGAGGGAGCCTTCAGGACAAGAAAATAGAAAGGGAAACAATACTAAAGGACAGAAAATGTCTTAATCCAAGTACAATCCAGACTTTGATTCTTCATTTAATCAACTCTTCTCTTTCCTCACCATGCTGTCTTCTCCTCTCCCTCTCTCCCTCTCTCTCTCATGTCATCTCATATTGTCTTCATGTAGGATATTCTTGCTTTCACTCTGCAGTTCTAGCTCTCCCTTTACTTCATTTCTGAGAATTGAGATCCATAGCAAGGCACAGAAGAAGTACTTTGATAAGGAGAATAAAACCAGTCTGAGATGAACATTATCAGAACACAGTCCTTGCTTTGGTGTAGTTTAGGGTCAAAATTGAGACGTGTATGTAGGAGCATTTTTAGAAGATTTTAAGGAGAGTCTGTTTTCTTAGCGTCTCCAACTTGTTCTCCAAAGATATACTTTGAAGGCTTTGTATACTGCCATATAGCGAGAGGACGGCATTATGAGAGCCAACCCAGGGATGTTCCAGATGCATCCTGCCATTAAGTGCTGGTGTGAAAAGTTAGAGCATTTTTTTCTCTCGGGAATCTCTTGTGGCTTCATCCCTGTGCAAAGGTCTGTGCTTCCAAAAGTTCAAGATTGATTTTTTGGAGAAAAGAAGTGAAGAATTTTCTAGCCAACCAAGAAACAGATTCTTTTGACGAAATGTCAGATTAAGAAAAAAAAGAATTCTACGTGGGGTACCATGACAATTCTCTAAAGGCAATGACTGTGAGAATAATGCAAATATTTTTGGATAGAGGGTTATAGCCCTAGGAAGTTTCATTTTCTGTACAGTTCTTGTGGTTAGCATAAATTTAAAAATGTGTTCATGTGCAGAACATTTCAGATTCATTTATGCAGAATTATGTAGCACATGGAAAAGTCTCCCTTAAATTCCCATGTATAATGGGGACACAAAATTCTACAAATTATATTTGTAAACATCCAGTCCCCTCTATCATTACACATTCTCAAAGTATACTAGATATGGAAAGTGTGTTATTATAATACACTCACTCACTGTCTCACTGCAATGATTGGCCATAGGCCAGTTGCCCAGGGATTCAATGGTATTAGCCCTGCATTGGATATGTCAGATAAGATCACACATTACTTACCTACGCTTCTACAGCCTTGCTGGTCATTTTAAACATTTACTCCCTTGAAAGCTTAACCCATTACTCTCTCTCTCTCTTTCTCTGTCTGTCTCTCTCTATATATATGCATACACACACACACACACACACACACACACACACACATATACATATATATGGATTTTCCAGAAAACTTTCTCAAAAGAAATCACTTGTATCATAGACCCTGTCCCCCCACACCCTTCCCCTCCCAGTCCCTAAAAAATATTAGATAAATCGACAGTCAGAGGACATAATTATGGAATCATCTTTCACTTCCTCCAAATTCTAGACAAACTTCCTTTTCACTTAAAAATGGAAAATGTGACAAACATAAGCCCTTACCAACTTCCCACTTCAGAAGGCTGTTGTCTTCCCTCTCCATTTTTCCAATGACATACCAGATACACGCCATCCAGTGTGCAAGGAGTGCAAACATGGACATGAGCAGAGTCAGGACGATTGTGCTGTGCTGGGAATAGCGGTCCAACTTCTGCAGGAGACGCAAGAGACGCAGCAGCCGGACGGTCTTCAGGAGATGCACGAGAGACACCTGTGGGAGGAGACCGAGCGGCACCGCGTGGCTCATGGGTTCACTCCGCATCATAGCGGTTGCTTTAACTTACAGCCATTCTGGAAAGTTCTTGAAGTCAAGCATAATCATGACTCCAACGCGATGGTCATTTTTATGACCATGCCAATGTCGTTTCTCGACATAATGCTATCAAGAGGTGATAGGATAAAGGATGATGAGACAGTTTACTTTCCTTGAATTGGTACTTATTTTCCTTAAGGTTTATCTTTTTTTCTCAACCTATTTGACTGAATATGATTTTGTATATTCTGATACACAACTGAAACACATTATGGTCTCAGGATTGAACATAAGGTGTCTCCACTTCTTACACACATTTTCTTTCAATTCCACGTCCCTTCCTCCATGCAGGAGTGACATCATAACAATAATTTAGACACACTGAACCCTGTGAAGTGGTAATAAAGGTAACTTTAAAACAAAATAGTGATTAGATGTACCAAACTTGAGTAAGATTTACTCACAAATGCCAGTAATACCTCCTGTCTCATGTGCTGCACTCTCTTCTTTGTAACATCATCGACTGACAGAAAAAACTCACGCCTGAAGCATATACTTTCTGAGCTCTCTGTCAAACACACAGGCTGAGGGAACCAAAATCAAATGGAACACCATTTTTGAAAACTCTCCTAGGTCTTGTCTTTGGACACACTAAAACAATACACTTGTGGCCAAGGACTTATTTTCCTGACTTCAGCGCCCGACGGAAACATGTGCACCACTGGTGTCCACAAGAGTGGTCATTGTCACTATTAACAACAGACGTGGTGCCCTAAGGCATACTCTTTCACACCCTCGAATAGCCTCAAGGAGCATTCTAAAATAGAAACGGCAAATAAAGTATGACCTCATCCGTAAATAGAGTTTAACAAAGTACTTGACCTTTTCTAATTTGGAGGCCGGAGGAAGGAACTATAAATACAAGGGAAGAAAGTGGTTTGTATGACTATACCTAAGAACAGTATTTGCTCTAAGGACTCAATCATAAACACGGTCGGCATCTTCTGGAAGTTTGCCTTTATAATTATCTGGAGTCAGTTGACATCTAGCTCCTTCCTCCATGATCTATCTCCCCTTCTGTCGAAGAAAATTGTACCTGGAACAGTGCTTGACACATAGTAAGTGCTCCGTAAATACGTGTTAAATGAGAGGATGGTTAATAAGATGGAAAACGCTCTAAACTCAATATAATAGAAATTCAATAAAAACCTTTTCAATTGTAATCTCACGAATTATTCTATACTGAAATATAATAAAATCATAAGGTCAGCTGAGGAACTTGCCAGCTACCTGTGCTTTGATTTCTTTTTCTCATTCTTCTGTGTCAAATCTTATTTTCTTCCCTTTCACAGCCCAGTCCTCATCTGTCTTTTCTCCAGCTGATTGTAAACCAGATGATTTCCTGCCAGGACTTTGCAATATCTGCTTCCTGGCTTAGAAGAATTACTGGGGGTGGAGTTTATTTTATAGGAGAAGAGTTTGATAGATGCATGACAATTTGGTACTTGAAATGAAACCTCAAAAAGTCCCAAAAGGAGGAAGACAAGTTGATTAACATGTATTGAGGTCTTTCTGGGTGTTTCACACTTAGCAAGGTATAGAACAGAAATGCTTTTCAGGCTGCTGAGAACCTTGTAGGGATTTTTATGCTTATTTTGCTTATTTTGCCTATTTTGATGTTAATTTCCCCCAAGGAAGTCACTCAGATGGTAAGTGATTAATACTGGGATTTCTACTTTGCCTTTTTCACTCTGTCATATTTTCTATGTCTCATGCATAACTTTGTCTCTCAGAGTGCCTTTCATAGTGACTTACACACACTAAATTTTATTAAAGAAATGTGGGAAGTATATATAAAACATTTACCATCAGCAATTATGGGCAGAGTCAAAACTAAAGCATCCAATACATTTCTGATGGTTGTAATGAGTTTTTGAATACCATCTACAGAGATGTGCTAACTGGATGTATTTTAGATCTGGAAAACCAACATCTGTGTTTGCTTATTTATTTCTACCTTTCTTTTTACAAGTTCGTGCAGTATAACAATAGCATAGCTTATAAACTTTTCCTCATAACTTATGTTGTCCTGGGAAGTAAATATAATACTTTGAACAAATAGAATATTTCATCATGACTAACTTATTTGGGGCAGAGCAAATTTATATGCCAACTGGTTAATGATCATACGCTCACTCCTGTGAGACACAGAAAAATTATCATTGATAAGAGACAGATTCCATTCTTTCTTCCTCTTTTGTCTTTCTTTCTAACATAGATGTTTATCTATAACTTGCATTTATTAGGTATTCATGGCAGGTTTCATGAGACAGAATGAAGAAAGGGAGCAGGAATGTAGTGAAAGTGTACAAGTACTTAAAATTCACCAAAATATGAGAATTAGACTTTAAAAAAAATCCTTTGTGTTAATTTTAGACAATGAGCATGTTAATGACAGATAAACATGTATTTTAAAATTTTGTATATTTTACAATACAATTATATAATATATATTTTAAATTATCCTATTTGTTCAGTGCCCAAAGAGAAATGGAACATAAAAAAAATTATTAGTATTTAGTCACAAAGCAGCAAGTTAATTTAGAGAGGGGTCTATCAAACATGATTCATTAAACAATTCTCCAGGAGAATGTGGAAAATTTTTCTTAGTATTTTGTGAATTATATACTTCTTTTGAAATTTTTTTGGATGCAGTCTTGCAAATACCTTGTTTTAAGTCATTACATGTTCATTATAGTACACTTATCTAGTCAAATTCAATTTTAAAAAGCACTTTTAAAAGCCTGGATAACAATTCTCTGTAGCACTGATTGATATTATATACTAAATTTTTCCCCAGAGGTTTCCTTTCAGTTGACTTATAAACCTCTTAAAGATGTTGATACCCTCAACTTTCCATCTTAAGAAAAAAATGGTAAGGAAAAGAAAAGAAAAATGCTATTGTATAGACAATTACCAAATGCACAAATTTGTACTAAATAGTCAGGATTACAGTTCAGTCTTCATCCCAAAGTCAATAATGACTGTATTTGAAACACTGATCATTTTAATACTGAAAACTAAGCTTTTAAATTCCTGATAGAGAATCTCAAGGTCTTGTCAACTGAGTAAGAAATAGGCTTCATTTGAACTAATGTTTAGTAAATTTTTGCCTGCTAAAATTGGTTACTCTAGCAGCAAATTGCATTACTGGCCCCAAAATGCTATTATACCTCCCTAAAAGTCTCTCTATTTATAAGGGAGCACTTAATGCTTTTACCAACATCAATCGTTAAATAGTAAAAATAGCTACTACAAGGAGTGGACACACTTTCTTTCCTGTGATGAGACATGAGGATAAAGGGAAGAAAAGAGATGTTACAAACATCAGTAAAAATCCAAAAGAGATCTCAAGTTCAAGTGGCCATTGTATCATTGTGCCATTTCTTCCCCATCCAACATTTTTACAAAGACTTCTAAGAAGTGGTTGAATTCTTTTAACTTCGGTACTACTCGGTATCTTGATTGGTCTTTTGTTTTGCTAATGAAGAACTCAAGAGGTAGAGAGTAAAGGTCATAAAACCAGAAGAAATCTCAAACTCCACTAAACTTCTGAGGCAAAATACCTGCCAAAGTAATACAAAGTAATGCTCATTACTTTTGGTTTCCTTACCAAAGGATTTCTTCTGTGAGCGAGTATTGATGATAAATGCTTTGGGTATATCCTGGTTCTAGATATTTAAATAACTAAAACAGGTCATGTAAATTCCAAAAGGAAGTAACTTCCTCAGGTGGAGAATTTGGCCTGCGTACCATTGGTCACTTTGGTGTCTGTATTCAGGAGGCCACAAAGTCCTGGACATACAAACTGCTACAAACACTTAAAACCTGAATGCGTGGAAAATAAACACAGGATAAAAAATAACCTTCAAAGTCATGTGGAAGGGAGCTCTTTACTCACCACTGTGACGTTGAAAGCATACAGGAGATCAAAAGGCAGGGCAGCAATTAAGTCAATGATGAACCAGGTTGTGACATAGTGGATGCAAATTGATCTTGCTTCAAAGATAACTTGGCCAGACTTGCTGACATAGGTTGTTCGGAAATTTAAAATAATATCTGCTTGAGAAAAAAAGATAAGAGAAAAAGAAGGAAGGAACAGAGAGAAGAAGAAGGAAAGACGAGGAAAGAAGGAAGGATGAAAGAAAACAAGCATGCAGCAGGAGGGGGGGGAGGAAAAAATTGTATAAAATTACATAAAATTAGACAAACGATAACCTCTCAATGTATTTCTGACTGATAATATCTGAAATACTCCTCTTGACAAATCCAGTTCAATTCAACAAACAGGTATTGAAGGGTGAAGAAAATAATATTTTCTGAGCGCTGAATACACTCCAGACATCGGACCACATGTACCAAAAGTAACATGAATAAAAATAACAATAACAATAGTCATCATTACTAAATGCTCACTAGTACCAGGCACTGTTCTGAGAACGTAGCAGAGGTTATTTCACTTACTCCTCAGAACATGTTCTTAAGTAGATGATATTATCTCCATGCTAAAGAGGCAAAAACCAAGTCTCAATGAGGAAAAGTAACATATCCGTGATCATAATGTCAATGGTGTCAAAGAGGATTTTACACACAGATAATTTTTAGTCTCTGTTCTTTTTTTAAATACAGGGGCGCCTGGGTGGCTCAGTCGGTTAGGCGGCCGACTTCAGCTCAGGTCCTGATCTTGCGGTCCATGAGTTCTAGCCCCGCATCGGGCTCTGTGCTGACAGCTCAGAGCCTGGAGCCTGCTTCATATTCTGTGTCTCCCTCTCTCTGACCCTCCCCTGTCCAAGCTCTGTCTCTCTCTGTCTCAAAAATAAATAAACGTTAAAAAAAAAATACAATTCTATTTTATTTTGTGAACAAAGTTTAACTAATCTCTCTGTGGACACAGAATTCATCTCTGCCCTAAAGGCACTTATATTAACAAAACACTGGAAGTTACTTTGTTTGGATTTCTAGGTTAAATTTTCTCATTTCATTTTAATGGATGATGTAATCATTTTCAACTTTTCCCTGCATCATTCTTTTATTATATTTTTATTTTATATTCTATTTAATATTTATATTTACTTTAAATTTATATTATATTTTATTATTTATTGAACTTTTTACAATCCATGAGGCCCTCAAGGGCACTGGTCAAATGACAGCCATAGCCACAAGGATCGTCTTAGGCTCACTTCTGCTTCTATGACTAAACACCTCTGTGTTGTATTAGTCTCTGGGTTACATATCATTAAAGCACTGGAAAACATTACCTTTCCCTTCGTTTGTTTTTCAGTTGACTACAGCCAGGCCATTGGGAATTTCAGGATTGCTGCATACATGTAAGGGTGATAATGGTTGAGCATTTTATGGACTAGTGAATCCAATGTAAACATATCTCTCTGTGAAACTTTGTTCTTGGGAGGTGCCATGAGCCACTGACTCAACGATTAAAGGAGGGAATGTGGGAAGTAAATATGCAGGTCAAAGAGAACAGGAATTGGGAGAGTTATGAAGCAAATGTAAAGCTCTGAGCTACATGGTTATTGGGTGAATTGGAATACTCTTTATAGCTAATTTAAACCCTTGAAAATAAGTAGAATAGTGTTATATGATGATAAAAACTCGATATCATGATCATGATGATGACAACGATAAAACATACAATAATGTGCACCTTGTATGTCATTTTTACTTTTCATTTCATGTTCACATTTGTGGTAGGCAGAGTTCAAAGATGACCCTCGCTTTCATATGGTCTTCTCCCCTTAAGTGAGGGTAGAGCCTGTGAGCATTATCAGATATCATGCCATGATGCTGTTGCAGTATATAGCTAAAGGGAGATTAACCTCAGTGGCCTGACCTGATCAGGTAAGCCTTGCACAAGCCAGTTTTCTTCAGCTGGTGGTAAGGGACTGGAAGAAAGCAACCACCACATTGTGGAAGGGCCATGTGGCAGGGAATGGCGGCCAGTCTCCAACTGCTGAGAGTGGCCCCTTGCTGACATCTAGCAACAAATGGGGACTTGTGTCCTATAACCCTAAGGAAGCAAATTCTTCCCACAGCCACATGAGTTTGCAAGAGGACCTACGCTCCAGAAAGAAACACAGTTTAGCTGACATCTTGAGCTCAGTCTTGTGAGGTTGAGCAGAGAATTCAGCTAGGCCAGACCTAGATTTCCCACCCACAGAAACTGAGATAATCAATAGCTGTTGTCTCAAGCTGCCAAGTTGGTAGTAATTTAAAGTGAGGCAATACAAAAACAAATACAACATTTATTCTGCATTAGGTTCTCATCATAGCCTTGCGAGGAGAGATAATATAGGAATTACGACAACAGATTACTACTACATTTTTATAGATACTACCTTAGCATGGACCCAGTACTGTTTGGGGTCCTTTAAAATCATAATCTCATGGAATCCTTACAACAATACTAAGAGGTAGGCCCCTTCAATATCCTTTTTTACAGATGAGGAAACTGAGGCCCAAAGGAACGCAAACAACTTGTCCAGAGTCACATACATGGTGTAACTGAAGCATAGGATTAAACTTCTTTAGCTAGTTAGTGAAAGAACACGACCCCAATCCAAGTCTCCTAATTTCCAATTCAGTGCTTTGGCTTTTGGTCCCTTAACAGAGGCCAGTCACATCTCAGGTCTGGAAGCAAGTTCTAGGTGACTTAAAAAAAAACAATAATTTTTCCAGTCTTTTGTGAATGATCTAACTTTTAAAATGGCACTATTAAAAGTCATATGTTTGTCGAAAAATAAAAATACTGAAAAACTTTTATTGCTAATACTGAGAATATGAAAGTAAGGAGCAGTGGCTAAACCATTCAAAAAGGATGAAAACAATGCCAAGGTGATTTCTATTGCAGAGTAAAAGTGCTACCATGGCAAAGTATCAATGCATCATTGAAGCATGGCCACCAAGAAGGAGCAGGAGCAGGAGCACAGCGGAATACCATCAGGCTCTTAAGGTAGCATGTGAACTTCTCATTCTTTCTCTTAACTTTCTGGGCTCATGTATTTCTTTATTAGCAAATCAATTTAACAGGTCAGGCCACCGGCTGTTGAAATCAAGCAGAGATTTCAACTTGATGGTTTCTTTTCCAAACGTTTTTTTTTTTTTTTTTTTTTTTTTATTTATTTATTTATTTATTTATTTTTGGGACAGAGAGAGACAGAGCATGAGCGGGGGAGGGGCAGAGAGAGAGGGAGA
Source organism: Puma concolor (assembly GCF_028749965.1). Classification (NCBI taxonomy): domain Eukaryota; kingdom Metazoa; phylum Chordata; class Mammalia; order Carnivora; family Felidae; genus Puma; species Puma concolor. The sequence continues at coordinate 22,615,626 of NC_141675.1, forward strand.
CACAGAATCGGAAACAGGCTCCAGGCTCTGAGCCATCAGCCCAGAGCCCGACGCGGGGCTCGAACTCACGGACCGCGAGATCGTGACCTGGCTGAAGTCGGACGCTTAACCGACTGCGCCACCCAGGCGCCCCTCAACTTGATGGTTTCTAAAAGAAAGCGCAGGTTAGGCATTTGGGTTTTCATCTCATGAGTAAGAAACCCAGAGTTGTTTACCAAGCCCTTGAGTGATCTGTGGTTTCCATAACTCAGGCTGAGATAAGTCTGCATGTTCATTGTTAAGACTGGAGGGACAAATTCCTTGCATATTTACCAACTGATCACCAGTTCTACCACAAATTTCACAGAAAACTCACTGCCACCATCCAGGATGCCACCCTCCACATTCCTGGGGCACTCCATGAATGGCTGAATGAATGAAATGATTGGTCTTTGGTTGGTTGACACAGCAGACATTTTTGAAACTGTGTAGTAAATTATGTGTCTGACTTAAAAATAAAAGAGGTGCAGACTTCTGAACAGAAAAGATATTTTTGTGGATGAGTCATTACAGAATATCAGTTTAGCTTTTAAAAAAGCTTTTAAAAAAATAATTTGTTACTCATTTGAGTTAATTGGGTGAAAAGAAGATATGCTAATTTTAGGTTTTAAAAAGAAGTAATTATGAGACTTTTATATTTATTTATTTATTTTTTTCAACGTTTATTTATTTTTGGGACAGAGAGAGACAGAGCATGAACGGGCGAGGGGCAGAGAGAGAGGGAGACACAGAATCGGAAACAGGCTCCAGGCTCTGAGCCATCAGCCCAGAGCCCGACGCGGGGCTCGAACTCACGGACCGCGAGATCGTGACCTGGCTGAAGTCGGACGCTTAACCGACTGCGCCACCCAGGCGCCCCGAGACTTTTATATTTAAATACTAATAATAGTAAAAGAATATAAAAGGGATTTTTTTAGAATCTATTTTTTACAAATCTATTTCTGCCAACGTTTTTTTATTTATTTTTGGGACAGAGAGAGACAGAGCATGAACGGGCGAGGGGCAGAGAGAGAGGGAGACACAGAATCGGAAACAGGCTCCAGGCTCTGAGCCATCAGCCCAGAGCCCGAAGCGGGGCTCGAACTCACGGACTGCGAGATCGTGACCTGGCTGAAGTCGGACGCTCAACCGACTGCGCCACCCAGGCGCCCCTACAAATCTATTTTTGAAATACATGAATTCTTTAGGTTTATTTTCAGAGAGAAAAAAACCTAAATATATATTATATTCTAAGATTTCTAGGACTATGGTCCTATCGTGCAAAGGCTCTAGGTTTATTCAATGATCAGTATTATTTTTGGATAGTTGATTTCTAAGAAACCTACTTTTGTCATATGCATAAAAATAGGCATAATTCTGGTGTATTATAATTTACAAAACATTTCCAGGCATTCATTAGTTCATGTGACAAAACCAACTCTTTCAGGTGTACTATTTTTACCAAAGACTCAGGAGATTTAAGAAACTTATTTAAAGCCATGAAGATAGTAAGCAACAGAAAAACGGGACATCTATTGACAGTTGATTCCATTGTCTTTCCATTATCTTAAAAACTTACCACACTTCCAAATATATTTTGGAGGGAATAACAATAGGTTGGTGCAGGGGAGTGATTTTTTTCTTTTTTCTTTTTTTAAATTTTTAATTTTTTGAGAGAGAAAGACAGAGGACAAGCAGGGGAGGGTCAGAGAGAGAGGGAGACACAGAATCTGAGGCAGGCTCCAGGCTCTAAGCTGTCAGCAAAGAGCCCAATGTGGGGCTTGAACTCATGAATTGTGAGATCATGACCTGAGCTGAAGTCAGATGCTTAACCGACTGAGCCACCCAGGAGCCCCAGAGAAATGCATTTCTGATCAGTGGAAATGCCCTTAGATCAAACTCCATATCAGCACCACCCAGGTAAAAGAATGTTAAATAAGAGTCACAGAATTGAAAATAAGGAAATCAGTTGTCTCTTGATCTGTCTAGGGACAATGGAGAATACTGTTTTCTCTCTACTGATAAGAATATGGTATTGGTGTTCAAGGACCAGGAGAATCCAACGCTCGTAAATATTCCCTTAAATGGAAGGGTAGAGATGGCTAGACCGTACTCTAAGAGTCAGGGAAGCACAGAATGAATTCGATTCTGATGAGGAGGACAAGAGCGCTCCTTCCAGATCTGGTGTCCCTCGGTAGAGAGTCACGGAGGCAAAGTGGAGCTTGGCCAACACTAGCTGCAGCTTGTCTCACTTCCCTTAATGGTTTTGTCTCTTTGGCAATTAAATCAGTGACTCATTCAAATGTTATAGTAAGAATGAGGTCTCCTCCAGACAATCCACAACCTACCTGAAAGACAACAGTAGAGTTTCTATTCTGACACATCTTGAAAACATAAGTGTAATGTGTCTTTGACTTTATGTTGAAAAATACATGAAAGCATACTCAGTAATATCCAATTTTTTACATGTAATTTTCTCATTAATTCCATTTATTATTAATACGTGCAACTGTCTATAAATACACACACACACACACATACACAGTTTGAACCAGGAAAAGTATTCTAAAAACCATAACAAATTAATTCATAATTCACCACCTCAAAACCTTAAAGTCTCATGTGTTTGTGCATGCATAAATAATCCCTTGTAATACATGGTGCCAGTATCAGGTGTAATGAGTAAATAAGCGGGGCGATAGAGAATGATCATACATATTGTATGTGGCTTATAGAATTTCCCAAAAATTGGTCGTAATATACACCACCAAAATGAGGTGAAATATAAATGAATTCTCTGATGATTCAGATGGCACTTAATTCCTTTCAGGATAACCAATTTGCCTTGTTGTATTTCAGTTCTACATAGCATGATTACAATAAAGACAAATAATGGAGAGATGGCTGTGTACATATGCTGTTTTCATACTGTTAAGGCCTCCAAAAATAAGTATTTCATTTAGCTTTTACACTAAAGGGCTATGTATGTGGCTAAAAAGGCAGGAAGGTTGAATCCATTTTTTCCAGATGGATTTCTTCAAGAACCGTGTAATTAGAAAGTAAAAAAAAAGGGAGAGATGAACTTGATATGGCACAAATTAGATTTCTTTTCTTTACTAGTACACATGCCAGATGGGAAATAATTTAGAAATCATATTGGCTTACTTGTTAAAAAGTAAATTAAAACATAATGGTGTGCATACAAGCATAACTACCACATACAAATAATTAATATCTTCATTTAGCCATTTCTTTAAAAATTAATCAATGTAGTACAGCGTGGGTGGAAGGATATTTAACTAAACCAGCTGCCGACTCATATTCTAAAGGAACCCTGTCTTTTTCATTGCTTGTGAGGCACTCTGAACACAGTATGATGTCACAGCAAACTGAGCTAGAAGGTGTGGGAAGATGAACTGAGAGCTAATTAATAAAGAAGTTTGAGGGACTAATAATCATAAGAATGTAATTGATTGTCCATGTTAGCGGAGGAGATTTTCATACCATTCGAGCCTTGCACATTCGTCAGTATTTGTTCCTCTTGCTTACTTTATTTTTTAAAATTTATTTATTTAATTTCAAGTTAGTTAACATACAGTGTGGTATTGGTTTCCAGAGTAGAACCCAGTGATTCATCACTTACATATAATACCCAGTGCTCATCTCAACAAGTGCCGTCCTTAATGCCCATCACCCATTTAGCCCATCCTTCCCACCCACCTTCCTCCAGCAACCCTCAGTTTGTTTACTGCATTTAAGAGTCTCTTATGGTTTGCCTCTCTCTGTTTTTATCTTATTTTTCCTTAATGTTTATAGAAGTGCTATCAACAATAGCCAAATTATAGAAAGAGCCCAAATGTCCATTGACTAATGAATGGATGAAGATGTGGTATATATAAACAATGAAATACTATTCAGCAGTCAAAAAGAATGAAATCTTGCCATCTGCAACAACGTGGATGGAACTAGAGTGTATCATGCTAAGCAAAATAAGTCAGTCAGAGAAAGACAAATATCATGATTTCACTCTTTTGTGGAATAGTCTTGCTTACTTTAAATGAGAGATCTGTGGAAAAGAAAAAGCAGCTGACTCAGCAAGAAGTAATGTTTAAGAGCAGCTGCTTAAAGAAGAAGGCAAGCAGGCACATCAAGGGGTGTTTGATGCTGGTATTAGCTTCTGTTTTGTACCAGTGGCCAGCATTATCATGGTGGGTCCCTATAGTGGTTTTGACCCTCAACATAAACATCACTTGGACCCATAGAGAAGGGAAGGGGCCTAAAAGTCACTTTCCTCTAATAGCTGCCTTTCTCCTTATTACTCCCTTTCCTTGGTTCTAGTTTTGTCCTTAGTAGCAACATAGAATACATTGTTCTCTCCACCCAAAACCCCTTTCTATAAATATTAGACATCAGTCATCAAGTTCTCTCTGTGGCCCAGGCTGAGTATCTCCATTTTGTTAAATGGTCTCTTACTGATCTCAGTCCTGATGCTTTTCTCTAGCTTGGTGATTTTCACAACAAAATCTCATGGAAGACAGGATTTGGGCGTTCACTTTCTCCTTTCCTCCCTTCCTCTTTTCAAGCTGAGCTTTTACTCATTTTTAAGTAATGAGGCACACATGTCCATTTTTATTTTGAAAAGGAATTTCAAGTCCTTAACACAAAAAAGAAAATTAAAGAAATCTATTCAAGTATTTAAATACTGTCCTTTTGGAAGGAAGGTACTGAAAGGGTAGAAGAATATACCAAAATATGCCACTTTGGCATAAGAACGATTTTGAGCTGAAGGCAATTGAGAAGCAAAAGAGAAAAGCTCCCTGCCCTCCCCCCATTTGCCTAAAAGCAGGGCATAAAGGTGTCACTTCTCAAAGGTGTTGCTCCTCTCCTGTCTACCAGGAAGGACAAAAGTTCATCCCCAGATCGTAGCCTGGCTGGTGTGGTGGACAGTGGGAAATACGTTTACTGCCACCAGTGTTTCCAGAATTCTCATTACTCCACTATCTTACCAACCCTTGATGTTATTAGACCTTAAAGTTTTTGCCAATTGCGTGGGAATACAATGCTACAGATAACACATTTAGAATTGGTTCCATTTCTAGTAATGCAGACTTCGTAAGTTGTTGGCAAATCTTTGAAAAAAAACTTACATTACTATTAGTTGAAGTAAACTATTGTCAACTCATATCTCCACTCATTTTTCACACAGACTGCTCCCGAATGACTGCTCCTATTCTTTATTGAGAGGGCTAAGGGTGCCTGGCTGGCTGGGTCAGTTAGGCATCTGACTTCTGCTCAGGTCATGATCCCACAGCTCATGAGTTCGAGCCCCGCAACATCGGGCTCTGTGCTGACAGCTCAGAGCCTGGAGCCTGCTTCAGATTCTGTGTTTCCCTCTCTCTCTGCCCCTCCCCCACTCATTCATGTTCTCCCTCTCTCTCTCTCTCTCTCTCCCCCCTCTCAAAAAATAAACAAACATTAAAAAAAAAGTTCATTTGTAAAAAAGAGAGAGAGCTAAAGTGTGGCTGTCCCTTTTAGCTATGCAACATCCTTAAGCACTATAAAAAATAACCCGATTGATGATCCGTTGTGCTCTGCCCTGTGCTGTGCCCTTGGCATGTAAAGGTGGACAAGAAATGCAAAAGAAGCATGGCTTTGCCTGGGAGCCACAGACTCTCATTTTTACAACTTGTTGTCCTTCATCTTTCAGTACATAAGTAAGCCCCATCTGTGACTATGCTGGCAGGTGCAAAGAGACAGCACGCACTCCCAATACGTGTCTATTAAATCCACCATTTACTGTCTCTAAACTAATGATTTTATTATATTGGCTTTGTCCATTGCTTTCATTTTATTGTATAAAGTTTACCACTTCAAAAGACTTCCACCTCACATGTACAATTGGTATGTGTAAAGCCTACAAATTTTGGCTCCCGATAAATGATTCACTCTGTTTCAGTGCTATGTAACTCTAAATTAGATACTGAACTTTGAACTTACTGGATCATTTTTTAATAAAAATAATTTAATGATTAAAAATAAATTTACTGAAAGACCATGACTCACACATATGTCACTTAATTGTAGAAATCCTTTTGGCATACTTATTCTGTCCTTAGTTATAGTTGCCAGGTGGTAAAATTTCTAAATTTAAAGTACAGTAGAGGGGTGCCTGGGTGGCTCAGTCGGTTAAGCATCTGACTTAGGCTCAGGTCACTATCTCATGGTTTGTGAGTTCAAGCTTGCGTCGGGCTCTGTGCTGAGAGCTCAGAACCTGGAGCCTGCTTCGGATTCTGAGTCTCCCTCTCTCTCTGCCCCTGCCCTGTTCACACTCCGTCTCAGTCTCTCAAAAAGTGAATAAATGTTTAAAAAAATTTTTTTTTAAATAAAGTAAAATAGAAACTAGAAGGATTATCATATCTATAAATACCCAGTTGTGAAATTTTAAGAAACCCTAAACACTCGAGCTTATTAATTTCATATGAAATAAATATTGATTACCTAAGTAATAAAACCTAGAATTGATGAAACTTGAGATAAATACAAAATGTGTTGATATGATTAATGTTTGCCCCAAAGTGAAACCCAGCACATATATACTCATTAGAGAGAAAAATGTTAGATTAAATAAGGGTTTTATAGTTACATATTATTTTACATTTTAATTGGGACTTTCACGATCATTTTTATATTTGAGGAAAATAATATCTTTACTTACTATTTATGGTAGTTTTCACTGCTGTTTAGCAAATATTTCTGGTTCTCTACCTCCTGGTATGATTATCTTTCCCTACCACCTGAAGAGACTGTATGTCTCTGTGATTTGCTTTGGCTGTAATTATAAGCCAAAGTAGCCTGAAACACTTTTGGGCAAAATTTTGAGAGCTAGTGTGTAATTCCTCACATTTTCTTTTCCCTGCTTTGATGATCATGGAAATATGAGGGAAGATAGGATCTCTGCCAGCCTGGGTTTCTGAGCAACCACAGGGGGCAAAGATCACGGCTGACCCACAATGGACACATAGCGTGAGGGAGACATAAACCTTGTGTTATATCCCACTGAGATTTTGAGGTTACTTGTTACCACAGCCCATCCTGATATGTATTCCTAAAGGCTATGGAGCAGAGTGGCTAAGAGTGAGAATCTGGAGTCCCATCTCCTGGGTTGTAACCCACTGAGCAGGTATCAGCTGCATTTAACTTGCCCATGGTTACCCAACTAGAAAGTGGGGGAGTGGGGGTTCATACCCGTCTGTATAAATACCTGTCTCTATTCATACCTGTCAGTCTGTATAAAACCACAAAGCATTTTTTATTATAATTCTTCCCCTTCTTGAAGCCTAAGAACAGAATTCTTATGGTGAGATCTATGAACTACTTCTTGAGCTCTAGGTAATTCTTAGAGTCATAAGGAGATAATATGTAGTATTTTGACTGTAGGTTGCCATTTATAAAATTATTTGGCATATTTAAAAAATGTTTTAATTCGGGAGTTTATTATTTTTGAGAGAGCACAAGTGTGGGGGGTGGGGGCAGAGAGAGGGGGACAGAGGACCCAAAGCAGTCTCTGCACTGACAGGTTGACAGCAGCAAGCCCTATGTGGGGCTCTGACTCACGAAACATGAGATCATGACCTGAGCTAAAGTCGGACGCTCAACCGAATGAGCCACCCAGGTGCCCCCAAAATGCACTGGTCTTAAGTGGACAAGGTAATGAATTTTCGCAAAGTTGACCATCTTGGTCATCACCAATGGATAGAGCTATAACTAGGACCAGAACACCAGAAGCCTCCTTTATGATCTTGTCCAGTGATCAACTCCTGAAAGATCACTGTTGTCCTTATTACCATCGATTAATTTTGCTTAATTAGGAACTTTATATAAATGGATCATACAGTATGTATTCTTGTGTATGGATTCTTTCACTACACATTGCGTATGTGATTTTTATCAACTTGGTATCACATTCACTGTTTTTTATTGCCATATAAAATTATATTTTATTATATACATATATAAATACATATTTCATTGTATGACTATATAGAAATTCATTTCTTAATTTTATCGTTGGTGAAAATCTGGGTTGTTTCCAATTTGGGCTATTACAGTTAATGCTCTTAGAAATACACACACACACGCACACACACACAAACATTATGCCTTTCTTTGTATAGTTATAGGTAGACTTGTTGAGTCTACAAGCAGAATTGCTGGGTCATAAAGTAATTACATAAGTTACTTTAGCAGATGCTGGCAGAGTCTAATAAAGATCGTACTAATTTGCGTTCCTACACACAGTGTATGAAATTTTACGTTGTTCCATATCTTCCTACAATCCTTGGTAATTTGTCTTCTCATTTATTTTAATTTTTTGCACTCATTTTGGTGGTGGTGAAATTATTTTCGTTTTCCCAATGATCCCATGCATGTGCTAACTGCATACTTGGATACCCTCTTTCATGAAGTGTCAGTTCAGGACTTTTGTCTAATGAAATAGTTTCCCTCCTTTTTCTTTTACAGATTTGTAGGAATTGTTAGTATACATTCTGATTATGAGTTGTGTTCTGTTTAAGTAATTGATGCCTATGCCAAGATTACTACGCTATTCTACCATGATGTCTTCTGGGAGTTTTATTTTTTGACTTTTACGTTTTCTCTACAGTCCATATGCTGCAAGTGATTCTGTGTGTCGTGTGACGCAGGAGTCAAGATTTATATTTTCCCAGGTGGGAATCTGATTGATCTAGCACCAGTTTAGAAAACATTACCATTTCCCCCAAAGTATTCTAGTCACTGTTTTGTCATAAATCAGGTGATCATATATGCACAGATCTGTTTCTGGTCCCTACATTTGTTCCAGCGGCCTGTCAGATACCAGCTTTTCCAGCACAGAAGAAATGGATATGCGTAAGCTCTATCAAAGTATTCTCAAATGCATTTAAAATGTGACTAATACGTTTGACGTTTAAAGCACAAGTTGATTAGTCACAAATCTGAAGAATTATATTTAAAAAACTAAAAAAAAAAAACCCTAAATGGAAAAAACATTCAGTATTTGAAATAATGGAGGCACGCTTAAGAGAAAAATAGATTCTCACTTTAGCACATTATGATTTCATAGCTATTTTTATGAGTGCGATCTGTAGAAATTGCTCATATATTTGTGTTATGCCATAATTGCATTTCTACTTGTGGTTTCTATAATTTAGTCTACTTTTAGTCTTGTGAACAGTAAAATCATAAAAAGATCAATAGTGTCAAACCACACTTATCTGATTTCGGCAAGATATGAGTAGGATCAAGCAATAATGACAAAGTTGGGGCACAGAGTGGTTCTTTGCTCTAGTTGTATTATAATCCAGGTCACTGAAATCAAAAGGAAAGTTGGGAAGTAAGATGGTATATGTTTTATTAACTCTCCCTCAGGGTTGTTTGAGTAGAGAAAGTGGCCCAAAGACAAATCAAGTCGGCATCACCAAGCATGGTGGGTTACCAAAACCAAGAAGGAAAATCACAAGGCAAACAGAAATTGCATCCAAAAAATCACATGTGGAACTCAAAAAGAGACCAGAGCTAGAGTGGGCAGGAGGAAGTCTGGAGCCAGTTAATACCCAGGTGCGCTTATCGTCAGAGTGGAACATGCCCTTTAGGAGGTTAAATCTATCCTTTGGAAATGTACAAAATCAAAGGCCACCAATTGGAGCTACAGTCTTAAAAGAAACAAAGTTTCTCATTATTTTTTTGGTTCATATTTCACATTAAAAGTTTTTCATTGTTGTTGTTAGGTTGTTGTTTTTTTTTAATAGTTTTTACAAGTTTATCCTTTAAACTTATTGCAGAGTATTTCTGGAGGGGAGCTAGAAACTGCTCCTGTCTCTGTTTATATAAATAAAATATAGTGTCTAGTGTTTCTGTATCTGTTTATATAAATAAAATTTAGTGTTCTCAGGGATATTCTACAGACAGTAAAACATAACTCTCAAAACTTACCAACTCTGTGTTTTTCTACTTATTACATTTTCTACATATTTTAATTACCTAGTTCTACTTATTTTCTATTTAGAGCGTGGTGGTTTTTGATGTAAAGATGAATAAAATTTTACAAAGACACATCCATTTGTTAAAAATCATCTGCTCATGTATTCAGGAAAGGTCTTGTCCTCAAATTAACCTTTCAGTATTTACTGCTGTTTTTCTAGCAATATGGATCAAAGAACATTGTCTTTGTCAGGGTTAAAGTCAGAAGGTGCTACAAAATTCAGTTTACTCAGGATTGAACATTGCCACAAATTAGAAGTCTAAGGTTTTATTCCAAGAAGTTGTTTTCTAAGGCATCACTCAAACAGCTGAGTACTCCAAATGTGGTTATTCGGCTGTCACTACTGCATTACTTGACTTGGGTTTGGTTTTGATGAGTTCTAGACTCAAGCTAATGTCGCGGGCTTTTTTAGCATTTGAATGTCCATCAGTGCTGATGCTATTCTGAATATGTATTTAAGTGTAAGCAGTAATGTCTCCTTTGCTATTTGAGAGATTCAAACATAACTGTTTCTCAATGTGCTTCAAGATTACTATTGACCATGCATTCTGCATATTTCAGTTGTTATCAGACTACTCATATGTGCGGTCAGTTCAGATTTTCAATCTGCTATGAAAATAAATTTCTTAGTGATAAGGATTCACTTGTATTATCTTAGTAAAGATGCCCAAGATAGAGGCTGATCTGATCAAATATCATCCTCCAATACCTATTCACTATTCTTCCTCTTTTCCTTTAGGTAGTACCTGTAATGAGCATGTAAATTACTTCATTTGCTTATCTATAAGCCTCACCGCTTGTGAAGAACTGTTTTGGTGTCTTGAAATACATTCAAGACTTGAAATACATTCAAGACTTGAAATACATTCAAACCATGTAACGGCACAGCTCTTAATAAATGACTGTGGAGAAAGAGCATATTTATTTATTTTGCAGGTAGAAGATTTGCATATTATGTTGATATTAGGTTGTGAAGTCAGTGAGTAAAGAGTAATTCATATGTAATCAAACTATACCCAAAAGAACTTTAGTCACTCATAAAGTTATCATCTCTAGTTAAGTCCATTCTGTCACCTTTTTCTTTGACATTAAAAGAGATTGTGGCATCTTTTTTTTTTTTTTTCTAATTTTTTTTTTCAACGTTTATTTATTTTTGGGACAGAGAGAGAGACAGAGCATGAACGGGGGAGGGGCAGAGAGAGAGGGAGACACAGAATCGGAAACAGGCTCCAGGCTCTGAGCCATCAGCCCAGAGCCTGACACGGGGCTCGAACTCACGGACTGCGAGATCGTGACCTGGCTGAAGTCGGACGCCCAACCGACTGCGCCACCCAGGCGCCCCTAGAGATTGTGGCATCTTAAGTTAAGTAGCAGGTGAAACAGCTGACCTGCATCCAGTGGTCATGTTGTAACTTCTTCAAAATACTAAAATCACATTCAAATCAATAAAACCCCCACTGTACGGGAGAAACAAAGGAAATAAGACCTATCTCACATCTTATCTTCTCCTAAACTGAATGATGGTGGTAGAGGGAGGGCACTTGGGTAGCTCAGTCGGTTAAGCATCTGAACTCTTGATTTCAGCTCAGGTCATGATCTCACAGTCTGTGAGATGGAGCCCTGAGTTGGGGGACTGCTTAGGATTCTCTCTCTCCCTCTCTTTCTGCCCCTCCCCTACTGTCTCAAAATCAATAAGTGAACATTAAAAAAAAATAAACTGAATGATGAGGAAAACTACCTTTGCTATTTAAAACAGTACCTTGTTTTCCTTCTCTTTCTCTCAATCTAACAGCCATGTAGTGCAACTCTAGTATATCATGCAAAATACAACAAGAAAAGATGGCTGTTCACCAAAATTCATACTCCTTTTAATCCAGGGTAACAACTGCAGCTGGGTAATAACACCCACCCGCTTTGCCACTAGTGTGGTTGCAAGTGAGGCTCTTACAAGTGGAAACACTGTATGCAAATTTTATGCTTTGCACATAAAATTATGCATATCTGCTTTCTATGCTCTTTGTTTTTCTGTTCCTGCTGGTTGGAATGAAGAACAGAATGACCTTAGAAGCCACCCACTAAAGATCGTAGAGCCATTGTCAGTCTCAGTCCTTAAAAGACTGCATAAGACAAGCACTTGCCCCTCTTCTCTCTACCAGCCTTCAGGACACTCACCAGAACGTTAGGTGAGACAGAAATAACTCTCTACATCTCAGAAGCCACTGAATTTTTGTTGCAGCTCTTGTTATAAGAGCTTATTAAATCTAATACACAAAGCAAAGCCCACTGTTCTGATTCCTCCATCAACTTAGTAATTTAACATTTCCCATGAAATAGTGCTTTAGTAGCTGGTCTTGACAGGGCAATCAAAATGTGACTTTTTATCATTATGGCAAGGAACTCACCCAGTGCTCCAGCCTCTACTAAGGATGGCAGCACCCCTAAGTCCCTAAGTGGTTTTTCTTTTGCCCTCTTTAGCCAAAAATTGGTCAGCCTCATTTCAGCATAAACCCTTCTTGCAACAGCTCTTGGGCATTCAACCTCCTGGTGTTGCTTGCTAAAGCCAAGGCATTAGTATGATCCATTGAGTTCATCCCAGCGGCCAGATGTAGCACAGGACAACTTTAATTTCAGATAAAGAATGAATTTTTTTTTAGTATAAATATGTCCCAAAGAAAGAAAAAGTCCTTTTATTGCTACAACCATCCTTGGGCTAGTAAGCCTTTCAAGGGACATCCAGATGATCTGAAATTGACCACTCTTCCCCATGTCCCTGACATATGTGCACAAATCACAGGAACCTTAAAAACGCGTGTGTGTGCACGCACGCACACTCACCACCAGATGGATCTGGATGTGTAATTGCAGTATGCTGAAGTAACGTATTTCAGTACCACAAAACATGACATATCACCTCCTCATGTGCCTCTCTGCCACGAACATCTGTTGTTCCCATTCCTTGAGAAATTATATCTTTGTTGGCTGCTACAGCTATTAACTTTCCTGCAGTTTCTTCCTGTTTCATCAAATTTATACAGCTTACATTCTATTTTTTTTTTTTTAATTTTTTTTTTCAACGTTTATTTATTTTTGGGACAGAGAGAGACAGAGCATGAACGGGCGAGAGGCAGAGAGAGAGGGAGACACAGAATCGGAAACAGGCTCCAGGCTCTGAGCCATCAGCCCAGAGCCCGACGCGGGGCTCGAACTCACGGACCGCAAGATCGTGACCTGGCTGAAGTCGGACGCTTAACCGACTGCGCCACCCAGGCGCCCCATATACAGCTTACATTCTAGATCCTCACTTCTCTCATCAATGCGTGCATAGCAAGGAACATTCCATCTATATTTTCCCATCAACTTTTATGGTTTTACATTCTCACACCCTGTCTCGTACACTCATGGAATGACCTCATTAGGTTTTCACACTTTTTTTAAGAGTTGCAAATATTAGACATCACCCCTTGGTTCACTATTGGTCTCCCCAAAAGATGAGTGAGAAGAATTGCTTCTTGTTCGGTATTCCAGGCTTTTGTTCCACTCCAGATTATTTTGAGTTTTTCTACACTTTCTATAATACCTTTTGGATGATCCAGTGTAAATAAAATTGTTTTGAAGGTTCCAAAGGAATACCACCAAAATTACTGGTTTCCATGGAAACTGCAACAATAATCCTGCTATGGGCACAACATTAGCAAGTTTAAAAAATGTGTACTTTTTGGGGCGCCTGGGTGGCTCAGTAGGTTAAGGGTCTGACTTTGGCTCAGGTCATGATCTTGCAGTCCATCAGTTCGAGTCCCACATTGGGCTCTGTGCTGACAGCTCAAGCCTGGAGGCTGCTTCGGATTCTGTGTCTCTCTCTCTCTCTGCTCCTCCCCTACTGGTGCTCTGTCTCTCTCTCTCAAAAATAAATAAACATTAAAAAATTTCTAAAAAAATGTGTACTTTTTTGATATTGTTTAAAATTATAATCGTAGTTTGGTTAAATGTGGTGATATGATAATCTATCATGACTCTTCGGGATGAACACTGGCTTTTAAAAAATATAATCAATCGGGTTCTAATATCAGCTCTCCCCCTTACTAGCAGCATCTCCTTTGAAAAGTTTTGTTTTTACCATTTCTAAGTTCTAATTTCTATTTTTTTTTTTTAAATTTTTTTTCCAACGTTTTTATTTATTTTTGGGACAGAGAGAGACAGAGCATGAACGGGGGAGGGGCAGAGAGAGAGGGAGACACAGAATCGGAAACAGGCTCCAGGCTCCGAGCCATCAGCCCAGAGCCTGACGCGGGGCTTGAACTCACGGACCGCGAGATCGTGACCTGGCTGAAGTCGGACGCTCAACCGACTGCGCCACCCAGGCGCCCCTCTAATTTCTATTTAAGTAAAACAGAAATAATCATGATTGCCCCTCATTTATTTATTCAACCAATATTTATGGACCGCCTAATATGTACATGTGTTGGCTGGATACTGGGAGTACGAATATGACTAGTGCTCTGTTCATGCACTCAAAGAAACTGTAATTTAGGAGGGAATATAGGTGAGTTCACAGGAAATTATAAAGCTACATGATGAACGCTCTGGGGGAATAGCTATACTCAAAGAATAGCTGACTTGGAAGATGAAGACTTGGAAGGTGAAGTTTGCTACAGACAGGTGGGAGATCACATAAGGTGTGTCCTGAAGGGTGAATACGAGTTAACAACACAAAGGAGAAAGAGGATGGAGGCTGCCCGGTATGCATTGATTTAAAGTTCAAGAAGAGAAAGTATTTGAAGGGTTTTAAGCAGGGAGATGACATGATCAGATATACATTATATTACAACAACAACAACAGGAAAGCCTGGGTGGTTCAGTTAGTTAAGCGTCAGACTCTTGATTTTGTCTCAGGTCAAGATCTCACGGTTCCTGAAATCGAGCCCTGTGTTGGGCTCTGCACTGACAGTGTGGAGCCTGCTTGGGATTCTCTCTCTCTCTCTCTCTCTCTCTGCCCCTCTCCTGCTTGAGCATGCTCTCTCTCTCAAAATAAATAAATAAACATTAAAACAACAACAACAAAAACCTGACTCTAGAGTAGTGAATAGATTCCCAAGAGTGTAGGCAAGGAAAGTTAGTGGGGCTGTAGTAATCCAATCAGAACTGATGGTAACTGGAACTAACGTAAGGGCAGTGAAGAGTAAGAAGAGACAGTGTATCAGCAGATGGTGAGGAGGTGGGCCACACAGGATTCTGAGTTTGATTTTATTGGGGGACTAAGGGAGAGGGAGGAATCTGTGAAAAGCCCTATGTTAATGGCTCATGGGGTCATATTCACAGACACGGTAAAATCCAGGAAGGAAAGAGGTGAGTACTGTAAGAAAAGAAGACAATTCAATTTCCAATCTGTGGTACTCGAAGAAGTCATGCTTCATTGGAGAGATAGTCTGTAGACAGTTGAATACACATGCATGAGGTTTTAGAAGCAAAACCTCAGGTTCAAAAGATTGATTTGGAAACCACCGACACTGAACTAATAGGAGATGATGCAAACACCCCATGGTGAGAGAGTGACATAGACGAGACGGAACAGAGAGCCAAGGGCAAATCCAGGGAAACAATGCCACTTAAAAATACAGGCAAAGCGAGAAGAGCTCATGAAGGAGATTGAGTAGAAATCTGGAGGAAGGAGAAGGAAAACTAGATCACAGTATGCCATGGAACCCGAAGCAAGAGAAGAAGCGATCACTAGCATCAGATAGGAAAGAGTCAGAAAAAAAGACTATCAAGCTCCATTTGACAAAAAGGCAACAGGCAACTGGAGAACTCTTCTCTGGCTTTGTTAAAATCATTGAATGAAATAATAAATTGAAAAATATTTTATCTTGAGTCTACTCTGCAAATATAAGTTTGGTCTTAAACCAAAAAGATGGAGGACTGCCTTTGGAAAAGAAGGCTATTGTTCCAACTCAATGAGCTACATTTCGTATTTTGTTTATCTGCACTATGGTAGTAGGTAAACGTTACTCTGTTAACTATGGGTCAGACACGTATTACCTGGAGGAACTAGAGAACTAAACATCCAGTCCGTGTCCTCTGGGCACTCCTAGTTTATTTATGGTATGTGCGTGGAGTGGGGGAGAAATAGACCATTATGATATAGGGCTGAAGAGTGGGGAAGGGAAAGCATGTAAAGAATGCATGAGGGAAACCTACCCCAGACCATGGTGATAGGGTTAGAAGAGTTAAAAAGAAGATTTTGTAGAAGACATCAAAGATGATACCTCAAGGAGGCAGATTTTATTGGATAAAGAAGAGCTAAGAAGATGTCTAGCCATTTTTTATTTTCTGAGAGTAGCAACTACAAAAGATAGGAAAATACAAAGAATGTAAGGAACGGCACAGTTGAAGAGCTACTGGTGGTCTCAAAAGGCTGCAGCACAGGAGAAAGGATAAAGTGATGATACAAAAAGGGTAAGAGGCCAGAGGCTCCTGGGTGGCTCAGTCGGTTAAGCGTCCGACTTCGGCTCAGGTCATGATCTCGAGTTCCTGAGTTTGAGCCCCGCATTGGGTTCTGTGCTGACAGGTCAGAGCCTGGAGCCTGCTTTGGATTCTGTGTCTCCTTCTCTCTCTCTGCCACTCTCTTGATCATGCTCTCTCTCTCTCTCAAAAATAAACTAAAAAGAAAAAAGGATAAGAATTCAGAATCTAGAGGGTCTTCTATACTATGCTGAGGAAATGCCATATGCAATCACTTCAGTGACATCATGATTGGTCCTCAACAAATATGTAATGAATTGAAGAATACATAGTGAATTACATCTGGGCCCAGGTGACCATAATTTTTTCTGTTATCGAAAATATTCAAATAATTTCTCAGTATATTTGGTTTTAAAAAATTATTTATGTATTTATCTTAAACCTAATGGGGTAATTGGAGAGATTATACAAACAGCAATGTTAAATGCATGGGTTGACATGGGAAATAAAAACCACATAAATAATGCCACTTTTACTTAGAGAATATGATTTTTTTCATATTGCAAGAAAGCATACTTGAAAAAGTGGGAAAAGGAGAGAATGACATAGCAGAGTTCATGTTTGATAAGTGGCAAATGGAAAGAAAAAAATCCCTCATTACTTTGCAATAGGTTTCTAAATCAAGAACTCACAATTTTCTTCTGGGTTTCTAAATTTAGTAATATTCCATTTTTAATATCCTTGCCTTGTTCAAAACAAGCACTATTGTTTCATATTTTATGAGCACGTGCTCCTCATAAGTCTATTTACGGTAATAGGTAAGTCACAGGGCAGCATCATTCTCAGAGTGTGCTAAGACAATTTTCCTCCAAATCTACCATCTCACAAATATTTCAGATATAAACACAATGGATTCAGGTACATCATGTAATATATATCTACTTTCCATATATATCTTATCTCCTAAGGAAAACCAAAGCAAAAATAAGCAACAATGATGCAATATTAATAACACTATTTTATCTGAATTACTCCATTAAATGAAATGACTGTTTAGGAGTAAAACAAATTCAGAAAGTGACATGCATCTATAACTTTCTACAACAGCTATTACTATAAAAAAATATTAGCATGAACAAATTGCATTTCAACTTGAGCTTTACTGCCCAATAACTGCTCTAAGGGTAATGTGATTTTAAAAAATGAAACGTTGAAAATATGTTATAAGCTGTATATATTAATATTTTTTGGCCCAGTAATTCCACTCCTTAAAATAATTCTAAATGTATGAGTGGAGTCTTTTGCATTTGATGTTCTCTTTGCTTGTAATGTGCTTCCTCGAGGCATACAGTTGACTATTTCCTTGCTTCCCCTCTATCTTTATTTAAATGCCATGTTCTTAATTCACATCCCTGACCACTTCATTTAGGATTGCAGCCCATTTCTTCCCCCTTCTCACCTTTTCTACTCTTTATGTAACGCACCACTATCTGACATGTTATATATTTTACTTATTTGTTTTGTTTCCTGTTTATCTCTATTGGAATATACATCCTATGAAGGCAAAGATCTTTATTTGTTTTGCTGTTCTATCTCTACCAACTAAAACACTGCATGGCAAACAAGCATTCAATATAAATGTGTTCAATTAATGAATAAATACATTTTTCACAGAGATGTTCATTATAATTTGTTAAGTAGCAAAAAAAATAATCACCTCAAATGTGTAACAACTAAGACATGGTTATTAAGTAAACAAACTAGTTCATTTACATGATGGAATATTATGCACCTATTAAATGTTTGTAAATATTTATGAAACACAGATAAATCCTTACACTAAAATCTTAGGTGGAAAAAAAAGTCACCAAAATTTGTGTAGACTGTGATCACAACCACTTGAAAATAAAAGAGAGAAAACAACAACCAGAAAGATTGAATGCAGAAGCAGTGGTCTTGCTGGGATGGGTGTGACTGAGGACCATTTCTTTTCTCTACGGTTTCTATTTTGAAGCTTATGTAATTAGCATGGTCTATCCACAGAGGAGAAATGAAACTAATCAAAGAAAATGCTTGAAAATGTAATCTGTTGGTTTGTCAGAACATTGTCATTGAGTATTTCAATGATTTCAGTCACAGTGAAGAATGGTGGGAATATTCCCAAAAATCTATGTGTCTAACAGGAAAAGATAGTGAATAAAGTGCTTTTTAAAATCAAACATAAACCTATTATTCTAGCCTAAGGAAAACATTAATTGCTATTTTTGGCCCAATCCAATGAAGAAGCACTGTTTCCTAGTTTCACATAGTTCAGGAAAATACAGTGGCCACATATCCTGGGTATCTGCTCAATATTTGATTTATCATAGTACTTCATCTTCCCATGGGGAATTTTGAAAAGCCTACAGAAGCAACAGCGAAACTGACAGTTTATTTGCAAAAATAAATGCAATTTTAGTCTTTGCTTTAGTCTAGTTCCCGAGTAGGTACTTTTAAGTCAACGAATTTGGGAGCCCTTAATAACAATAAGGAAAAAAAAGTACCTAACTTTTTCAGTGCACTCTCTTTTTTTCCAAAGGCATTCTGACAAATAAAATCTCTTCACTTTTGAGATAAGATACTGAGTATGTTACACTTCTGTGGCAATCTGAAGTGGCACACTCGTTTTCTGTTTTTTTGTTTTTTGTTTTTTGCTGTTGTTGTTTCATTATTGCTGTATCCTCAGGCTTAAATTTATTCATCAGAAATTAGCTGGTCTGCAGCCAAGTGAGTCCTGATTCATTTCTAGTCAATGGTTAAACACATTCCATTTATTTACTACCCCAAACGTATTATCTGGGAATGGAGAGCCTGGGATACTCTTACAGTTGGGTTAAAAATGCCCACATGAGACAAAGGTCAACTGTGAGCCATGGCTATGAATACCGTCTTGAGTTCCTCTTAATAAGAGATGCTATTACTTACGGTGCCTGGGTGGCTCAGTTGGCTTTGGCTCAGGTCATGTTCTCACAGCTCATGGGTTTGAGCCCCATGTCCAGCTCTGTGCTGACAGCTGAGAGCCTGGAGTCTGCTTCAGATTCTCTGTCACCTTGTCTCTCTACCCCTCCTTTGCTTGCACTCTCTCTTTCTCTCTCATAAATAAGGAAACATTAAAAAAAATCTTTTCTAAAAGAGACGCTATTACTCAATCCAAGATAAGTGTGAAGGGTGAGGATGTGGGGGTGTAGGCTTCCATTGCTACCCTATGTTTGAAAGGAAGAAGGAGAACAGGAGAAAGAAAGTACGTAAGTGGCAGGAGAGGAAGAAGGGAGCAGATGGAGGGAGAGAGGAAAGGAGGGAGGGACTTAAATGCTAAGAGATAAATGAATGCTAACTCAAGCCTTCTAAATATGTAGTCTAGGAATACCAGAATGCCCAAACCATTCAGTGGTAAAATTTGAGTTCCCTCATCACCATGAAACTTCAACTTTATTCACTGAGAGAAATCTTTCCCTTCAGGGGCCTCCTGGCTGGTTTAGTTGGTTGAGCCATCGGTCTGTTGACTTTCGGCTCGGGTCATGATCACGCAATTATGGGATCGAGCCCTGCATTGGCTTCTGTGCAGACAGCACAGAGCCTGCTTGGGATTCTCTCTCTGCCCCCTCTCTGCCCCTCTCCTGTACGTGCATGTGCTCTATCTATCTATCTAACTCTCTCAAAATAAATAAGCAGACATTAAAGAAATCTTTCCCTTCAGTATCCAAGTCTGTATCTTTAATATCAGTGACCTCACTAAATGGGAAAATGACATACCTTTGTTTGCAATTTTCAGGAAGATAACTCTAAGTTGGGGTTTGCTTGTACAATGAAATAACAATCAAATGTTTATGGTTTTCCAGGTTCCACTGAGATTTAAATATTTTACTCTAACAGAAAAAGATACCCAAGAATACTGAAACAATTAAAGTATTTCTTGTGAGTCTTGAGTTTCTGTCGGAGAGTAACAAACTGCAGTCAAATGGTATAAGAACATTACTCTTCAGTTCCATGTTAAATGGGAAAGGCATAGCAATAAAGATTATACACAACAAAGAGAGGCTTTGGGAAGAAGTCTGATAAAACAAACGGGTATCTAGAGGTGCTTGGGTGGCTCAGTCAGTTAAGCACCCAACTCGTGATTTCGGCTCAGGTCATCATCTCGTGGTGGTGAGATTGAGCCCCATGTCGAGCCCTGGGTCAGGCTCCTAGGCGTGGAGTCTGCTTAAGATTCTCTCTCTCCCTTTCTCTCTGTCCCTCCCCTGCTTTTTCTTTTTGTCTCTCAAAAAAGTACCCATAATTATCATTAGAAATTAAACACAGATCCAGTAAAATTATGAATCTGTTGAATAGAGAGAAGTCTTAGTCACTTTAAAGCTAGTGATTAAGCCTTCAGCTAATGACTTCCTTCTAGACTGTTACTGGAAGCATAGCTAGAGCCTTTCAGGCCTCATCAGAGCAGGGCAGGAAAAGGGAGGAGGAGCTGAAATGCAGATCAGCTTATTTCCTTGTTCGGACAAGTGCTGATGGAAGATTGGATGGAACACGCACCTGGAATGATGGCCTCTAATATTATTAGTGGTCATTTCAGTGCATGCCAGACAAGGGATGCTTGACTTAGGAAGACGTAAGAGACCTTCTCTAGGCTTTTCTAAAAGGATGCTAAGGCAAGTCTGTAGAAATCACTATAAAAGCCTTAGATCTCTTAAGCAGTAAATGACTCCCCAGACACTCGTGTTCTCGAAAGCTAAGGAATGTGGAATGTTCTGGTCTACCTTATTCCCATGATTAGCTGAATTTTCAGTTTGTATTAAATAAAGAATGCTTGTTTTCCAAAAAAAAAAAAAAAAATAGTGGATATTAAAACAAACTGAAGAGATAGGGGCTTGGTGACATTATTGAACAATACTTATCAGTAATGATTAAACAGCAAGTAAACCTCACTAAATAACCTCACTAAATCCTCATAAGAATGCTAATACCCATTTTACAAGTGGGTTTAGAGTTTTAGTCCTAGCTTGGTCAGTAATCAGCTAGATCTTGGATAAACTGCTTACTGTTTTCGCTCTTTTCCCTCCTATGTGTAAACAGATATACCTGATTTAATTATGTCACAGGGTTATAATAAAAATTTAGTGTTAGGAAGAAATAAAGATTCTGCGATAGCAAAATTTGGTGACATGTAAGTGAGTAGAAGCATTAGTTAATAAAGCATTACAAAAGAGAAAGAGAGGGGCGCCTGGGTGGCGCAGTCGGTTAAGCGGCCGACTTCAGCCAGGTCACGATCTCGCGGTCTGTGAGTTTGAGCCCCGCGTCAGTCTCTGGGCTGATGGCTCAGAGCCTGGAGCCTGTTTCCGATTCTGTGTCTCCCTCTCTCTCTGCCCCTCCCCCGTTCATGCTCTGTCTCTCTCTGTCCCAAAAATAAATAAATGTTGAAAAAAAAATTTAAAAAAAAAAAAAAAAAAAAAAAAAAAGAGAAAGAGAAAAATAAAATAATCAGAAATGTTGAAAATATAAATATATGATCATAAGACATATTACATATAGAGCAAATCTGTTCGTTAGTTGGAGTAAAATTATTTGTAGATAAGTTAATTGTGATCTAACAGCATTAAAACCAAATGATGGTAGTGCTGATTAAAGTCTAACCTACATATTTCTTTTTTAAAATTAAAAAGTTTTTAAAGTTCATTATTTATTTTTGAAAGAGGGACAAACAAAGCATGGGGGGGGCAGAGAGAGAGGGAGACACAGAATCTGAAGCAGGAACCAGGCTCTGAGCTGTCAGCACAGAGCCCGACAGGGGTCTCAAACCCACAAACTGTGAGAGCATGCCCTAAGTGGAAGTCCGACACTTAACCGACTGAGCCACCCAGGCGCCCCTAATCTACATATTTCTAAAATGGTTCCTATGTGTGATTCTGTGCCTGTTGAGAGCCAGTGAAATAGAACTACCTAAATCAACACAGAATATAACTTTAAAAATAGAACACTGAGTGGGGCGCCTGGGTGGCTCAGTCAGTTGAGCGGCCGACTTCGGCTCAGGTCACGATCTCGCACTCTGCGAGTTCGAGGCCCATGTGGGGCTCTGTGCTGACCGCTCAGAGCCTGGAGCTTGCTTCGGATTCTGTGTCTCCCTCTCTCTCTGCCCCTCCCCTGTTCATGCTCTGTCTCTCTCTGTCTCAAAAATAAATAAACGTTAAAAAAAAAAAAATAGAACACTGAGTAAAAACTTTTGAATATGTATGGAGTATTTGGGTGTCATAATAACTGACGGCATTGGTGGTGAGCAGTGGTAAGGATGCTAGACGTTCAGGCCTGGCCAGTATGGTCTGCACACTGCATGATTGCCCTTTATCCCACATGACTCTCAACCATCCTTTTATGACTAAGGTGAATGTAGAGTAAACAGAAAGTACAATTGTATCCCATGTTTCCTCTGACCTTGAGCTTTCTGAGGATTCTTAGAGAAACCAAGCCAATCAGAGTTACAGCTTTATGGCATAGCCTACGATGCTCAGTCTTTGTGATTATGACAGCAGATATGTGTGGTATATGCAAACCACTTCCTAGATAGGCTCACAGTGGAATGACAGGATAGAAGAAAGAGGATTCTGTTCCCCTGGAAAGGAGTTATCACTGAACCTCTGAAATGGCCCAATTTTTCAAAAATTTTATACCAATATAACTATCAATAACAAAATATCCAAGTAACAGTGGCCCCAGTAATAGGAACGTTATTATATCACTCAACAAGGAGTCCACATCTTCTTCCCTATGCACCTCCTCGTGATTATAGATGGCTACACAATTACAGTACATCATACCCTTCCATCTACACATCCTGGGGGAAGGAAAGGAATAGTGACACAAATATGTCCCCTCACATGTCTCTCTTCTTTTTTCAGGGGGAAAATAATACCCAAAAGGCCCCACAGAAATAATCTCTTTATATTCTATTGGCTAGAACTGGTCACATATTTACCCCTGTCTGGAACTGGGTAAGGGGACAGGAACTACCACTGGCTCGGAATACTCTGGAACTGGGTAAGGGGACAGGAACTACCATGTCTGGAACTGGGTAAGGGGACAGGACTACTACTGGCTTGGAATACTCACAACTCATCCCCTGGGTTTGGGATACTGCTGCCTGCACAAAACTGGGTTCTTTAGGTTTTTGATAAGGAAAAGGGTTACGTGATTATCAGACCTAATGGCATATCACAATTTTTGCCACCAAGATTTCAGAGATTAAAACTATTAATTTCTGCATTCATGAAAGAAAGAGAAGGAAGTTGGCACTTCTTTCTCTCATCTTCTGCCTCATTGCTATAAATAAAGGAAAACAAGTTGAGTAGAATTTTTCAGAAAATGGAACCATATTGGTTACAAACTCTTAAGAAACCTGATCCAACGACAAGGAAACCTGAGTGTGCTACCAGGATTTGGGCATATCACTAGGGCTCAGTAGGCACCCCCCCCCCCCATAAATTAAGAAAGATTGGATTAGATGAATTACTAGTAGGTCACTTCTCGTTGCAAGTTTCCATGAGGCTTTGAATCATCAGCTAAATTATACATGATGGTTTTAAAACTAAAACTAATTTTATAACCACTTTGTAACTTATAGCCAAACCTTGTGCCCTACTGATCCTGAAGAATTAATGTGGTTTACAAAGCAATTTACTTTAAGGTAAAGAGAGTAGTTAGGAGAGATTCAAGCTCATCATTCATATTTGTAGTTTGACTAGCATAATCACACTCAGATACTTATAGTGAATTTATCAGGGTAGAATGTTTTCAAGTCAGTCTTCCCAAAAGAGTGTTACCAAGTGGTCTGGGAAGGAATGGGTTCTGAGGTAAAAATAACTTTAGGAGGTGCTGGGTTAATCATGATTAAACAGATTTCTTTATCACTGAATTTCTCAGAAATGTATAAAGTTAATGTGCATGATGAGTCACCAAAAGAGATATATTATCTTTCAAGTTCCATTTTGACGATATATTCTTCTTTCATGAACACTTAATTTTCCCCATGTAGAAAATAATCACATCACCTTACTTGTATAGAAGGGTTCAAATAACAAAATATTTTGAAAGCATCATGTTTTGCAATATGAAAGGCTTTCCTCCCCAAAATTCTTTTTAAACTACTTTTTAACAGTTCTGACCAGGGTGATTATAAGATACCAATTTAATAGCACTTACCTACAAACAAAAAATAAACATGTTTAAAAATACATATAGAATTGTCACACATACCAATTTAATAACTATTAAATGATACAAACACTGCCTTATTAGTACTGTGAAAGTACAGTATTATAGGCAATGCACGCTTTTATTCCTACTGTTTTGATTTATTTCTTGGTGATCATTTTCACATCACCTTTGTAAAATATTTCATACAATAAAGGCTCGGGGAAGCATACTTGGAGAAATTTTCAACTACTTTTCCAAATCTGTTATAATACATTATAGACACATTTAAACTCATTTAAAAGAAGAAAAAGCAGGAAGACGGCAACAGTAAAGCGCAGTAAAGTTTTTACTGCTTATAAAAATAAGTCAGTCAAGAAGGGATTCCAGGCTGGCAACATTCTAAAACTGTTAGCAGGCCAAAATCTCAAATTGTAATCTTTGTAGAAGGTGAACTGCATAGAGTGAATTTTTATTTCTTTATCATGCTGCTGGTAAGAGAGGGGTATTGCCTACCCAGAGGAACATCTTACTGCCTGGAGCACAGCAGAAATATGAGTCACAAAAAACACAGCAGACTTAGGGGCAACGGTCAGAGGGCAAGCCAGACTCCATTGGTTTAGTAGAAGAAAGAAGCCTTTAAAAAAAAACAACCAACCAATTCAACCCCCCAAAATTGTACAAAATATCTTTCTTACAGGTGTCAGTTTTGAGTATAAACACATCACCATCTGCCAGTGAGCATATAGTACCAGAAGTGGCTTCGAAGCCCTTCGAATTTCAAATATCCTAGAACAAGGAATAGTGGAACGTTCAAGATATAACCGTGTCCCTATGACAGAGTTGTAAATAATAATAACATTATTAATAATAATGATATGAAATGTTTGTTACGTAGATACTCAGATGTAATAGACATTTGAGTACTCAAGTTCTTGAGAACTTTGAATGCGGTCATAGGGAGTTTTTTTAGAGCGATAATTTACACATGTGTTATGGGCAGGTAGGAGAAGACAGGGAAGTTTGGGAAAGCAAAAGGATATAAAACCACAGTGGACTGGCAACTGGACACACCCAATTTGTTTGCAAGCTGGAATGTTGTTATTTTCCATTTAACAGTGAGTTTTACATCCCTTTAGGTTATACCTTTCTAATGAGGAATGGTTTAAGTTAAAAAAAAAAAAAATTAAAGGTATGTTTTCTTGACTTTGTAGTCTTGCCAAACTACCTACGTAGACAACATTGCCATCTAGTGGCCTAAACATACCACAGCCACCACTTTTAGGTTGGGAGCAGGGGTCCTGACATAGGTTTGAGGGGGTGCTCAACAGATGCAATGTTAATAGTGGTACCCAAGCCACACCAAGAGCATATAAACTCATCCAGAGAAAACATACTAACAGTTAGAGAACCCACTCTGGCCCCAAAACTTTACCAGCTAGCTCCACAGAGAAAAGGACCACCACCATTGAAATAAGTGTATGATCTGCCTCATTTATTTTCTTCCTTTGAACTTTTAAGATCCATTTCTCATTCCTTTGTTCACCTACCTGCTTGAAAATATTTTCCAAACATTCTTTCATCTTTATAAAAAGGATATTGCCCTATATCACCACGACCACGTAAAGAATCAAGTATCAGGTTGCCAATGATGGTCAAGAACTCTAGAGGGATGAATGAAAGGGACAAGGGACATTTCTGTACTATCTTTGCAATTTCCTGTGAATCTAAAAAAAGGAAAAAAACACAACAAAACACCTCTGCAGGGGGTCAGTCTAAGCCTTTAATGAAAATATAGAATTTGTCTTAGAAAGTACAAGAAAGAGCTAGGCTTAGGTCTAAACTGATTAAGATTTAAGGGACAGGGAAACAGGAAGAGGCTTACAAGAGTGGGGTAGAGACAGCTTCAACTGAGGTTGCCAATATTCTGGAGATAAATATTCTTAGCAAGCTCCCTTGGGGACTTTTTTTAAGTTAAAATCAGATACTCCCTGCTTCTCCCAATTGACTGGAAGGCTTATATAATCCTTTGCTTCCACAACCAGGCCACCTATGGCAACAACCACCAACATGCCAAAAAGGCATGAAAAGGTATGGAGAACCATGCCCAGGACTAGACCATTATCAGATCACCATTGATGGGTTCTTGCCAAGCCCCATCTTTGACCCTGCGCAATTAAGATCAGGATGGATATGAGAGTACCAACAAAATAGCCATTAAGTCTTTGTTAGCCCATATTTGATGAAACAAGGATAGAAACACAAGAAGTGCGTTTAGATCTGTTTGACTAAAGGAACGGTGGGAAAGCTGGAAGAGGCAATTTTCAGAAATCCAAATATGTGCTTCTCCAAAATTTGCATCAAAGTCTTAGTCATGCCCATGCAAATGGATCTTAGTTCAAATTCATGTCAGAAAAATCTGGAACACACTTACTTCCTCTATGCAAATCTCCTAGGAAAGCAGCCGTTGGGTCTTACCTATGATAAAAAGGATTTCCACTGCAATGTCACTGACTGTTGTGCTCCGCGTCGTGGACAGATCATCGTTGCCAATAAAGCAAACGTTGTAAGGTACAGTCACGGCAACATAAAACGTCGCCAATAGAATAAGCCAGTCCCAGCCAGCTTTAAAAGTGCTAAAATGCAAAAGTATGAATTTGGACTTTTTTGCATCAGAAACTTTATACTCCGGAAATGCTGGTTTATCTACAAAAACATTCTGTGGATAAAGACAAAAAGGAGAGAAGGGAGACACAACATTAGAAGCAAGGATCACACAGCCTTAAACACACTTCTGTGAGGAGCATATTCATACACACAATGCCAATGTCTCTTACAAGTGACTTTTGGGAGGTGGTGATGCAAAAAGTAGAGATGTACACACTAAAATCGAGCGGAGATCTTTGTTATAAGTAACAGGAATGTGCAGAATTTAGTCATGAATGTTAAGCGAGTAATCCAGATTTTGTTCACGAAGAACAAAAAGATCATTACCTAAAACGTCACCTACAAACATCCACAGTTACAAGTATAATCTTATATACACTGGAAACACAAACATACATTTGTATTCCTATTGTCATGGAGACATTCCACACACTTATAGTTTTGAGACAATGGTCATCATCCAAAGGATATGTTTGACCTGAAATTCTTCTAATAATACCAAAGCTACCATTATTTTCCCAGAGAGGATAGAAATATATGTTCATCATTCTATGGTTAACGCGACTTACATTTCTTCCAAAATATAACCAGGTGGTGCTAACTACATGCATTTTGCATTGTGGTTTTTGGTGAAGTTTCAAGCTGGGAACCTGCATCTCACACCCTTGACTGGCATGGATTCATCATGACACTAGCTAGCCCTTGGTAAGACGGCAAAGTGAGAAACAGTTACTTAAGAGTCATTCAGGTCATAGGAGGAGAAAGGCAGTGTTCGCTGTGCAGCTGATTAAATGCAGGAGAACTGCTGGAGTTCTATAACTGCAAAAGCACGTCACTTTGAAAGCAGTCCAAATTGATGAACAATTCTTACTGTTAGGAGACAAAAGGAGGCCCAACAATAGCGTGTGTGGAAATTTGACAAGCCTACGGCCAGGTACTTGCAGACCTTGCTTTGACCTCAATTAATGAGAAACACAAGATCGGTAATGGAAACTTAAATTTGAAAGTTAAGTTGAATGAAGTGAACAGTTAAAAGTTTTAGAATACATGTTACTTGCAGGTCATGGTATGTTTTCTTGTTTCAGCCAATGGGGAAAGAACAAGTTGATGGGGTACGTTCAGGAATTCCTGAAATACTAGAGGATTCAAGGAAGGTCAGAGCCATCAAGAATACGTAGCTCTTTAGTGGCGAATGTCTGTGACCAAATATTTTTGCTGCCTTAATATTAATGCACCCCCTATCTTATATCTCTCCTTGGTAGGCATTCCCACCCAACACAGGCTTCTACTTCCTATTACTATTCTCACTCAGCTCACACAGGCACCTCATAATGCCAGGATTTCATGGTAACGGACTGCTATACCACTTCTACATGGTCCTTCGACGCCCATCTGCCATTACATCTACGTTCCATTCAGTTCCTTGGTATTTGACCTGCCTCCTTCACCTCATTCTCTGGTTTCTAGAAACAAGTTTAAGGGTGGGCTTTGGCATAAAACTGGGAAGAGGAGAGTGAAGTATACCTGTTGGGCTTCTTATTAAGGTGTAGGCAAGTGCATAGGAGAAGGGAGGGTTAGGGTTAGTAAGTATTAACTACATGAAGGTTGATAAGTACTTCTGTTTATAGAAGGACATGATGGATTCCCATATAATTTTTTTTTTCAAATATAAAACAGTAACAGAGAAGCCATGGGGGAAGACCTCAATTTCTATCTGAGGAAGTCTTTTGCTACCGTATTACAGAGATTAAAATTTTAACTTGTTTGAAGTTGAGGCCAGCTCTAGGAGTGAGGGTTGGGAAAACTCAGGAAGTATTTTCTTTTGATTACGCTGATTACATGAAGCATTAGTGAGGCCGATACAAAAAGTCAGCTATGTATTACTTACTTTCACAAGTCAGAAAATAAATGACACTATTTCATCTTTATAGGTTATTTAAAACACATTTCTTAAGATTTTTTTTTAATTTTTTTTTAACGTTTATTTATTTTTGAGACAGAGAGAGACAGAGCATGAACGGGGGAGGGTCAGAGAGAGAGGGAGACACAGAATCCGAAACAGGCTCCAGGCTCTGAGCCGTCGGCACAGAGCCCGACGCGGGGCTCGAACTCACGAACCGCGAGATCGTGACCTGAGCCGAAGTCGGCCGCTTAACAGACTGAGCCACCCAGGCACCCCTCTTAAGATTATTTTAAGATTAAAAATTCATTACATCTCATATTAGGCTTAAATTGTGAAGGGTTTGTCTTTTTTTTTTTTTTTAAACTCAGGTCCCACAAACATCGTGACACAGGCACCTGAGTGAAAAAAATAGAGGCTCTTGTCCTCCCACCACCAGATTTGTAAAGTTTTATCAAAAACCTTTTGAAGGGCACCTGGGTGGCACGTCGGTTAAGCGTCTGACTTCGGCTTAGGTCATGATCTCACGGTTTTTGAGTTCCAGCCCCGCGTCAGGCTCTGTGCTGATGGCTCAGAGCCTGGAGCCTGCTTCGGATTCTGTGTCTCCCTCTCTCTCTGCTCCTCCCCCTACTCATGCTCTGTCTCTCTCTCTCCTTCAAAAATAAATTTAAAAAAAATAAAAAAAAAAAACCTGAGTGGAAGAAAATGTCTTACAATTGGAAAGTATGTTTTTAGCAAGTACGAAGAAGAGAGACTTCTTATTTATAACCCTGACACACCGAGTTTGCCTAAGGAAAAATGCAACCAACTATTCTGAATTTCAGTTCTAAGTTATTTATTAATTTTGAAGCATGTTCTTTAGTATCAATGGTGTTTTTTTTTTTTTTGCTGTTTAACCTCTACCCTATGAATTATTGAAACACAATGGCTAATGGCTAAAACCTAACTAAAGTAACTGCTCCCTAAACCATTCCTGTCACCTTTCTTTGAAACTAACTTTTGAATGATAGGAAAATGTTTCTGTAGTCACTGCACCAAGTCCCAGGCCTTCAAGGACCATTGTTACCGAGCCGGTAATATTTGGGCATTTAAAAGACTTTGCTTTCAAGCTCCCAGGGTTCTCATCTGATCTTTACATTTCTTTGCGCTGGAAACAGTTGCATCATCAATTGTCATTTAAATGAGTAACAAATCAAAACAAAAGCAGAAATTAAGTCCCTTTTCCGAGATGTACCAGGCAGTTAGAGCCAGGAATGAAAGGTGTTACATCCTGATTCACAAACCTTGCTTAATGGCCTGATGAGTTCATTTGCCTAGGGTTGAATCATACATTCCTATTCCACAGAACTGTATCATGGAGCCGCAGGGCAGGGGGCAAAGGCATAGGGCTTTGAGTCAGAAGATTCACAGCAGGGTCCCATATCCTGCTTCTACTTTTGAGATCTCGAATAAGTTCTTTTGCATCATAAAAATGGAACTAATAAAAATCATACCTAGTATTGGCTTGCTGTAAAAATCAAATAATATGATGTCAGTAACAGGAATTTGTAAATAGCAAAGTTATAAAAATACTGAGAATTTGTGTGTGTGTGTGAATTATAATCAGAATTCCCCCCAAATGGATTGTTCAGCCGATAAACTATCCAGATCATTTTTTCCTCTTCTTCCTTCTCTCTTCCTACTGTCTTTTAGCCATTCTACTCTGTCCTCCTTGAAAAGAGATGGTGAACAGGGCCGGTCCTGATTCTACACATTAGAAGTAAGATACTACCTGTATTGCTGAAGTCGCTGTGTTGATTAGACATCCTTAATTACTAGGTATTATTTTAATGCTCCCCCTCATGTTTGTATTTCTTAGATGATTGGCAATTTAGCAAATTAGCGAAGCAGTGAGAATTATGATTTTTTAAATCCGATTTTTAAGTACTGTTCTGTACTTTGTTGGATCTAAAGGGAAAAACAGGATGTTCAGCAAACACATTTTGAAGCTTAGTTATACTTGCTGTGTTTAAATGATTCTCAACTAAAGGCTACATGACAATATCTCTGGCTAGTATTTGTTTAGGTGCTTTGTTGGTTGATGTGCATACAATCAAGCCCAGATGTGGCTACCTTTGTTTCTTCCTAGAACTTGTTTACTGTCACTAAGGCTGGCTTGGTAACTGAAGGCGAATGTAAATAGCAAACAGTGGAAGGATCCATAGATCAAGTGGTGTCCACCCTTTCAAGTCTATCCCTGGACTCTCTGGAAATCAATGACATCGGGGCACAGGGATCCCCAGAAAAATCTTTATACTAAGTCAGGCCAAAATAAACAGCGTGTGACTCTTAATGGTGATGCCTGGCAGATCATCACCAGCATGGGTGGTGGTCCTAGAGCACAGATGGACCAAAGCAGTTTGTTGTGGTGTCCAGAGAGAAATCACACTGAAGCAGGACTCGGTTTGCAGCACTTTCTTGTCAGATCTCCCACTCCCCTTAGCTCAGGCATCTTTCTTTGTTCACTACAGAGAAACAGATACTTTATATTATCAGATGCATGACTATTTTGCCAACACATGTGTATTAGGGAGTCTGGAGGTTTCTATGGAAAAAGTAAGATGCCAAAGAATTCCCTGTGTCCCTAACTCCCAGACCTTCTGGATCTTAGGTCGATTCCAAGACAGCTCTGCTTGTTTGCTGTAATTTTTCTAATGCCATTGGTAAGTTAGACCCTAAGTATTTGTACCTGCTACCCAGAGTCCCATCACCCTTCCACCCAAAGATTTATGTTCTGAAGAATCCACAATGCAAATTAATGATATTACCATCATTTGCAAAATTACCTTTGAACATCCATAACTAAACAGACATAGTTCTGGGTTTCTCAGTGAAATCTCTCAGTGCTAAGAATCAGTTATGAAATCAGTGTGAAATCCTGGAACTCATGTAAAACTCTGCACAGGATCATCTTTTTAAGGCACAGTTCTTCGTTGCGGCTTTTGACAGATAAGCAGCACCAGGTTTCAGAAAGTAGCCCTTCTGTCATTTACTAAGAGCGCAACTTTCAACAAAACTGTATGATATAAAGCATAGAATTTCACATCCAATGTTCCACTGTGTGAAATTTCCAACTCTGTTTTGTAGAAGATGTAAATTTTTAAATGGAGTAATGACTTTGACTTGCTCATGGTCCTTCTGGATAAAAACATTAAGTGAAATTAGATAAAGTGCAGAATAAATGGAACTAAAATTAAATCAGAGAAATTTTAACCAACAAACTATGAATGTGTAATAGGACTTGCTGCATCATCTTGTTCATAAAATGTAACCAGTATGTCCCCATTCGTACCGTCCCTAGTACTGTATTGTACTGGCCACGGTAATATTCTAATCTCTATGCTGTGATAACACTGTGATTAAGCACTTTTATAACAGAAATGCTTCACGCCTGCTGACCTTTCCTAGTTTATTTTTCATAGGAAAGCACAAGCCAAAGTGCAAAAAAATCTAGGAAAGCTAATAAATGAGTAATTGCAGCCTTTCTTCGGTGAATCAAATATCGCACCAGGGGAAACTCTAGCATTCAGAATGTACACACATACCACCTACATTATTTATTTTCAGTTTGTTCTTTTCTCTTCTTTGCAGGTGCCCAGAGATGTGATAAAGGACCGCTCGACTCCGTCTCCGGGCTGAGTCAAAGTGGGTCCCTGCCCTTGATCTTCCTTTGGCTTTGTCTGGGGGAAAATAAAACTCATTAAACACCGACGAAAGCATCATTTCATCCCAAGAAAGTCAGGTTTTGACAGTTCCCTTTCAAGACACACAGTACATGTTTCTCAACACTTAAAATTATCTGCTGGCTCCTAATGACAGTTAATTTTGGTCCTTCACAATTTATATATTTTTGTCATCATATTAACTGCATTAATTTTTGAATTACAGCAAAACATACAAGAGCACTGAGAAAATTTCAAACAGTTCGGAAAAACATTAAGCCAAAAATAAAAAAAAATCTTACTCCTATTTTCCTGCTGTTCTACATTCATATCCCTAATTCTGCTCCCAACGTTTTTTCTTGACATTTTTCCAGAAAAGTATCTAATATATGTCCTATATCCACATTTATACTCACTTTACTTTGCATAAATGGAAGTTTACAATAAAAACGGTTTACAAATTCCTTTTTCACACCAAAGTGACTTGCAAATCATTCTAGATGTGCACGTTATAGTTCTCTCACATTCTTTTTAATAGCTAAGAGCATGCCATATTAAGGATACAGCTAGACGTATTTATATTACTATTTCCCTATCATGCACACTTAGGTTTAGTCAGGATTTTTTAAAAAATCTGTGTAGATAATCTTGCAATTAAATTCCTAAACACATAGGGCCTTGCGCTGGTGTGCCAGGATATTTTGTAGAGAAATTACTAGGTGTGGGTATGTACATTTTAAATATTGGTATACATATTCCAAATTTCATTCTAGCAATTTAGGCTCCCAGCAACAGTGAATGGACGTGCCTGCTTCACCAGACACACATCAAAATTATGAAATCTATCAGTTGGTATCAAAATGCCAAGTGGAATTACAATGCTAACTACCAAAGGGACCACATTAGAGATTTATGACAGTTAATAAGCCAAGTTCCTTCTCAGTGAAGAAATGTAATCAATAGCTGTGATTTTCTAAATAGAGCAACATCAATTTTACAGTCGTAAAAAGGGGGCCCTCAAAGGGAAATATAAACAAAACAAAACAAAACAAAAAGCCTATCTGTCTTGATCTTGGCTCTGAAAGGAAGAAAAGTTTTCCTTGAAAAGTTTTAGTCACAGTTTAATCCTTGTGCAGGATTGGGGTTGAAAATCATTCTACTTATGAGATCTAAAATCTCCCAAGCAAAGAAATGAATTTAAAATGTCCCTGGGTTATTGGCTCCTGAATCACACACACACACACACACACACACACACACACACACACACACACAAATAGAATAGGGAGCAACTTATTTTTTTAAAAAATATATATATATGCGGGGACTCCTGGATAGCTCAGTAGGTTGAGTGTCCAACTCTTGGTTTCGTCTCAGTTTATGATCTCACAGTCCGTGAGATCGAGCCCCATATTGGGCTCTGTACCGCCTGCTTAGGATTCTCTCTTTCCCTTTTTTCTCTGCCTGCCCCCTGCTCATGCTCTCTCACTCTCTCTCTCAAAATAAATGGATAAATATTAAAAAATATATACAAAGAATTCATGATAGCAATATTTGTAATGTTCACATATACACAAATACATAAATAGATGCATATATATGTAATATAGACATGTGTTTGTGCATATAACTAAAATATGCCAAATGTCCATAAACAAAATAATGTATGAACAAACTGTGGCAGAGGTATTCAACAGGATATACAAATTCTATTAATGGACATATGTGGGAATAAATGCGAAATGACTGAAATAGTGCCTACCTGTTACCATAGAAATGTCTCAAAAACATAATAATGAGTTCAAAAGGAAGAAATACAAAATAGACAACATGGCAATATTTT
Organism: Puma concolor; assembly: GCF_028749965.1. Lineage (NCBI taxonomy): Eukaryota > Metazoa > Chordata > Mammalia > Carnivora > Felidae > Puma > Puma concolor. Next base: position 22,650,464 of record NC_141675.1, read on the forward strand.
CATAATATTCATATACATGCAAAACTAAATAACATATATTTAGGGGAATGTATGTGCTGTACTAAACTACACATAATCAACACACATACATGTGCATTGGAGTTGCATCCAGGAACCAAATTTACATATATCTTATATATTTAATATATATCAATATATAACATAATATATAACATATATTTAATAGATCTATTAAATATATTTATGCATATTTAATAGATCTATTAAATATATTTATATATTTATCATACAATAGACCATATATTAAATATATAATATATTATATATTATTATGGGTATATAATATATAGATTATATATTAATATATTATTAATTAATTATATATTGTTTAATACATATATTAAATATTATATGTAATATATTCTATATTAAATATTATATGTAATATATTAAATATTATATGTAATATACTCTATATTTAATATATATTAATATATGCATTAAATATAAACAATATATGGGGCGCCTGGGTGGCGCAGTCGGTTAAGCGTCCGACTTCAGCCAGGTCACGATCTCGCGGTCCGTGGGTTCGAACCCCGCGTCGGGCTCTGGGCTGATGGCTCAGAGCCTGGAGCCTGTTTCCGATTCTGTGTCTCCCTCTCTCTGCCCCTCCCCCATTCATCTGTGTCTCTCTCTGTCCCAAAAATAAATAAACGTTGAAAAAAAAATATAAACAATATATATTATATAATATAAATAAACATATATTTATATATATAGTATTTTTTAATAAAAAATATTTCACAACAACAAAAGAACAAGACTAAAGTGGTAAAGCTGTGTTACCTGACCCAATGCTCTGGAGAGGTGGTTGGCTCGGGAGGGTGGGGACATCAATTGCTTAAGAAAAGTGACTTAGGGTTAAAATCTGAAAGAGGACTAGTTGTTAATAAGACAAGATGAGGGGTAGCAGAGGGAGGAACATTTCCGACAGAGAAAATAAAAGGTGTGAGGGCCTTGGGCACAAAAGAGCTCAGCATCTCTGAAAAACTGAAAGAAGTCCAGGAGAGTCAGGATACAGAGGACAGGAGGCAAAGAAGTAAAAGGGGAGGCAGGCAGAACAGACGGATCGCCCATCACCCAGGGCCTCTGAGGCCACAGTAGAATTTTGGATTTTACTCCAAATGCAATGGTAAAAGTATCAATCAGGGAATAGCTTAGGCTTGAATAAGAAAATGACTCTCTTTCTGTGTGTGTGTGTGTGTGTGTGTGTGTGTGTGTGTGTGTGTGTTTCTGTCTCACTGTCTTTTCCTTTCCTGGAACACAGAGCAGGATGGCAATGAAAAGTGGTGGAACAGCTCTACCATCCTTTATAAGTGGCCTCCATGTCTGAGTCCAAGGAGCCCCCCTGGGGGAGGAGGCAAAGGAGGTAAAGAAGAGGGCATAAAGCATCCTGTCAGGAGCCAGAGGTCCCTCACATCACTTTTACTCATACAACATTAGCCACATGTGGCTACAAAGAGGCTAGAAAATAGAGCCACTAGCTGAGCAGCCTTGTCCCCTGTTGAATCTCCACTGTAAGTTGGAGAGGGTTCTATTACTAATGGATGAGTTCTGGGGGATAATTAACAGTTCAGGCACATGAACCCATAGCAAAGTTTTAAGCATTCAAATGACATCAGAAAATTTGAGTTTTCAAAACAGCACATTAACTTGCAGTGTGGAAACTGATAGAAAGCATCCACAGAGGTCATTAGGAATCACTCAGTTAGCCATTTTAGTAGGTCAACTGAAACAGGTGGTAGCAGTAGAGGTAGGACAAAGCTGACACTTAAAATATTTAGAAAAGTTGCATGGCTTTGTCATTTGATGGATTATGAAATTACCTTGTAATAGAGTTCAACGTGGCAGAAGAAAATCTAGGCCCTCCAAAATGTAGTAGGCCAACCGTGAGGCTAAAAAGAGTTTGAAAAAGAGAAATACAAAAAGGAGGGAAAGGATAATTGTGGTGTCAGAGAATCTGAGGGAAAAGAATGTTCCAAGGAAGAGAGAGGGGCCAGAGGGTCTTCACATCTCACTTTGAGTGATTGTCCTTAGGTGGAAGAGACATCCCATTCCTCTCTTTTATCAGGAGGCAAGGAGGACATTGATTGTGTATACATGGAGGGGGACATTAGGTTTGAAGACAGGAAGATGAAGTAGCTCCTGTCTGAGAGGTCCTTCCTTCCTTCCTTCCTTCCTTCCTTCCTTCCTTCCTATCTCATTGACTTTGGAGGTGAAGTCAAATGTTAACAATGATGGGTAATCAGTAGGAGCTGGTAGTTTGAAGACAAGACGGAATGAGTGAAATATTTGTTGTAGAGGATGGACTGTCAAGACCAGTAGGGAAAGTGATAGATTTCTTGGGGAATTTGACTGCCCCATTTGAGGCTGCTAAAAATAAATCTGGAGGGATTCCCGTCCTCCCTAATGTAGGTATTATACCAGCAGTTCGTAGTCACTTGTATTCAGGCCAAAGAAAAGGTATTGTTGGTTCTCATGTTGAGTTTGCAGCTTTGTCAGATGGATATAGAGAAAATTTGGAGGTACAAGAGAGTTTAAGGGTACATGCACAAGGGACTTTAAAATGATGAACCATGAAAGCCAAGGTAGAAGGAAAATGAAAACGGTCGTGAACCAACAAAAGGAAGAAGATGAAGATTTCACTGACCTGGAAGTGATCATCAGTTCAAAAAAGTCAATCAGTAATATGTGAAGGGACGAGGTGCTATGTCTGTAAGCAGCACGATTAAAGAAGCAATTTCAGTTTTTGAGCAATACCGAGTGAGGATCATTTCCAGGAAGAAAATTAAAAGTTATGCTTATACTCCAGTGAGTTAGGAATTCTCAACAAAACACTGTGTATTCGTAATATTGCCTTAGCTCCTCTCATGTTCTAGGCATCAGGCTAGGAATGCTGTCTTGGTTCTCATAAAGCATCAGTTTTTGCATTTACTGCAAAGCAAATGAAAGGTCACTGAAATCTTGTAACTTGCCAAATTTCAAAATGGGCAGAGGGTGGATGGATATTTGAATCCTTAATGATCTTACTTGAAATCTTGTGTGCTTTCCACCTCACCATGGATCATGGTTAACTACGCAGTAGCCTCTGATTACATGTTTGCACTTATCCGTGTTATCCTGTTGAGTCAAAATAGATCTATCTCCTACATAACCATTATTTTCTCTGCTTTTCTCCTACCATTTCACTCTTTTCCTTGCATCAAAAGCGACATACACTAGAAAACACACATCCCCCGTTCTCAGTTTTGAGCTCCATTTCTTTCCCACTTCCCTTCGCATCCCCTCTTTTACATTGTAAAATACTTTTATAATATATTTGTTTATATTAGAGCATTAATGTGTTCTCCTGTTCTGACTACTCAGAGCCTGGAGCCTGCTTCAGATTCTGTGTCTCCCTCTCTCTCTGCCCCTCCCCTACTCATGCTCTGTCTCGCACTTTCTCAAAATTAAATAAACATTAAAAAAAAAAAAGAAATTAGTAAATGAACTTACAGACTTTTGGAAATGAATGAATGTTGTTATAAAAAATAAACAATACTACCAAGAATATTTAATGTCTAAACCTAATGGATGTGACTGAAGATAGATCTGAGGAAAATTAACACTTAAAGTGCATGTGTTCTAAAAGTTATCATATATAAATTTCCAGTACATAAAACAAAATAGATATTTAAAATGTAAAATATGTAGAGGTTTTCTTCAAGCCACAAAATACAATTATTTACAAAGAGAAAGCCAAATAAAGTAAACTAGAATAATATAGAAATGAAAGTAGAAATAAACGAAATAGAAAACAAAAGTTAAAGGGCTCTTGGGTGGTTCAGTCAGTTAAGTGTCCGACTCTTGGTTTCAGCTCAGGTCATGATCTCATGATTTGTAAGTTCGAGCCCCGCATCAAGCTCTGATTTCCCTCTCCCTCTCTCTCTGCCCCTCCCTTGCTTGATCTCTCTGAAAAATAAATAAATAAACATTAAAAAATTAAAAAAAAAACAAAGTCAAAAATATATGATCAATAAAACCAAAGGAAGATAAAAGAATTAAGCTCCTGGCAACTGTATGCAGAGAAAAAAAAAAACAGAGACAGTACAAATAATATTAACAATTTTTAACAGTGCAAGGATTTAGAAGAGTTTAAAAATTGTAACATTACTTTGTGCAAAATGTTATCAGCATAGTCTTCTAGATTAAACAAATACTTTGAAGGAAGGGTAGCAAAATCACAACGGGCTCCTAAAATAATAATCACCTTGGATAGACCAGTAACTTTGGAAGGAAGTTGACAAAGAGACCCTCTAACCCAGACTGCTTGTCACTCTCCACTGATGCTTAATTCAGACAGTTTTAAAGGTCAGCATTATTAAACTTTAAAGGAAAAAATAATTCTTTTAAAGCTCTGGAAAACAAAAAAGCCTGCAAACTTCTGAATTTAATCTACAAGTCTGGAAAACTCTGACCCCAATACTAGATGGGCATAATACAAAAACATATGTATAAATAAGTATAAGTTTGAATATAAATCCAAAGATCCTAAATAGAACATTAGTAAACTGAATACAGAAGTGTATTAAAAGAAAATGAACAATGCTTATGTGGCATTTATACAACCATGGGTCCAACTTGGGGATCTTTATTCAGCAGATTTATAAAAAAGAAAAGGCATAGTATCATCTCAATAAATATACATTTCTAAAAACATAACAAATATTCTCATTATTTTAAGAAAAACTTTATAATAAGCATGCAGCAGGAGGAATCTTCTTTAACTTGATAGAGAATCTGTCACTAACCAAGGGAAACCTCATATTTAATGGAATGACAGAATTTCACTTGGAAAATACAGAAAAAAATTAAAAATATGCCTGTTTGTTTTCATTATCAAGGGTTTTCTGCATTTTCTTCCAAATTTTTATTGTGTTTATTTTTTACAAACTCAATTGCAATTATATAGTACATGCACTTTTTTCCTTGAATATTAAAACCTAGTATATGTACATTTTATAAAATTTAGAAATGTAAAACAGCTTGAAGCAGGAAATGTATGTCTTTCATAACACCTTCTTCCAGAAATAATTTAAATTTTGGCAATTTTATTCTTTGATTTTGTTCTAGGCTTTTTTTTAATTTTAATATTACTGAACTCATATTACATAAACCAATCTCAAACATAATTAACACAAGAATAATCATAGATCCTAGAAATGAAGAGGGCTGAGGGGAAAATATCTTGTCAGTGGACACAGACTGGATTTTTAGCTTTCTTGACCCAATTAAGAAAAAAAAAGTGTTTAACTCAGTTCATTAAATATGAATGTTACAATCTGATGATGACTGGAGGCGCATGGGTTAATTAGGTAATGGGGATTAAGGAATGCACTTGTGATGAGCACAGGGTGATTTACACATAATGGAAGTGTTACATTACTATATTGTACACCTGAAAACAATATAACACTGAATGTTAACTAGGTGGAATTAAAATTAAAAACTTAATGTAAAATATGTAAAAATATGAATTTTAAATATACCTATAATCATTTTTATTTTTATTTTTAAAATGTTTATTTATTTATTTGGAGAGAGACAGTGTGAGCGGCAGGGGGCAGAAAGTGAGAATCCCAAGCAGACTCTGTGCTGTCAGCACAGGGCCCGACGCAGGGCTCAAACTCAGGAACCGTGACCTCACGACCTGAGCCGAAATCAAGAGTCAGACACATAACCTGAGCCACGCAGGCGCCCCTAAAATCATTTTTAAAAGATTTGCAATGCAAATGGTTACTGGCCACTAATTCAGCCTTGCTTCTGTGACGGGAAATGAGAAAGTCAGAGATGCTGCTAACAAAGTCGTCCTGAATGCAGCGAGCACTGCCCAGCCCAGAGGCCCCCTCAAAACTAAAAGACGGACCTGCGGCTGCTGGGAGTGCCTGCCCAGAGGCCTCACCTCAGTCCTCAGACCACTCGGGAGATGCTCCCAGCCGTAGAAAGTGACCTTGACCAAACTGACCCTCTTTCCCAGAGGAGCTTGCATCCAATGACCGGTCAATATGGGACTGAAATGGGAGGCCCCCCTTGCCCAACTCAAAGGCCACTGTTTTCAGCCGGTGGTGAACTTGGGAGTCTACACAATACCTTGTTGCAGCTGCCCTGCTGGCCATCTCCCCCCCTCTGCTCTGCCCTCCCTTCTCTTCCTTTACTCAAGCACTGTTCCTAAGAGGACTCCCTGGTAAAAATCCTGCACTGTCCTTCTCAGGGCTGCTGCCTAGAGATCCCGACCTACATCAGCAGTGTTACCACTTGACCACTGGTCACGGAGGCAGGATAAACACAACTAGTTGGTGTGTAAGTAGTGATCGGACACGGTGAGAGTCACTGTCTGAACTGTGGAGTAAGGACGTGACCCAGGACAAATATTTACTGATACACAGAAATGACTAGAAGTGAAAGAAGAAAAATGCAGCGAATTGCTATTCGGCCTGGTTTACTCCAGGAACTGAAGAATCCTCGACTAACATATAACTAGTCCAACCCGATTATGGAAAACACAAACTTGTAACTTCTATATTTTTTAATTTATAATTTTGAATCCTTTCTATTGGCTGGGATACATCTTCAAGTAATTTTTTTCAAGAGACACCATATATTTTATTATGATTTTTCCAGATGATGAACTGTACAATCCTCTACTGTGAATTTTCTTACTCTGAGAGTCACAAAAGCCTGCTGATCTCTGGGTCTATCGAAGCCATGGGACACCAGGACAGGGTGGTAGGAGCAGAGCAAACCAAGTGTAGACGATAAGAGGAAGTGTTGTCTATAGACAATTTGAAACTAATAATAAACCCAACTACACTTGATCAGCTTTTGATCACCATGTGCAGGCATTTCTAAGTAATTTCAGGGACAAAAACACTGTCTTCCTCACAAAAATCTTTTGTTGGTCTTGGCTCAAAACAGTTGCTGTGGTTATTGTTGAATTTTAACACTATATATATGCTTCAAAATTAGCACATTTATAGCAGAAATTATGGGCTAAGAGAAAATATTTTGAAATCACTGACAAAAGACTGATACATATCTAGAATATGTAAAGAACTCTCAAAACTCAACATCATGAAAGCTGAAGAATCTAATCAGAACATGAACAAAACACATAAAAATACATTTCACTCGGGGCACCTGGGTGGCTCAGTCAGTTAAGCCTCCAACTATGGCTCAGGTCATGATCTCGCAGTTTGTGAGTTCAAGCCCCACATCAGGCTCTGTGCTGACAGCTCAGAGCCTGGAGCCTTCTTCAGATTCTGTGTCTCCCTCTCTCTCTCTGCCCTTCCCCTGTTCTCTCTCTCTCAAAAATAAACTAACATGAAAAACATTAAAAAAAAAAAGACATTTCACTAGAGGATGTAAGAATGTCAAATAATCATATGAAAAAGTATGAACATCACTAGCCATTAAGTAAAAACAAACTGAGCCTAAAGTGAGATATCATTCTACTAGAAAAGCTGAAATGAAAAATCGTGACAACACCAATTGCTGGTGAGGACGTGGAGAAATTACATGTTTCACACATTGTTGATGGAAATGTAATATGATACAGTCACTCTGAAAAATAGTTTGGCAGTTTCTTGAAAAACAAAAATAACAACTAAATCTATACTTAACCACACAAGCCAGCAATTGCATTCCTGGGCAATTATCCCAGAGAAATGAAAACTATGTCCACACAAAGGCCTGTGCAAAATTGCTCACAGAGACTTTATTTAAGAACAGTCAAGAAGTGAATTTTTAAATAAACTGTGGTATATCCACCATCAGTGAATTTTTAAATAAATTGTGGTATATCCATAACATGGAATACCACTCAGGTATAAAAAGGACGAAACTATTGATATATGCAGCAACTTGCATGGGTCTCCAGGGCATTATATTCAGTGAATAAAACTAAGCTTGAAAGGTTACAAATATATGTTTCTATGATCCTAAATGTGACAGATGAAGGACAGCTTAGCAGGAGTCAGGGGTTAGGAATGATGGAGGGTAGGGGGTGAGTATGACTATATAAGGGTAACAAAGGAGACATATTTGTAGTCATAAAGTAGTTATCCATCTTGAGTATGGTGGTGGTCACACAAATCTACCCAAGTGATAAAATGGCATAAATTAATACACACATATTGTACCAATGCCAATTCCTTGGATTTGATATTATAGTATACTTACATAAGATATAGCTATTGTGAACAGTTGGGACCTCTTTTTCTTTTTCTACTATCTTTGCAAATTCCTGTGAATCTATAACTATTTCAAAGTAAGAGTCAAAACATTATTTTTCAGAGTGTGTCTAGGTATTGGTCTGATTTTACTGATTCTGAGTGCAGCATATTGAGGCCTTTTAATTGCTTTCAATACTTGAGAATCTAAGCTGCATGAAAGCCTGGAGCTGGTGTTTTACGCTCAGTGATGCTGGACCATCCTAAGAGTTTGTCACTTTGGAAAATGAGTCCTTTGTCAAAACATATTATTTCCATCTATTATAAAACTGTTACAAGGAACCCATTTTGTTAGATGACACTTTACTGTCATATGCCAGAAAATTTATCACTAACAGCATGCAAATTTACACATCTATAAGGCAAATGTGTGTATTTTTACATCTGTCACCCTTGCACATCCTGTGTCTTACTGTTGTATTACCAATATTTAAATTGGCATCTGGCACATAATAGGTATTTAATTTTTTTAATGAACAAAATAAAAATACTTCCCCATTATATAATAGTATGGCATTATATACTTGAATATCTAGTGACTACTAGGAATTTGGCTAGATGCTATGCTTATTAAATGATCATTGTCACCATCATTGTTTTCATCTCTTATCTTTTTTAGTCTATTTTCCACAGAAATCCTCAAAAGACTGCTGTGCATAAAACTTGATTCTGTACTCTACAAAATCACGTATCCCACTTCTGATGTAATTATTTTCAGTTTATTTTATTTACATATTGAAATAAACATTTTATTAGGTACCTCATATATTTCACAAGAGAACAGACAAATCAAAAGTGTGCAGCTGGGTTTATTACTTAAACAAGTATGAATACATGTATGGTCTTGTGTAACTCCACCAAATCCACTCCTCCAGTTTCTTTTGAGGAAAATTCAAGGCATCATGTCCGTCTGTCCACCTCTCCCTCTATACACACTCTATCTCTCTACATACATGTATACATAGATATATAATAAAAAGTTTTAAAAACAAATCACAATATATATCGCATAAATATATAACCACATTCTTTTTTTTTTTTTTAACATTTATTTATTTTTGGGACAGAGAGAGACAGAGCATGAACGGGGGAGGGGCAGAGAGAGAGGGAGACACAGAATCGGAAACAGGCTCCAGGCTCTGAGCCATCAGAGCCTGACGCGGGGCTCGAACTCATGGACCGCGAGATCGTGACCTGGCTGAAGTCGGACGCTTAACCGACTGCGCCACCCAGGCGCCCCTATAACCACATTCTTTAATATCATCAAATATCTAGTCATTGAGGAATTGGGGCTTTTAATTGGGATCCTTAGATTTCCAGAGTTAAGAGGAAGTGTCACAGGATGGAAATGTGTTCGTACGGGACAGAAGAAGAGCAGAAAATGCACTAGGTCAGGAAGCCCCATTTCTTTGTGTCTATTTTATAAAACTGAACCTTGGAATATTTTATTCAATGAGAGAACTCTATCATTTAAAGAAAATGGAAATTACTAAATAGGTAATCTTAGGTCAAAACAAAAAAGTACTATTCTTTCTGCTTTTCTCAAACTAGAAATAAATGTACATGTAGTAGAGAAGTATACTGGATAATGCAGTTGGTGCTTGGGCTTTCCACAGTTGCTCGTCTGGAAGATGTATTATTAGGTTGTTTGCAAATCTTGCTACTCATTACTTAGCGCATGGATTCAGGGAAGTCAGTTACTAACTGTTGTTAGAGTTACTTAATCAGATTCTTTATTCATTTAGTTGATAATATTCACTTCAATTGTTCTGTGTGAGGCATTTAAGTCACTGATTGTGGGAAGTTTAGGAAGAGCCTTTATACAAGAATTGGCTAAAAAGACAAAGGAGAATTGTTCCAGAATTCAATGGCAGAACTTGATTTCCTTTGAAAAGACTTCTGATTGAGTTAGAAGACATCAGAATAATGCCAGAGGATTATTACAAGAACAAGTAGCTTTCCCTTGAGAGTGAAAGCAGAAATAACTAATTTTTTTTTAAAGTCTGAGAAGTCTAAGCAGTGAAACAGCAGGATATAAAGTGAGGGATTAATACAAACTAATGTTAAGAATTCCAAAAAACAACTTATTTTAAGTAACCTCTATACCCAACGTGGGGCTTGAACTCATGACCCCAAGAACAAGAGTCACAACTGAGCCAGGCAGGCACCCCAAGAATTCAGAAAATTTTGAAGTACTAACAATCACGATAGATACTAAATGTGAAGATCAAGTTTAGTTTAAATAGCCATAAAAAGCAATCAAATTCATTTATGTAACTTACATCAAATTACAAAATGACTTGAGAATTACTTACTTTGATATTTGTTAGAGCAAATTTATATGTATATATTTAAAAAAAAATTTTAAGGCTTATTTAGTTTTGAAAGAGAAAGAGTCAGAGTGCTAGCGAGGGAGGGGCAGAGAGAGGGAGACACAGAATCTGAAGCAGACTCCAGGCTCTGAGCTGTCAGCACAAAGTCCGATGTGGGGGTCAAACCCACGAACCACGAGATCTGACCTGAGCCAAAGTTAGACACTTAACTGACTGAGCCACCCTGGCACCCTTATATTTATCCATTTTTAAATATTAATATTTTCCAGGTAAATAACTGCTGTATGGGGTTTATTATAGTCTCCTTTTTACTTGTTTGGATTAAAATTTTTCTTTTTCCTTTTAAAAAAAATTTTTTAATGTTTATTATTTTTGACAGAGAGACAGACAGACAGAACATCAGCAGGAGAGGGACAGAGAGAGACGGAGACACAGAATCCAAAGCAGGCTCCAGGCTCTGAGCTGTCAGCAAAGAACCCAACACGGGGCTTGAACTCATGAGCCATGAGATCATGACTTGAGCCAAAGTCAGTCGCTTAACTGATTGAGCAACCCAGGCGCCCCCCCAAAATTTTCATAATAAAACATTTTTTAAAGACATCCAAGTTTGTGATTATAGATCTATGGAGGTACCAAACCATTAACCATTTTAAATCTTAGAAAGGGACCACTCCCTCCATTTGAAAATTAAGATATGTAAATTTTAAAATCAGAAAAAATATCCACCAAAAAGTTGAACGAGGAAGAACGGCAAATGGAAGAGTAAATATTTCTGTTTTTAAAAAATTCATGCTTCTTAATAACACCGGTGGAAACAAATATTCTGAAAATATCAGAGAAATTGAAAATGCCTTGATGAGTGATTCTTTGAATTCATGACTGTCTTTCAGTGATAAATTCAAATAACTGGACCAAGGCTAGAGTAATTATCCTTTAATGAGCACTAATAATTTCACTAAAAGAGTTCCACGTACACAAATCAGAAATAACAAACATACCGATCTGCCATAGGACCATGCATTTCTACTTTTTACTCCATTTCTTCCAGTTAAGTTGAGTGCTGCCAGGTTAGTAGAAAACAGACAGAGAAAGCTTCTGGCTCAGTTTATTGGGGGTCATGCTAAAGAATTTAATTTTAACTCTTAAAAGAAATATCGGAGTAATCTAGAAGGGAAAGATGTGACTTGACTTTTGCTTTTGGATTCAAAGTGAAGTATGCACTGAAGGAATATTTTAGAGGCAGGAAGAGCAAACAAATGGCGTCTAGCCATAAAAACTAAAGGATTGGTAGGAACATTCTCTAATTATTTACTCTTCTAGGACATAATTCAGACAATATTTATCAAGGAAATAAGGAAATTAGCAGCACCACACTAAAGAAAGAAAGTCCTTGCATATTCTAAATATAATAAGTATTATATATAATATGGTATAAGAATTCTCCCATTCATGATTTATTTATTTTTAATCCTTAGTTACATGTTGGTTAGAAGTTTCTTTTATGGAAATTCTGATCACACAAAATAATGCATGAATCAAGCAAGATAATGTGTTTTCTTCAATTTTTTCCTCACCAAAATTGTAATTACTCAGTTGTCCTAATCACTGCAATTACGCGCACACACACACACGCACACACACACGCACACACACACACACGCACATACATATACATATACATATACATATACATATACATATACATACATACACACACACACACAAGATTTATCAAGACATTGACTTATGCAGTTTCTGGAATCTTTCATAGATGAGGTAGCCCTAGAAACAACTTTTTAGTGCTTCTTTGGGTGTTCTGTAAACTAATTCAAGTCAAGATATTGTTATTGAAAAGTTGCCGATGGATGAATTCTAGTTACAGTGTGTGGAATTTGGAGGGGGTAGTCGGGGGGCTGTGTGGTTTAAAAGACCCCCCAAATCATTGTGGAACATAAAACTGATGGGAAAGGATTCAGGATTAAACATAAAATAGATTAAACACAAAATAGATTAAAACACAAAGTTGTAAATATTAGGCACCAGCAACATTAGATAATGCTTCTAGAAAAGAAAGGATCCCGTGTGGATCTAGGAGCAGACAAAGGTGGATTACCAGGCAAGAGGCAAATGCAAGCCAAGGCTTACGGGTAGCAATAACATGGCAAATTCAGGAAAGAATAGAGCAATCAGCATAGGAGAATAGTAATTTTCAAAATTCTCTCTAAATCTTGAAGCATTTTTTTGGAAATATCAGAAGGCTTAGAACAAATGTGTTTGATTATTACAAGCAGTGTTTAGAAATTTTCAAAAACTTTTCCAGAAAAAGATAACAGATAGAAAAACTGGGAGGGAGAGGTAAAAACAGAAAGAATTAACATTAACTGAACATCTATTGAGTTTCAGTTAATAATTCCACAATATAAACTATATTAATATAAATTTCATGTTAACCCTAGAAGGTAGGTTTGATCTCCTCTATTTAGTTAGCAGATGAAAAGACTGAGGTGAGAGAGCTCATGTACCTCGCTCAGCATTGTAAATGGGAATAAGTTGACCTAGCATCCATTTGGAGGTCTATATGTCGCTAAAACCCCCGTACCTTCCACTAAACCTACTGTATTAAAGAGAATGATGACAAACACCACTCCTTATAAACTGAGAAGCGATCAGTTCCCCTGATCCTGATGGAGGAAATATGGAAAGGAGAAGGAGACAGTAGACACTGGGGTGAAATGGAATGGTTTCCCAGAGAGTGGTACATTGTCTATAAATATAGCCACCTAATGGATCCTCACATTCTTATTCATACATGACTCTCTTCCTGTCAAAACACAGAGTCTGTTTCCTCTCCTCTTGAATTTGGGCTGGTCCTGTGACCAACAGAATATGGCGAAAGAGATGGTGTATGACTTCTGGAATGACACAGCTTCCATATTTGCTGAGCCAGCCTCTATGCAATGTAGCAAGAGCTCAACTACTCAATAATGAGATAGAAAGATAGAGAGAAGGATAGGGAGAGAGGGATAAAGGGAAAAGGATAGAAGAAGAAGGAAAAGGAAAGAAAGTGAGAGAAACCTACACAACCCTGCCACTCTCTCCTCTTCAGTTAAGGCACCAGGTATGTTAACTTCTTAGGACCTTTCAGCCTCACCCGAGTTTCAAGACGATAGCAGCTACATGAGTGACTTCAGCAAATATCATTTGGAACAGAAGAACCACACAGTCTATCCAAAGAATCATGGCTAACAATAAACTGTTGTTATTTTCATGTGTATGTGTATTTTTAGTGTAACTGCTACCCTTAGTTTGGGGATCCTGGAGTGGAGAAAACAAATCATCAGGAAAAGATAGAGCAATAGGGTAATGTCACCTTAGTCTATCTTTATTCAGATCCGTGAGCCTATATATGACATTTAAAAATACCACTATTAAAATATAAATACTCCTTGGAAAAGATACTTAGCTGCTCAGCAAGGATTCAATGACAGCCAATAGAGCATAACATATGGCACAGGATAGAGGGAAAGATTCTATTTAAGCCTGACCTAGAAAAGGGAATAAGAAAGGTACAAGACACTTCGTGATTTTGCAAAGGCTTGGCCCTGTCCCTGTCTAGTTAATGCCACTACCATCATTTTCACAATGACCATCCATCATGATCATTTATTGTGATTATGACTGACTTACAAATACCTGCTTCATGCAAGTATCATCCTAGATCAAGTTTAATTTTATGTTTCTCTAATTCTCAGAGCGACACTTAGGTAGACATTGGCCCATTTTAAAGATAGTGGCACTAAACTGCAATAGGTTTAGATAACTTGCGCAAATCCCTGTAACTTACAAAAGGCAGCATGACAATTACTACTTAGTTCTGCCCAATTCCAAAGCCTTTGCCATCTGCCTTTATCAGTTTCTCATAATTTGCAGACACTTTTTTCTTGAGGTCCGCCAACCCCCCCAAATTAAAAAAATTTTTTTTTAATGTTTATTTATTTTTTGAGAAAGAGAGAGAGGCAGAGACAGAGCGTGAGCAGGGTAGGGGCAGAGAGAGAGGGGGGGAGACAGAGAATCCGAAGCAGGCTCCAGGTTCTGAGCTGACAGCACAGAGCCCGATGCAGGGCTTGAACTCACAAACCATGAGATCATGACCTGAGCTGAAGTTGGATGCTTAACTGACTGAGCCATCCAGGTGCCCCCGCCAATTGTTTTAAAAAAGTGTTGGTAATTGATTTTGAAAAATAATCAAGTTCTATAGGAAACAGGGCCATATTTAGAGTTGTAGAATACATTAAAAATTACTGAAGATGAGAAACAAGCTTATAGGAATTCTGATGTAGAAATCAATTAAAAGTAAAAAAAATAATGATTGAAAAAGTTTTGCCTTTATAATTTGTAGCAGTAACATTATCACAATGACAGTGGGTGGTGAAGTGATCCAATATTTTTCTCACTGGTGGTATTCCCCAGTGTCCTACATTAAAATTCCTTAGCGCTTTTTTTGTTCCGGTCCTTCTCAGGTTTACAGAAGGCAAAGCAACATCTTGGCCATCTTTTGAATCACTGAAGGAATAAAATAGAATATCTGTGAAGAATTCAGGCCAGCAAGAACTGGCCAGGAGTGAAAGCGTAGGAATAAAGGAGGAAGAAAGAAGAACAGAAGATGTTGGAAAAAATATGCCAACTCCTCGTCTACAAGATCAACAAATAGATTTACCCTACTCATTCTATTTTAAAACATCTATTTGTTTTGTGCCAGCCACTCAGCTGGGGAGACAAAGATAAATAATTCACATTTCTTGACCTTAAGGAAAAGTAAGCAATCTGATTTAGCCAGACAAAAGGTGTGCTGGGAGGTGTGAAGGCAATCCAGCTAATTCACAGAGGTCCCAAGGTAAGGCCCAATTCACTTTCTGTTCTGAGATGCAAACTCCGTCATTGCTACTACGCATGCGATCTCCAGTTGAAGAATAGGGTCACTACTATAATCTTCTTGTTACAACCATAGCATAAAATTGATAACATGATATGCAAGAGCTGGAGGAAGACAGAGAGAGCCTTTATGGAAGATTCCTCTATTTCCTTTTTTTTAACGTTTATTTATTTTTGACAGAGACAGAGACAGAATGTGAGTGGGTTAGGGGCAGAGAGAGAGGGAGACACAGAATCTGAAGCAGGCTCCAGGCTCTGAGCTGTCAGCACAGAGCCCGACACGGGGCTCGAACTCACGAGCTGTGAGATCACGACCTGAGCCGAAGTCGGACACTCAACCGACTGAGCCACCCAGGCGCCCCAGAAGATTCCTCTATTTCTAAGTGAACGTCTTCCTTAGAAAATCTATGATGTGCCACTCAAAAATACTGAGTAACAAATTAATTTACATCAACACAAAAATACAACTATTAAAAAAACTTACAGTATTAATATGATCTCTCAGCTTTGCCTTCATGATGGCTTGATTATAGAGTGATGGCTTGATTGCTTATACCAATGCTTCTCAACTGGGTGAGATTTTGACAATGTCTGGAGACAGTTTGGGTTGTCAAAACTGGCGGAGGGTCGTTACTGGTATCTAGTAGGTAGGAACCAGGGCTACTGTTAAAATCCCGTAGTGCACAGGACAGCCCTCCACAGCAAACAATTATTTGACCCCAAAATGTCAATAGTGCCAGGGTTGAAAAACCTACCTACCCATATGCCCATTTTACATGAACTTTAAAACCTTTTCATATAATTCAGTCACAAAATGATGCAACCATCCATACACAAAAGATGAACTAAAAAAATGTTTAGGCTTATTTATTTTTTCAAAATAGGGAAATAAAGAAGTCAAATGACTTGGAGTCAATAAATGACTTAATTCTTTCTAAATCTTTGGGCATTGCTTTAATAGTCAGTGTGACATTAAATATTCAATTCAGAGACAGTCAATTCTCAATTGGTCCATATTTCTTCAGTCATGCCCATCAATTCACCAAATAATGATCTAAGAGTCAGGTAACTTCAGGGATTTTCTTTTGAAACAATTCTCACAAACACACTGGCCAACTAGAAGATATTCTCCTGATTTTTCCTTAAAAGAAAAATGACAGTGTCTCACTTGAGTCCAGATTTTGAATTTGTAATAATCTCAGTACAATCTAAGATAAATGGCCCTGGGTCTCTAGTCTTGATTCTACGATTCACTAATTAAATTAAGATCATAAAGTTAGTTCATATACATCAGGGAACATACTTCCAGTGCACAAAGAACTATTATTGAGGCATGCTAAAGCATTCCAGATGGGTCAAAATAGTAGCAAACTACCAATCGGCTATTAACACATATTCTTTTTTAGTCATCAAATAGATCCCCAAATGATCTCTGTGTGTTAACATTTGATAGTTCTGCCTCTTATTAACCATGTGTCAGATGCCAGAAAACGCCTAGGTGCCTGTAAGCTTTATGAGACAAGAACTGGCAACAATAGAAGCTTAATAAAAGAAACTCTTGGAGAAGAAAGAAGCTGACCAGGGTTTGTAGAGCTATCACAGATTCCCATTTCTCATTATTTTGGTTATTCTAACCACATCATTATAGTTGGGTGTGTCCAACAATTTCCTAGGCTTTTAACGTTGTCGGTTTGACTCTAGGGTCTCCTCAAACTCCTTAAATAGACCTGCCTCTCCCTCTTACTATTTGAGTTAGAAACCGAATCCTCATTTTCTTTACCATTTCTTTTCTTTTAAGTTTTTAAAATGTTTATTTATTTTTGAGAGAGACAGAGACAAAGTGTGAGTAGGGGAGGGGCAGAGACAGAGAGAGCGAGGCACAGAATCCAAAGCAGGCTGCAGGCTCTGAGCTGTCAGCACAGAGCTCAACACGGGGCTGGAACTCACAAACTGCGAGATCATGACCTGGGCCAAAGTCCGACACTTCTTGACCAGCCAGGTGCCCCTTCTTTACCATTTCTGGTATGAACACCTCATTACCTAGTTTTAACACTGTACAATTCTGTGCCGTTGTTTAATGATTCTAGAATGGGACCACTTCCAGGACCATATGGAGGAGCTCTCTTCCTTCTTCTCTCTCCTCCGGACCAGAAACATGGCCCTATTAATCGTCCTAACGTGACCCACACTTCTTAAGGCTATAATAGTTCCTGTGATTTGATAGTTAAAGTATTACACAAGATATAAAGCACAACAATCTCATTAGCTCTTAGCTAACACATATTAAGTGCTGAATGTATAATGACTGAAATAAGACCCATGTCAATGAGACTTTCCAGGATATCATGTCTAGTAATTCTAAGTGCCATAACTGGAAGGTATTCAGATCCCCTATTCCAATGCTATTTCTAGTATAAAATAATTTAGTTTTGGGATGAATCCTTTGTTAATTTTAATTGACTAGATCAGGAATCTGCAAACTTTGGCCTACCAACCAGTCATCGGTTTTTGTAAATCAAACTTTATTGGAACAGAGCCACACTCATTTGTTTACATATTGTCCATGATTGCTTTTGTGCTATAATGAAAGAATTAAGTGGTTTTGAAGGGGACTATATATGGCTCACAGGGCCTAAAATATTTATTATCAAGCCTTTTACAGAAAAAAATTTGCTGATACTTGATCTAGATCAAATGAGAAAGAGCAAATGAGAATGAAAATGGGAACTAGCCATTTTCCCAAATATATTCATACTTGAGAGCTAACTCATTAGAAAAGGAGAAAGTATAATGGCCTACCTTTAACAAAACTTTTAAAAATTAAACTTTGCATAATTGATCCTAGGTTTATGTATGTAGGTGGTTTAAAGGAAAAAAAAAAGCACACCAGCAAGTACATTTGAAGTTCAAATATTTCCCAATTCTATTCATTTCACCATTATGTAACATCAAACACTCCATAAAATGTAGGGTTTATGAGAATCAAACCATTTAAAGACTGGCATTGAAATGCAAATTCCCATTAACTTCAGTACGGATACTAACGTCTATTTTTGCCTTTCTTCTCCCTGAATAAGACCATAAGGTAACAAGGGACCTTTGGAAACTCCATATGACCATCTACAGTCTAATACATGACACTCCTCAATAAGTGCGTCTTCACTTAGCCACAGAGCTATTTACTGGGTTTTTCCAATTGAATCCGTGGGAGCGTCAGAAGCAAAAAAGTATACACTTCAACTTCAGGAACTTAGGCCAGAATAAGAATTTTTCTGGCTGGTAATACTGCATGTGGCAAATGCATTGAGTGTCCTTTTCCTCTGGCGAGGAAGATTTGGATGGAAGATTTGGAAAATAGAGACTCAGTTCACAGTCTATGAAGAGGGTCCGTGACCCAGCCTACTATAAGATTTGCCGTCATGTAGTATAGTTACAGAATTACAGATTCTAGCAAGAAGCTTAAAGAAATTACCTAATTATTTTATTTTTAATTTTTTTAATGTTTATTTATTTTTGAGAGAGAGAGAGAGAGAGACAGAGCACGAGTGGGGGAGGGACAGAGAAAGAGGGACACACAGAATCTGAGCAGGCTCCAGTCTCTGAGCTGTCAGCACAGAGCCCAACGCTAGGCTCGAACCCACGAACCACGAGATCACGACCTGAGCCAAAGTCGGACGCTCAACCGACTGAGCCACCCAGACTCCCGAGTCTAATTATTTTATACTGTAGCTGGAGAAACTGCAATTAGGAAAAGCAAAATGCCTGGCCTAAGGTCACACAGCTAGCTAGTGGCAGAGAGAGGACTTAAACCTGTAACTCCTGAGATCTCTTTACTATATCATAAAGTTATCCAGCTGACCTGCACCGATAAAATTATGAAACAGAGGAAAGCTGTCCTCAACCATAAACAATGTCAAACTCCCTTCTGATTGCTTGAATTGACAGGAGGCACCCAGCAATGAATGGGCTTTCATATATTCATATATTCATTCATCTCTAAAAACAGGTAGAAATAGTACCTTCTCATTTGCCTTTGGTGATAATTCAATGACATAAACGCATGTCGTGCTTAGAATAGCCTGACACATGGTAACCACTCAATCAACACTGACTCTCATGATTACTATTATTATTATTATTGGATATGAGAGGCAAACGTGGTAAGTATTTGAAAGATTAGAGGAAGGAGCGAACACTTAACAAAGGAATTAAGAGTGGGATAAATTGTGACACCCAACAGCGAGGGATACAGAGAGGGGGAAAGATGGCATTCTGGGTGATACAAAATGTAATGGTTGAAAAGAGCAAAGGGCACACAGTAGACCGATCTGACCAGAGTGAAGAGGCAAATGGTAGTAAGGTCTTAACTGCCAGGATTTTTTTTCACAAGTACTGGGCATGGGCAAATCAGCCAGGCTGTGTTCCTCCTAAAATGCAATTTAAAAAAATCTATTTTTTTCATTTTGGATTCATAGGTCCTTTATTTGTGAAACAACTATAAATCTACTGTTTTATTTAGGACATTTGCTAAAAACAATTTTATATGAAGGCATCACCATGTGATGTTTATGACATATTTATAAAATTACTCCATTAAGAAATAGATTGTAACAACTGAGCCCTTTGAACGCAAGAACAGCAATCTATCTTCCAATATGGATGCGTTGATCCGTGGGTTACTACTCCCCCTTCAAAAGACTCTTCTCCTCCTGATGGTTTTCATCTTCTCCAGACCTGCTAACCCTTTTCTCATAGCCTCTCTTCGGAGACTTCAGAAAAGCCACGCGGTTATGATTCCTAAGTTACAAGAATCCATAAATAACACAAAAGTGACATTCTTTATATTGACATTTCATGATGTTTTCCATCCATCCCTGGATAGGACTTAGCAACATTTTGTAGAAGGTAAGAATTCTGAACCTAGGCAGATAATTATTTCCGTGGGTTGCTTTACGTTAAAGAAGACATTATGTTTTAACAAGTCAAAATCTTCTAACCAATCAAAGCGGTACAATTAACTAGCTTTATAACAGGTATTTATATAGAGTAACACTGGAATTTTACTCAGGTAAAGAATAAGCACCAGGAAAATTCTTTCATCCCATAATGCCTTAAAAGTCAGTATGTTGACTGTTCGTGCACCCATGCAGTCCAAAATATGTTGTTGTTGCTGCTGCTTTTCAAATCCATGCCTACTATGTAGCAAGCACTGTACTAGAAGCTAGAAAACAATGAACATTTCTGAGGTACAAAGTCCACATACTTTCCTCCCAGGAAGTTCCTGAATATAAAAATCTAGGGGCACCTGCGTGGCTCAGTCGGTTAAGCATCTGACTTTGGCTCAGGTCATGATCTCGAAGATTGTTGAGTTTGAGCCCCACGTCGGGCTCTGTGCTGACAGCTCAGAGCCTGGAGCCTGCTTTGGATTCTGTGTCTCCCCCACCTTTCTCTGCCCCTCCCCCACTTCAGCTCTGTCTTTTTCTAAAATAAATAAACATTAAAAAAATTAAAAGAAAAAAGAAAGTCTAAAAAGCTTTTTAAAGCAATAAGCAAGAGAACACAGAGATTATGGGTGAAAGAAGACATTTAATTCAGCCCACCAAAAAATGGAGCCCCATACCGAAGCAAATCGCCATATTCCATCTCTACTGTGACTATGGATGCCAGATTTCCATGCAGTTTCTAGTTCAACTATTATACTCAGTGCTTCCAATAAGACTGTGACCGCTCATTACAAGAATCTGGGTGTTGGTTTATGCTCCATCATCTTATGCAAATTATATTTCTGAAACTGTCATCTCCTTTGAGAAGCCTTCCCCTCCCTTCCTCTTTCATTCCCACTCAGAAATAATCACATTACTTTCTCAAAAAACTTTTCCTACAGCTCTGCTTTACTATATAATGTATTTTAGTTATTTGTGTCACTCCCCAATAGACAGTGGTTTATGCAAAGGCAAAAGTTTTCCTTTTTCATCCTTGTGTCTCTAGATGTTTGATGAATTTTTGCTGAATAGGTAAGACAATGAATCCAAGGGTAGCATTTTGGCTAAATCTTAAGCTTTTAAACAGTACACATATGAAGCTGTGCTTTCTGACTTTATGAAACACCATTCAACCTCCGAATAATTTTTACACAGTCAAATTTGATAAGCCCTTCAAGACAGCTTTTCCCTCTCCCTCAATAATTTACATAAAAAGAGAGGTTCACTCTCATTTTGAGTGGGCACCCCTCTCTTAGCTACAGGGAAACCCTGGTGTCTCACACAACAGTGGCCCTTGAGGTTGGGTCCTCTGAGAAAGAAAACAGAACAACACTAGCAGATTGAAAAAGTTTGGAAACCACTGAGCTCAGCTTATGTAGAATTGAAAGACAACCAAGCTTGCCAAATCTAAAAGAGAGATCAGAAAATCAGCATTTGGCTAGTATGAAATTTTAATCTTGTCACATTCGGATTCCACTTGAACCCTGAAGACCTGTGATTTGCTGTTATTTCCAGTTTGGGCACTGTTGCTCATATTAGTAATTTTTGCTTGTAAGCATTATTAGAGTTTACATTAAGGCAGTCTGTCCTGGTCCGTTGAAAACGGATTTAATTTAATCCTTAGCTTCATTGGAATGGAAGGCAAATGTGGTGTGAGTGTGTGTGTGTGTGTGTGTGTGTGTGTAAGAGAAGGAGAGGGAGAGGGAAAGGGAGAGGGGAGGAGGGGGAAGGGGAGGAGGAGAGGGAGAGAGATTGGGTTGAGTTCCCCAGGTAGCTGACTAAAGCAGAGAATTGCATTTAGGCAGATCATTAGGGAGTGCCCTCAGGGTCAACATCTGTTGGGGAAGGGAACAAAGCAAGACTGGACGGGGAGAAAGCAGGGTTGTGCTACAGTCTCAACAGAGTAATTACCGGGGAGTTCTGGAGCTGGGAGTATCCTTCAGAATTGCCCCACGTAAGAGGAGAGGACTAGACCTTCAGACTCACTCTCCCCTTACCATTGACCAGTCATTGGATGACGGTTGCCTGGGAAGGGGTGTCACCCTGGATAGGTCCTCTTTTCAACTCAGGTAATCCCTGTAGGGAGCTAACAGCTCAGCGCTGTGGCTTCCAGAAGCTGCAAACCCTTCAGTCCTGCAGGGGGCATCTGGTGTCACAGCAGAAGGTCCATGACAATTCAATAGCATGAAAAATTACATGTATCATTTTAAATAAGTGTTTTCTGTACAAATCTTGTGTTTGGGAGATGGCAGTAGGAAAGATCACTGAGAACCAGCAAATCAATGACTTGAATCTTCCATTTTTCCTCATCTATAAAACAGAGTTGATAGTGCTGTTACTCCATAGAGAGATACTTAAAGGTGTTTTGTTTCTTTTTAGTGTTTGATTTGGTTCTGTTTTCATCAGCTCTAACTGGTCCTTTGAAGTCAAAAACGTCTTTCACTGCCTATTTATGAAATTAAAGACTCTATTTTTCATAGAAAGAGGTGGGGCAAATTTGTTAGTGTCATTTCTTGTGAAACCACTTTTGGGTTTTAGTTATCAAAGAATTAAAACTACAAGTGATCATTTATGCCTTTCTCAACAAAGTGCTTAGACTCCAACCCCCTTCTTGGGGATGGTGTGGCTGATTTCTACCTAAAGTTGGAAGAGACTTGAAAGGAAGAAGAATGTGTGATGTTAGCGGTTAGCACAGCGCTTTGAGGTTTGCTGATAATTTGCTCCTGCAAGATTCCCTTGAGATTAAACACTTACTTGATCACTTAGCGGCCAGTGCAGGACCACTCCGCCCCATTGAAATATGAATGGAAAACTTCATCATGGGCTGTCATGTATCACAACTGAAGCTGAAAACCCACTATGATCAAAATCTTGAGCTTCTTGTAGAAACAAAGGCAACACTCACAGGGTCTCATTGTGTGTACGCCTGATATGGACTGAATGCTTGTGTCCTCCCAAATTCATATGTTGAAGTCCTAACTCCCAATGTGATGCTGTTAGGAGGTGAGGTCTTTGGTAGGTGCTTAGGTTTAGATGAGGTCATGAGAGGGAAGCCCCCATGATGGGGACAGACCAGAGCTCTCCCATCTCTGTACCTTCCATTTGAAATCACGGTGAGAAGCAGCCACGTGCGAGCCCCCAAGTGCAGGCTATCACCAAAACCTGATCATACTGGCACCTTGATCTCAGATTTTCCAGCCTCCAGAACTATGGGAATTAAATGTCTACTGTTTAAGCCGCCCAGTCTGTGGTATTTTGTTAGAGAAGCCCAAGCAGACTGAAATAGGGCTCGTTGGAATTTCTGAAAACATTCAGATTCTTTGATCATTTGGAAAAACTCCTGCTACAGGGGAATTGAATTGAATGTGGCATTCTAGTTTTCACCCAAATATAAACATTGTGATGGAATCAGCAAAGGTTTTATTTTCTTGAGTTCACAGACCTTGAAATATCCTTCTCCCAAAAGGTAACTGATCAGACTCTAATCAGGCAAGGGGTCACTCAGGCCGTAGGTAAGGTAGGAGAGATGTTGATTTGAAGTTGTTACATGCAGATTAGTGTAAAGCCTGCTAGTATGAGGCCACACAAATTCTAATTATCATTTGAGAAAAACTGAGGGAATATTCCTTGTTTTAATGTCTAGAAAATCTATAGGCTTCACTGGATAGCCTTCAATACTATAGAAGCACTTTTTCCCCTGGTGGATCCAGGAAACACTTGAAAAATGGACTTTTCACTAAAAACTGAAGGACATAAATGATCTATGATATTTAATCCTGAGAATATTACACCTCCTGGTAGGCAAAATGAAGCAAAGGAGGCACCTCTTCTCATCCTACAGACTGCTTTACTTTACTGGTAAGGAAGATGGAGCAACAATTCTGGCCCTGGGGCTCCTCCTCCAGTGCTCTCCCCACTAACTGGTCTATCTTTGTGCAGCCCTGATATTGCCTGTTCTTTAGAATAAAGTGTCCCCTTCTGGCTTTGGAGTCAGACCTGCGTTGGGCACCTTAGCCAAGGCTGAAATCACCCACCATTATGCCTGCTGGCATCCAGCAGGGACTCGGACATGGGCTCTCCATATAAGGACAACTTTGGAATGTCATTCTTCCCTTTTGAGTAATACGTTGCTTTTTCTTTATATGAAGAGCCATCTCATCCACTTAAGTACCTGACAGGGAGAAAAGGGAAGTGCTTTTTGCTTTCCTTTGTTTTGTTTAGGTTTCCCCAAAGATCTCAGGAAATTTCTCATCATTTACCAATCCATTCGGGCATGTCTGGATGAGAGCTGATGGTGCAGAATGTTGACTAACAATTTCCGAGTGCACCTGGTACAGTTAATTAAACATGCATATTCCTCTTAAAAAAAAGATCAAAGTTACACATGCATGTGGCTATCAGTAGTTCAAAAGTTCTTAGAAAACCAGAATTTTCCAAATCCTCCCATCCCATTTTTCCTGCATCAGAAACAAAACTTTTCATGCCTTTTGGCTATCTTGTTTTAAGTAATCACTTCTAATATCTATACTGCCACTTTCTTGATTTTCCAATCTGGGCACTTTTGGATTGTTTCTCGCTATAAAAGATGAGAATTTAATTCTTATACATCCTGTCCCCCAAGCACGCACAACCTCATTCTATGCCCCTTCCTCCCAGTATGGCTACATTGTTACTTGGGTTAGGTCAATCTTCAGTGTTCACGATATTGTGATAGTTGAGTCATTTGTTGTATGATAAATATTTTGTTTTCTTTTCTACACAAGTTTTTGCTTTCTTCGGAGTTAATAATTAACTGGATTTTTTTTTTTGGCTTGGTTTTCTATATATATCACGAATAAAAATCCAAACTCTTCACCAAGTATGTGTATTTTCCCTCAGTAAATTTTGATGCAGCAAGTGGAATATCAACTAATCTTGAAGGCTTCTCCCAGAGCCTTCTGCTTACTCTTATCTGGACAGGATGGCTTACTCAACCTAGGGCACAGGTCTCATCCTGAGTTGTCATCCTAAAGATAATATACACTCTCTCAAATTACATCTTCATTTGCTAGATCTCATGTCTTCATTTTTCCTCATTGTCTTCATTTTGGTTTTTTCACAGCCTCTAGTGATTCCTGAGAAAAGGTCCATGGAAGTGTAGTAGATTTTTAGAGACTTTCACGTCTGAGAAAAAATATATGTTCATTTTTTACGCTTGACTTTATTGGCAATTGGCTGGGTATAGATTCCAGGTTATTGATTAGCAGGCTTCTCTCGCCCCTGGTAACCATCATTCTATCCTTTGCTTTTCTCAGTTTACCTACTTCCATATCTCCTGTAATTGGGATCATGCAGTATTTGTGCTTCTGTGACTACCTTATTCCATTCAGCGTAATGTTCTCAAGGCTCATCCATGTTGTCGCATGTGGCAAAAGTTCCTTATTTTTAAAGACTGAGTAATATTCCATCGTATGCATGTGCCACATTTTTCTTCTTATCCATTCATCCATCAGTTGACATTTACGTTGTTTCTATATCTTGGTTATTAAGGATAGTGCAGCACTGAACACAGGAGTGCTTATATCCCTTTGAGATCCTGATTTCATTTCTTTTGGATATGTATCCAGAAGTAGAAATGCTGGATCATATGGTAGTTTTATTTTTAATTTTAGTGGAACCTCCATTCTGGTTTCCAGGAGGCGGTATTTTGTATTCCCACCAACAGTGCACAACAGCTCCAATTTTTAAGGCAATGCTTTTTTGCTGTTTTGTAGTTTCCAGGATTTCTTTTCCGAAGTCCAAAGTCATTCTGGTTTCTGATCCCTTGTATGCTTTTTTCCTTTTTTTTCTGGAAGTCAAAAAAATCATCTTTTTGTTTGCAGTGTTATGAAATTTCAGTGTGGAAACTCACGTCCTTTAGTTCTAGAAACTTGTACTCATTGATTAATAGACTCCTTCCCTCTAGTTTCATTTTTGCCCTATTCCTCTCTCTCTCTCTCTCTCTCCCTCTCTCTCTTTCTTTGATACTGTTTTTAATCTGTGCTGTTCAATATCACAGCTGCTAGACACCTAGGGCTTCTCACATTTGCATTTAAATTAATTGAGATTTAATAGATTTTTAAAATTCAGTACCTCAGTCTCACTAGCCTCCTTTCAAGTGTTCGATAGGCACAGATAGTTAGCATATATACTGTATCAGTACACATATAGAACATTTCTATCATCACAGAAAACTTTAGGACGGTGTAGTCCTAGATGGTCCTCTAATCTTACCTCTCTTTTCTATTTTCCCCATCTTTGTCAGTCTGCTCTAATTTCCGAAAGATTCCTTAACTTAATCTTCCAATATTCCTACTGAAGTTAAAAAAAAACCATCATTATTTTTTAATTTCCAAAGTTTTTTTTTATTTGGATGTTTCCTTTCTTTTCCTACATCACCTGTATTTATCTCATGGATTTAGTATCTATTCTTACATGTCTAGAGATATTATATGTCAAGCTTTGTTATAGCTAAAGGGTTTCTTCTTACTCAAGGTAGATTTTTCCTCTGTGTTCATATTGGTTCATATCCTTTATATTAAAAGATTTCAGTAGAAGTCTAGGCAGTTTTTGATATCTGCTCCTATTTAAGAGTGGACATGATAAATCTGAATGGAAGGTCTAAACTTATGGGTAAGGTGTGTCAAATTTGCTCTTTGTTGTAGGGTTATATGGATGAGCCATTTCCATGAGCAAGTTCTGCTATCAACAGATTCAGAACTTTCCTCTGAATATGCTGACCAGATTATTTTGAAAAGATTCTTCCAAACTCTTATCAACAGAGTATAGACTTTGCTGCTAGCATTCCGGGACCCAAGTTGAGAAAGAGAAGTGAGATCTCAGTACTTGGGATATACACATGTTTACCTCCTCCTTTTTTAGTACTGCCCCTGTATCCCCAAATGTGCCTGGTTTTCTTCAGTTCAGAGACCTCTGCTCTCACCCTCACAAAAAGATAAGTCTCAAGTTTTCAGCAAGGGTCGGGAGGTGTGCTGTGACTTCCCAACCAAAAGATCTATTTCGCAGCAGTTGGGAGTGCCCATGGTTGAAGAGGGTTACTTGCCCATGATCATGCACTATTTTGGGGAAAAGTTTGTCTACAATGATTGGTTAGTGTGAATGGCCAGGGGTCTTATGCAACTCAGGAAAGTTCTGAAAGGTCATCCTATTACTATATCAGAACCCAAAGTCTTCCACTCCATCCTGCTTTCTCTCCTTCTTACACAGATATTGATCCCACTAATACTTGCTTCCCAAGGAACTTAATGGTGTGGGAGGGGCAGTTGTCTGGTTGCACAAATTAAGGAAAGAAATCTGTGGATTTAGCTGCTTCTTAAAAATGCTTTCAGGTGCACCTGGATGGCTCAGTTGGTTAAGCATCAAACTCTTGGTCTCAGCTGGGGTCGTGGTCTGGCAATTCATGGGATAGTAGCCCCTCCTTGGGCTCTGCACTAACAGTGCAGAGCCTGCTTGGGGTTCTCTCTCTCCCTTGGGATTCTCCCCTCCCCCACTCATGCTCTCCCTCCCCTCCCTGGCTCTCTCTCTCAAAATAAAAAAAAAAAACTTACAAATTACTTTTGTGTTTTAGCTTTACCATCCTTGTCACTTTCAAAGGGAGGTATTCTTGAGCTTCTGGAAGGTGCTACAGTGGAAATCACACTGTTTCTAAGCTTTCTGCTCTACTGGTTAGGATTTAGGTTTCCCAGATCCATTCAGTCAGTTCACACTCAACAATTCACTTTTCAGTAGATTTTGTTGCTATCATTTTTGACCCATAGGTTTATGTCTTTTTAAAAAAAATATATTTTCATTGTCATTTTAGTGACATTTTGGAAATATGTGCCCTTAATCTGCCAGTTTCTTGATGTAGACTTCACTCTGTATCTGGAGCTTCTGACATTTTTATTTGCAGGTCATAGTGTATGCACTATGTTCATCATTAGAGCTTTCTGGTTGCACTAATCCCAGAAAGGAGAGTTAATAGGTAAGGGATTGTATATCTTGAAAGCTGATATAGTCTTAAATGATGGGAAACTATCAGAATGAAGTTCAGTATGGAAGGAGTTATTACAGATTTTGCAATTATAAGATGCTATAAATGACTGAGTATAGATTGAAAAATAGACATTATCTCCAGAATCATGGTGGCTTGTGACTGGAATGACAGTCATAACTATCTTTAACAGCCATCCTGATGGGGTAGAATACATCAAATGCAGGCACTCAAAAGCTATCCTTTTATTAAACTCAGTAGTGATAAGATATAATATGCATTAGTTGTACTGTTCTAGACTCAAAAGGAGTAGAATGAACTTTGAGAGGGCTTAAAGGAAAATGGCAAAAATGATTACAGGGTTGTAGACAGGGGGAACCTGAGTGGTAAGCAGAAAAACACGCAGTTTATTCAGAAGAGAAGATGAGTGATTTTCTAATGGCCCTAAAACCTATAAAGCAATACTCAGTCGTTTTCACATTTTTAAGTGCTTTTTCTGAGAAAATTTAATGGGATAACTGGTGGGTAAAAGTACCTTCCTGATAGCAGGCCATTCAATGTTAGTTGTCTTCCTTCTTAAAGGATCCAAGCATGATAAAATGGTCTTTAACTTCAACAAAAAGGAATGAAGTTTTACATAAGAATTTCATAGAAGTGAACATTATTATAGAATGGGGTTATTGCTTTGAAAACATGTATTGAAATTTACATAGAAAAAGGAATGGATGGATTAGATCGGTGAATGTGTGCAAGACAATTTTCTCTGCATAATGAACCTAGGAATGATGTATTTCTTCAATTTTTTCTGTATTCTCTTCATTTTTCTCATAAAAGACTATGTGACATTTTCATTATGGATACAGTGGTTATATATTCCTTTATACCATGATGTAGAGAACTTATAATGTGGACATTGTAGGAGATCAAACTCTGAAACTAAATAAGGCCTGGATTTGAGTCCTGGCCTTGCTGCTTACCAGCTTTATGACCTTGGGCACATTATTTAACTTTAAACACATTGAGGACAATATCGCCTACACCATTGGGCTGTGGATAGGATTAAGTTTATAAATATATGAAAAACATTTAGAAGAACAATTGGCTTATGGTAAACATTCAATAATGTTAGATATCATTTTTATTCCAAAAAACACCTAAGGTGCTTACAAAAATATAGATTAGGAATGTTTTGAAAAATAACGAGAAGAATTTAGGCAAGAAAAGAATGAAATGGAGCTCAAAAGAGCTAAAAATTTAATATTATTAATTTGGGGGGAGGGAGAGGAGAGTGGGAGATGGGCTAAATGGGTGATGGGCAATTGAGGAGTGCACTTGGGTTGTTACATGTAAGTGATGATGAATCACTAAATTCTATTACTGAAACTAATGTTACACTGCATGTTAACTAACTTGAATTTAAATAAATTAATTAAAATTATATTAATTTGTTGATTATCAAATATTATTATGAAATTTCTAGCTCCTACAAGAAAGCTTTCTCCAGGATTCTCATAAGGAGTGGATTATTTTTTTAGCACAAAATGTAAAAAAGTTAATCTCCACTCTTATATACATTTACAACTAAATTCTAAATATTTAAAAACAATTTTTTTAACATTTATTCATTTTTGAAAGGCAGAGAGAGACAGAGCGCGAATGGGGGAGGGGCAGAGAGAGAGGGAGACACAGAAACAGAAGCAGCTCCAGGCTCTGAGCTGTCAGCACAGAGCCCGACGTGGGGCTTGAACTCACTGACCGACCGTGAGTTCATGACCTGAGCAGAAGTCAGCTGCTTAACCAACTGAGCCACCCAGGGGCCCCTAAATTCTAAATATTAATGAGTTCCCAAGGGTCCAGAGTTTCTTATGGTAACTATGTTTTTTTGTTTCTAAATTACAGAACTGCATGACAAAAATGCCCCAATGCAGGAATCTACATTTCCCCCAGGGAGTTACAGGTAAAGAAATCAATAGCTCAAGAAAGTTGTACTGCTTTTGAAGTTAACTGTGCGTTTCCATATTCTGTATCCATCACCTTACCCCGTAGTGAGTCTTCCTGAAATTGATGAATGTGTCCCATATTATACTCATTTAAGTATTGTTTTCCTTATGTTATCAAACTTATATAACATTTGTACATATTTTTAAAACATTTACTTCCAAGTAACTCATTTATTTGTATTGAGACCATTTTAACAACACCTGCACATTGATTACATTTTCTAATCTGCATGTTAAAATAGTATACTATTTTTACTTAAAACGTGTTTGGATGTCCTTTAGAATCAATGTGCACTACCAGCAATATTCATGACTTCTACTGCTTTTTGGGAAACATTAGATTAAAATACTAAACTTTGACATACATATTCACATTAAAGTTTATTTTTAAATGTGTAGCGAGGGGCGCCTGGGTGGCGCAGTCGGTTGAGCGTCCGACTTCAGCCAGGTCACGATCTCGCGGTCAGTGAGTTCGAGCCCCGCGTCAGGCTCTGGGCTGATGGCTCAGAGCCTGGAGCCTGTTTCCGATTCTGTGTCTCCCTCTCTCTCTGCCCCTCCCCCGTTCATGCTCTGTCTCTCTCTGTCCCAAAAATAAATAAATGTTGAAAAAAAAAATTAAAAAATAAATAAATAAATAAATGTGTAGCGAATAATACCTAATAGAAAAGTAAAAGTTATATTCTTTTGTTAAACGAAAAAACAAAAAGGGGAATTTTGAGGGACACATCATCCACTAAGATCAAGCCATGCCTACTTAGTTACAATGGTTAATGCTGCTTTACTAGGATAATGCATTTTACTCACAAATTTCAGCCACTGTTAACAGATCAAAATTATCTAAGGTAATAAACTGAATGAATCACCCCTATTTTTTAAAATTGTTTATTTAGCATCATCATAGCTGTCTTTTAATGAGTCTTTTATTTTTTAAGTTTTTATGTAAATTCCAGTTTGTTACCATACATTAATAATTCGTTTCAGGTATACAAAATGTGATTAAACATTACCACACAACACCCGATGCTCATCACAAGTGCACTCCTTAGTCCTTATCACCTTTTTAACCCATCCCCCTCCCCTCCTGGAACCATCAGTTTGTTCCCTGTTAACTGTTAAAGGCCAGTTCCTTGGTTTGCCTCTCTTTCTCTCTTTCCCCCCACCCCTTTGCTCTTTTGTTTTGTTTCTTAAATTCTGCATGTGAGTGAAATCACATGGTATTTGTCTTTCTCTGATTGACTTATTTCAGTTAGCATACCACTGCCAAGCTCTGTCCATGTCATTCTAATGGCAAGATTTCATTCTTTTTCCTATGGCTTAATGAAAGTCTCAATAAGTAAAAGAACCAGTTGTGTCCTGTGCTCATTTGGCCAGTATTGTAGGCTTGAAAGTCTATCTGTTTTTAATTTGAATTTTCCTGATTAGTAATTAGGCTGAATCTTTTGATATATTTATGACCAATTCATGGTTCATCTTCTTTGACTTATTTATGCCTACTGACATTTTTTTATATTGAGTTGTATTTTTATTTATTTGTAGGAATCCCTTACATATTCTTAATGTTAATTATTAGTCATCTTTTAGAGGATTACAAGTATCTTCTCCACTTTTTTTTTTAAAGTTTATTCATTTTTGAGACAGAGAGAGAGAGAGTGTGTGTGAGCAGGGGAGAGGCAGAGAGAGGGGGAGACCGAGGATCTGAAGCAGGCTCTGCACTGAGAGCAGTGAGACCAACGTGGGCTCAAACTCATAAACCCTGAGAACATGACCTAAGCTGAAGTCGGGCGCTCAACTGACTGAGCCATCCGGGTGCCCCATCTTCTCCAAATTTTTGAAGGATGGGCCTACAGTTGGTCCATAAACCTAGGGCAGGGCTTGCATTGTACCCCAATTGTACATCTCTGCCTTCCAGAGATGTCTGAGTAACTGGTCCTTGTTTTTGTCTGGCAATTCCAAGTTCAGGAGGGTATTTTGACTAAGGCTGTGTAACCCAGGGGAGCCAAGAGTGGTAAGAGAGGGCTGTATTCAGTCTGAGGGTGCTATACTCCACAGTTGTCTGATTTATACTGTATAATATATTACATGAAGAACGAGACTTCTGCTTCCTTAAATGAGGTGGATTTCTCCACACACATCCAGATTATATGTCAAAGTGCTCTTGTCTCATGTATGGAGGACTGGTTTGAGAGACACAGTTGAGCTTCCAGAATGTTTGATCTATTGATCACTAATATCTTTTTATCTGCAATGGTGCCCACTGGTCTGACCCTTTTGCAGCATTCCTGGAAGCTTTCATCATATTCTGTCATTGAAAAGTAATTCAAGTCCTCTGCTAAGGATCTTGAGTGATCTAACTTCCTCCTCTATCTTTTATTTTATTTTAGTAAAAAAAATTTTTTTAATGTTTATTTGTTTTTGAGAGAGACACAGAGACAGAGACAGAGCACGAGTGGGGGAGGAGCAGAGAGAGGGAGACAGAATCCGAAGCAGGCTCCAGGCTCTGAGCTGTCAGCACAGAGCCCGATGTGCGGCTCGAACTCAGGAACCATGAGATCATGACCTAAGCCAAAGCCAGACGCTCAACCAACTGAGCCACCCAGATGCCCTCCTCCTCTATCTTTTAAATAAATGACCCTAGTTTCACTTACCCAAGTGGTTTCTATGTATGGATATTCTACCTTATGGAGCTCCCAATGGTATTTGTCAATTCAGTAATCATTCATCTTCTTGTTAAGAGTTCCAAACTTAATGTAGTCAAATATGTTATATTTTTAGTATCAAGTTTAAAAAAACCTTTGGGGCGCCTGGGTGGCTCAGTCGGTTTAGCGCCTAACTTCGGCTCAGGTCATAGTCTTATGGTTTGTGGGGTTGAGCCCCATGTTGGGCTCTGTGCTGACAGCTCAGAGCCTGGAGTCTGCTTCAGATTCTGTGTCTCCCCCTCTCTCTGTCCCTCCCCTGTTCATCCTCTGTCTCTCTCTCTCTCTTTTTCTCTCTCTCAAAAACATTAAAAAAAAAAAAAAAACAAGAAAACTATTACACCCAAGTCAATAGAGATATTTCCCTATATTTCTTTCTTTAAAAAATGTGCTTAATTCTCTTTGAATTGATTTCTGTCTATCATATGAGTTAGGAATCCAAATACATTTTTACTTAAAAATGGATGCTTAATATTTCCAGGAGCATTTTATTAAATAGCCCACCTTTTTGACATTACTGTACTATGCAAGCTCTATCATATCAGATTTTCACATATGTATATGTATGGTTCTAGACTCACTATTGTGTTCCATTGGTTCATTTTTTAATTGATGTTTGTCTACAACAATATATTATACTATAAATTTAGTATAAATACTGATGTGTGTGTCCCTATTTGGTTCATCTTTGTCAGAACTGTCAGCTCTTTTTGCAATTCTGTTATTTCATACAAATTTTAAAGTCACCTTGTTGGATTATTCTACAAGCATACATACATACATACATACATGCATACAAAAATAAGAAAAAGAAAAGAAAAACCTAAAGAAAAAGAAAAGAAATTCTTGTTGAGATTCAGGATTTTCATTGGAATTTCAGTGGATCTATTAATTAAGGGTTAACTGATATTTTTGTGATATTAAAACTTCATATCTATTGATGCATGAATATTTTATTGAATTTATTTATTTAGACATTCTTTAATGTCTTCTAATAAAGACAATTTTTTTTTCCTAAAGTTTATGCACATTTTTTTGCTAGGAATCTTTTGTTTGCTATTACGTATAGATTTTTTTTTAATT
Organism: Puma concolor; assembly: GCF_028749965.1. Classification (NCBI taxonomy): domain Eukaryota; kingdom Metazoa; phylum Chordata; class Mammalia; order Carnivora; family Felidae; genus Puma; species Puma concolor. The sequence continues at coordinate 22,684,786 of NC_141675.1, forward strand.
ACATTTATTTATAATTTATTGCTCATGTTCAGCAATGTAATTGACTTTGAATATTTTTCATGTGATTGTCAATTTTGCTAAAGTCATTAATAAAATATCGGTAATTTCTCCGTAGATCATGTTGGCCTTTTTCTGTAACCAATTATATCATTTGAAAATGTGGCAATTTTGTTGGTTTCATGACAATCCTTACTTTTATATTGTTTTCTCTTCTTATGGCACTGGAAAAGACTGGTAGTGCTTTGCTAAATGGAAACGGCAACAACCATGTGTTTATTTATCTTGATCCTGATTTTTAGAGGAAATACTTTGAGTGTTTCAATTGATTATTATATTGACTTTTTTTTTTTTATTTTGCCATGAGCTCTACAAAAATGTTTTTAATGTGCACTGTGGTGCAACTCCTGAACTTACTGAGATGATCCTATTTCCTCCTATAATCAGTTAATATAGATTGATTAATAGACTTTCTAGCATTGAACCTTTCTTTGCTGTGATAAACTCAATTTGCTCAGAATGCATTGTTCCTTCTTCCCATTGCTGGATTCAGTTTGTTTCTATTTTTTGTTTAGAACATACATCTACATTTATGATATGATATTTTTGTGGTATTAGCTTGTCATTTTCTTTCCCGTGCTTTGCAAGCTATCCTTAGCTGATGTTAGTGCGAAGGCTATACAATTTCTCTAGCCTCCGAAACAATTTAAGATTGAGTTTATATGTTTCTTAAACATTTCGGAATACTCAACCATAAAAATCACTTGAGTTTACTATTTGTGGGGAAAATTTTTAAGCAAGTGATTTGGTATGTTTAATGATTATAGGATAATTCAAATTTTCTTTCTTTTCCTGAGTCCGTTTTTAAAAATACTGTTCCACAAACTTTCCATTGCACTTAATTTTGAAAAATTGTTGGCATAAAGTTTTTATTGTATTATCTCCTTAATTTTGGATGTATCTGTTGTCATTTCCTCTTTTCCATTTCTAATACTAAAGTTTCTAATAGAAAAGTTCTGTTGTTAGGGAATGATCTATGTTTTGGGCTGAGGTTTCGATATCTTATCTCCGTTTTTTTCAAGAGTTCAAGTGGATAAAACATTCTGGGTTGGCACTGATTCTTATCAACACTTTGAAGATAGTGTCCCACTCTCTTCAGGCTTTTCTTGTTGTTGAAAGGACAGCTGTTAGTCAAGTTGGCTCTCCTCTGCAGATAAAGTCATTTCTTGAAGCCTGCTTTTAAGATCTCCTTGTTGCATCTAGCATTCTTTAGTTTTACACCAACATTTCAAGGTTTGGTTTCTTTACATTTATCCTGTTCAGATTTTTTGGACTTCCTAAATCTGAATATTGAGTTGTATTAATTTTGAAAAATCCTCAATAGTTTATTCCCCACCATTCTATTCTTCTTTTCTAAAATTCTACATATTTTAGATCTTTTTACTCTAACCACTATTTCTCTTGACTTTTTTTTCATGTGTAATACATTGGATTTTTTTCTCTTCTAGATTTTCTTTTCTTCTCTCTTCTTTTTTTTTCTTTTTTTCTTTTTTTAAGTAAGCTCTACGCCCAATGTGGGACTTGAACTCACGATCAAGAGTCTCATGCTCTACCAACTAAACCAGGCATGAGCTCCTGGATTTTTTTTCTCCTCTAATTCACTGATTCTTTCATATTTTGTGACTAACCTACTATCCATCCTTTTCATCGATGTTATTTTTTATTATCATCTTTCTCATTTATAAAATTTCTATTTGGTTCTTCAAATAGTCTTTGATAGTCTTTGTCACTCCATCATATTTTATAGCCCTTTTGAATTTTCTCTAAATAAATTAAGCATACTTATCTGATAATTTCAATATCTACAGCCTTGAAGATTTCATTTTGTGATGTCTTTTTTTTTTTTCTGGTGACTTTTGCTCATGATAGTTTATACCATGGCATTGATGACTTTTCATGGTAAGCTCATATTCCTTAGAACTTTGTCTCTGAGGATTCTCTTTTTTTTTTAAGTTTATTTATTTATTTTGAGAGAGAGCACACGTGCACATGCACAGAGGGTAGGGAGAGAGAGAGAGAGAGAGAGAGAGAGAGAGAGAATCAAAAGTAGGCTCCATGCTGTCAGCACAGAGCCCTACCCCAGGATCGATCTCACGAACCATGAGATCATGACCTGAGTCAAAATCAAGAGTCAGATGCTTAACTGTGGGAGCCACCCAGGTTCCCCCTGACGATTCTGTTACAACTGCAATGAGAAATATCCAATCAGAGAAGATTTGTGTGCCTAGTAACAGACCAGAATCACTTAAAAAAAATTTTTTTTAGTATTTATTTATTTTTGGGAGACAGAGAGACACAGTGCAAGAGGGGAAGGGCAGAGAGAGAAGGAGACACAGAATCTGAAGCAGGCTCCAGGCTCTGAGCTGTCTGCACAGAGCCTGAGGTGGGGCTGGAACCCATGAAGTGCAGGATCATGACCTGGGCCAAAGTGAGACGCTTAACTGACTGAGCCACCCAGGCACCGTGACCAGGATCAATCTTTAACTGATCTTTAATCTTTAACATTTCAATTAAATATTTAGGTAGTTTTACTCCATTTCCAAAGAATATTACAAATTCAGCCTCACATCTAAATGAGTGTGAGATTCACTCAGATATCACCTCACACCAGTCAGGGTGGCTAAAATGAACAAATCAGGAGACTATAGATGCTGGAGAGGATGTGGGGAAACGGGAACCCTCTTGCACTGTTGATGGGAATGCAAACTGGTACAGCCACTCTGGAAAACAGTGTGGAGGTTCCTCAAAAAATTAAAAATAGACCTACCCTATGACCCAGCAATAGCACTGCTAAGAATTTACCCAAGGGATGCAGGAGTACTGATGCATAGGGGCACTTGTACCCCAATGTTTATAGCAGCAGTCTCAACAATAGCCAAATTATGGAAAGAGCCTAAATGTCCATCAACTGATGAATGGATAAAGAAATTGTGGTTTATATACACAATGGAGTACTATGTGGCAATGAGAAAGAATGAAATATGGCCCTTTGTAGCAACATGGATGGAACTGGAGAGTGTTATGCTAAGTGAAATAAGCCGTACAGAGAAAGACTGATACCATATGGTTTCACTCTTATGTGGATCCTGAGAAACTTAGCAGGATCCCATGTGGGAGGGGAAGGAAAAAAAAAAAGGGAGGTTAGAGTGGGAGAGAGCCAAAGCATAAGAGACTCTTAAAAACTGAGAACAAACTGAGGGTTGATGGGGGTGGGAGGGAGGGGAGGGTGGGTGATGGGTATTGAGGAGGGCACCTTTTGGGATGAACACTGGGTGTTGTATGGAAACCAATTTGACAATAAATTTCATATATTGAAAAAAAAATAAATGAGTGTGAGATTGTGATTAGGAATTCTTATGAAAAATGTTGTTTTTCTATTTTCATGCTCTACCCAGATCCAAGGTTTAAACAAACAAGTCTTCTTCTTTGAGGTCTTTCACCATGCCACCACCCCAGGTGATAATGTCAATTTCATCTTTTGGTTGTCCTAGATTTATGGTGGTATCTGCAATCTGACCTTCCACTGTGCTCAGGACCTAGGCTTTGTCTCTTTTCTCTCGCCAGCTCCAACGCACCATATTGGTTCATTTCTTCCTTTTGTTCCTCAAATCTAATTCTTTCTCTTACAATAGCACCAGCACAGCCATATTGTAATTTTTTTTCTTTAATGCAGCGATTTTAGGTATTCTGTATTAGGGTTTCCTTTTTGCACCTCTAGTTCATCAATGCTTCTTAATTTTACAGTAGATTTTTTTTTATAATCATAAGAACTCAACCACCCACCACAATGGGTGGATTGTTTTCATTTCAAAAATATGTGGAAGATACACTATTTGAACTTAATGGTTTAACTCTACAAGAGAAAGTTGAGGTCTTCAGTTATCTATTTGTTATAAAAATAATAATTCCTTCCTCAACAGAAGGTGTGGAAAATACATCTGGTTTGCTTGTGACTACCGCCTTCTATTCTCCTATTCACTATGGCCTTGGCAGAGTTCAATAACTGATTATAGCATCCTTCCCCTGTGAGACAAGATGCCGACTCAAAATGCTTTTCAACATAAAATTCTAGGTAGTTATTGCCAACCATATGGCATTAGGTCATAGAGTAACTCTTATTTGCTATCCTTGTCTAGATAATCTGATTCATTGGGTATTTTTTCTCATGACTACCATTGTTATCCTCACAAATTAACAGCTTATCTTTTAGTTCTAACAGTGATGTGTGATTGTACAAGTCACTATGAGAAGACTCCAGCATATACATGCATTCGTTAACACAGGTAATGGATACAACTCCTGTCCACAAATCTAGAAATGGCTGCACAGAGTAAAATGTCCAGCTAGCAGTGCTTCTGCAGATGTTGACATGCATTCTTGGCTTTCAAGTTCTCATGTAGTCCCACGGCTGCTAATGAACTCATCTAACTGAGGAGAAAATTTTGTGAAGCCTTTGAGATACTCCCTTCACCATGTTCCTGTTTTTTGGTTATATGAGAATTTTTGGATACCCTATGGTCCTTTTCTACTCACTGATTTCCAGCATATTCCCAGGAACTTTGCAGTTAGACTAGATCATTGAGAATCAATTTTCCAGGGCACTATATCCACTATATCCAAAGCAAATAAGCTTTGGGCTTATGTGAAGTTCTATTCCTTCACAGAAGGTAATGACAGAATATTACTAGGAATAACTTTTATTTTAACCTTAATTTAGCCAGTGTCCCTTTTCAACACAAAGCGAGACTACTCAAAAAGTCATGATCCAATGGTATGATTTGGTTCTCTGTCCTTATGTTGTAATGTATGTAAATAAGTTGTTAAATAATTTGTTAACTTTGTTAAGTAAGCTGTTAAATAAGTTGTTAAATAGTTTGTAATTTCAGCAATCTATCATTTAGGTCTTGCAGAAATTCTATTGCAAGGTGAAATACAGCTGGAATTCCATTTGGCCTCCATCATTTAATTACTTCTCTCAGCTCACACTATGGCACCTTAACATGTTAGAGAGTAGGTACTTGAAAAATAACCCCAAATCATGATACTCAAACATTCTAATGGTTACTTCCTAATACTGTGCTCCAATGTGACTCAGGGCTCTGTCATATCCCCCCTTTCTGTCCTGGGTATTGCACTTTCCTTTTGATGCTCCTGAGTATGTTTCTTAGTGATCACATTACTCTAAATCACTTTCTTAAGAGATGGACACTCACAGATGTTTATCTCCTACTGTATTATAATATGTGGACTTTCACATTCCATCTAGTAGTCAAATTTACCCATCTTTTCCCTAAGGCTATATTAATAAATGATATATTTTGTATCAGATATATCTGGAATATCCCATTTCTCATTTTTATAAAGGAAATAAAGGAATCACTGATTTTCTTCATTAGCCATTAAAAGTTGCTATTTTCCTTTTCAATACCTTTACTGTCTCTGCCCTTTTCTGCTACTTTATTTTACCCTGTCATCTATGACCTCCCATATGCTTAAAAAAATCCCACTCACCCCCTAAATCTCAGGTTTTGGCTGGAGTTCCCCTAGCTCAAAAACTCTTTCAATAAATACATTTAAAAAATTATTCTAACCTGATTCCAAATAGCCACAAGTTCATTTTTAATGAATGCCATGCATTCTTTCATGTATTTGTTACACCTTAACCTAAATTCTAGTGAAATTCACTCAAAAGTGAATCAGACGTGGTCTCTGCCTTCACACAGCTCATACTCTAGAAGGGGATAAGCAGCATATGAAAAGACAAAGGCATAAACTAATGCGCTCATAAGCACCATTTATAACTTCCAAAGTTTCTCATCAATATAATCCGCCATTTTAGCAACTTTCTAGTTAATATATATTCATCTCACCTCCCATCTTGCATCAACATTAATACGAATGTCTGCTATGAAGTGCTAATACTTAGGCAAAAAATTTGATTCTCCACATCGAGTCCGTACATATTTTTCTCAAGAGCTGAAAGATGTATTTTTAAAGTAGATTAAACAAAATTGAGTTACCATATAATTTCAAGAAATTGAGGCAATTATATGAACATTTCAGTAGACATTCATCTAGGGAAACTTCTATGTTGTCTCTAAGCCAAATCAATCCCCATAAAATGTGTCAAATAAATACATTCAAAGCCTCATGGAATGTGGGGGAAGCCCAGGGTGGAGACAAGGATTGCCCAGTGGGGTTCTCAGACATCCTCCTTGTCTGCAAACAAGCTGGCTGGGATGGACAGCCGATTTTCACTGAGTGAGAGGCAGAAACTAACCTCAAACCCTCTGAAACTGGGGATCCAGTCTCTCCTCTTCAGGGCACCCAATGTTTCTCAGCACTTCTCTGAAAAGCTGACACCTAAGTTCTTGGCACTCAACAGCCTGTTCTTTCTCACACTTGGCAAAGCCATCACCACACTAACCTATATAAAAAGAAATGCAAAAATGCAAAATGGGAAACCACGCCCACACCGCCACCCGCTGAAGCACAAACCCACAGGGTCCTGCCTGTCCTAAGTTCGCCTCCTCGTCAGATACTGACATCAGAGACACAGGTACTTGCACACCTTTCTGTGCATGGTTTCCAGCCTGTCCCAAATCATTGTACCACATCATTCATGACAGTGTCGTGACAGTGTCATGACAGCTATAATTCCTGAATAGGGAACTTTCCCTATTACCAACATCCAGGTGAATCCTGTGGGATATAGAGAATATGGCTAAGAATATAGATATCCAACCAAGAGGTCAAGTCATATGGCTTTTTAAATTCTCAGCCTGAATTTGTTAATCTTCTTTTTTTTTTTAATTTTTTTTTAACGTTTATTTATTTTTGAGACAGAGAGAGACAGAGCATGAACAGGGGAGGGGCAGAGAGAGAGGGAGACACAGAATCTGAAACAGGCTCCAGGCTCTGAGCTGTCAGCACAGAGCCTGACGCGGGGCTCGAACTCACGGACCACGAGATCATGACCTGAGCTGAAGTTGGACGCTTAACCGACCGAGCCACCCAGGCGCCCCTGTTAATCTTCTTAATACATATTTGTCTAGTATTTCAATTAGTGGATCATTCAATGCAAAAAGCTTTTAAGTGTTAAATGCATCCCCCCAAGATGGTTAAAATCATGCCTCCATTCTTGAAGTAATAAAACTCTAAACACCTTTTATCAAAATCAGACTAATAAGATATTAATTTCATAAAGATTTGTGCAAGGATGACAAGCTACTGACCGATAGAAAAAAATTCAGTCCACAGGTATGTTTTAATTGGCTGCAGAATACTTAAAGGTTTTCTTTAAATGGAATGACTTGGTGAAGCATATCATGTGTATTATGCTTCAGTCTCCACCATGGTCTATCACAGGATTTCACTCATCCTATTATCCATGGTCTCTAAAGGCAACTTACTTTATAAATCCCAGCTTTCACTATTTGCCTTTAGAAGATTATTCACAAAAAGGATGATAATGAGAATGTATAGAAAACCCCAAGTTATTTTTTTCTTTTAATATAGATAATATGATAAAACATAGATGAGATTAAGATTCTTCAATCACTTCAAGCATCTGCCTGGGCTCTTCATTCCTATTCCATCACACAGTTGACAAAGAGTTGGTGTAGATTTCATGGATGGCAGAAATCTGTCCTCAGAAAAAGGATCAATTTTTACAATAGTTCTCTCATTAGACAACTGCTCTCTATTAGAAGTTTTACATAGGTTTCTTCCATCATGCAAACAAACAAACAAAATCAGGCAGAATATTTCAGAAAGTGAAGGGAACATTATTATAATGTTCCACATTGAAAATTAAAATATACATGTATACACACATATATTTTTTAAATGACTACAGTTATCTTTAAAATATTGACCAAATAGAAATTTCCAGAAACTGAAAGACAAATAGAAGAATCAATAAGAACAGTAAATTAGCCAACAGCAGAGATTCTATTTGAAGTGAGAGGGCCATTCAATACCAGCAGTAAGAACACATTTTGAGAGGGAACTGACTTGGGTAAACACATGTCAAGGCATCTTTGACTTACGTCAAGCCCAAGAGAGCTAAACAATATTTTCCTCAGAATGTACACCTGAGAGATGCAGCTTTGATAGCTATATGATGATTTTGAAAAAGCGAGAATGCTATGTTGTTTCCAGTCTCTGAATAATCAAACTTGCTAAACTGGACATTATTTATACATTCATTTATCCATCCATCCATCCATCCATCCATCCATCCAATACTTCTTGAGAACTTGCTGAGTGTTAGACACTCTCACTATACATGCTGGGGATATGACCCTAAAGGAGTGAGGCAGAGCCCATTCCCTGAAAAAATGGAGGACAGAACAATTGCAACAGAAACTAGCTTTCGAAAAAGGTTTTTGCAGATCACAGTAAATGCTATGAAGACGATGAACAAGCTGATGGAAGAGAGTGGCTGGAGGCGGCCACCTTCAGGCCAGGTAGTCACAGAAGGCCTTTCTAGGAAATGTATATGACACAAGGCTTCTCAAATTCTGATGTACGGGTGAATCGCCTGAGGATCTTGTTAAAATGCAGATTCTGATTCAGAGGGTGCTGTAGGTGCCTGGGATCCTGCATTTCTCATGAACTCCCAGGTGATGCTGATGGGTCAGGTGCTCGGACCTCACACTGAACAGTAAGGGCTCTAAATAAGAAATGAGAATGGTAAAAAAAAAAATGGGGGCAGGGGCTTTCTGTCTCAATGACAATTACATATAGGGGTTTGGGGAAGGAACTGCCACAAGCCCAGTCTCCCGTCCATCTCATTTCCAAGTTTCTATCGTATGTTTCATAGGAGGCCCCAGGGCATAGTGGAAAGATACCTGCTCTGAGACCAGGCAGTCCTGGGCTTCAATCCTGTCTCTACCTCCTCACAGCCCTGAGGTTCTGGACAGTTCACTTGCTTTCACTGTTTTTAAGTTTCACTCTTCTCCATTCTAATAAGATCCTTGGATAATCTGTCTAGCTTATAGAAAATCATCAATAAATGACAGACACTCTAGATTGGCTGATCCAACCTCACTTCCAAGCCCCCTTTTAAAGGCTATTTCTACTCTAAAAGCGTGAAAACTTTAAAAACCTTGATCTCCCTGCCTTTCTTGCTAGAGATGAGCTATGTGAGGGCCATGTGAAAGAGTTACAGTCAATGACATCTTGAGGAAATCCCTGCACATTCCTTCCTGCCCACAAAGGCAAAGCCTCAAAGGGAGAAGCCTTTGCCCTCTGTCTTTCTCTATCCTTTCTGTCTCAACAGAGGCTCTAAAGGCTTGTTAGGCATGTTACAACCATGAGGTGACAAGAATGGACAAGGAATGAGATGCCTGATTGGCTCAGTCGGAAGAGTGGGTGACTCTTGATCTTGGGGTCATGAGTTCAAGCCCCGTGTTGGGTGCAGAGGTTACTTAAAAGAATAAAACAGAAAAAAGAAAGAATGAGAATGACAAGCAGTACATAAAGACAGCAGAACAGAAGGGCAAAAAAGAGCCTGGGTGCCTACCAGTATTGCTGTCACCATTCCAAACACGGGCTGCTCAGCTCCAGACCCTTCACAATATGAGAAAATAAAGCCCTTAGTGGCCAAGCTTATGTTGTTAGGTTTTCAGGTTCTTGTAGCTAAATGCAATTGATATTTAATTGTGTCGTGCAGCTATTCATTAGTTTTATTTACTCTGAAGCCACTTGTTAAGAGGAAAAGGTAGATGCAATATAAAACTTGTCAATGTACTTAATACTGCCACCCTGCGGCAGCCTGAGGAAAGTTAGGCTACCAAGGACGCCATTGCATTTGAATACTTGTTTGTATTACCACTGAAGATAATGTGAGGAGTTTCACATGTCAACCCCTAAATTCTCAAGACAAATTTGAAGTGCCAACTTTTTAGAAATTACAATTAAAATCCTCCAGTTCTGGGATAACTGATGATGTTGTTGCTACATAATGAATAGGCCAGCGTCAACCATCATTTCAAATCAAATCTGGGGCATCCTACAAGAAATAAACAAAAATAACTGCCTTGGGCCCTGTGCCTGGAAAAATAAGGCACATATGATTATAGTCAACTGGTTTGAATGGAAAACCAGATTAGTACAATGAATGAACTGCTGTGAAATGAAATCTGGAAAACTGAGACACATGCAGCTGAGTATAGGGGAAAGGAACTTTTTCTTTCTTTCTTTTTTTTAATGTTTATTTATTTTAGAGAGAGAGAGAGAGACCGCACAAGTGGGGGAGGGGCAGAGAGAGAGAGAGAGAGAGAATCCAAAGCAGGCTTCAGGCTCTGAGCTGTCAGCACAGAGCCCGATGAGGGGCTCAAACCCACAAACCATGAGATCACAACCTGAGCTGAAGTCGGACGCTTAACCGACTGAGCCACCTAGGTGTCCCTAGAGGAAAGGAACTTTTAAAAGAAGCTGAAGGTCCTTTGATAAATTAGTTAATCAGCAAGTATGTCCTCTGTGTCTCCTATGTGCAAGGCAGTATAGGTCTTTCAAAGACTCTGAAGCAGTATGCCAACTTCAAGGCCCTTCACAGCTCGGGCAAGACAAGCCAGACGAATGAAGCCAGCAACAAGCACAGAGCGGTCCAAGGGAAGGACCCCCACTATGAGCTCAGGTGATTCAGGTAAACTGATGACAAAGAAAAGGGATGGGATTCTCATGGTGAACAGGAGTGACAAAGATGATCCAAGTGAGGGAAAATCTGAGAACTGGGTGTGGAGAAGAAAGAGGGTGAACTATATTAGTTGAGCGTGAACAGACCAGCTTGGTTTGTCCAGAGCCTTCAAAGTTAGCGTGGAACAGTAGTTGGAAAGTGGGTTGTGGGAGTATTATAAGTTGGTTCTTTAGTAATTCGAGTGTAAGACCTGCTTTCCTAAGAGCACATGTGTTTAGAGTAAAAAGTGGCGGTGCCGCTCCCCTGCTTCCTCACGTGGTCTTTCTTCTGTGCATTGCACACCCCTCATGTGTCCCTATGACCAAATCTCCACTTCTTACGAATTTACCACCAGTCAGACTGGATCAGGACCCACTCTAATGGCTTCATTTCACCTTAACTACCTCTTTAAAGGCCCTATCTTCAAATGCAGTCACATGCTGAGGTGGTGAGGGAAGGGTTTCAACACATGATCTGAGGGGCACACAATTCAGCCCCTACCTGTCCCCAAGCCAGAAACTTGAAATTTATCAGTCTTCCTTTGACGTCACCTTCCTCTGCCAAGTCCTACTTTTCTGTGAACTCTATTTCCACACCATCTAAACTCCTTAGAAAGACATCATAAAATGTTAACAAACTGAAATTTAAATAAAAACTTGGAAAAAAAAAGAAGACATAATAAAATCTTTAAGAGCTAAGCTCTGCCCATCCATGTAGAGATAAACTTTAACTCCCTAACTTTTATAGTCTACTTCCCAAAGATCAACTATTTGCTAGTCCACCTCCTGAAATTAACAACCCCTCCTTTCAGTGCATCGAGCTCCATTCATCTTTCAAGATTTGCTTCAGTATTAACTTCCCCTTGAAGATCTTGTTGACTCTGCTCCAATTCTTGCTGGCTCCTATCTCTTTCCCTTGTCCAGAAAGAATTTACCATTTCTGCCACTCTACTATCACTCAATATACCATATCACAAATACTGGGTCTATGTCCTTCTTAAGATCACAAGCTCTTGGGAGAGGGGAAAAAAACTCTAAATAAAAGAATGCATACTCCAGAGTTTGATTATATGAATGTAAATCTTAGTTCTACTAAGCTTTTTTTACTATGTCAATTTATCAAGTTACTTAAATACACTGGTAACTGGGAATAAGAATAATACCTAATTCATATGGTTATAGGAAATACAGGCAGTTTCTGTTAGTATGATGTAGAGACTCAATAACAGCTAGCTATTAAAATAAAACAGAGAGAATGTGGCAATGGCCACATCTTTTGTTGAGTTCATTCCAGATGCTCTGTCCTGTGCAATTTCTATGTATTATTTCTTATAAACCTTGATAAAATTGATTTGTGTATTGGGACTCACAACACGGGACCCAGTGGCCTGACATGTAAACCTACATCAGCCTGCACTTACGGGAAATACCTGTCAAGGAACCCTAACAAACACTATGCACAATCCTCCAAATCAGCTTTAGCTAGCTAACCTTACTCTAAAAAGTAGGACCTTGCTAGCCTCATAAGGAAATCCCCTACCTCCTAGGCCATCATGCCCTGTTTCCATGTTGCCTCTTCTAACTCTCTATAAAACTTGCTCAAAATCCCTCGGGAATAGCACTCCACTGCTTGCGAAGCACTGTATACTCTCAATCCATGGAGTGCTCCCCTTTGAATAAAGGGCATCAAACTCATTACTAAATTGTAATAATTTTTGTCATTGGACAATCTGAATCAAATGTAGACATGTATGATTACCCCATTTTATAGAAGAGAGTACAGTCTGTGACAGGATAAGCCCCTAGTCTATACCAAACATGTGGTAGAACCAGGATTTGAGCTAAAGTATAGATGATCCAAAGCATCCGGTCTCCATTTTGACATCCCCAAACAATAGTTGAAATCTGAAGACAAGAGTGGGTACTCACTAAGTATTTGTTGAACTACTTAATCCACTATTAATTCACTTTTAAATTGTATTAAAGTATTACTGAGAGTGAAAGATCCGTAATGCACTCAGTAATATTAGACATGGATAGGAGTTAGTGGTTTACACACTATTTTTAGAATGGAAGTAAAATGTGTCAAAAAAAAAAAAAAAGGAGGGTATTGGGTAGTAAAAAACACCAGATTTCTGCTGACGTCCCTTACACCCTCCCTCCCTCCCTTTCCTGCCCTCTCTTCTGCTTCTTCCCCCCTGGCCCCCTCACCCCGACACACAACCCAGATCACTGGCTGAGAGCTACAGAGTGCACAAACAGAACATTGCGTTTTATGCTAATCTCCCATCAATGCTGTTTATTGTATCCCATACCTTGTTAGCCTTTTCAATAAAATATGCTTTACCTCATTTCACATAAACCCCCAAACAACATAGATATTAATGATTCAAGTAGTTTTTAAAAATAGAAGTGCACATATACCTCTTATAAAGTCCATCATCTGAGCCTGGGTAGGAAATTAACACAAATCTTCTTTCTATAAGTCAGTGAACTTCAGTGATACATTTGTATGAGATGCAATCTTGGGTCAAGTCAGGCTACATGCTCACTTACAGTTTTCTCGTGGTATGATACAATACTGCTCCGGTTCCACAGTGACATTTTAATGATTTTCAAACACTTATCTCAAAGTTCTAAAAATACCATATGATAAGATGTGCTTTTCCTACAAGACATGCCATCAACTGGTGAATTTAATGTACTTTCCTCTATTAAGTGCAGGTAAAAAAAAAAAAAAAAAGAAATATACATCTATTTTTTATGATCATTTTATAGCCATGCTGGCTAACAATAGTTAGTTGGCCTCTATAAAAATACTACATACTTTTGTGGGACATTTATATTAAGGCATTAACAGAAAAAAATGTTAAGTTTTCAGTACCTATTTAGAAATAGTACATAACTTCCTATGAAGTAATAATCACTTGAGGAAGAAGTTATAAAGGTACAAAAAATTTAGGGATTTTTTTCAAAATACTTCAAAATTCATAAATCATATTTTGCATTATCTAATTAATGTTAAATGTGTTTCGTTGATATTTTTTGCTTTACACTTTGCAAGAGATAGAAAATGATTGTATATGTTCCCTGAACAAAATTGGTCTATTACTGAACAGAGATGAACATACTCATTTTTTATTTTTTTTATTTTATTTTTTTTATTTTTTATTTTTTTAATATGAAATTTATTGTCAAATTGGTTTCCATACAACACCCAGTGCTCATTCCAACAGGTGCATATTTATTTAAATGTAAATGTAAAACTCATTTTTAAGATGGGAGTTTGAATTAGTAAAATTGTTACTGGTTCCAGAGTATTCAAGTTCATGCCCTCCTCCACCCCCAAATGTCAGGTACAGTCTTTCATGTGCAAGCACTTCCGTTAGTGTAACACACTTGGCCTTTCCTGCTCCTTCACTCACTTCTTCCCAGAGGAAGAGGAGGAATTTAATCGGATTGAGTTTGGAAGGACACATAGTTTTGCATAGGGTGGCCCCTTCCTCTTTAAGAAGCAGCTGTATTTGGGGAGCATCTGTTCTGCTCTGGTCCTCCAAGCTTGAAATTATAACTTGGGGAGCTCTGCCTTTGCCTTTTTATAGCTCTGTTTGTGATCGAGGGGTGACTTTCCCTAAATCTGGAGCTCACAAGAGGAAGCCCACTTGCTGTAGATATATGTCACATTCTCTGTTATCAGTTTTATCAGAAATCAAGGTGATATGCTGATCTCCCATCTGCCTTATTCTTAGTTCCTTCTGAGTTAGCCCAGTACTTGGGTGGAAAAAGGAGTGTTTTAATTGAGCTCTTTCAAATCCCAAGTGAGTAAGTATATTTTGCTCCTTTGGTCAATTTCAGTCTTCCAAAATAGGGATTTCTCCCCTATCTACAGACATGACAGGCCTAAGACAAAGGTGACGAGTTAAATTTTATAAAACCATTACACATGATTCTCCTGCTCAAAGCATGTCAGGATGATTAAATTACTCCCTTTAAAGCAAAAAAAAAAAAAAAAAAAAAAAAAAAAGTAGTCATATATTACTTTTTAGTTTTACACTTCTATCTACACACATATATAAAGGTATATGATATACACACATATATATTTAAGATGTGAATAATAATTTTATTCAAATAATCCCTATTGGGGCATAATAGAAAATATGTATTTGGTTTTTACCTCCTGCAACTGGCAAACAACTCTATAACCCTTGGAATCCTGGGATGATGAGTATCTTTTATATGCTAATGATTGATTGGTGGCTGGGAGTCCCTACACGCTTCCATGGTGAAAGACCCAAAATCAGAGAGTTGGAACTTTCACCCCACCCCTAACCTTCTGGAAGAGGAGAGGGGCTGGGGACTGAGTTAATCACCAATGGCCAGTGATGTAATCAATCATGTCTACATAATGAAACCTCCATAAAAACTCCTGGACTGTGGGGTGTGGAAAGCTTCTGCGCTGGTAAACACACTGAGGTTCTGGGAGTGTGGCACACCCAGACAGAGCATGGCCGCTCCACCTCCCTCCTCCCCATGCCCTGCCCCATGCATCTCTTCCATTTTGTTCTTCCTGAATTGTATCCTTTGTAACCATACAAATAAAGTGTTTCCCTGAGTGCTGTGAGTTGTTCTAGCAAATTATTAAATTTGAAAAGGAGGAATGTCGGGGAATCCCCAACTTTATAGCCAAATTGGACAGACGTGTACAGGTCCCCTGGGCACCCAATATTTGTGACTGGCATCTGAAGTGAGGACAGTCTCGTGGGAATGAGCCCATAAGCGTGTGGAGACCGACACTAACTCTGTAGTCATCGCAGAGCTGAATTAAATGATAGGACACCCAGTTGGTGGCCAGAAAGTTGTAGAACTGGTTCTTGGTGGGGAGAAAACCCACATATTTGGTGTCTCAGTGTTGTGAGCAAATATAGTTCATACTCACCTTCTCTATTCCTATAACACACACAAAAAAAACCCTAAAAACAAAATCTATGCATACTGACTCCCACGTTTTCTTTTTTCTCGCTGGACAGGCATTACGCTTGCTGTAATATCCGAGTAATTTTAATTGTAAGACTGCTCTTTCCTTGTGTATGTAAATATGCCACACTGTTCAGTCATGCAAATACATAGGAAAATAGTTGTGCATTTGCAAACATTTCAGATGATGGAAGTGGGGGAAGAGGCACCACACCACGATAGTTCTCCATTTGGGTTGTCATTTCTAGAGACTTTTATATGTTTAAAACACTCACATATGTGTTTTAAACGAGTTGAAATAAAAGAGTTCATTCTGAGCAAGTCATAATTCTTGAGATGTCAGATAGTTGGTTCTCATAAAGTACTTCACACATAGGAAGTCCCTTGCAATGACAATTGTTTATTCTCTGGTCACCAAAGTATGTAATCCTACCCCTGTTTAAATGAAATAATATCAACATTTTTTTCAGTGCCAGTTTTTGTCAGCTTGCACGAATTTTAAGGAATTTCTTAACAACTATAAACCAGAAGGTAAAAGGAAAGCAATATAAAATCGTAGAATCCTTTAAAGATCATTGAAAAGCTTGTCTGTGCCTTAAAACAAATCATGATAGTGTTATGTACGATAAGATACAGAAACACATTTGTCTGCAGCAATCCACTCTAGCAACCACTAAACACTGGATTCTTAATTTTGCACGTGAAATTTTCACGTCTAAATTTTGAGCTACTGCACTTTAGATGAAACTGAGAGAGGGATTTTTAATCACATCATTTTAACTTCACTCATTGCTACCGATTAATATTTTTCCCTAATAAAATAATGTGGTGTGACTCTTTATATTCTAAACTGCTTTTCCATCTTTATCTTATTTGCATAGGAATATGAACTTCTGGTTCCTGTCAAATGAGTCTTTATTACAAAGACGAGGATGTAAATTCATGTGAGTCTCTGTGATTTTGGAATAGGCACCAAGCGCTAACTGCTAACAGTTATGAATATTTATCAGTTGCTGTTATTAAAAAGACAATTTTTTTTTCCTCCTAAAGATTCTGAGTAAACAATTTCAAAATGTTACTCCATCTGTCAATGTTTTCTGAAAACAGTACCAACCTTCTTTTTTATCTTCTGGAGTAATCTTCACTTTTGTATCTGTTATGTCTTTGAATGAGGCCAGAAAAAGTACCACATCTCCTTTCTCATTCTTTATAGGAACAATATCCAATAGGCACCAAAATGGAGACCCTGCAACAGTAATAAAAATACAAATCAACCACTGCCTCGTGTTTTTTCTATGAAAATCTCAATCATTAGTGGTGCAGTTAATAAAGTCCTTACTGTTTTCTTCTATCCCACACCTCCCCTCCAAAATCTTAAAAATGTCAGTTTTCAGATTCCATAAATGTCTAGCCCATATGCATATCTCTTCATTCCCAAATGAAATGCTTTCTTTGAAAATAAGGCTGTATTTTAAACAAAACCACTTGTCTGTGCTGAGATATTTCTGCTTATGTAATTCAAAATGTATTTCTTTTTTGAACTTGTTGATGTTGAAGCATTCCGCTTTATGAAACATTGCCCCTTCCCACCCCCAACACACACGGGTTGCTAAAATAAAGACCTTTGTTTGGTATGAGATTGCTAGAGGTTTATTTAGTCAATTTAAAAATCAATGATTGTCCACCAGAACGGCTAAAGCTGTTAAAAAAAAAAAAGATGAAAAATACCAAGTTTGGGGGGAAATGCATAGTCACTTAAACTCTCCTACATTGTTGGCTGGTTGCAAATTAGTATCTATACTGTAAAAATTGTACAACAGCATTAAGATATATTCCCACAATACAAAATTACGCAGCAATGTGAATAAGAGTTATACAATAACTGACAATCAGATGGATGGATATCCCTAACATCATAATGAGCAGAATGCATATATATTAAGTACAAAAACAGGCAAAACTCATCTACAGTGTTAAACTCATCTACAGTCAGGATGGTGGTCTGGGAGATGGTGACTAGAAAGAAGGGGACACAGGTGGGGCACCTGGGTGGCTCAGTAATTTAGGAGTCTGACTTCGGCTCAGGTCATGATCTCATAGTTCGTGAGTTCGAGGCGCGCGAGTGGTGCTGACAGCTCAGAGCCTGGAACCTGCTTCTGTATCTCGCTCTCTCTCTGCCCCTCCCCCCTTCAAAAATAAGTAAACATTGAAATAGAAAAACTAAAAAAAAAAAAAAAAAAAAAGAAGGGGACACAGGTCCTAGAGATCTGGCATGCTGGTCATGTTCTGCTTTATGATCTTTCTGTTGCTTCCATCGGAGTGTTTAGTTTTTGCAAACCCATCAAACTCCATGTATGCATGTGTATTTTTCAGTAGGTGTATATTACTTCAAAAGCGTATTTTAAAAAGCGATAAGTTCAATTCTATTTTTCCAGCAAAAGAACCCTGAGAAATAATATTAGCAGCTTCAAGTTCAAACCTAAGGCTCATATTTTGAAATGTTTTTATATATATTAAAATATACATTTTAAGACTATATTAAAGTTCTCATACTAGATTTCCTCCTAAAAAACATTTCTGGGCAAAAAAAAATTGAAAGTGGCAAAAAAGTTATTATGTGCTTAAACACAAAACTATTAATCTATTCACACATATTTTTTCCATCATTTTTCTTTTGATGAGCAAAAAAAATCCCTCAATACTGTGAATTTCCATCTTATATGGGAGTTGATTTCACAGTTGGGTATAAGACAAAAATAACAGTCAGAAATACCCTCGATATTTTAAGTTGTTTTGTATATACTGTATTAGATCTCACAGTTTCCAACACAGCTGATGTATCCATCCAGCCTCGGAATCTATCACAGATAAAGGAGCTGATACAGGGGCTATCTGACAAAAAGATCACATTTTGTTTTAGCTGCTACTGTACTTTTTGAAAAGTGTGGTTGAATACACATGCAATAAACATGAGTACGATGTGCTTCCACTGTATAAAGGATGCATGGAATATGTACCTGTCCCAATGGATCCTCCTAAATAGCTTCAGCATCATAAGTCAGAAGTTCCTCCCTGTCCTTCGGACTCAGATCTATAGTTTCCTTTCATTCGTCTTCCCAAATATCTATGCCACAGCAATTCTATTTCAACACCACATCACCAGGCGGGAGCGGGATCTAACCATACCTCCAACATTAACTAGCTCTGGACCATGGGGGAGTCAATTAACTTCTCTTCTCCAATTAACTTGGTTCCCTCAATTGTAATATCCTCATATCCTTCACTCCAGTGATGCGTAGAGTAACCCAAACACCATGAGACAATATATCAACTCTATTGTCTACAACTAATGGGGAAACCTCATCAATGAGCCGTACTCCTGGCCAAACACTACTATCCCCATTATCCCAGGATGGCTCTTAATTCAATTTTTTTCTATAGCCACCATTTCCAGTTGGGAGCGGTTTGTGCTAATGCTGTAGCTATGGTAGGAACGAAAAGAATCATCAGGGCAAGCTGTCAACCAGACCCTGGACATATTAATAGCGGGGACCTGGGAAAGAATATGAATCTGATAGTCGGATCACATTTTTAAAGCATCTCTGTCACTTGTCTTGCAAAAAACATCACCCAAATCAGAACAGAGGCTATTATTTTTCCCGAAAATACATTTTATCTATGCACTCAGACAAGCCTCATTATTGTCTCCACAGAGCCTTTGCACAGGTGCACCAAAGTATTTTAGAGAGAGGCGAAAGCATATCAGGTGAGAGCCAAGCAAAGAGCTGCCAAATGTCAATATTCTCGAATCAGCACAGCAGTCATTTTACATGGTGTTCTGGGAGTGTTGAAAGAGCACTTTGAGATTTATCTTTTAAGTGAGATGTAATCTTTGACATTTTATAAATTCAGTAAAAGTCCATTAACACGGGTCCTTTTAAATTCAGATTTTTGTAATAATTTGGCACGGACTAGGCTGACGTCTGCCTTCCCATTGCATATATGACAAAAAAATGTGTAGAGGTGTGTATCTCAGAGATACTGCAGGTTTGGTTCCAGACCACCCCAAAAAAGTAAATATCACAATAAAGTGGGTTAAATGAATTGTTTTTGATTCCCAGGGCATATACAAGTTATGCTTACGCTATACAGTAGTCTATTAAGTGTGCAATAGCACGGTGTTTAAAAATGCAAAGTACACGCTTTAATTAAAAATACTTAATTTCTTTCAAATATGCTAACCATCATCTGAAGGCTCAATGAGTTGTAATCCTTTTGCTGGAGGGTATTTGCCTTGATGTTGATGGCTGCTGACTGCTCAAGGGAGGGTGGTTGCTTCAAGTTGGAGTGGCTGTGGCAATTTCTTAAAAAAAGAAAACAATGAGTTTGCCATATCAATTGAGTCTTCCTTTCATGAAGGATTTCTCTGTAGCACATGATGCTATTTGATAGCACTTTACCCGCAGAACTTCTTTCAAAATTGGAGTCAATCCCCCAAGCCCTACTACAGCTCTATCAACTAAGTTTATGTGATACTCTAAATCTTTTGTCGTTATTTCAGCAATATTCCCAGCATCTGCACCAGGAGTAGATGCATCTCAAGAAACACTTTCTTTGCTCATCCTAAGAAGCAAGTCCTCATCTGTTCAAGTTTTATCATGAGATTGCAGCCATTCAGTCACAGCTTCAGGCTCCACTTGTAATTCTAATTCTCTTGCTATTTCCACCATATCTTCAGTGACTTCCCCACTGAAGTCTGGAACCTATCAAAGGCATCCATGAAAATTGGAATCAACTTCTTCCAAACTCCTGTTAATAGCGATATTTTGGGGGTGCCTGAGTGGCTCAGTCAGGCATCCGACTTCAGCTCAGGTCATGATCCCACAGCTCGTGAGTTCAAGCCCCACGTCGGGCTCTGTGCTGACAGCTCGGAGCCTGGAGCCTGCTTTGAACTCTGTGTCTCCCTCTCTGTCTACCCCTTCCCCACTTGCACTCTCTTTCTCTCTCAAAGATAAATAAACATTAAAAACACGTATTAAAATAGTGATGTTTTGACCTCTTCCATGAAACACAAATGTTCTTAAAGGCATCTAAAATGGTGAATTCTTTCCAGGAGGTTTTCAATTTACTCTTTCCAGGTACATCAGAAGAATCACTATCTATGGCAGCTATAGTTTTATAAAATGGGTTTCTTAAATAATAAGACTTAAGTCAAAATTGCTCCTTGATACATGGGCTGCAGAATGGACATTGTGTTAGCAGGCATGAAAACTACATTAATCTCACTGTACATTTCCATCAGAGTTCTTAGATGAACAGCTGCATCACTAATGACCAGTAATATTTTGAAAGGAATCCTTTTTCGGGGCGCCTGGGTGGCACAGTCGGTTAAGCGTCCGACTTCAGCCAGGTCACGATCTCGCGGTCCGTGAGTTCGAGCCCCGCGTCGGGCTCTGGGCTGATGGCTCGGAGCCTGGAGCCTGTTTCCGATTCTGTGTCTCCCTCTCTCTCTGCCCCTCCCACGTTCATGCTCTGTCTCTCTCTGTCCCAAAAAAAATAAATAAACGTTGGAAAAAAAAAAAAAGAAAGGAATCCTTTTTCTAGAAGTACCAACCATGGGTTTAAAATTAAAACAGATTATAAACATCGGTTGTAAACAGATGTGCTATCATCCAGGCTTTGTGGTTCCATGTACAGAGCACAGGCAGAGTAGACCTAGCATAATTCTCAAGAGCCCTAGGATTTTTGAAATGGTCCATGAGCACTGGTTTCAACTAAAAGTCACCTGCTACATTAACCCCTAACAAGAGAGTCAGTCTATCTTTTGAAGCTCTGAAACCAGCCATTGACCTTTCCTCACCAGCTATGAAAATCCTAGATGGCACCTTTTTCCAATGGAAGGCTGTGTCACCTACGTTGAACATGTCATTTAGTGGAGCCACCTTCATCTTCTGGGTCACTTGCTGCAGCTTCTCCATCAGCACATGCTTCTTCACCTTGCCGTCTTCTGTTATGGAGAAGGCTTCTTTCCTTAAACCTCATGAACCAATCTCTGCTGGCTTCAAACTCTTCTTCTGCAGTTTCCTCACCTCTCAGCGTTCATAGACTTGAAGAGAGTTAGGGTCTTGTTCTTGTTTAGATTTTGGCTTAAGGGAATGCTGTGGTTGCTTTGATCTTCTATTGAGACCACTCGAACTTTCTCCATATCAGCAATGAGGCTGTTTCTCTTTCTTATGATTCTTGTGTTCACTGGAGCAGCACTTTTAATTTTCTTGAAGAACCTCTGTGCATTCCCAACTTGGCTATTTGGCACAAGAACCCTAGCTTTTGGCCTGTTTTGACTTTCAACATGCCTTCCTCGCTCGGCTTAACCATTTCTAGCTTTTGATTGAAAGTGAGAGATGTGCAACTTTTCCTTTCACATGAACACTTGGAGGCCACTGCAGGGTTATTAATTGGCCTGATTTCAATATTGCTGTGTCTCAGGGAATAGTGGGGCCCAAGGAATGAGAGAGAGATGGGGAAGAGCCCGTTGGTAGAGCAGTCAAAACACACACATTTATTGATTTAAGTTGGCTGTCTTCTATGGGCACAGTTGGTGGTGCCCCAAACAATTAGAATAGTAATAACAAAGCTCACTGATCACAGATCACCATAACAACTATAATAATAATGAAAAAGTCGGAAATAGCGAGAGAATTACCAAAATGTGACACACACACACACCAAGTGAGCAAATGTTGGGAAAACAGCTCCAATAGACTTGCTCTATGCAGGGTTGCTACAAGCCTTCAATTTGTGAAAAACACAGCACAATAAAGTAAAGCACGATAAAAGGAGGTATGCCTATATGAGGGAAACAGTATAAGGGAGATATAGGCCTATTTCCTTCTTCCTTCCCTTCCCTTCTTCCTTTCTTCTTTCAATTGCTCTTTCAGATTGATCCACACCGATTGCCTTATAAATACGATGTTAGCTGGGGCGCCTGGGTGGCTCAGTTGATCAAGCATCTGACTTTGGCTCAGGTCACCATCTCATGGTTTGTGAGTTCGAGCCCACAATGGGCTCTCTGCTGTCAACACAGAGCCTGCTTCAGATCCTCTGTCCCCTTCCCTCTCTACCCATGACCTGCTTGCATGCTCTCTCTCTCTCTCTCTCTCTCTCAAAAATAAATACTTAAATAAATGAAGAAGTAGCATGGGAGGAGGAACTATAAAAAAAAAATGACGTTAGCCACGCCTAACATTAGAAAGCAAAACATTTTCCACTTGCTTCTTCCACAAAAAGAGGACAGATGCAAAGCCTTGCCAAGCAAATTCAAAGCAAGACCCCCCACACTTAATTTGCTCACTTATCCATCCTTTCCCTGCTTTCCTAAATCTCTCTACCAGGACCTCTGTCCTAGCCCTGTGACAAAATCTCTATCCTTGCATGACTATCATAATTCAAAGCTATTCCCCAAGGTCGGCCCCTTCCTCTTTTACCCATGGGCACAGTAATGATCGTGCAACATCTTTCAGTCAGCAGTAAGTTGGGCCCGGTGCAATAAATCTCTCTTAGGGTTAAGGTGGGAGGCAGCACACCCGTCAGCCTAAAACCCAGAGATGTGAAGGATTCTTAAAAACAGGTTAGAGGGCTGAAATCTTATGTCAATTTTAAGTTCTTCTGTGTATAGCAGCAGTAATTATCATGTGGGTTGGTGAGTGTTAAAACAGATGAGGTTCTGCCAGGATTTAAGTTAATAACACCTTTGACTTCCATGGATAAATACAATTCATGGGGAGAAAAGAGGGTTTATACCCTATATGGTAAAATGTATTTTCGGAATTGCATAAATAATTACACAGAGCTTAATTCCGGTGGAATGTCCCATGTCTCCCATTTTGGCACTTCCTTTTTCTCAGTTGGGACACAAGTGTATTGGAGAATTTGACTTGCTAGTATTTACAATTTTAAGAAGACTGATGTGTTTTCTACACAGCCCCCAAAGATTCTACTTGGCAAGAAGTAAAAACGAATGATAAGGTTTCCGGTGTGAATTCAAGGCTCAATAACTTAATATAAGGAGGTACAGATATAAAGCAAATTGAGTTGTGAGTTGTTCCCTTCTCTGTAATGTCTATGCTGTCACGATGAGCTTACAAATTGCCTTTCCCCATGGAAGGTCAGTAGCAGAAAGTGGGATGTGGACCCTCTGCATATCCTCACGTTTCTTAAGTAAGACGTTGCTTGGATTTCAACGAGAAATGTGTGTGATGTTTAGCTTTTAAAATTATTACTACAATCCTATAATATCCTAAATGTTAACAGCATCAATGTCATGTGACTGAAACATTTTCAGGTGCTCTTCATATTTCGCATCAACTCTGTTGAGCCTTATTCCTAACAACCATTGTCTCAGTGCTACTTACTCGATGATGGGGTGACAGGTTTGACACTTTTTTTAGAAATTAGTCCATGGGGTGAAAGACCTAAATATGAGTCTGGAAACCATCGAAATCCTAGAGGAGAACACAGGAAGCAACTTCTTTGACGTTCGCTGCAGCACCTTCTTACTAGACACATCGCCATAGGCAAGGGAAACTAAAGCAAAAATGAACTATTGGGGCTTCATCAAGCTAAAAACCTTCAGGGGTGCCTGGGTGGTTCAGGTGGTTAAGCATCCAACTTCAGCTCAGGTCATGATGTCATGGTTTGTGAGTTCAAGCTGTGCACTTGAGGCACCTGGCTGGCTCAGTTGGTGGAGCATGTGACTTTTGATCTCAAGAGTCATGAGTTCAATGACTACTTTGGGCATAGAGATTGCTTAAAAATAAATAAATAAGGGGCACCTGGGTGGCTCAGTCAGTTAAGCATCTGACTTCAGCTCAGGTCATGATCTCATAGTTCATGAGTTCAAGCCCCATGTCAGGTTGTGTGCTGACAGCTCAGAGCCTGGAGCCTGCTTCGGATTCTGTGTCTCCCTCTCTCTCTGCCCCTCCCTAACCTGTGCTCTGTCTCTCTCTGTCTCTCAAAAAATAAATAAATGTAAAAACAAAACTTTTAAAAAAGACAAAAATCTTCTGCACAGCGAAGGAAACAATCAACAAAAGTAAAAGGCAACTGGTGGAATAGGAGAAGATATATTTCCAAATGACATATCTGACAAAAGGTTAGTATCCAAAATCTATAAAGAACTTATCAACCTCAACATCCAAAAAAACAAATACCCAATTAAGAAATGAGCAGAGTACACAAACAGACACTTTTCCAAAGAAGACATACAGGGGCACCTGGGTGGCTCAGTCGGTTAGACGTCTGACTTCAGCTCAGGTCTGATCTCACAGTCTGTGAACTCGAGCCTTGCGTCGGGCTCTGTGCTGACAGCTCAGAGCCTGGAGCCTGCTTCAGATTCTGTCTCCCTCTCTCTCTGCCCCTCCCCCACTCTCACTCTGTCTCTCTCTCTCTCTCTCTCTCTCTCTCTCAAAAATAAACATTAAAAAAAGGGGGGGAGGTACCCAGGTGGCTCAGTCGGTTAAGCATCCGACTTCGGCTCAGGTCATGATCTCACGGCTGGTGGGTTCAAGTCCCGCATCAGGTTCTGAGCTGACAGCTTGGAGTCCGGAGCCTGCTTTGGATTCTGTGTCTCCCTTTCCCACTGCCCCTCCCCCATTCATGCTCTGTCTCTCTCTGTCTCTCAAAAACTGAATAGAAAGTTAAAAAAAATTAAAAAAAAAGAAGACGTACAGATGGTTAACAGACACATGAAAAGATGCTCAACATCGCTCATCATCAGGGAAATACTGATCAAAACCACGACGAGATACCACCTCCTACCTGTCAGAATGGCTAAAATTAACAACACAGGAAACAACAGGTGTCGGCGAGGATGCAGAGAAAGGGGAACCCTCTTGCATTGTTGGTGGGAATGCAAACTGGAGCAGCCACTCTGGAGAACAGTATGCAGGTTCCTCAAAATAATAAAAATAGAACTACCCTACAATCCAGCTATTGCACTACTAGGTACTTACCCAAAGGATACAAAAATACAGATTCAAAGGGGTGCATGCACCAATGTTTATAGTAGCAGCAGCAGCAATAACCAAACTATGGAGAGAGCCCAAATGTCCACTGACTGATGAACGGATAAAGGTGTGGTATACACACACACACACACACACACACACACACACACACACTGGAATATTACTCAGCCATCAAAAAGAATAAAATCTTCCCATTTGCAACAATGTGTATGGAGTTAGAATGCCAAATGAAGTAAGTCAATCAGAAAGGCAAATACCATATGATTTCACTCATATGTGGAATTTAAGAAACAGAAGAGATGAACATATGGGAGGAGGAAAAAAGAGGAGAGAGAGAAACAAACCAAAAGAGACTCTTAATGATGGAGAAAAACTGAGAGTTGATGGAGGGAGGTGGGTGTGGGATGGGCTGGATGGGTGATGGGTATTAAGGGAGGCTGGGGCACCTGGATGGCTCAGTTGGTTGAGTGTCTGACTTTGGCTCAGGTCATGATCTCGCAGCTCGTGAGTTCGAGCCCCATGTCGGGCTCTGTGCTGACTGAGCCTGGAGGCTGCAGTGGATTCTGTGTCTCCCTCTCTCTCTGCCCCTCCCCCGATTATGCTCTGTCTGTCTCTCTCTCTCTCTCTCTCAAAAATAAATAAAAGCATTATAAAAATTCTCCTTCTCCCTCTCTGTGCCCCTTCCCTCTTCAAAAAAAATAAATAAAAACTTTTTTAGAAAAGGAGGGCATTTGTTGTGATGAGCACTGAGTATTGTATGTAAGTGATGACTCACTGATTTCAACTCCATTAAAAGAAAAGAAAAGAAGGAAGAAAGGAAGAAAGAAATTAGTCCAGGGGCTACATATATTGTGGTTGGGGTGGGAGAGGGGCTGTGGATGGGTAAACAAGGCTACTGCTGATGGTGACGGGTGATGGGACACTTCTATCTGTAGCAGAACGGGTGCAGCAGTAATGGGAATACCAACGGAGTCTATCATTGAGCTCTTACCTGCCCTTCCTCTTTACTACACTTGCTACTGCCTTGTTCCAGCTTTAATCATCTCTCACCCACTCTTCAAAAGGGTTCTTCCTGTCTTTAGGTTTCCTCCCATGCTGCTTCCAGTAAGTTGTGAAAATATAGGGTATCAATTGAAAACACCCAATGGCTTTTCACTGCTTACTTAAAATATTAGCATAACATTCCAGATTCTTTTTTTTTTTTTTTAACGTTTATTTATTTTTGAGACAGAGAGAGACAGAGCATGAAAGGGGGTGGGTCAGAGAGAGGGAGAAACAGAATCTGAAACAGGCTCCAGGCTCTGAGCTGTCAGCACAGAGCCCGACACGGGGCTTGAACTCACGGACTGCGAGATCATGACCTGAGCTGAAGTCAGCCGCTTAACCGACTGAGCCACCCAGGCGCCCCAACATTCCAGATTCTGTACCAATATGGCAGATCTATTTTCAAGGGACTAGGGAAAAAAAAAAACAACAACAGGGATGGGATGGATAGTGTGAAGAGGTGAACTCAAGGGAGGGGTCACATTAAAAAGGAAGTCCTCTGAAGTACCCAGAGCTGCATGAAGGACAAGCCCGACAGCAGGCTCGCCAGCTCTTCTTGGCATTTGCTCTACACCAAGGGATGAAAGCAAGGATTCTTTGGTGAAATATCCGGTAAAGGCTTTACCCTACCTGCAGGGCACAATCCTCTGAGGGCCATCCACCTCTAGTGCAGCCCATACGTGTTTCAAGTCTTTGTTGTGTCCCCTCTGGATTTGCCTGCATGGACACCCTTCCTCCACATGCCCCAGGATCTTGGTGACGCAAAGTAAAGGGCACTGGGGCCCTTATACCTCGTGTAACAGCTGAGGGTAGAGTGGAGCTGGTGGGAGATGAATAGAACCAGCTGGAGACCCCGTGAGCTGGGCAGGAGCTAAATGGTACCTTTCATTTCAATATTTAATGAAAAAGGAAGTTCCAGAAAAGTGTTTTAAGTTTGTTTCTGTATAGAAAAAAAAAAGACTGGTAAAATTCACCCAAAACATTAATAGTGGTGGATTGTGGAACTATAGTTGCTTCTTTTTTCCTTTCTTCTCGGGATCCTTATTTGCGGTTTTTCTAGAATTCAGCATAAACGAATATATAGTGGGATTCTGGCAACTCTAGAAGTAAGAAATGGAAGAAGTTCAAGACTGGGCAATCAGAGTGATGAGATCTTATTTCTGGGGAGCTCGCTTTTTACATAGTCCCATGATTTTAAGTTTTGATAGCTGGGGCACCTGGGTGGCTCAGTTGGTTGAGTCTGACTTTGGCTCAGGTCACAATCTCACAGTTCATGGTTTTGAGCCCTGCATCGGGCTCTGTGCTGACAGGTTGGAGCCTGGGTCCTGCTTCAGATTCTCTGTCTCCGTCTCTGTCTCTCCCTCTCTCTGCCCCTCCCCAGCTTGTGCTCTCTCTCTCTCAAAAATAAACACATTAAAATAAAAAGTTTTAACAGACATCCTAAGGATAGCTGAAAAAGTAAGATGGGGGGGGCAGAAGAAAAAGAAAGAGAGAAACGAAGGCAATCAAATCAAGCAATGCTTAACTGACTTGAATGTGCCAAGTTTTGGGGTTTTTCCCCCCCTTTCCATTTTGTTCCAAGTTCCTTTTCTCCTTAAATAAAAACCGTATTCCTCTCCCAGGGGTACGTATAGCTCTCTTTAGGAAATCTCTAATCATTAGGAAAAAGAAGAGCTTGGAAACTTGAGATCTAAAAAAATACACCCAACATGTGCTTTTATCAATAGTTGTACCAACCTTGCTCAACAAATCATTGAGAATATCATTGATCAGTAGAGCTCTTACTTGCTTTAAGAAAACCAAACTGCTTCTGGCGATAAACATAGATAATTGCTACCTAGAACTGAAAAGATTTTCCACATATGGTTAAACACAAATTCAGCAGGGAGAAGTGTAGAGGGGGAGCCAGGTCAAATGGGTACTGCCTAATGAAAAAGAGAGGTAAAGGGGTCCTGATGATGTAAACAATACAATGCATACAGCAAGAGCCTAGTAGTAGCTGTCACTTATTAAGGTCCCATCATGTGTCAGACACTATGCCACATGCTTTACATGTATTAAACCTGAACTTCTCACCAATCAACCTGACCAATATTTTACCAAACTGAACTACATTTTACAAATGTGGATATTGAGATATGCGGTATTTTCTTCAAGATCCCGCAGCTGTTAAGCGCCAAAGGGATGAATTTAAACACAAGTCTGAGTTTGATTTTCTAATTTTGCTTTATATAATATTCTGGGAATGATCTTATTCTATAAGCAGTGCTTCGGGGATTGAGTTTCGCTGCCGTTTAATTTTTCTTCCCATGCCCTGGGACATCATGGAACAGATGCTTTCTTAAATGCCATATCGTAAGAGAAAAAAAATAAAAACCTTAGGATAATCGACAAATTTCTCTGTCAGCCAAGGTTAAGAGTGGAACTTCTTTTTGAAACAAGATTCGGCTACTTCCATTTAAGACTGGCCCGCATCCTTCATGACATACACGTGGCTCTAACTCTTCAACGTGCTTCCATATCTAATGAGAGACTGGGATCCGAAAACCACCACTGGGGCTGCTTTCAGTCCCCGTGTTGAGACGGAGACAATGTACTCAAAAAAGCTTCCCGATTCAAGTTTTTAAGGGTAGTAACCTAAGTTGCTAATGTATGTAGCACCATATCCTCTCCTCATTCATAAAGCGTTTGCCTGACACATCCTCCCAATGTTGTTGTTTCTTGCTTTCTTAGGAAGCTTCAGAAATGGCGATCTCCGTACCATGGCAGCCCTAGGTAGGACACACAATGACATCCCCTGGACTCGTCTCTTCTAAGACTAGAACAAACAAAGAGCACTCAGGTACTCAGCCGAAATCAACGCTGGGCCGTGGCTCTCTGTATCAATAATCCTCTGGGGGAAAGAAGGCCAAATGTGAAGGATGATTGTTCGTGAGCAGAAAAATGTCTGATCCAACAGGCTTCGCTTCCTGACTGCTACTTGTAAGCTACTTCCTTCTGAGAACAAGACACTGAAGCAGACTTGCTCCCTTGATACCTGACTTTAAGAAAAGCAATTTAAGATTTATTCAAACTTGCTGTTGTTCAGTGAAAAAGAACTTGCTTTAAATGAGAATTCGAGGATCAAGTGAACTCTAATTGCACAAGGCTTTAGTTGGAGGAATCTATGGTCTTTTGGGGGCAATGGGAATGATTGTTGGGGTCAATAATAATCATAATGTCCACATGGATTCAGTATGGGTAAAGGGGTCTGGGACTCTAGGCCTTCTTATTTAGGACCTGAAAGAAAATATTTGGAGATTAAATTGCAAGCAACTGGAAATAAAGATAGTCACTTATTCAACAAATATTTATTGAGTGCCCTCCATGGCTGAAAACTGTTTTAAGTGTTTTAAGTGTTTTAAGTGTGTTTGGATACAACACAACAGTAAACAAGACAGAACAGATCTCTGTCCTGTGCCTCAAGAGAACTTATACTCTGGTCTGGAGAGAAAACCAATGATAAACCATCGTCTACTTTATTGGAAGATTTCAAATGCTACAAGAACAGCAATAAGAGCAAAAGAAGGATAAAGAATGTGGGAAAGGGGGGATAATAATTTTAGGGAATTGTTCCTGAAAGTGCTAGTTAATATTGCTTTTGAATATTAATGACTATTTGTGTGCTATATTGAAGGTCCTCTTCTAGAAGCAAATGATGAGAAGGCCATGACGCAGGTCTCAAGTCAAGCAAAGGAGAAAGGGGAGGAAGAAGAATTGGACAAGAGCACCGTAGACCGCAGCGCAGCTGTGAGGAAAGTTCACCAAGGTGATCAGGGACTCACCCAGCCAAGGTGCCCATCAGGGCAGTTCCGTATCTCCCAGGAACAGAACTGGTCACCATCCAGTTTGCACCCGACTGCTTCCCTCGGTCATTGGGTGGAAGCTGCCCATAGAAAGTTTGGCCTCTGTGCCAACACAGTGAAACAATTTCAGAGCACAGCAGCTGGGGCCATTGGCCAGTTACTATCCTGTAATCAGACATATGAGATGCACGTTCTCATGGCTGCCACAATTAGTTGAGTAGATTATCTCACATTTTTGGCAGAACAGCATCAATGCCCTTCCTCTTGTCACTAAAAACCTCCGTATTCGACCAGAAACCAAAACACCCCTCTGCATGTGGCCCTAGTAGAACCATCAAAACCCCGTGCTCTGACTCACCCTCACAGGAGGGAGGGGCAAAGCGTCCACACTGGACCAATCAGTCTTTCTCTACTGGTAGTTTTGATCATGAACAGAGATCAAGATCAAAAATGGAGGAAGCAGATTCATTGAACAATGAAGGCCAGAAAAATCTTTCCAGTTACTCCTGCTACCTAGACCTTACAGAACAGTACTGCTTCCTGCCTGTTTCAAAAGCTGGTTGCTCATTACTTTGTTTGCTTCTATAAGTTGTAATATATATTGCTAATAAATGAGTATTTTTGCATAAGACAACCAGAATCAATCTGTGTTGTTTATGAGGAACCCTAATTACAAAAATGATATATTTAGAAAACGAGTCAAGGTATAGTGGAAAGAATGCAGAGTTTAGATGACCTCGCATGTGATCGAGTCCTAGATTCTTCATTTACTCACTGAGTATACCCAGATATAATTTTTACGCCTGTCTGCACCACATGTGCATCTTGGACATATGACCACATCTCATGGTTAAGAGCTTTGAAGAGGCCAAAATATGCAAAAGCATTTTATAGTTTTTTGACTAGTTCTATAAATTAAGGACTTTACCTGTACACGTAATGCTTTCATTCTTTATTAAAAAAACAATCAAGCTTACCTATGGCTCAACATTAATACTTGTTAAAGCAAGGTGATGGTACAGGGTGGGTACTGGTTATAAATATCTCTGTGCATATATATGAAACATTTCATTTTTTTTTTTAATTAAGGAAACGCTTATTACTTTGGAAAATGGAGAATTAGTCAGCATTTATTTGAACATCTAAGCTAGTATTAAGTTGTAACATACAGTCAGCTTAGATTGCTGGGGTTGACAAAAGATCTTTTGGATGATGAGATGGAACTCTTTACTGGAAAGCTGAAAATCCTGAGTTCAGAGCAGTTGAGTAAACCATTCAGAATGATTAATGTTAATTGTCACAAGAGGAGGGCCTAGCCCTCAAGTCATATGACTTTTAGTTTCATGGGCTTTGTGCTAAAACACAGTGCATTTCTCCAAACATTAAAAGAAATCTCCAAAGGAATAATGATCACATGAGTGGATAATCTAGTTTTGATACCTTAAAAGAAAAAAAATCATACTTGCATATCTTATTGATATTGATAAAAGAACCCAGGACACAACAAATTTCAGCATTGATCAGGGTTGTTCTGTTTCGTTTTGTTTTGAAGTAGATTTGGGATTAGAATCTGTGTTTAAAAGATTGGGCAAGTAAGGTAAAATGATGGAAAGTACATTCTAGGGGAGAAAGCAGAAATTTTGCGATGAGAATTTGGAAACAAGGAAAGAGAAATGGAAAAGGAGTGGTTAAGGATCTCATGACAATTCTCCAGTGTATAAATACATGGTTGCAGTTTTAGGTGTCGTTTTAGCACTTTCCAAGAACATGCAGACAACAAACATACTGAACGTTTCTTCCATTGTGCAAACTCGCCTCTTAGCAAAGGCTCATGAACACAGCGCCAGATTGCCCTGAGTCACAACTTGGCAGGCACGTTGAAGTAAAACAGTTAGAAGCTTCCTCAACGTACTGCTCCTCCCCTAAAATGGAGCCGATACCTCATCAGAACTTGAGGGCAAACCCCAGTGCCCAGGGGAGCACTGCCCTACCCTTCACGCTCAGGTGAGGTATTCGCACCGGCAAGCCTGTCCCAAGACAGACACTGCTTTGTGAAAACTGAATTCACGCGTAACCTCTTCTCACTAGTTTCCATACGTTTGTAGGCATTTTCCTCCGACAACAAAAAAAGTACATGTAGTTAAAACATGACAATTCAGAACTCTTCTAAACTACAGAGGGCTCCAATTTGATATTCAACCTGCAAGATTTGGTACATTCATCTTCAGAGGTCAACAAACTTTTTCTGTAAAGGGCCGGATAGTAAATATTTTTGCAGTTCATAGAGTCTCTGTCTTAACTATTCTACTCTGCTATTGTAGTGCCCAAACAGTAATAAACTGTACATAAGAAAATGAGCATGGCCATTTTCCAATAAAATGTCCTTTACAAAACAAGCATTCTGCCAGATATGATCCACAATCCACACTTCGCCAACCCCTTATGAAGAAGCCTGCAGATTACTGTGTTCTGGGAGTTAAGTCTTCATGCGCTGGGAGTTTTGACCACACTGTGTGTTACCAGAGTATTTAAGCACTTTTTGTTAAAGCGAGAATCAGGTAGAATCTAGGCTGTGAATGTCATACTGGTACATTCTAAAAGGAGATTAACCAGACAACCTTTCGTAAATAGAGGGTAGTCATTCCCGTCCTCTTTTGATAATGAAAATACACGTAATTATCCTTCACCTGAAAAATAAGCTTAATGACCTTCGAGGGATCTCTGACAAGGCATGTCTTACAATTCCATTAACAGAAACTACAGTGGGGATTATGAAATGGAGTAGAAACTTTGTGAGTTGCATCACAAAAGCAAAATATATGCCAATCAGGAGGTAAAGGAGTCAAATGGAGACTGTGGTCAAAGAGTGAGGCCAAAGCAACTAGGAGCTTAAATATGTGAGAAACTTCTACTCTGGCAATATCTTTTATGGGGGAGAGAGAAACAGGTAGTTTTCTAAATCATTAGAGATCTTATACGCGAAACAACTTCGAGCAAAAGGAAAATTTTTTTTTAAACCACAAGACACATTCACAGTTCAATGTTTTCCCTTTTAATGGTACCTTCTCTTAGTAGCACTGTTAACAAAATTTCTTTTGCTGGTTGACTTCTGCTGTAATTTCTGAAACACAGTGCTTTTTTTTTTTTTTTTTAAATCATTTAGGGGACTCAAACTTGAAGAATTCTGGGGAAGTGAAGACTTGAAAAATTGCTGTCCTTATCATAGATGAAATCAGTTCCCCAGTTATAGCTTGGTTATAGTGCCCATCCCTGGAGATGTTCCAAGCCATAAGATATTTTTTCACTTTATGTCATTTTTTAAAAAATTTTTTTAATGTTTATTTATTTTTGAGACACAGAAAGACAGAGCATGAACAGGGGAGGGTCAGAGAGAGAGGGAAAGACAGAATCTGAAGCAGGTTCCAGGCTCTGAGTTGTCAGCACAGAGCCCGACGCAGGGCTCGAACTCACAGACCACGAGATCATGACCAGAGCTGAAGTCAGATGCTTAACCGACTGAGCCACCCAGGCGCCCCTCACTTTATGTCATTTTTAGTAACGATGGTTCTTGGATCTGATCATCAGTGCCCTATGGATTAGTAAATATTAGAAAAACAAACACACTGAAACAAAAAGCCATACGCCAGCCTTCCCTTCCCTCTCATCTCAAAACATACACCCTCAACAAAGTATAAAAGGCCAACTTGGATGGATTCGATTGCAAATGCACATTTTAAAGTCATTCTTAACACTTCCTTCTTTCTCTCCCCCACCCACACCCAACCCAAAGAGACCACCACACCCTGTCAATTCCAGTAGATAAACCTTTGAAATTGGTTTTAAAGCTTTTCACTCTTGCATCTTTATTAGCCACATTGTAGACTCAACCAGGGCTTCAGCAGAAAACTCCAGAATGTCACTCCCTCTATCTCTGCAAGATAGAGAATGAGAAGAGGTTCTCCAAATACGAAAAAAAGAGAATCATCCTAACAAGGGAACCAATGTCTAGAAACAGAAAGCAAAGGGGATGGCGAGGTCAGAGATCTGAGAACCCTTGGAAGGAGAGGTGATCACGAAGCTGACACAGAAGAGCAAAATGCGTCTGGAGTAGCGTGTGCGGCTAGACTCAGTGTCTCAAGGCTCTTCTGGTAGGGGAGCCATACAGGGCTCCATCTGAAACAGTAAAACAAACATTTTGACTCAGTCAGCAAGTACTGAAGCATTTCTTACGTGCCAACGACTGTTCTAGGCACTGCGGACACCATGATTAATTAATACGGCACCAGAAAAACGAAAGAGAAGCCACCTTCGACCATGCACAACCTCATGAGAGAGATACATGGATAAAGGGAAGGCTGTAACAAAGGGTGCGTTAGGCCGTTTGGTCTGCTATAACAAAGCGCCACAGACCAGGTGGCTGCGGGCTGCCAGGAATTTATTCCTCACAGCTTTGGAGGCTGGAAGTCTGAGACCGGGGTACCCACGCGGTCAGATTACAGTGAGTCCTCTTCCGGGTCACACGCTGCCAAATTCTTACTATGTCCACACATGGTGGGAACACAATAGGCTAGCTCCCTGGCCTCTTCTTTAAAAACAAAAACAAAAATAAAAATTTTCAGTTTATTTATTGATTTTGAGAAAGAGAGAGAGAACATGTGGGGGAGGACAGACAGAGAGAGAGGGAGAGAGAATCCCAAGCAGGCTCAGCATTACCAGTGCAGAGCCCTACGCTGGGCTCGAACTCACAATCAAGAGATCATGACCTGAGCCGAAATCAAGAGTCGGAGGCTTAACCGACTGAGCCATCCAGGGGCCCCTCTGGCCTCTTCTTATAAGGGCACCAACCCTTGGGGCACCTGGGTGGCTCAGTTGGTTAAACGTCCGACTTCAACTCAGGTCGTGATCTTACGGTTCATGAGTTTAAGCCCCGCGTCGAGCTCTGTGCTGACAGCTCGAAGCCTGGAGCCCGCTTCGGATTCTGTGTCTCCCTCTCTCTCTGCCCCTCCCCCACTAGAACTCTTGTCTCTCTCTCAAAAATAAATAAACCTTAACATTTTTTTTTCTTTTTTTAAATAAGGGCACCAACCCATTCATGAGGGCTCCACCCTCATGACCTAATCACCCCCAAAGGCCCCCACTTCCTAACACCATCACATTGAAGGAAACAAACATTCTCAGCTTGTTGCAGGATGGTACCTACTATGAAGGACAGAAACATGATGCGAAACGAAGGTCCCAGTTGGCAAAGGCCTCCCAGATGAGACAGGCTTGAACTGAACCGTGACAAATTTATTGGCCTAATGGAGGGCACGGGCAGGGTGGCAGCACCATTCCCTGCAGGGCGAGGGTCCAGTAAGAAGGCACAAGGCGAGTTCAAACATGGGGCATTTTTCAAAAACTATGACATGATGAAGCAAGGCTCTGCTGGAGTAGGGATGATGAGGAATGAGGGGGGAAGGGAGGGCAGAAAAGAGAAAGGATGAGTCTGAAGAGGGAGACCGCTGACAAGAGCTAGCTCACGAGCGCCTCTACGTGCCAGGCTAAACAGGTTGCATTTACCAGGGCTTTGTCACAAGAGAGCAGCGGGGCAGATGTGCACCATAGAAAGACGACATGGCGGCAGGGAGGGGAACCGACTGTAGATCGGGCAGCTGGTTGAGTGGAACTCTTGCAACTCAGGCCCCTGGCAAACTCTTGCAAATCATGACAGTCTGAACTGAGGCAATGGCAGGAAGAATGACTTCATCGGGGCACAAAGGTCCATGTGGATGCCCCAGAGATCTGAATTTCTGGTACCTGTTAGTGTGCGAATTTGGTGAGTGTCATGGAGTGCAGGCTCGTCACTGAGAAATAAAACACAGGTCTATTTTTATGTAATTGTAACTAGTCAATATTATATCATCACTCATGGTAAGAGGATGGCATGTCTAGAATGGCATACATTCTCATGCGAGTGTTGTAATTCTACAACTTGGAGGACATACGGCGTCTTGGCTAAGACATCACAGAATCTTTGCGGGATCCCTTTGAAGATGGTTAGATAGTTAGATGTCCATGGCTTTTCTAGTGAGGTGATGGGGGGATGAGAAACCGGGCCACAGGCCAGGGCCCAAACATTGGATTCAGACATCTAAGTGGGAGGTTCCGAGGGCCCGGCACGCTGGGAAATGAGAGCAGACAGGTTCTTCTTGTGAGGGAAACAGGCCATGGTAAGAAGGGATGTTTGTTGAAAGGCTATAATGTTCAGAACCGGCCTCATGGGCATACAAACAGTACAGTTGCCTAGGCCGTGCACTCAGGAGAGCCCCAGGCTTTGATTAAATGATCCACGGTTGCTATCTTGAAATTTTTAGTAGATCTTTTTAAAGGCAAGGAACTCTACAAATTAGAGTCCTAATAATGGGTGTGAGCAATGGTTACCTCGTAATGGGTTACCTAATAATGGGTGTGAGCTTGTCCTAATAATGGGTGTGAGCAATGGTTACCTCGTTTGGTCCTTCATCAGACCTCTCTCCCTCAGAAAAGGTCAAGCTGAGGCTCAGACTAGCCAAGTCACTTAGCTAGTATACATACTTAGGGAGTGTATACAGCAAAGATTCTACCCCAAGCCCTTCTGGTTCTAGCTACTGCTCTGGTTATACTAGCCGGTCCTTGGCCTGGGCACAGTAAATATCGTGGGAAGATCCTTCCTTACCAAGGCTTGATTCTCCAAGCTCCATATCTCCTTCTCACCACAGAAAGAGAACCTTTAAAACAACAGGTTTTTCTCATTTCAAAGGGAACTTGTTTAGCTCCAAAGATTCTCAGACACTGCTGGTGGTTACATTTCAATTCTGGCTCATAAAGATGGAATATGAATAGCCACAGGTACAAAAATGAGTAACTTAATAGGTTCTTTCCTTGACTGTTTGCCGGTTCTTCCCGGACATACAGCACCTAGGAAGCCCCTCTCTCCCTCATAGACCAGGAGCTGGTGAAGGCTCCCTAAGTAGGAGGCTGAGGTCTGCCATGCCCGTGAGCATGACCAAGTGTCTGTGAGTGCAGCGAT
Source organism: Puma concolor (assembly GCF_028749965.1). Lineage (NCBI taxonomy): Eukaryota > Metazoa > Chordata > Mammalia > Carnivora > Felidae > Puma > Puma concolor. Next base: position 22,722,465 of record NC_141675.1, read on the forward strand.
CAGGAGTCTCGGACCCTGGCCCTTCCACTTAATTTCTCTGGGAATGAGTTTCTTTAACTGTGAAGTGTGGCATTAATAGGATTTGCCGCAAAGGATTGATGACAGGTATAAACAGAGGTAACAACATGAGCAAACAGCGAGCACGGGGCTTGGCCCGCAGCGAACGCTCCGTTAGTTGTTAGTACTGTATGAAGTCAGGAAGGCTGACCGTGAACAAGTGGACGTGCAGGGACTAGCAAGGCAGCAACCGTGACCGCTCAACCTGGACAGGACAGGCAGACCTACGCAGGTCCCGATGAAGGCGCTGATGCCTGATCTGCACCTCTGTCTCACTTTGCTCCGATCATCCTGGCTGGGCAGCCCGGGGTTAGCCCGTCAAGTACAGACAGAAGACTCCTGCTCATTGGCTAAACCATGCAACCTGAACCATGGGCATGGTTCCACTTAGAGTAGCGTGTTCGGCTATGTGGGAAAGAGCCCAGGAGAGCTGCCTAGGCTTACAAGGACAAAGCCCGAATACGAATAAGTGAAAAGATAAACTGCCTGGCAGCCTCCCCCTTAGGCTGCATGTGCTTGTCCTCTCTGAGTTCTCTGCCCTTCCCTTCTGGCTGCCATCCCTGAAGGTTGTTTACTGTATTTGCATTTCTGAGCCTCGCTTCTTGAATGCAAAAGACACAGGAGGGAAATATAAAATACTAATCTTCTATCAAGACTGAACAGGCATATTGGAGAATCATCATAAAATCATAAAAGCATCATAAAATGCTTTCTATTTTGGGGCGTGCCAAGTCTGAAGTAAAGGCTCAGAGGAATCAGACTGGAAAGTAACGGAAAGTTAGCAGCAACAGTCTGACCCGCAGGTCCCTAATACACTTAGCTGTGGGAAGCACGGTCCCTATTTGTGGCCCTTCAGACATTACAAAAACTGTAAATTTTATAAGCATCAGAATTAAATGTCCTCTTGCCTCCTGCTGCTCTCCCTCTCTCTTTCGACAAACACGTTGCAACAAATCTAGACCTGAAGTCTGTAAAAGATGGTGGCACATTTTTTTTCATCACTCTTTCTATCAAGAGTTGGGATTCAGGTCCCCTTCTCCCGAATGTGGGTAGACTTGCAGCTGCCCCAACCACAGTACTGACATGGTATGGAAGTTGCACAGGTGACATCCTAAACTAGGTCACGAAAGGTCTCACAGCGTCTGCCTGGTTCGCAGACCACTAGACTACCTGGAGGCCTCCAGAAGGCTATGTGTAGGCACTTCAGGCCACCGTCCCAGTCAATCCCAGACTTCTAACAGGCCAGACATGCGAGTGAAGCCGTCTCAGGTCCCCCAATCGGAACATCCAAGCATCTCCCATCTGAACGCCACCTACCAACCAACGTCTGCCAACCCCGAAAGGAAGAAGAATCGTTCTGCCAAGCCCAGCCTGGATTCCTGACCCACAGTACTGTAAGCTGAGACAGCCACTATTTTAAGCCACTAAATTCTGAGGTGGCTGTTGCACAGCCATGGTTAACTGAGACACTAGATACACTGTGCTGTGCCTCCTTGACTCCACGAGCCTGGGAGGAAGAATATGCTTGTATCCATTTCACAGGGGAAAAGCTTCCCAGCTCCTACGTTCACTAGTTTTTCAGTAGACTTGAGTCCCCATTGGGCTCTTCACCGAGACTTCTAAAACTCACAAAGGGGAGGTCTCCATCGTCTAGTCCTCTTGCCTTCCAAGAATGCAAGACTCGGGGGCGCCTGGGTGGCGCAGTCGGTTAAGCGTCCGACTTCAGCCAGGTCACGATCTCGCGGTCCGTGAGTTCGAGCCCCGCGTCAGGCTCTGGGCTGATGGCTCAGAGCCTGGAGCCTGTTTCCGATTCTGTGTCTCCCTCTCTCTCTGCCCCTCCCCCGTTCATGCTCTGTCTCTCTCTGTCCCCAAAATAAATAAACGTTGAAAAAAAAAAAAAAATTTAAAAAAAAAAAAAAAAAAAAAAAAAAAAAAGAATGCAAGACTCTAAGCTCTGCGTCATCCTCCAGGCTCACCGTGAAGCTTTTAGTGGTTGCCAAAGGACCATCCCAAGGAAGGCTAATGCCCTGGGCTCAGGCCGTCTCAACAGCCTGAGGAGATCCTATGAAAGGATGGCACCTCCTTTGTGCTCCTTTTCTCATGGACTCTGGTCTGGGTCCGTGGGAGGGCTGGCAGGGAAAATGCTCCCGCTTGACTCAGAATTTACTTTTCCTTTTGCCCCAGATCTCGCTCCACCTTAAGATAAAGTTTCTTGTATTGCCTGTAATCTCAAGGCTGGTTCTGTAACTCTTGCCGAAATAGGCTCCTGGCTTACCTCACTGTTCTCTCCATGTGGTGGAAATCTAAAGCTACTGTGAGTGACGCCCAGTCTGGGAACGCCCACAGCCACAAAAGACAGGCGCTTAGACACTACACTTTCCATTAAAGAGCATTTTCTTGTTTTTCACTTATTACATGGATGGGAATGACACCTCTTGCTCTGAAATTTGGATCTTACACGAAACCATTCTATTTGCAACGCTGCAAGCCCATTTCTTAATAGTACTGGGGAAGTAACTAGGCTATACATTTAAAATGGTAATTTTGGGGGGCACCTGGGTAGTTCAGTCGGTTGAGCAACCGACTTCAGCTCAGGTCAGGATCTCACGGTTCGTGGGTTTGAACCCCACATGGGGCTCGCTGCTGTCAGCCTGTCAGTGCAAAGCCCGCTCTGGATCCTCTGTCTCCCTCTCTCTGCCCCTCCCCTGCTTGCACTCTCCCCAAAATAAATAGATATTTAAAAAAAAATTTTTTTTAAATGAAATGCTAGTTTTGGGGCACATGGGTGGCTCCGTCAGTTAAGTGTCTGACTTTGGCTCAGGTCACGAACTCACGGTCCATTAGTTCGAGCCTTGTGTCAGGCTCCGTGCTAACAGCTCAGAGCTTGAGCCTGCTTCTGATTCTGTGTCTCCCTCTCTCTCTGCCCTTCCCCCACTCACTCTCTGTCTCTCTTTCTCAAAAATAAATAAACATACATACATACATACATACATAAAATGTTGATTTTGAGAATCATGTGACATTCTATCACCCCAGGGCTTTATCTCTTTTCCTGTATTGAGCTTCAATTCTCAAATACCTACAGGGCATAATCAACTATTCTAAAAATCATCTGCAGAGTCATTTGAAAAACTGAGTGTAACTGAACTCACTAAAAATATCTTACATATAAACTCAGTGTTAGAAGGAAAGCGATGGTCCTTACTATGACTATCTGCCATGAGCAGCTCACTGTAAATAAAAAAGAGATTTCACGAAGAAATCTGCTTCCTTTTGTCTTTGACCATGAGCTGACCTCCTAAGACTGAGTATGCATATGCCTGGTTCAGACTGTTTATGTGTACACAGAAGTAAACGCAGTGCTTGCTCACCTAGTGGGATGCATACTCTTGGTAGAACAGATTATTTTAGCTAGTTCACATAAATATCTTACATTTTAATACCTATTAGCTTTAATGCATATTGAAACAGAAATATCCGGCCTACCTTCAGACATTTTGAGGGAAAGGAGTTAAGACACCACCTAATGTCTCCCATTTCTCTAGCTCTCCCCGTTCTCTTACCTTCTCTTCCTGTCCCCCTGACCTCTCCCTCTCTTCTTCCCCCCCATTGCTACTTACGAGAAGCCTACCCCCACTCACCACCACTTCGTATTTACTGAACAATTTAAGTTTTCCGCTTCTGATTTTCATCTGAATATATATCTAGCAGCTGAGTAAACAAAGGATTCCCCAACACATAGAAGGCATCCTCCCTAAACAAACAGTAAATTGTAAATAAGTTGTTTTTGTTGTTACAAATATATATGTTTAAAGTTCAAACCACAGAAAGTTGAAAATCGAACTATATTTAAAAAGAAAAAAAAAAGCCTTGATTTTTCTAAGCATTTGTCCATGTCATGACAAGCTGAGGACTGTCTATCATGAAACACACATAAGACACGTCTGTGTTCACGCTATTTTTCTGCATCATACTTTCCTTATCTGTAAATGTGAGAAAATTCATACTTAACTTGAATTCTTACTGGGAAAACTAGATAGCATTCATTGGTTGGCACACCATAATCAATTAGATTTATTATTATAGATTTCACAGTATACTTTTTTCCTTAAGTTTCAAGACTTGAAATTACAATATTTTCATTGCATATTTATTTATGGTTACCTTTCACTTGAGGCTAGTGATCCTGGTTTTCCATTTAGAGTAGTGATTTAGCTTTCGTTTGCTTGCAATTTGAGTTTTAAAAAAAGTGAGTCAACTTAAAAACATTAAGCAGGCCCGCCTGGGTGGCTCAGTCAGTCGAGCATCTGACTCTCGACTTCATGATCCCAGGGTTGTGAGATCAAGCCCAGTGTAGCTTTCTGCACTGAGCATGGAGCTTGCTTGAGATTCTCGCTCTCTCTCCCTCTGCCCCTCTGCCCCATTCATGCTCTCTCTCTCCCTAAAGTAAAAAAGTAAAAAATAAAGAAAAACATTAAGCAATAGTTCAGAAGGTGCGTGGAAACAGACGGCAAATCTTGAAGGTGACCTGGGAATGAGTTTATTTGTGAGTGAGAAGAGTTATGCAAAACTATCAGATTTGGGATTCCCTTTTGTAACAAATACTTGTATTTCTCTCTTCTCTATTTAAAAGTGAAAAAATCATAATTAATATTATACAGGTTGTTTTCAGAAAAGCAATACTGTATGTTATTACCAGTAAGCTTACAGAAAAATCAGAGGGAAGCCATCTCTGATAAACTAGTATGCATCTCAACACGAAATGCTCAGGCATGACTGGCTTCAAGAGAAGATGCACTGTGGCAGCTGGATAATTGGACCCGTGTACAGAATCTCCCGGAATGCAAGAACTCTGCGTGCAGAGCCCGGGCACATGTGCTTGCTGCACCCAGGACAAGTCCTGTGAGTCAGTGATGAGATTTTTCAGAAATGGGTGAAATTCTGAACAAGATGAAATTGAATCATTCCTCACTGCACTATGGTTTTATTCTCGGAAATTCGGTGGGGAATTAAAGCCTTCCCCAAAACAGTGTGTGTTAAGTTCTAAGTTCAGATAATTAGAAACCAGTGCTTTACTTCCCGGAAAAGCTGATGGGGCATTACAAAGTCATGCAGTACTCGGTACTGTATTGTTAACTGTGGCCACTCTGGGGTATAGATCTGTCCAACTTACTCATCTTGCGTAGCTAAAACTTTCTACTCAGCGAACAACTCCCTTTTTCCTCCTCCCCTTAACCCTCAGAAACCACCATTTTTTCTCCGCTTCTATGAGTCTGATTGTTTTAGATACCTAATAAAAATGGAATCCTGCAGTCCTTCTGCGACTGGTTTATTTCACTTTGCATAATGTTAAGAGAATAGATCTCACGTTAAGTGTTCTTACCACAAACAAACAAACCATAGAAGAACACAAGGAAATTTTGGGAAATTTTGCAAAGTATGAAACTTTGCAAAGTATGAAAATACTTGCAATTCTTCGATTGCAGGACAATCCCGTTTATTATAGTACATTTAGGGTCCTTGACTCCTGCCCATTAAATGACAAAACAACTTCTTGAGTCAAATATCCCCAGAGATTTGCAAAATGCCCCTGGGAGGTGGTACCCATCCCCATTTCTACAGAGAGCCAGTGGCTTAAGGGCAAGGACCTTGAAGTCCAAGAACGTTTATGTATCTTGGCTTCTTTATTTACTAGTTTACGATCTTGGGCAAGTCACTTAAATTGTGATATACCTAATGTAAATGTAGCCAGGTGTTTTTGGTGGATATGTTAGAATCCTAACTTGGAATATGACCTTATTTGGAGATAGAGTCTTTACAGAGGTAACAAGTTAAAGTGGGATCATGAAGGTGGGCACTAATCAGATATGATAAGCATTCTTATAAAAGTGGGGAAATCTTGACATAGCCACTCACAGAAGGAAACACTATGTGAGGACAAAAGTAAAGATCAGGATGATGCTTCTACAAGCTAAGAAACACTAATGATTGCCAGCAAACCACCAGAAGCTAGGACAGAGGCATGGAACAAATTCTTCCTGACAACTCTCAGCAGAACCAACTCAGCTGACCCCTTGATAGTGGGCTCCTGGTGCCCAGAATGGTGAGACAATACATTTCTTTGGTCTAAGCCACTTGTGTGTGGTACTTTGTTAGGTCAGTCCTAGCAAACTAACACATCACGATACTGTATCTGCAAAATTAACTGTTATTTTCATTTTCTTCTTAAATGTGTGCTCTCCTCCCACATTTTTCTTCCTGGGATCTATTTCGTATGGAAATGGGCTTGATACAATGGAGTATTACTCAGCCATTAAAAAGAATGAAATCTGGTCATTTGCAACAACATGGAAATAGCTAGAGAGTGTAATGCTAAGGGAAATAAATCAGTCTGAGAAAGACAAATATCATATGATTTCACTTACATGTGGCATTAAGAACAAACAAAACAAATGAGCAAAGGGAAAAGAGAGAGAGAAAGAAAAGCCAAGAAGCAGACTCTTAACTCTACAGAGCAAACCGATGGTCACCAGAGGAGAAGTGGATGGGGAGACAGGTGAGATAGGTGATGGGAATTAAGGAGTGCACTTGTCTTGGAATGAGCACTGGGTGATAATATGGAATTGCTGTGTTACCATATGGTAAACCTGAAATATAACACTTTATGTTAACTATGCCAGAATTAAAATTTTAATAAATAAAATCAATCAATCAATCAATCAATCAATAAAAGAAAATGGGCTTAAAAAGATAAGATTTCTGTGGAGAGGATATGCTAAGATTAACATCTAACAGTTGGGGCCCATAGAGCCAAGCATGATGGTCTTCTATGACAGTGAAGAAACAACTTTCTACCATTAAAAAACTTGACCCAGAATCTAGAATCTGGAAGATGGCAATATGAGATGACATCTTAGCCTGTCCCTTCTCAGCTTGTGGATCATGAGAACAAGTAGGGGAAGCCAGAGATAATCTCTCCACTCAGAGGTTTCACAGCTTTGAAGACAAAAGAAGCTGCATTGGATTGTTTTTTTGGAAACATTGAAGATATTAGAGACCTTTTCCCTTCTCTATTTCGGACTGGAGAGAAACTGCTCGTCAGACTACCTCTTTTATCAACATGGAGGTGGCTGCCTACTTTTGAGGAAATGTGAGAGCATAAAGGATGCTCCAGTTCATTTCCCCGGAGACTCCCTTTGCTTCTATGTGTGAAGGATGGGTGTGCTCACCTTGCGAGAGCCTCAGACAGATGGGCCATGCATGAATCAGTGGTCAACAAGAGGTCAGGGGGTCCTTTCCTCACTATGCCTTTGGTTCAGATATTCCCCTCACACCCCAGCCATACAAATGGCAATTTAGGAAGAAAAAAGAAGGAGAAGAAAACTCTCAGAGATTGGGCTTATATCCCCAAAGCAACTGTACATGGTCTAAAGAGATTGTTTAAACAGCTACGTGAAAAAGCAATGGTGGTGAAGAGTTGTTGGTCTTTGAAACATCCCCAATCCTTTCACAAAATTAAAGTAACTAAGGTAGCAAAATCAGAAATACACACACAAAATCATGAGCAAAACTGTATAACAGTGTGCCCCCCAGAACCTCAGAATACAGAGTGATGGGGCAATACCCCCAGTAATTAAGTTTTATTCCATTTTGAGTTGACTTTTGTGTATGGTACAAGATTGTGGTCCGTTTTCATCCTTTTGTATGTGGATATCCAGTTTTTCCGACACCATTTATTAAAGTGACTATCTTCCCTCACTACATTTTTGGCTCCTTTGTGACAGATTAGTTGACTTAGAAGCTAGATCGTTGCAGGAGTAGCAACTGCAAGGTAAAAACAGGATAGGAAAAGGAGAATTCTCACAGGCCTAGGCGCTTGGAACCTCTTAAACCTTCAACAGGTTATCCATTTCCAAAAGAAGAAATGCTCTGAGAGTGGAGGGCTCTGGAGATCTGAAAACAACTAAAACTAGAAAGGAGGGGTGCCTGGCTGGCTCAGTCAGTGGAATATGTGAATTTTGATCTTGGTGTTGTGAGTTTCAGCCCCATGTTGGGTGTAGAGATTATTTAAAAATAAAATCTTAGGGGCGCCTGGGTGGCTCAGTTGGTTAAGCATCTGACTTTCCCAGGTCATGATCTCACAGTTCGTGAGTCCGAGTCCCGCGTCAGGCTCTGTGCTGACAGCTAGGAACCTGGAGCCTGCTTCGGATTCTGTGTCTCCCTCTCTCTCTCTCTGCTCCTCCCCCAGCTCATGCTCATACTCTGTATCTGTCAAAATAAATAAACTTTAAAAAAATTTTTTAAAAATCTTGCAAAAAGAAACTAAAAAGGAGCTCCATTTCGGGTGAGTGCAAGTGGCCTACACAAAGATAGGATGGTGTTGGGGCTGCCTGAGCCTTCAACGCTCCGAGAAAATCTTTCTCGGAAGCTGCTAGAACCAGAACTCAACTTGGTCAGAGCATGAAGATCAGGGTAAAGAAGGGAAATGTTTCAAATACTAGTGTAGGAGAGGCCATCCTAGGAGAGGGAACCTACCTCAGAAAGTTGCAAAAATGTAGCTATACTAAGAAGTGATTCATAAAATAACTTTCTGGTGATGGCAGAAGGAACCTTAGAGTTCGACAAGGTATACACAGTCCTACAGGACACACAGTGTGCAGAACAGTGTGCAAAGTATGCTGTGCGTAAGAAAAAGAGAGAACCACATAGATATTAGTATCACTCATATAGAAGAAATGAGAGGATGAACACAGAATTAATAAAATGATTACACTCAGTTAGGATAGCCATACTTCTGTTTGCCCAGAACAGTTCTGGTTAATGCCTTTTGATATCAACAAAACCGGAGGGTGGCTCAGTAGGTTAAGCATCCAACTTCGACTCAGGTCAGGATCCCGGAGCTCATGAGTTCGAGCACCACATCAGGTTCTGTACTGACAGCTCAGAGCCTGGAGCCTACTTTGGATTCTGTGTCTCCCTCTCTCTGCTCCTCCTCTGCTTGCACTCTCTCTCTTTCTCTCTCTCAAAAATATTAAAAAAAAAAAAACCCACAAAAGTGGAGGAGTCTGCTTTTTTGAAAAGGCATCTATTTCTGATATATGGGTAGACCCTTGACTACCTAGAGGGAGGACAAGTGAGGAGAAATGTCAACTCCGTCTGAATGTGAAAGTGTAAAATATTACTATCTCTATTTTAGACAAAGACAAGTTTACATATTATGCTTTTTTACGTCTGACTTTTACTTAGGTATTTTACTTGAAATAAGTCAAATTCCAAATACAATCATACACAATATGACAACGCAGTAATGAACAATTTCTATAAGTCGATGATTAGTGCTTTACGGTAATTATACAATCACTTAATTTTTTTGAAAATAGATGATTTTACTAAAGTATGGTTGACACGTAATGCCTTATTAGTTTCAGATGTAGACTAATTTGACAATTCTACATTTTGTTATGTGCACCATAACTGTAGATTTATATTATGTTTACCTGTGAAACTATTTGTCTTCCTAATTACTACTTAATTAAAAAAAAACTTATTCTTTCTGTATATTGGTCTCCTCATCTGCAATATGATAATATAAGAGTATCTATTTTTTAAAAAGTTCTAGGATTAAATAGGCTAATATAAGTAAAAGTTAAGTATGTGAGAAAGTTCTTAGCACGTACTAAATATTGTTTAAGTGTTAGCCATTATTATTCTTCTAGCTGTCATAATTATTGACCTTTAAAAATTTTTTTTTTTTTTCAACGTTTATTTATCCTTGGGACAGAGAGAGACAGAGCATGAACGGGGGAGGGGCAGAGAGAGAGGGAGACACAGAATCGGAAACAGGCTCCAGGCTCTGAGCCATCAGCCCAGAGCCCGACGCGGGGCTCGAACTCACGGACCGCGAGATCGCGACCTGGCTGAAGTCGGACGCTCAACCGACTGCGCCACCCAGGCGCCCCATTGACCTTTAAAAGACTGTATTCTCTTTGATGACTATATTTTCAGAGAGCTGTGTGTGTACATATACTTCTATGTATGTCTGTTTTCTATTTTTTGAAGTTTATTTATTTATTTTGAGAGAGGGAGAATGCACATAGGAAGAGAGGAGAGAGAAGGAATCCCAAGCAGGCTCCGTGATGTGGTGCTCAAATCCACGAGCCGTGAGATCATGATCTGAGCCGAAGTCAAATGTTGAGCCAACTGAGCCACCCAGACACCCCTCTAGATATGTCTATTTCCTATCAGTTACCTGGAAGAAACCACAATAACCCAGAGAGAAGGGAGCAAAATGTTGGAGCAGAGATAAGGAAAGGGATCAGATGAAACCTATTCTTCTCCATCCCTTTATGGTTTTATTTTATTTTTATTTAGGCTGAATTACTCTGCATTGCGGGATGAATTCTTCTGGAGAATGCTGTGTCCCACACTTTTCTCTAGTCAGGAGAGGACAATACACCCTTCAAGGAGGACCAGTCTAGTGGGTAGACAGTAAGGTTTTCCTAAAGAGGACTAGAGCATTCAACCTTCATGCTTTATGAAGCATACTTCATAAAGTATGAAAGAAGGATCTTTAATGGGGGGGCGGGGGGAGTAGAGAGAGGTAGGAGGCAGACTTACAGACTCAAGACATGACTAGGAGCTGGGGTTCTGACAGGTGGGTAATGTCAGTAAGAACTTCCTCTTTTTATTTTCCTCTGAACTCAGTAAATAGGCACATTTGCTATAGGATCGTAGTGTGTCTTCCTTTACGATAAGTCCCATGAGATGCCCAAACCTTGAGAGTATTCTGATGCACATCACCAGCCTCCGGTCAGGTTATTATAGGCCTGAGCAGGAAGAGAAAAGGCTGTGTTGTCCCATGAGGTCAGTGCAACACTGAGGGGCCAGTAAGCAAAGAAGCTCAGTCACAGATGGTCAAAATGTATCAGGCCAGAATAAGAAACAAGCACTACTTTCGAAAGTAAGTTAAAAGAAAGGAGCTTTGGAGGAGAGAAGGAGGACCCTTGAGGGCATAGCTTATTTTTAAAAATCAGAAATCCAGACAGTCTCTGAAGTATCCATAGGTCCCTCTAATGTTCCATTTCAATTCCATTCAGCAAGCATTTACTGAGGAATGAACATTTGATGGACACTGCTCTGAGCTCAAGCTCTACACGCTGGAGATGCAGAGTAAACTAATGCACAGATTGTGCCTTCAACGGTTCACTGTTGTGTGTGCAGACAGATTCTTCTAAAAATAGCGAAAATACAGCACGATTATCATAGGAGAGGCAGCAATTTTCAACCACTTGTAACTGGATCAATTTGTTTGCTCGCAACGTCAGACAATTTTCCATATTGATTGGCATAGAGGCAACTGATGCTTTTAATGATTTCCATCCAAAGAGGTCCAAGGCTGCAGACATCCTATAAAACATTGAACTCAGGAAATTCCCACCCTGTGCTCCATAATTTCCACTTTTCTGGCCTCTCAAATCTCCATTTTTGGGGCTTCTCCTCCTTGGCCTGAACTTTTCTCAGTGGTGCTACATTCAGAACTTTAGAGGTGGCTGAAAAAGGGAGACACCCAGATGGATTTGGAGTCATCTATCCAAGGTGCCTATCCTGAGAAGGACAAGTCTGCTGTCAGCAGATATTTTAGACAAAAGATATCCCTTTTCTCTTTGTTCCACCAGATGGTGGTTTTATCACTCTCTACCAGTCTGCATTCTCAGTGGCATCTTCCACTTTTTTTTTTTTTAATCTCAGGCTCTCTTCAATGATTGTGCTATAATTAGAACCGGAGTCCTTTCATTTTATCATATTTGCTACGTAGGCCTTATCTATTGACACTAGGAAGGACACAATGGTCTGAACTATGTTCCTAATACCAAAGCATTGGATATTCTGTGCCTCCCAGGATGGTACTCTCCAATATTTCATGCCCGCTGTGAATCCAAAATTCACACGCTCAAAGAATATCTTCCAAAGACAAACCCGTTATAAAAGAAGATGAAGTTCCCATGTTTAGGCCCCCACTTCTCTGCCTGACAATGACCCCAATACTAAGTGTTGAGAGCAAAATATAGAGGCCTGAAATGCTCCTTATCATCTGCCACGCACAGGACAGCCTTCCACAACAAATGATTACCGACCCAAAATGTCAACGCCACCAAGGTTGAGAAACCCTGCGTTAGAACGCAATTTAGACGTTGTAACAAAACGACCCCCAAGTGAAATGATTCAAATAAGATGGGCATGTACGAGCTTCTGTCTGGGGTGGGGGAGGATGGCTCCTTTCATCCTGTTACTCTGCACTCCTCTATGATGTTGACCTTTGCAAACGGTGGAAGCTGGCTTTCCAGCTTTGCCTTAACGTTCTGACCCACATGCATTGCTTTGCTGGGGCTGCCCTAACAAAGTGCCACAGACAGGGTGGCTTCAACAGAAATTTATTTTCTCATGGTCTGGAAGCTGAAAATGGAGATCAGGTGCTAACAGGCCTCTCTCATTGGCCTGCAGACAGTGGCCTTCTCTCTGTGTGTTTGCATCACCTTTCCTGTATGCCCGTATCCTTGGTATCTCTTGTTCTTATAAGGACACCAATCGTATTGGATTAGGGCCCCACCCTTACGATCTCATTTGACCGTAATCACCTCGTTAAAGGCCACATCTCCAAATACAGTCCCATTGGGGGTTAGGGCTTCAACATATGAATTCTGAGGATACATTATTTAGTCTGTAACATCATGGGAAAGGAGAAGAAAAATTAGAGGGCACACAATTGTATTTCTTTAGGGATTTTTCCTAAAGGTTGCACAAATCGTTCTCTTGCATATCACTGGCCCAAAACTTTGTCACATGTCCAGCCCAACTGCAAAAGAGGCTGGGAAATCTATTCTCTACCTTGGCAACCATGTGCCCAGATAAATCTCAGAAGGCTATGTTACTTTAGGGAAGACTACTAAAGAAAGAGATAAAATTTTAGAAACTGAAAAATGGCAATTTGTTCTAATTTTGATTTAGCATTTCCCCAGAATAATGCCTCTTGGATTCATCCCAACCACCAGGGCCCATGAGATAATGATACTGATTCCTACACAGGACCCAAGCACTGCAGATACTACACCCATCTCTAGCGATCTTCTTTTATTTAGAGAAGAGTCACAAAACTGCAACCACAAGAAAATGCTTCATATTTCCTCAGTGGCAGTTTTGAGCCAGGCAAATTTACTCCCACCTTGAATTATACCATGTGTCTCTTAGTTTGTCTTTAAAAAGGTAGTGAGAGGGGCGCCTGGGTGGCTCAGTCGGTTGGGCGTCCGACTTCGGCTCAGGTCACGATCTCGCGGTCTGTGAGTTCGAGCCCCATGTCGGGCTCTGGGCTGACGGCTCAGAAACTGGAGCCTGCTTCAGATTCTGTGTCTCCCTCTCTTTCTGCCCCTCCCCTGCACATGCTCTGTCTCTCTCTGTCTCAAAAATAAATAAAAACATTTAAAAAACATTTTTTTTAAATAAAAAAATAAAAAGGTAGTGAGAAAGGCTCTGGGGCCAGTGAACTGGAAGAGAAAAATGCCTATGCTGATGTGCTTTAAATTAACTTCCTTTTCTGCCAGTGAACACCGGATCTCTGTCCTTAATGACTGTGGTTGAGATGTGGTTCTGAAAGGCATACAATTTGGAAAACTTCCCCGGATAAGATCATCTATTTATACTATGTTAACAACTACCGTATCTAATATGTATTTTAAGAATGACCATAGTAAAACCGTAACACACTTTATTTTAACTTATATTCACTCAGTTAATATATTAACATTGAGCAGTCATAATTCTAATGCTAAGTTTTCAAGCAGTTTATACTGCTAATGGCTAAAACAAGGCTATTGCCCGAGTCACTAGCAGAACTTCAGTAACAGCCTATATTTACATGAAATACCATTAAGCCTTAATGGGAGTTATGAAGTAATTACTGAGTTGAGAGAGGGTGACCCTTCACAACTGCCCAATGAGCACCAGTCTAAGAAAGGCACTCACCGTTCTTCTTGTAGAACATAATTTCTCCTTTGAATTCTGTTTTCTCCTCCAGCGACTTTTCTATTTGAAGCATCAGCTGCTCATTGGTTTCGACTCCAAATAAGAATTTGCAGCTGCAACTCTTCTGCATGACTTCAGTCCGGGCGAATCCAGCCAGTTCACAGAAGCCATCAGAACAGTAGACTATGGGGAACCCCTTGGCCACCTGGGCGTTCGCGAGGATGAAGTTGCTGTCTGTAGAATGACAAGAGGACATTCAGCCACTACACGAGCACGAGGAACTGTTTCATAAATCACAGTTTCAGTAACAAATGAAGAGGACACGGGTTTAGCTTAACCGTGCCTAAAATGCATGTCCTGGTGTGCCAGGGCGGGAAAGAGACTGTCCAAAACAAAATGGCAATGACCAGCAGAAGTATTAAGCTCTGACGTTGGCTTGCATTTTGAAACACACTACAGAGGGAAGTCAGGATTCATTGGTCTGCTTTGAGGCACGTACTCTCTAGTTAGCAGTCATGTAGGGCACTTTTGGGTGTGGCTTTGGGCTCAAATCCTCAACCTGCCACTCGATGTATTGATAAACTTGAACAAGTTATTCACACGCTAAACTTCAGTTTCTTGACATTTCATTTCCCGAAAAGCAGACCCTGAAGGAGGATGTGAGTGTAAGTCATTTATTTGGCAGGTGATTTCAGGAAGGAAGCAACTGGAGAATTGAGAGAGGGAAGGGAGGAAAGGTAATAAAGAGTAGGAGAAAAGGGTTTTACTGCCATGGCAGCTGAGGCTCAATCATACAGACCCTGCAAGTGACAGAGGACCACAACTTGGAATTTTCCCACTAAAGGGAGAGAAAGGTGTGTTGTAGGGATTAATGGGAAATGCACCTAAAGTGCTAGTGAAATGTCTGGCACAATTAAATATTCAATAAAAGCTGTTAAGTATTACACACACCTTTATGGTTATGATGTTAACAAATAAGAATTAAAGGACAATCAAAAATAGCAAAGCGTTAAGTGCTTGAAGATAACTCCTGGAGGACAGTGTGAGAGGCGATATTCAAGGAAGGTTCCTGCCGGATGAATTTTTTTGAGACTTTTTGAGGTTTCGATAGGATACTTATAAGCAAAAAGATGCAAATTAAAGATGGGCTGTAAGATAAGGCATTTTATAAAATCTGATGGTTGGTGACTCTAGGTTCAGAATGAATTAGAAACTATTATTAAATCATTCATTCATTTTCTCATGAAACCAATATTGGACAGTATATCAGACAATATTAGAGGCTGGGATTCTTTAAAATAATACAAGAAAAAATGGAAAGAATTCCAGCATAATGTCTTAAATGAAAAAATCAAGATTCAATATAATATGCTATCAGATGAACTATTTGTCTGAAAATATAGAAACACAAACAAGTATATGTATATCTACATGTGAAATGTTTGTGCGTACCGAAACCTCAATGGAATGACTTGGTAACCGTAGATGTCTTTAGAGAGAGTAACTGTGGGCAAAAGTGGTAGGCACACTTATTTTTACCATATACCCACTCTACCCTTTGATTTTTATACACTATGCTTTATATATTGCCGATTCAAAAACCACTATGTTTAAACAAGGTTTGCAACAGACAGCCTATCTTGCATGCCGTGAGAAGGCAGGAACCCCAGCTACTTCTCAATGGCCAGCGGGACAAGCACTGAAGATCTATTCCATGGGCTTCCTCGTGGCCTTTTAAACATAGTCCACTATCAGCTGGCAGAACCAAATCCACTCTATCCAGCTTTGCTCCAATCAGCCCCTAAGCCCAGAGTACAAATTCTAGTGCTAACATCTGCATCCTGCCTGGGCTGGGCTGGCTCCTCTACCCTCCCACTCACCCTCCCCGCTGTGGAGAAAAGCCAGAGCTAAAGACCTGCGCTGGGAAGCCTTCAATGGCACCTTATTTTGAAGCCATGGGAGTGAATTAAATTATCCCAGACTAAAATTTAATTCTCTCATACCTTGCAGAAGCATTTATCGACCACGTACTACATGTTGGACTTTGTTCCAGGTGTAGAGATAAGAAGTTTATTGGATGCAGTCTCCACCCTTAAAGATCAGTTAACGAACCTGCAGGAGTTCCCAGCTAGGTCCAGAGGTGGGCACCCTCCTACCAGGCTATGGTCTTCACCTTACCAACTCTACACAGCTCCTGGTCACTCTCTAACCATAGTGTCTCTTTCTGTCTCCATTAGAGAACTTTGGCTGAGAGATTGTTTAGAAAATGCAAATATAGGGGCACCTGGGTGGCTCAGTCGGTTAAGCATCTGACTTGGGCTCAGGTCATGTTTTCATGGTTCATGGGTTTGAGGCCCATATCAAGCCCCACATCAGGCTCTGTGCTGACAGTGTGGAGCCTGCTTGGGATTCTCGCTCTCTCCTCTCTCTCTCTCTCTCTCTCTCTCTGTCCTTCCACCACTCATCCTTTCTCTCTCTCTCTCTCAAAATAAATAAACTTTAAAAAAAAGAAATTATGTTAAATTAAAAAAATGTAAATACACAGCATTGCCAAAGCACTCAAACATCCTAAAACAGCTTTTAATGCACTTTCAGAAGCCATTTTTCAGTTGCCCGCTGACGTGTTTATTGACTTTCTACTATATGCCAGGCGACCAGATTCTACCGCATGGCAGATCTTAGGAGGAGGTGATGCTGGGTGTTAAAAGATGAAGAAGGTATAATCTATAGCTCTAGATTATAACAATTTAATTGAAGAAATGCGTGAATACCAATAACATTAAAACAGAGCCTATGATTAGTACCAAATCAATGGTACTCAGATAATAAGTACTACCAGAGTTGAGAGATTAAAGATTCCAAGCTTTGAAAATGGTTAGCTTGGAATAAGAAATAGGCAGAAATGATTTATCAAAAGTCTTGCAAGTTCAGAAGGAGACGCCTGGATAAAATGGTCTCAGGATGGAGAAAGAGTAATTGAAGACACAGAGAGAATAAACAACACTACATTTTATCCTAACGTCCAGTTTCCCTGTTATTTAAAGGGCTACAATAGCTTTCTTCCGTTAGTATTTGATGAGGGAGCATAGGGCAGCTGAGGGCAAAACACAGGCTGGCACACCCTCCCACCCAAGCGGGATCTGTGTGATATTCCTCCGATGCTCCTGGCTACCCAAGAACAAGGGAAAGGGGGTTTAAGTGCTTGCCATGGTGATGTGGGAAACCAAGGCAAATGAAAAATTAAATTCCCTTACTGCCTAGAGCCCACTGACAACTCCTTGAAACCAGCAGAGTGACCTCCCTCTAGGAGCTCATCTGCCTTGATGATGATGACACTTTGCTAGGGGCAAAAGGCAATCTTGACTTCACGTTATCCTGACCATGCCCCCGCCCCAGGAACCTGTAAGTCTAATTTAACCTAGAAACATTCCTTTGGAAACTTCCTTTATCTCAACTCCCCCAAGATATACGCTGGCAATCATACTCCGAGCTTATGACCCCCACCCCATATTCATCCGAAGGGACTCATGACTGAGGTCTTATTAAATGGTAGTAAGTGGCATTTCCTTAGCAATAGCTAGCCCCTCAAGATCCTGGAAACCTTGCTTCCAGAACACTCTCTCCCTGACGCTCTGCCAGCCTGAGAGTATGTAATGAGTGGCCTGCCACAATCCAGTGCATGCAGCAGCTCTTCTGCCCACGGGTCCTGACCCAGGCTTTAATAAAATCACCTTTTTGCCCCAGGGATGTCTTCCAGAATTCTTTCTCGGCCATCAGATCCGAACCACCACACCATCACCCCAAAACTTCATCAGTATCTATCTGCTATACCCTTTCTCATCTTTCCATTTCCAGCCCTTCTAGAGATCTATTGTGGTTGTGTCTTGCGCATGGCATGTATTTAAATCTTTTAAAAGTACAATATGAGGATACTTTGATCAACCCAAGATTAATAAATTTACTTTTTATCATTATTACTATCTTACTTTTTTTTTTTACCAACCTAATTTGTGCTTTTCTTCACTGTGTTCTTTTGACTTTTCCATTCTTACAGATAAAGAAATGTAACTTACCTAAAAAATTACATAACAATATTTAACATCGGCAATGAACACCCATAGATCATACATCCAGCAAAAACCCCTGTGGGTACTGCACAGACTGTATTTCCCTCCTTCCCCAAAGAAGAAACCCCAAATTTGAATTTTTGTAATATCCATTCCCATTCATACAGTTTTTACCGCTTCCATATGTATCCTCAGACAACATACTCCAATTTTTTTCTGACTTTATGGCATACATTATAGTATTTCATTCTACATATTTCTTAGTGACTTGGTTCTTTTATTAATTTCCTTAGCATCCTTACAATTGTTTACGTAAGAAAAGACCAGTTTCGCAAGCTACAATAAGCTTTTGAAAAAGGCTGCTAAAGGCTTCACCAAATTGCCTGTGTGTTTCAATTAAGGATTATAGTGTGTTTGGGGTATTGAATTCTTCCTGCAAATATACTGCAAAAACAAAGCAAAAAAATAGTCATGTATTTGGCCTTTTCTGTTTATATTTAGCACTTGTCCTCGATATGTAATTGCATTTCAATTCCAAAGAGAATTTAGTGGCAGTCAGTGCCTCATAAAGCTTAGCGTACTAGCTACATGAATAGTCCTTCTGTTTGGGAAAGAGGAGCTCCTTTTACCCAGCTATCTACTTGGAAACATATGCTCTTCTGAATCCCAGTCCTGGAATTTCCAAAGAAACATGGCATTTACTTTAGAATTATGTAAAACAAAGCCATTGCCATAATAATTATGAATCCATCATGGATATATCACTATCCCTACATATGCTAAGAGTATTTAACCTTTTGAGGAATCAATTATGCATATGTGATATGCATCTAAATGCCACACAGCTTTTTCCTGCTTGTTTCTAGGTCATCCTTTTGTGCACATTCAGTTTTGAAGCCAGTAAACAGTAGGATCTAAATGTGTTTCTACTTTAGACAGTTGATTATTTTTCTAAATGCTTCCTTAGCAAAAAGCTTTCGTAGATCATCAGAGGGAATCTCAGTATTGGGAAAGACCCAGGTCCTTTGGGCTGACTTCTTTTTTTTTTTTTTTAATTTTTTTTTTTCAACGTTTATTTATTTTTGGGACAGAGAGAGACAGAGCATGAACGGGGGAGGGGCAGAGAGAGAGGGAGACACAGAATCGGAAACAGGCTCCAGGCTCTGAGCCATCAGCCCAGAGCCCGACGCGGGGCTCGAACTCACGGACCGCGAGATCGTGACCTGGCTGAAGTCGGACCCTTAACCGACTGCGCCACCCAGGCGCCTCTGGGCTGACTTCTAATACACAGCACCACTTTCCCACTCGAATGGTGAGATACTACTCATTGTCCACTTCTAGGCACTAAGGGAATGGAAGAAGAAATGGAAAGGTATCGAAGAAAAAAAAGAAGAGAAGGCAAATGTCAATCCACATCTAACTCATTTCATCCTTGTACTGGTCCCACTTCTCCTGTGAGAACACTGAAGCCTGGAGAACTTTAGCTTCCTGCCCAAGGTGGGAAGCCAAGGATTAAAACTGGTTCTCAATGATAGGCTCCATTCAATACATCTTGTATTCCCTCTGTAAAGAAGTGACTTGTTCTCTACTTCCAGCCGGAATGGGTTAATTCTAGAAAAACAATTCTAGAAAATAGGGTAAAGTTAATTCTAGAAAATGGGTTTTTCTAGAAAATTTTTACCTTTTCTGCTCAGAAACAGCCCAAATCAGCAGCCCAAACGCTGCTGAACAGCCCAAATCAGCAGCGTTTTCTCTACAAAGATCATTTATTAGAAGTTCATTAACATGTATCAACTCATAAACCAACCAACCAACCAACCAACAAATAAATAAATAATATCAAGTTCAGCTTTGAAAATAAGTTCATTGATGACCTTTCTTAAACCAGTCGGAGTCTCTCAGCAACCTCTGTGTCACCTCATTACCTCCAGAAAGTCAAGATTTCAAAAGTATCACAGCAACTTTCTTGGTTCCAAAATATTTTGCACACACCCACTCCAGAGGCTTGAAGGCGGCAAAGAAAGGTAGCTACAATTCAAAAGATCAGGGTTCTGATCTCCTCATGCCCTTTCCGTGTAGATCAGAGTCCTTCTAAAATTCTTCCATTAAAATATCCCTCCTTTGGCTGAAGCCATAAATTTGCATTCCAAGGGACCTGGAAGCAGAGACCTAAGCTCAATATTGTTTTGAAATCTCATGTTTGGCAAAAATCTATCAGAATTTTGTATTCTCCTGCGTTGTCTGCTCATGTTCGAGTGTTTCTGATTGGTTTTCATATGGGCCTGCCCAATTTTTAACTCAGCTGGAACTTCAGGAAGGTGTGCTCTTTGCTTTCTGCGACTTAGCACACTACTTAGCATGTACCACATAGCACATCTGAACATAACCGAGGCATAAGGATCACGACGCAAGGTAGACGAGTGCATGATCAAGGGGATTAGGCAGATCCAAATCCATCTGTCCCCTGGAATCATTCAAACCAAAGGGGTCAGTGACACACACTAACTTGGCCTCAAGGAGGAATCCATATTCCTCTGGCTCTTTCTGCCAATCACATAGAAACTGAGATTTTTGATGGTCCAGATCTTTATTTCTGAAACGTGCCTCTGGTATTGGTCCTCTCCTAAAACCAAACCTTGCACCATGTGAACAAGTATTCATAAAAACATACTCTGCGGCCACAGTAGACGGGCAAATTTGAATCCTCTAGCGCTCACATTCTTGCAGAAAATAAGAAACGAACACGAACTTTTAATCTTCTTTTAGGAGCCGCCCATGTTTTCTGAGTAACATTCACATACAGGTCCAAGAAAGATAATGTCCGTACCCCTTGCGATATTGATCACGGTCATCTCTAGAGAATACTTTATTCAGGCAGATAGAATGTGAATGTCTCTGACTTTAAAATATTTAGGCCATCTCTGTACTTTATATTGATTTTGGGGAACTTAATTGTATCATTTCCAAGTATGACGGCATCTTTATTAGATAGATGATACTGGCTGCAAGCTAAAATCCTCAGTGTGCCTTGTACCCAAATTTAGGAGGTTGTTTGGATTTGAGGACTTTTCTAACCTTATAAAAAAAAAGGCAGATAAAAAAATTTGCCAAGAGGGATTCTCATAGTCCTCACGATTTACGCCTCACCTAGTGCCAGGCTTCAAATGGTCATATTGACAGTTTTTAACAAACTGTATAAATTATCACTCCAGACAGACAAAAATTAGAAGAAAACTGTCACAAAGCAAAGCTCCGAGCTGGAATTCTACGGCTGAAGTTGTAATAGAAAGCAGTAAACTGTATCAGTGTTTGAGAATATCTTGCTCCTTTCAGTCCAATAAACAAACACAGAGACAAATATAAACAAGTGTGCTTCTCCATTTGCCGCTGGGAGTGCGGTCCGAGGCCAGCAATATCAGACTCAGCTGAGAACTTCTTGGAAATATGGACTCTTAAGACTGCCCCCACCCCCCTAAATCAGAATCTGTATTTTACCAATATTCATATGCATATTAAAGGGTGAGAAACTCCTTTAGAATATCACTGGAAAGATCTACAATGGTGGCTCAGGCTAAAAACAAGAAAAAAAAAGTTTTTCACTGTATACCTTTTTACGTTTTGAATTTTGTCCCATATGCATGTAACACCTTTTCAAAAAATTTTCTTCTTAAAGTTTATTTCACCATTCACCTAAATGGCTGAATAAAAATAACTTGGATAAAAACAAATAGCAATCTTGATGAAGTTAAAAATATAAGCAAATTTTTAAGTTCCCAATAAAGATAAAAGCTCATTAAGACAAATGCATGTTAAGCAAATTTAGTACACTCTTTTTTTTTAATGTTTATTTATTTTGAGAGAGAGAGAGAGCAAGCAAGTAAGGGAGGTGCAGAGAGAGGGAGGGAGAGAAAATCTCAAGCAGGCTCTGCACTGTCAGCACGGAGCCAGATGTGGGGCTCCAACCCGGGAAAGGTGAGATCATGACCTGAGCCAAAACCAAGAGTCAGACACTTAACCAACTGAGCCACCCAGGCGTCCCAAGTACACTCTTTATCATTACCTGGTAATAGTGAAATCACTTAGTTTTGCAAATTCCACTTTTTCAGGGGTGTGAGCTTCAGTGTTGAGCTAATTCTTCTCAGGCATACTATCTCGTAAGAGTTTAGGAAACATGGGGCACTTGGGTGGCTCAAGTGGTTGAGCATCCGACTGTTTAAAAAAAATTTTTAGTGCTTTTCTTTATTTTTGAGAGAGACAGAGACAGAGCATGAGCAGGGGAGAGGCAGAGAGAGAGGGCGACACAGAATCTGAAGCAGGTTCCAGGCTCTGAGCTGTCAGTGCAGAGCCAAAGTCAGGACTCGATCCCACAAACCAAGAGATCCTAACCTGAGCCAAAGTCGGACGTTTAACCAACTGAGCCACCCAGGCGCCTGGAGAGTCTGACTCTTGATTTCAGCTCTGGTCATGCATGTTCCCAAGGGCTCTGTGTTGACCTTGGAGCCTGCTTGTGATTCTCTCTCTCTTTCTCTCTCTCTCTCTCTCTCTCTCTCTTTCTCTCTCCTTCTCCAGCTTGTGCTTTCTCTCTCTCTAAAATAAAAAACTAAGTTAAATTAAAAAAAAAAGAGCTCAGGAAATGAGTTTAATCTTGAAAAAGAATGATTTTGACTTATGACAGGGTGACAGTACCTATCGAAAATAAAATGAATGAGGGAAAAACTTCAGAAATCTCAAAGATAATAATAAAATGTGTTTCATACTTTATCCACAATCAACTTCCTATAAACACTTTTGAAATAATACTAAAATGTGCCCTACTTTTCTGTAGCTCTTGTCTTCTAGAGTTAACCTTTTAGACAAAATGGTCTTTTCACATCATCTGTTTACTTAAAAAAAAATAGTATTTATACTTGTCATAGAGAATGTACACGTCAAAGGATAAGGGCTTGGTTTATTTATTAATGTAGTCACAACCTCTAGAACAGTATCTGGGATTTTATTAGATGCTCAACGATTATTAAGCAAATGAGTGGAATAAACTTGTTAACCTATAAATTTTTATTAACGCACCCCAAGTGAAGACAATGTTTTTTAGCTCTATTATTTTCACATTTAGCAGAGATCCTTTATAACTAGCATCTTTGTTTTAAAGATAAAATAAAGATGACGATAAAGATAAAACAAAGATAAATATCTGGTTTTAAAGATAAACCCTAATGCTGTGGGAAACAAAGGCAGAAGGAAATGGCAGATAAATTAAATTTCCTTAAACCTGCAGCCCAGTGACAAATACTTGAGGCAGGCCTAGTAAAACGTGTCTCCAGGAACTCCTTGCTGTCTTAATGCTAATTCTTTGCTAGAGGGAAAAACAACCTTGGCTTGACAATAGCATCCTGGGAGTCTTCTTTAGCATATGAAAATCTCACCGGAAACTTCCCCTGGACTTTACCACACCCCCAGCCCCATAGTATAAAACCAGTCTCTCCTCATGGTCCCCAGGGCAGCTATTCCTGCCCACGGGTACTCTCCCAGTGTTTGAATAAAATCACCTTTTTGCACCAAAGACATTGTCAAGAATTCCTTCTTGGTCGTCAGCTCCAAACCCCCCATCACCCCAAAAACCTCATCACCTAATAGCTCATCCCGTTTTTCATCCTGACATGTTACTTTTAATAAAGTCTTTGTTAAGCAGAAATAGAAAACTTTATTTTCTATTAGAAAATCAATTAAGTAGAAACAGGTTAAATAATGTTAAACAATGCCCTTTCTCCAAAATACAAAATGAAAAAATTATGAGGCACTTCTTAGTAAAGAAAACTACCGTATGAACAGCACGAATCAAGCATTTTGGACTCGTTAGGGATTATTTAGGGTCATTAAGAAGCTACTTTGTAATTTTCTGATCCAGGATGCTACATCTTGGCCACTACCTTAGTGGGCCTAGTGAAGAGAAGTAGGTAGGATGTAAATATCTCTTCATTTGCATAGCTGTATCCCTTCATTTGCATATTTATAATTCCTGTCCCACCCTAATTCCCTCCCCTAAATTAAATATGAACCATGGGTGAGCCCTCCTGGGAAAGACCAGTTTTTTTTTTTTTTTCCTGCTTTTGCAAAGAGCAGGGGAAGAGAAAGCTTAGTGTTCACTTTACGGTTTCCCCCGTTCCAACATACACGACTGGATGATACTACAATGCAACTCCCCCAGAGGAACGGGAAGTCAGAGTTAGATGAAAAAGGGCAGGGAAGGTTTTGTGCCTTGGCAATCGTAGGGCCTGGATTTTCTGGCCCAGGTCTCATTTAGTATAATATTATTCTCTTAAATAAATGTAACTTACCAAGTATGTAACTAACTGTGGTTTAAATTTTATACCTTCGTAAAAGTTTTCTTAGCAGTTTATTTAAAGACTAAGACCACGCGACAATATTTTTGCTCTAACAGACTTATTTATTTTGGTATCTTATTTGTCCTACTGAAAGGCAGATTACATGGAACCTAGCAAATGAAACCAGCCATGTTCTATGAATACCCAGATTCCCGAAATATTTAATTATTTAATTAACGTGTCCCCTGGTTATCCTCTAGCACAACCTAGATTTCCATGCAATTATGGTTAACTCAAAGAATATTGCCTTTTAATTTCAAACAGACTGGAACAGGATCTTTAGTTCAAACATACTTTTAAAAAGTGATTAATTCAACCAAAATGTATTATATTTTTACACTTAAATTTGATTTTTAAAATTTGACTTGAAGACAACCTATATAAATTAGTGTGCACAGTGCCGCAGAATGGACTGACTTTTCTCTCCCCATTTATGCTTTGCTTACATTCTGTGGAAGCTAATGCAATTCAAATGTTTTTCATAATTTGGTAGCATTTTCCAGAACCTCATCTGTCCACTGCATAATCTTCTCTGCTTCGCAGTACTCATGTTAGATTAAACAGAAAAGATGAGTGGTTTTGCAAGAGATAATTGTAAGTTAAATAGCAGGAAACACAAGAATAAACTAATTTGATAGTTACAGATATTCCATGGCTGTAATATTAGTGTTTTTATTCTAGTGTCTTTATAATAAGGCAGAGAGAGTGCAAAACTGTAATTAAGGTGATACTGATCGAGACTGGACTGAGAATTTGTAGGGGAGGTGAAGGCCCAGGAACAATGGCAAAAATGGACAAACCAACACCAACTTGTTGTTCAACCAAAGGTGAATGTTGCCTCTGCATTGGAAAACAGGACTAGAAAGGAGGCAGCCAAATAACCTAGACAGGCAGAAATAAAGCGGAGAATAGCTACTGTTTAGTAAGCAGCTGTGATGTGCCAGGCGCTCAGGTCAGCATTTTGCATTTTAAATTTCTGGCCCTCACAACAGCATCTTACTGTGTCATTATAGATGTTGGGACTTTGGCTCAGAAAGGCTGAATAACCTAACAACGTTCCACAGCAAGTTAAAATATCCTTAGGGCTACAATAGTCCTAATCTCAGCAGATGACAGGCAGAGGGAGTAGAGCTAGGATCTCAATAGGGGTTCCTTGTCACCAAGTCAAGTGCTTCTCCAAGTACAGTCCTGGTCCACCTCCACTGGGTTTTCTTGTTTGCTTATTAAGGTTGCAGTTTCTCCAGGCCTCTCCTCAGGTCTGTTAAATTAGAATCTCCAAACTATGGGAGCCTGGAACCTCCACTTTAAACCAAATCACTAGGTAGTACATGTTACACAAAAAATGTCCTAATGGAAGGAGATCCTGATTATATACCCTAGCCCCAATTTGGGAAGGTGGTATCCCCTTTGTAGATGAGAACATACTCAATTTCTAAGGTGTGGGAAGATTCCATCCTAGATAATAACCCCTTTGATTTTTGTGGTTTTCTATAATTCCTAGAGAGACTTTCAATAATTAGCTCAGTGCACAGGACTGTAGAAGCTCAAAGTTTGGGGGGATTATGAAAGCCAATATATAATCTAATGCCCAATCTATAATCCTTTCATCCTCCTCTACACTATTCTGTCTTGTGGTTGCACAATACCCTAGTGACGGGGACTCACTATTATTTTCTATCATTGTAGCTTTTTTTTTTTCCTGTAGGACTGAGTATTACCACTGTTAATGATATTTCAACATATTAATTTATTTATGATTTGTTAGTCCTCACACCCAAGCCCTGTATGCACAAAACCACAAACAGACACTAAACTGTAAACTCCATAAAGAAATGGTCTGTCTTGTTGTATATCCTCTCCTCAAACATGAGAGTGTGTATTTTTTTTCCTATGGGAATATTATCTAAGGCATATGCACACACACACACACACACACACACACACACACACACTCACATTTCATCCCTCCGTGAATGGTATCAGTACGTCTGAGTTCTGCTGTTTTGACACTATGGTGGCCACCTAACTGTCAACAGAGAAAACTGTTTTTTCATAAGGAAACTAATTTCTATTGATGTTTAGATTTCAGGTGAAGCACCTTTTAGACATAAGTCATGAAGAGGTATCAATATGGAGTTTAACATATCCAGTGGACAATTTACACTTTAAATGAACATGGTCTACATGCCAGATATCTTAGAATTGGATTCTAGCTCTCTCAGTAATAAGCTGTGTGATTGTACCCAAGTCATCTCCCCTTTCTGGGCCTGACGTATCTTATATAGAAAGTGAGGGAGTTTATGTTCAAGACCTTTCCAGCTCAGACATATGGTGGTTCAATAAATTATAGGCATAGAAATACGTGTCAACATAGACTAGAACTTAATGACTGTAATGAAGGATTTAAAACACTACATACAATTTTAACCTTATGAATCACAGATGGAGGGATGGAAGGAAGGAGAGAAGGAAGGAAGGGAGTAAGGGAGGGAGGAAGGAAGGAAGGAAGGCAGGCAGAGAAGGTGGGAGGAAATTTGAGTCAGATGGAAACAAATGCTATGAAAGCAAAATACAGCAAAGTGGGAAAATTAGTAATGGTGAGGAAGAACTTTTTTCATTAGTGTAATTAGCATTATCAGGAAAATCTTCCCTGATAAAGTAACATTTGAAGAGACACCTTAGGGAAATGAGGGGTGATCCATGTAGATACATAAAGGAAGTATCTCCAGGAAGAAGAAAGAACACATTCAAAGGCATGAAGATGGGAGCATGCTTGGTATGTTTGTGGAATAGCAAATACAGTCCATAGGGATGGAACATAGTGATCAAAGGGAACCTTGGTGGAGATGAGGTCACAGAGGCAGTGTGGGAGAGCCTTCCAGATCATTCAAGGATACTAAGACTTGGTAAGGGCTCTAGATTTTGTTGAGTGTAATGAGATGGCTTGGGTTCAAGTCAAGAGGTTACTACCCTGACTTCTATAATGAAAGGCCCACTCTGGCTATTTTGTTTAGAATAGACTGTAGGAGAACATGGGCCAGACTGAGAAGACAAGTCAGAGGCTATCCCAAGAATCCATCTAAAAAGAGGTGATTCTACCAGGGTGGTAGCAATGGAGATGGTGAGAAGTGGCCAGACCTGGCATCTTTAGAAGGAGTAACTGAAAGCATTCACCAGTGGATTCAATTGCAACGGGAAAGGAAAAAAAGGAATCAAGAAATGATGCCAGCGGTTTTGTTAGAAACTAGAAGGGTAGAAGTACATTTTATGAGATGGGAAAAAAAGGAGCCCTGCAGATTTGAGAGATTTCAAGAGTTTGGTCTTACATACGCTAAATTTAAGAAGCCTATTACGCATCCCAGAGATGGAAGTAGGCAGTTGAATAAATGAGTCTGAAGTTTAAGGATGATATCAATGCCGAAGATATAAATATGGACTTGGAAGGAATTAGATCATTTAGGAAGTGAGTATAAATGGAGCAAAGATGAGGTCTGAATACTAAGTACAGGAGATATCAACATTTAAAGGTTAGAGAAACCATCAAACAAGAGGGAGAAAGAGTGGCCAGTAAGGAAGAAGGAGAACCAAGAAGGAGGTCATGAAACCAGGGGAAACTAATCACAGGTTTCCAAGTCAGTGCTAAGTATATTTTATGTTTTAAAAATGATTTGTAGTATAGATTTTAAAATTAATCAATTTAATCATGTCTTGAATCAGGAGACACTGGAGAAGATGCTCACTGTCACATTGTACACAATCTGCTTAAAAGAATGACCATAAAGATACCAGCAGGACTTCTCCACTTCTTTCCCTGCTTTGGTTAAGTGCAGAGATGGGAAGTGAGATGCGGTGCTGGATACATCAGTGAGTCTTTCTGCAAAAGTCTGATTACTCTTAGTTCAGATGAATTTCTTTTTATTACAAAAGCATGTTTATGATCAAACTAACTGAGCCATATTACAAAGCATTAGGAAACCAGAGAAGAATTAAACATATTACTCATCATTCGACCTTCTCAGTTACTGGTAATAAGTGTAAACTAGC
The DNA here is from genome assembly GCF_028749965.1 of Puma concolor. NCBI lineage: Eukaryota > Metazoa > Chordata > Mammalia > Carnivora > Felidae > Puma > Puma concolor. The sequence goes on from NC_141675.1 coordinate 22,751,032, forward strand.
TTTTGAAACTTCTTGCCATTCCCATATTAAACAATCATGAATAATCATAAAACAGTGAAACTGGCTTTTTTTTCCCCCCACTTGTCATCATGCGGCCAGGTTAGTACGTTCTGTCCGGTGAGACATTTGGTTAAGTCAGTTTTGAAGCTATCCAGTCAGATGTTTTCCTTTCCATTAAGAAGCGTTATGAAAAGAGAAACACTCTTCCCTTCCAAGCCACTGTGCCTTCTACCTTCTCTTCCTCCTCATTCCTGCCTTGGAGTTTACTTGTGGTACCTAGAGCTACCGTCGTCATTTTGAGAGCTTGAGACAGCTTTTCTGGATATGGCAGAACTAAAGGATTGGAAAATGCCTGGAAATTTTATAACATCTCTGAATAGCAAAACTACCACCAGTATTATATTTAAAGTAAACGTGGATAAAGCACGTAAGGATGGATGTACTTATTGTCATTTTGTTATATGTTTTCTGGCTGTTTCTTTCTCCTCCTCTGCTTTATTTTGTGGTATGCTTCGATTCTCTTCTTTCTCTGTTGTGTATTTACACTGGTTTTTGCTTTGTGGTTACCATTAGGCTCACCAATTGTTTGCAGTAATACTCTTTTTTTTAATTGTTGTTGTTGTTTTGTTGTTCACCCCCTTCACCCACTTCTCTGCAACGCCCCCCACCCCCCCTGCTCTGGCAACCACTAATCTATTCTCTGTATCTATAAACTTCATTTTTTGTTATTGTTTTCTTTGGGGGGGGGATGCTTTAGATTCTACATACAAGAGAGATCATATGATATTTGTCTTTCTCTGTCTGACCTATTTCATTTAGCATAATGCCCTTGAGGTCCATCCATGTTGTTGCAAATGACAAGATTTCATTCTTTGTTATGGCTAAAAAGTATACCACAACCTCTCTACCTATTCATCCATCAATGGACACGGGTTACTTTCCTATCTTGGCTTTTGTAAACAATGCTGAAATGAACATAAACATGCACATACTATTTTGAGTTAGCATTTTTGTTTTCCTCAGATAAATACCCAGAAGTGGCATTGCCGGATCTTATGGTAGTTCTACTTTGAATTTTTTAAGGAACCTTCATACAGTTGTCCATACTGGCTGCACCAATTCACATTCCCACCAATCGTGTACGAGGGTTCTCTTTTCTCCACATCTTTGCTAACACTCTTTAAATCTTGTCTTTTTGATACCAGCCATTCTGGCAGATGTGAAGTGATATCTTTTTGTGGTTTTGATTTGCATTTCCCAGAAGACTAACGACGTTGAACGTTTTTTCATGTAACTATTGACTATCTGTATCTTGTTAGGAAAAATGTCTCTTCAGATCTTTTGCCTGGTGTTTAATTAGATTATTTTTTTTGTTTGCTTGTGTGTTTATTTTGCTGTTGAGTTGTATGAATCCTTTAGATATTTTGGATATTAGCCCCTTATCAGATAAATGACTTGCAAATATTTTCTTCCATTCAGTATGTTGCCTTTTCACTTTGTGGATGGTTTCCTTTGCTGTTCAGGAAGTTTAGTTTAATATAATCCTACTTGTTTATTTTTGCTTTTGTTGCTTTTTCTTTTGATGTCAGATTCAAAAAAATCATCTCCAAGACCTATGTCAAGAAGCTTACCACCAATATTTTCTTCCAAGAAAATATTATGGTTTCAGGTCTTACGTTCAAGTCTTTAATCCATTTGGGGTCAGTTTTTGTTTATGGTAGTTTTATTCTTTTCCATGTGGTTTTCCAGTTTTCCCAACACAATTTATTGGAGACTATCCTGTCCTTTCCCCTTTGTAGTTTCTTAGCTGCTTTGTCATAAATCTCTATGTGTGCATTTATTTCTCGGCTGTCGTGTTCCAGTGATCTATATTGTCTATTTTTCATACCAATACCATAGTTTTAATCACTTTAGTTTTATAATACAGTTTGAAATTAGGGAGCGATGCCTTCAGCTTTGTTGTTCTTTCTCAAGATTGCTTACACGCTCAGTGTCTTTTCAGGGTCACTCTTCAGGGTCTTTTGTAGTTCCATGCAAGTTTCAGGATTATCTTCTCTATTTCTGTGAAAAATGCCATTGGAAATTTGATAGGGATTGCATTGAATCTGTAAATTGCTTAGAGTCTTACGGACATTTTAGCAATATTCTTGCACACCATGAGCATGGGTGATTCTATAGTGTTGTGTATAGAACACAACTGATTTTTATGTATTGATTTTTGTATCCTGCAACTTCATTGAATTCATTTATTAGTTCTATCAGTGTCCTAGTGGAGTCTTCAGGATTTCCTATATATAATACTAATGCATCATCCACAAATAGGGACAGTTTTACTTCTTCCTTTCCAATCTGTATGCCTTTTATTTCTGTTTCTTGTCTAATTGCTGTGAATAAAAGTGGTGAGAGTAGGCATCCTTGATGTTCCTGATCTCAGAGGAAAAGCTTTCAGCCTCTCACTGCTGAGTATGATGTTTCCTGACAGCTGTTACATATGGCCCTTATCACGTTCAGGTCCATTCTCAATACCTACTTTCTTGAGAGTTTTTATCATACATGGATGTTGAATTTTGTGAAATGTTTTTTCATCTCTACTGAGATAGTGATATGATTTTTCCCATTCATTGTGTTGAAGAAGTGTCATCACATTAACTGACGTCCTGACATCCCTGAATAAATCCCACCTGATGATGGTGTAGGATCCTTTTAATGTATTGTTGAAGTCAGTTTGCTGATATTTTGTTGAGGATTGTTACATCTATGTTTGTTAGGGATGTTGACCTGTAATTTTGTCTGTGATATCCTTGTCTGCTTTTGGTCATCAGGGTAATGCTAGCCCCAAAAAGTGAGTTTAGGAGAGTTACCTCCTCTTCTACTTTTTGGGAGAATTTAAAAAGGACTGATATTAATTCTCCTTTGAATATCTGATAGAATTCACCAGGGAAGCCATCTGGTCCTGGACTTTTGTCTGATGGAAGATTTTTGTTTAGTGATTTAATCTACTTCCCAGCAATTGATCTGTTCAAGTTTTCTATTTCATCATAACTTAGTCTTGGTATGCTTCTGGAAATTTATCCTTTTCTTCTATGTTCTCCAAATTGTTGGCATAAAATTATTCAAAATAGTCTCTTTAGATACTTTGTATTTCCGTGGTGTCAGCTGTAACATCTCATCTTTCATTTCTGATTTTATTTGAGTCCTCTCTTTTTCTTTGGAGTCCAGCTAAATATCACTCAGTTCAGTTACTCTTTTCAAAGAACCAACTCTTAGTTTCACTGAGCATCTCCATCGTCTTTTCAGTTTGTATTTCATTTAATTTCTGCTCTAATCTCTGTTATTTCCTCCCTTCTAACTTTGTGCTTCTTTTGTTCTTTTTCTAGTTCCTTTAGGTGTAAAGTTAGGTTATTTGAGACTTTTCCTGTTTCTCCAGGTAGGAAGTTATCACTATGAACTTCCCTCTTAGAACTGCTTTTGCTGCATCCCATGTTGTATTTCCATTTTCATTTATCTCAAGGTATTTTTTTTAATTTCTTCCTTAGTTGCCTCCTTGACCCTTGGTTGTTCCATAGCATATTGTTTAATCTCCACATTATTTGTGACTTTCACAGTTTCCTTAGTAATTTCTAGTTTCATATTATTATGGCCAAAAAAGATACTTGATATGTTTCCAGTCCTGTTAATTCTATTAACGTTTGTGGGTTTTTTTGGCCTAACATATGATCTATCCTGTAAAATGTTCCACATATGCTGGAGAAAAATGTATATTCTGTTGCTTTTGGATGGAATGCTCTGTACATGTCTTACACCCATCTGGTCTAATTTGTCTCTTAAGGTTGATGCTTCCTTATTGATCTTGTCTGCATGATCTATCCGTTGATGTAAGTGGAGTGTTAAAGTCCCCTACTATTATTGCACTGTTGTATTTTTCTCCCTCCAGGTCTATTAATATTTGCTTTATTTATTTTGGTGCTCCTAGTTGGGTGCATAAATGTTTACAAAAGTTGTATCTTCTGGTTGGATTGACCCCTTTATTATTATGTAACATTTATCTTTGTTTCTTATACAGTCTTTGTTTCAAAATCATGTTGTCTGATATAGATAGATATGGCTACTCCAGTTCTTTTGGTTTCCATTTGTATGAAATACCTTTTTCCATCCCTTCACTTTCAGCGTGTGTGTGTTCTTATATCTGAAGTGAGCCTCTTACAGGTACCATAGAGATGAGTCCTGTTTTGTTTGTTTTTTATCCATTTATCCACTCTATGTCTTCTGATTGGAGAATTTAGTACAACAAAAACCTATATCCACACTTCATGAGGTACAAAAAATAAAGTCCTATGTATTTAAGTCACTAATATTTTGAGTTTTCTGGTACTTGAAACTGGAAGCATTCCTAACTGACATATACAACATCATGAATATTCCCCCCCTTTATTGTTGTTTTTAAAACCCTAATTTGAACGGTGCTATAATAATCAATATACCAAAAGTTACTAAGCTACATCTTCTATTCTGGGAATCATATATGTTTTCTGGAAACTTCCTAGGCCTGCTCCTTAAAAGATTTCAATGTTTACATGAATTAAAGGTAGTATTTTGGATACATCTTCTACAATTAAAATGGACTTTTAAAATACCCTCCCCTGTCTTCTATTTACGGATACCAAATGACCTTGAAGACTTGTACCAAATTCTGTAATTTACAACAGAAGTCTAACAAGGGAAAAAATTAAGATGTGTATCTCATGATATAAACATATGGTATGAAGTAACATCATCCTAAATGCTTTTTTTTTTCTGGTTGTTTTATGTTAGACTACAATATATGAGACAGGGTTGTTAGGTAATTGGTTCTTTTGCCCTTGTAAAGGCTCTTCTGGCATTACTATTCATCCATAATAGGAAAGCAAGGTGTATTTGCTCAGCATGTGGTGATTAAATCACAAATAAGAATTCTCAGAGAGGAGTGCAAGTGTCTACAAAAACAATGACTTGGAATAATCTCTACTTCTTAGATTTTTTCTCCTTTCTCAGTTTGTTTTATGATTGTCTAGTCTACTATTTTCTCAGTTCAGCGACAGGAAAATTATACCATTTTATGTATTTGTAGCATTGCCACGTAGAAGAGAGAAGTGGTCTTGTTCTAGATTTGTCTGGGAAGTAGAAGCAATGTCCACGGATTGACATCACAAGGGAAAAGATTTCATCTTAGCCTGAATATGATTGTATCTAATAGCTAACGCTACCCAAAAGGTCACAGGCTCCGTTAAGTACAGTGAGCTTCCTGTTTCCAAGAGCACTCGCTGAGGTGGATGACTGACACAGATTCAACCAAAAGGGGACTACAGCGAGCAGCAGAAACCTGGCCTAGAGGAATTCAAAGGTCATTTGAAAAAAACTAAGAGATAATCTTGCCATGATTTGTTGAAGGTTTTCCCTCCAACCGGGCCTTGAATTCTGATCTTCACTTCTAAATATAGAAATAAAGTATCCCAAACCTAAGTGCTAAATTTCTCATCATAGAATTTATAGGATATTTATAAATTATAAGTTATTATAAATATTATATATGTATTTACCCCAAGGTAAATTTCAAAAAGTAGTTTCAAAAAGGACCCTTTAAAAATATTTTTCCTGGGGACACCTGGGTGGCTCAGTCAGTTAAAGTGTCTGACTTTGGCTCAGGTCATGATCTCACGGTTTGTGAGTTTTAGTCCCACATCAGGCTCTGCGCTAACAGCTCAGAGCCTGGAGCCTGCTTCAGATTCTGTCTCCCTCTCCCTCTCTCTGCCCCTATCCCACTTGTGCTCTCTCTCTCTCTCCCTCAAAAATAAATAAACATTAAAACATATATTTTTCCTAAGCAATAAGGATATGATTTGGATTTAAATTGTTTTGAAATGAAAGGTATACACACAGACACACACACACGCGCGCGTGCACACACATGCACGCACGCACGTGTGCAGGCCCTGGATCTACACTGTGGGTCTCAGAATAGGATCAAGGGACATACTCATCGCACAGATTCCTTACTCTGGCTGTTTACATTTGCTTCAAGCTCAGTATATGAACTACAGGATCTTCATTGCCTGCATTTTTATAGCCCTAATTATTTACTGATACTTGTTTCTGTACAGATTCACGTAAATCGCTAAAATCAATGAATGCACTGCTATCCAATATGTGTGCCTACTATGGCTGCCCTCTAATTCTCAGGTGTGAAGTCCTTGTGTTAATATCAAGGGTAGAGTTTTATAAACCATCATGTGTTTTGGAGAGAAGAACCAGGTTGCCACATACAATTGAGTAGGTCATGTCCTGAGCAAGTATGCCCACTTGAGGGTTATATGAGGACTGAAATCTAGCCTGCACGTACTTCACCAAGCCATGAGCCTAGGTATTGGGTATCACGTCCACTGGACATATGACCTCCCATCAAATGGCTATTTCCAGGAGATTTACAAACAACAATTACAGAAACAAAACAAATGAAAAAGGTCCATATTGTTCTTTGCTGCACTAACACGTATTGTTTAACTAGATCACCAAAAATATATTTATATCCTGTAATCTCATACCCTTCGATAATACAGGTAAAGATATTGAAATATAAATAAGTGACTTCCAGAAGAATTACAATTAGCCAAAGGAGAATAATAAAGTCAAGTTCAACTGGATTTTAAAACTAACTGATTTTTTTAACATTTGTATTAAAATACTTTTTAGTATATGTAGGGCACACAGGATATCGACACCTATTGTCAACACAAAAAGGTATGAATAGTTTCTATATTTAAAATTACATCTTTATATTCTTTTCTCTTGTCTTAGTTATCTCCATTTAGTCATGTTCTATATAAACACCTATTAATGGAGACCATGTCATTCTAAGGCTGCAATTTGGATGAATAATTTTACCCATTGCTCACACTTACAGCATATCCTCCTTTCCTGATACTGTGAAACAGGTATATAAAATGGCTATATTGTAATAGTTCTGTCTAATTTCAAATGTGAGATTATGATTCATAATGAGAAATATATATGGTCTTCTTGGCACTCAGCTCCTAAAACTCCTATAACTTCCTAAGCAATAAGGGCAATGGGAGAACTTTTGTTATAATATTTGATCTTTTGTCCTCAAAATCCTGTAGAATGAAATAACTCCAGGATGAAATGAGTGAGTGGTAAAAAACGTCTTACTCTTCAGAACTAACTCCTTTCAACCACACCTGAGTTTATGCTAACGAGGTGAATTCTGGAAAGCCCCTAAGGATGGGGGCTGCTCGCCAGTGGAGCCAACCTTGTGATTAGAGGGTTGGAACTTTCAGCCCCACCCCCACTTCCAGAGAGGATTCAGGACGTGGAGGTTGAACCAGTCATGAATGGCCAGTGATTGAATGCATCACGCCTCCATAACGAAGCTTCTATAAAACCCCATAAGGATGCAGTTCAAAGAGCTTTTAGGTTGATGAATATATAGAGACGTTGGGAGAATGGTGCACCCGGACCGTGGAGAGGGCCGTGAGTAAAGGATGAGGGGAGAAGAGAATATACGATATGGGATTTAACAGGGTACGACTATCCACACTTTGTTACTGTTGTGGTGATGGTTGTGGTTGCTAGCCACAAAGCTGCACAGACCAAACCCCACACAAAGGAAGACTTCTAATGATTCAAAGAGAGACCAACAATTTAAATTTCTCTGGGGAATCTGTGGAGCCCTTTACATACTAGTAAAAGATGCTCATGTTGGCTACACTAAGAGGTCCAGGACTGTGCCACCAGGCTTCTCCCTGCCTTCCACCATCCCGGTTCCCGATCTGGACACAAACATTATGTATTCAGTGACCTTTTTTTAAATTGTTTATTTTACTTTATTATTATTATTATTATTTTTACTTATCTCTCTATATAAGCTCCCACGTTGGAATCCAACTACTTTATTAAACAAATATGCAACGTCTATTTCCCACAGTGTATACAATGGTATCTTTGCCAAAAGCCAGTGTTCCTATTTTTAGTTAGCCATTTTCCCTAATTATTTTTAAAAATCAGGTCACTCAACTAGCATACTTTTCACTAAGCACCTTAGATTACTGTAACTCCGTGAATTCAAAGTAGCTGAGACAATCTAGAGGCATTAGAAAGATTCGCAGTCAGCTCCTGCACTGTTAGGGAAAATCTATGGTAATATTGATCTTTTTAGGTTATAACAGATTTATACAGATAATCATCATTACATGGTTTTTATTATTAAATATTCAAATATAAAAATTAAGGAGTAGTGTGACCAACACCTAGGTCCTTATCATCCAGAATTAATGAACATTAAAATATTTCCATATTAATTTCTAATTTTGCAATATTGTAGCTGCAGCTGACATGCCTTTGTCAACAGTAGTCCCTCTCTTCCTCCCCTAGAAGCACACAAAATCCGGGAGTGGGCATGTACCCAACTCATTTTGGTTTTTACATTTTCACCATTTTTGTGTATATATAAACAGCATATAGAAATGTTTTATGTGTTTGTAAAATTTACAAAAATTATATGATTTTTAAATTTAATTATATGATTCTTTATGGATCATTCTGAAGTCTGTTTCCCTACCCCTAGTAAATTTTGTTTTGCAGATCTAACCACACTGATAACTGTACATCTAATTGTTTCATTTTAACTACTCTACGGTAGGTATACACCACAGTTTATTTACCCATTCCTCTATGGATGGATATTTAACTTCCTTCCTTCCTTCCTTCCTTCCTTCCTTCCTTCCTTCCTTCCTTCCTCTCTTACTATAATTAACAAAGTAGCAAAGCACATGAGCATGAGTGAGTTTCTCCAAGTTCATTGTTACATTTCTAATAGCAAATGGAATAACCTTCCTTAGTAGGAGGCAAGAATTCATTGATCTCATACAAACAGCCAAACCACAGCTAAGCATTATAACCTACAAAAGCACTATATGTATTTTGCAAAATATTTATGCAACAATTAATCCACTTATTTTCATTTTTCTAAGTATAATTAGCAAATGATGCTGGTGACTCTTCTTTTTTTAAAAATTTTTTTTTTTCAACGTTTATTTATTTTTGGGACAGAGAGAGACAGAGCATGAACGGGGGAGGGGCAGAGAGAGAGGGAGACACAGAATCGGAAACAGACTCCAGGCTCTGGGCCATCAGCCCAGAGCCCGACGCGGGGCTCGAACTCACGGACCGCGAGATCGTGACCTGGCTGAAGTCGAACGCTTAACCGACTGCGCCACCCAGGCGCCCCAATGCTGGTGACTCTTCTAACACAAACTTTCCACTTAACAAAAATTCTTCACTTACTATGGTATCCTGAAATTGGCACCCTCTCAGTGGGCTGACAGTAACAATAATTATCAAATCAAAGTCGTTTTCAACAGTATCAAGAGTTAACATTAACAGGGTCAGGTGGAGATGGAAGGCACTTAAGATACCAGCTTGGTTTACATATAGAGAAAGAATATCAAGGCATGAGGTGTAAGGATAAGAGGCAAGTAGCATCTATAATCAGAACATCAAAAAATGGCCAGGTGATAGAAGGAGCCATTTAGGTTGAACAACAGGAAATTGCCATTTTGTAGGTCAAATACTAGCACCTTAGTAAAATGGGTCGTTACTCATACTTTATGGATTTGGCATGAACAGGATTGGTATTCTGAAATAGTCAAGACCTATTTCTAAGAGACCTGTAGGTACCAAAACATGTGTGACCCATGCTAATGGAGATTTGGACGTGTTCCTTTCCTACCATACCTCTCAGATGCTTCAGACAATTCTCACACTAATGGGTGGAAACTCACCCTTTATCCGTGGCCACCATCCAGAGCTGTGCATTGGTGACTTCACAGAAGATCCCAGCCAAAGGGGAGGTAGAGGGTTGGTGACCATCCTCATGCCCCAGGGTGTTACTTAATCACCCACGGAGGTCTCTTTTTCTAAAGAATCTACCCAACAGGTGTGCCTTTTGCTAATTTTCACAAAGCCTTCTATATAGGCTGCTATGGATCATCTCTCAATTCTATACAAGCTTGGAGAATAAAATGAACTGGGTATACCAGGAGAATGGTGGTTTGGGTCTTACATGCAAACAACGGCTCTCTTCTGTTAGAAGGGACCCTTGGTTTTCTTGTAGCTCAAATCTTTCTACATCAGAAATCCCTCTGCTGAAGTTGTTGAGAGGTTGTTTGAGAGGTTTTCAGTTCTAGATTCTGAATGAAGGATATGGTTGGGAAAATAAAAGCAAGAGTCAGATTATCTTCTTGGCAACCAAGCAGAGATGACGTATTCCAGTGACATTAGGATATCTGCAATCTATTGATTGAAGTTAATAAACCTGTAAGGTGTGTTTTGTTTGCCAATCACGCAGAAGGCTTCCATGTGACCATGTATTTTTCTTAAAAAAAAAAAAAAAAACAAAAAAAAACCTGTGGCACTAATTCCTCTCAATTATTCTCTTGCTAAAAATAAATTCCAACTGAGATACAGGAGCAAACATCTCAAATGTGTGATTCAAAATTTTTAAAGCATTTCAGCAAAGTGATCTCTGACTTTAGCTGGGTATTGTGTATTCACTTGTGGTGTCAAGTCTCAACTCATTACAATTAATCTGATGTATTGATTTAATATCTCAGGCAGAGATGTATTTACCTGGCTAGGGCACTGTGGAACACGATTCTAGGAGAAAAGGAATGTTTGCAAATGAAGATGAGATACTCTGATGAAAGAAAAGCTGACAGTGAGGAGCACTCATAGAATGAGACCCCAAACACTCATTACCCCAAGGCTCAATCCCCCAAATTAGAGCTAATAATGATTCAGCATTGCATTGTTGGGTACTTTCATTCTGTAAAAGAATACCTTAGGGTAGAAAGGAAGCCAAGCAACAGATTTGTTCCTGTAGGCTCGCCCATTAAGAAAGGGTTATTTAAACTAGAGCCAAATCGGGGCGCCTGGGTGGCGCAGTCGGTTAAGCGTCCGACTTCAGCCAGGTCACGATCTCGCGGTCCGTGAGTTCGAGCCCCGTGTCAGGCTCTGGGCTGATGGCTCAGAGCCTGGAGCCTGCTTCCGATTCTGTGTCTCCCTCTCTCTCTGCCCCTCCCCCGTTCATGCTTTGTCTCTCTCTGTCCCAAAAATAAATAAACGTTGGAAAAAAAAAAATTAAAAAAAAATAAACTAGAGCCAAATCACAAAGAGCCATTTCCACAATAGATATCAGCAATTCTACAGAAAAGATACTTCCTCTCTTCTCTAACCTATAAATTTACTAATATTTTCAAAATTGTCTGCTCTGTTCATACAAGTAATAAGGTACTAAATAAAATGTAAAATATACAAAAATCATGATTCTGTTAAAGACAACCAGATCATTTTCTTTCACCTTTATTATTCATCCAAAAAAAGTTTAGATTGCCTACAACATACCAAGCGTTATGCATAACAAAAGGAATACACTGAATAAGACAATCCCTGCCCTCAAGTTGTGTCATCTAATGGGCAACATGTATAAATATAAAGGAAAATGAAATACATTTTGATCAGTGTTATCATACAGGTACAGACACATATCTTATACTGAGATATGATCAAATTTTTTAAAACTCTGCATCCTTCATTTTCAGTTAATGTACATTTTCTCCATTACAGCAGATACACGTTTTAACATCATGTTACCGATTGCAAAGTAGTTCACACACTGGATGTACCATAGTTTGTTAACCATTTTCTTATGTTTGTATGTTCTGAGTGAGTATTCAACAACTTTCACTCCTTCACTAACATAATGATGGGCATCTTTCACATTTGTCCTAAGGCAAATTCCTAGAAGTTAAAGTTTGAGTTGAAAGGGTAAGAACATTTCAAAAATTTCTGGCACATATGGGAAAATTGCTTTCCAAAGAACAAAAGCATTGTGCCAAATTACATACCCACCAGGAATTGAGCTTTTTAAAAGATACACACGCAAGTACACACTCTTAAGTATTCACAGTCTGATTTCTTCAAGGTTTGAGAATTATCTAAATGTAAACAATCTCTTTGTTTATGGGCAGAAGTAAAGATACGTTTATATTACATAAAGATTCAGAGATGATTGGTTTTGTCTGATTGTAAAAGATACCTATTCCAAAATTCAAACTTTTTTTAAAGTTTATTTTATTCATTTTGAGGGGTGAGGAAGGGCAGAGAGAGAGAGGGAGAGAGAAAGAATCCTGAGCAGGCTCTGCACTGTCAGCATGGAGCCCGACATGGGGCTCGAACTCACAAACCGTTGGATCATGACCTGAGCCAAAATCAAAGGTCAGGTGCTTAACCAACTGAGCCACTCAGGCGCCCCAAATTAAAACTTTTTTAAAGCAAAAGAAAACACAAGTTTTGGTATCATATCATCAATGACACATTATACATTTTGCTGCAACCTTTTATCACAACCATCTACACCCACGAAGTATCAAGATGGCATGGCGGCTGACCTGTCTTCACTTCTCATCAAGTCTAGTAGATATCTGGGTTATCTAGTTCCAAACAAGATGAAATGGCCCATTGATTATTTAGACTTTATTAAACTTTTATATTTATTCTTTACAACTATAAAATGGAAAAAAACCACCAATACCAAGTAAAAATTAGTCACATACATGGAAATCAAGAAAGCTGTCTCTACAACTTTTATACAAACCGGGAATGAAATTCATTGAAACTCTCAAATTATTAGAACACATTATTTTTGGTCAACATCTTCAGCTCTTCTGTGTGTGTGAGATACAAATTGATGGCACTATTATTTACTTCCTCAACTGCTTTCCTACCTTTGAATAACAAATAAACTGCAAACAGAAGTAAGAGGGCCAATAATGGCTCTTCCCACTGGAGGAGTAATTCTACATTAGTTTACAACTTGAAATGATAAGTGTCTTCCAATTTGTTTTATAAAAAGATGTCAAGCTTGAAGTTCAGAGATCTAGTTTTGACTTTGTCACTTACTAGCTGAGTGGACTTGCAGCAATTACTTTACCTCTAAGCCTCGGTACCCCTATCCATGAAATGGTGTCATAGGAAAAGAATCGGTTACCGCCCCTAAAAGTGCATGGCACACAGTAGGTGTCTTGGAGATCAATCTTTTTTCATAGCTAGGCTAATTCCTTTCGCCTCTCTTATAGGCCTTTTTAGCCAAACCATTAAGTGTGTGGCTTTATTCATGACTTTCCGGCTCATCTTCTGCTTTTTATCTATTTTTGAAAATAACCTGATGAATACAAATGAATACCAATTAGCTAAATGTACTGGTGATGTAGCACATGAAAAAACCTCCTTTTTATTTGTCAATTGGGATAAATTTTTTCTAATGAATCATAGAGCTAGCAATGGTGTGAGTAGAACATTTATTATATTTCCTATAATACAATAAAGAACCTATTTTATGGTTTCATTGAGCTGCTTCTAAATTTCACATCTGTGCCACTCTCATCCAATGGGTACCAGATGATCATTATTTTCATTTTGAAACTCTCATGTGATGCAAAATAATCTAGAAATTCTAATAGTACTCAATACCAGCCTAACATGGTCTAATGAAAAAAGTATAGCTTAGGGGCTCCTGGGTAGCTCAGTTGGTTAAGCATCCGATTCTTGATTTCAGCTCAGGTCATGATCTCACTTTCATGACTCTGAGCCCTGCATCAAGGTCTGTGATGACAGGGCGGTGTCTGCTGGGATTCTCTCTCTCCCCTCTCTCTCTGATCCTTGCTCTCTCTTTCTCAAAATAAATAAACTTAAAAAATTAGAAAAAAAAAAGTATAGCTTAAAGGTTAAGAATGTGGCTCTCAGAATAGGAATCAGCAAACTTTTTCTGTAAAAGGCAAGAGACTAAGTATTTGAGGCTTTGAGGCCCATCTAGTCTCAGTAACAAATACTCAACCCTGTCAATGCACAAAAGAAACCATAGAAAATACGTAAACAATTAGTGTTATGAAATATTTGTTGTATTATTTTCAACCATCTACAAATACAAAATACAACTCCTATTTTTTAGCTCACGTGTTGTTCAAAAACAAGAGGTGAGCCAGATAGGGTTTGCAGGCAGCTGTTTCCATACCCCTGCTCCGTAGTCATTCTGTCTGGACTCAAATTCTGGCTTATCCCTTGCTGGTGGTGTCACCTGAGCAGAGTAGTCTCCTCTCTCCACTTGGATCTAAGCTGGAACCATCACCTATATCTCATTCGTGTGAGTTTCGTATGATCTGAACGAGGGATACCCAAAAGTGCATTACGTTATGCACAGAGGGTTGCAGCACATGGTAGGTCCCTTCCCATCTAAGCGTTTTTATTTTCACAGGCATCCCCTATGGTGGCAACACAAGACCCTCGAATCCAGACAGACTTGCACCCCAACGCTGGCCACTAGTTTTTACCACGTTACTGAGATGTAACACAGAGCCTACGAGCAGGATTGCCGTGAGAACCTGTTGTGTGGTACGTGCTAAATGTTCCACAGAGTTGCTGCCATCAACAAGATGTTTTTAAAGTTTGGGGGTTATTGATGTTTTATGCTAAATTCTTTTCCCTAAGTTTCATAGGACATAGTGGATATGCTTTACATCTCTAGGTTGCTTATAACCTGTGTGTGCCCCTGTGTGAGGGTGTCTCTGGTCAAGTTCCGTACGGGGAACAAAGCACACTCAGATTTAACCCACGGTGACCTGGGAATTCTTGAGTTCTCACATATATGCTGGTTCCCGATCTGGACAATGGGTCACTTCTAGGAGCAAAAGTTCTCACTGGGGAAGAAAGGTCAAGTAAAACCATCTTACTCCCTCTGCATCCTCCCCATCTCTCTTGGTATCAGAAGAGAATAAAATCCTGGCTCGCTAGAGGTACAGAACACTAATACTATGGAGAAGGGCAACTTCACCTGGCTTAGGAAGAAACGAGTAAAAGGAGGGGAAGGGCAAGATAAGCTAAAGAAGAAAACATAGATGGGGGGGATGTTTTGTCTAGTCTTCAAGATGAGGGGGAAAACCAGATTGAGGCACCCAAAGAGTGATGTTCGCTCTAGAGGAGAACCATGACCCTTCACTATATTATAGCTGAGTGAGTAGAAGCAACATTTTCCAGGCAGTGATTTGAAGGAGTCACGGGACGAATTCAGGTAAAAAGAGCCCAGTGGAGAATCCAGGTGAAGATCCATGAGTATGGCTCTGAATACAGATCCTAAATCTTGTGGTCTTGTAGGAACGTGGGACACTGTGGATCTTCAGAACTGTGCACCAACTGCAGATGTCACACGTGCTGGTGTTGCTTCCTGTTACTGGGACTCTTTGGGGAACATTTTAAGATGAGTACTGCTTTTGCAGAGCCCCACAGGGCTCCAGGAGGCACGATTCAGAATATAGTCTAGTAGCCTCATGTGAGTGGCACCTGCTAGAGCTCTGCAGAGCACAGACTGCATAGACTGACTATTAGAGACTAGACAGCTGCCTTCCCTGCAGAGGGACTCTTCTCCTGGGTGTGTGCATGTGTATGTGTGTGTGTAAATGTGGTGCTGGAACAGAAAGCATAATGCTAAACAAAGCACCATGGCCCCAAGAGTGACTTGCTCTCTTAGTGCCAAGGCCTTATTAAGACAAGGAGTATAGAAACTATACCTTCTTCTGAAGGTCTTGTTTCTCACAAAACACCAAGCACCAAATACCAATACCATTACCAATACCAAGTACCAACACCAAAGTCTGAGGCAAAAAGTCTCTGGGTATTTCAACCATGACTGATCAAATCTACCTCTTGTAGGACCCAGGAGGGGAATTTCGAAGACACACACACACACACACACACACACACACAAATTCAAATTTATATAATTGTACCAAACATATGCAGACATTTTATAAAGTAAATACTGCAGGCACCGCCTTTCCTAAAGCTATCCTCCCCACACTGCTGCTAACTGAAGCACTGCTCAATGAAATCTGTATTCCCAGCATGAAGGCTGGAAGCAGTTTTCAAATTATGCCTTACAAGAGAAGCATTTGATATTTACACCATTGGAAGGAACATCCAAGAGTAGAGGCAGTTCCACATGGTCACAAGGAATTTCAAATCAAAAAGATTATTTCAACATTTATATTTGCAGCTCCTCACAATGTGGTCTACTCATGGTATCACTTTTCATAGGCGGCAAATTCATAATAAACATCTGTGAATATAAAACAGGAAGACTCACTTAAAATCACTGGATTGTCCGTACACCTGACCTACCACAAGAGCCAAAATACTTTATTGGAGAAGATAATGTTTATCCTCACTTTCGTCCTGGATCATGGACATAGTGTCCACATCAATTATCTACAAATGTAAGAGTACAGGAAACAAAAGGAGTCCTAGAATAGATGAGAAAGCCTAGTCCAGGGGTTAAGGCTCACAAGGAACTCTCAAGTCCACATCAATAAAACATACTACCTTCCACAAGCCGTGCAGTAAGCCAATCATTTTGTAAGAAGGAGAACTGAACTTTACACATGAAGGGCAAGCTATTACAGGAAATATACATACCACATTCAGGAATCAGGAAAAAGGCTATGATTCTTAGAAGTCCTTAGGAAAAAAACAAGATACTAAAAAAACAATGACCATTAGGTCAATCTACTACTGCATATTCAAGAAGCAGTCATATCTGAAGTCTTTGACCTTGAATAGCCTCGAATAGCATGATGTGATGGAAAGATTTCTAGGATGGGAGTCAGCAGACAGGTTTTTGCCCTTACTATGTTGCTAATATTCTATGTGACCTCTGGTAAGTCGATTAACCTCTCTCTCCTCGGTTTCCTTGTTTGTAAAACAATGGGTTGGATTATTATGGACTCTTCCTTCCTGTTCTAACACTCTGAACTCTATTATGTCTCTTCAAATCTTCCTCCACATTGGCATTTAATTTCAGAGACTGGGAATAAGGTTAGCATTCAATTCTCTCAGGTTAGCATTCAATTCTCCGTATTGCGACTATAGCTTTTGCCTCCACCTTTATCTTGTTTTATTCCTGAAACCACATCAGTGTTGATTCAGATCCTCTTTTTCTCTTGCTTCTTCATCATGGTTACCTCTGTCTTTCTTCACTTTTCTTCAACTGAACTGTCTTTTACTCTACTCTATCTTTTTCCATCTCTTGTTAGAGTTCTATATATCCAACATAACTATAAGCTATATGTCCCTCAAAATGTCACAAGCTGGGCCTTTATGCATGGATGCATCCATTAGTACAGTACCTAGCAACACCTTGTCCAAAATATATCCTTGGGAATGACTGGTGATTCCAATCTTGGTAAAAGAACTGAAGTCTGTTCATACTTCTGTTAAAAATCAAAACCAAGTGAGCCTTAAAATAAAAAAGACAAGAAATAACAAGTGTTGGCAAGGATGTGGTGTAAAAGGAACCTTTGATGTGCCCTGTTGGTGGCAACATAAAGGTACAGCCACTGTGGAAAACAGTATGAAGGTTCCTCAAAAATTAAAATTATAAATACCATACGATCCAATAATTCCACTACTGGGTATTTACCCAAAGAAAACAAAAACACTAATTCAAAACGATATATGCACCCCTATGATTACTGCAGCATTATTTACAATATCCGAGATATGGAAGTAACCTAAGTATCCATCAGTACATAAATAAAGATGTGATACACACACACACACACACAATATGGAACTACACAACCATTAAAAAGTATGAGATCTTGCCATCTGCAAAAACATGGATAGACCTAGAGGGTATCATGCTAAGTGAAATAAGTCAGACCGAGAAAGACAAATAGTATATGATTTCACTCATGTGTGGAATCTAAAGAAAACAAAACAAGTGAATAAACAAACAAAAAGCAGAATCAGACCTATAAATACAGAGAACAAACTGGTGGTTGCCAGAGAGAAGGGGAACGTGGGATGGGCAAATAGGTGATAAGGAGAGGGAGATAAAGGCTCCCGAAGTTATGGATTAAATAGGTCACAGACAGGAATCAAAAGCACAGCATAGGCAATATATACAGTCAGTGATATTATTATCGTGTTGTGTGGGGACAGATAGTAGCTATACTTGTGGTGAGTATAGCATAACATACAGAGAAGTTGAATCACTATGTTTTACACCTGACATGTTGTAACATTGTGTGTCACCTACACTCAAATAAAAGTTAAAAATTAAGAAAATTCATAAAATTTTTAAAAATCAAGGTGAACCTTAACAAAAGTCAATTCTTCTCATCCTGAAAAGGACAGAGAACAACATCTCAGATCACTGTAAAAGTCTTACTTATCTTTAAACATAGAATAGCTAAGATTCATAATTTCCAAGGCAAATATAGTTCAGGAGACAAGAAAAACATTACTAGTCTAATTTTTCATAGACTTCACAAGCACTTCTTAATGGATTACATTGTCAAGTGCTTCACTAACTTAATGGCTGGATACATTTAAATATTTTCTACATTGGAACATATAATGTACTCAACATTGAAACATGTCAGAATTTGCTTTTATTCAATGTCCAAGAAAAAAAATGGTCTCTTGTGTGAGTTAGGCTGTTCTGTTTCCCATATAAAAAAACTTTACTAAGAGAATAACCACTCAATGCCAATTGATCTTAACAGAAATCTTGGCTCTCTCTCTCTCAAGATATGCACACATTCTCCTACAAGGAAGCACAAGTCAATGAAAGATGTTTCGCCACAGGCCTTCATCTGCCTTTATTAACTCCTCTGTGCCTTTCCAAATATGATTTATATGATTTCAAATAATTTTTGATCTTTCCCACCCTTGACTTTGCATGTCTTTTTTCCTAAGAAAAGACATTAAAGATTAAAATGAGATGAAATTAGAAAGTAATGTAGCAGTACAACCTTTAAAAAGGCAGAAATTATTAAAAAAATTTTTTTTCCAGAAAAATACCAGAAAATGGTTAAGTACATGGTGAGCCCTTGAGTGACTGGGACAGAAGTTTGTAGTTTCATGTTTGTGGTCCCAAACGATCATGTAAGATGTAATGTAATGTGTCCCTAAAACGTAAGGCAACTACGTAATTTTTTATTAGAGACTCAACTCAAGAGTTCGTTACCTGTTCAATGCTGGGGAAAATCTGTGATAGTAAAAGACAAAATATCAGTCCACAATATATTTACTTCATAGGAGACAGTGGTAGATAATTTTAGCTATATGCAAATTTAATCTGACATAAAGATCTTAGCAGAGAATTGCTGTATAATGTGAAACTCTTCTAATGCCCTATGTTTGGAATTGTTGTTCTCAAGCCAGAATTATCCTCTCCAGTAGCTCTTGCCCAAGTGCCAAGCAATAATAATTCAGTGTAATCTTAAGGGCTCCAGGGGTATCTACCTCTCCCACAACATCTACGACACGTAGAGTGCTAATTACTCTCTCCCTTAGGAATCTGACCCATTTAGTACATAGGTAGAGATAAAGACCACAGAATATTTGTGTCAGAGCTGGAAAGAGAGTTGGAGATGGGGCTCCAAACCTTTGTTTTATAAAATAAGGAACTGAAACCCAAAGAAGTTCAGGGACTTGATCAAGGTCTACATGTGCATAGGGCAGTACACACTGGAGTCACTTGGGAAATCTCTGGGGACAGGAAATCCAGGTCTTTTTCATTAGAAAAGCATCATATGGAGGCTTTCTTTCATTCCCCACTTGGGCTTCATTCTAAAATGTATCCTCAACAAAATGGATGCTACTGATCTTGCCGCAGAGTTATCTGGTCAAAGCAGAAGTTTCAAAGGTTTCAAAGTCTCTACAACTGGCTTACACTCGAGCTGGAAAGTTCTTTTGAACCACTTACGTTTATCAAAGCTTACTATCACTATTTTTCTTGGGGTGCAATTTATTTCAAGGGTGAGCTGGTACTATTTGTCACACCGCAGCCAGTTGTACAAGGCGTTACTGATGTATTCTGAAACCTTTACTACAGTTATGCTGATGATTGGAAACGCCAAACGGAATTATCCTTGGTACACAAATGCACATGCTTTGACCTATCCTAATTAATCAATTCTAGTTCAAGTAGAAAAGATTAAACATGTCACCACTGTCTTTTATCCCCAAATATTTGAGGGTTTTTTGCTATATCATTTATTTTAACTGACGTATCTACAATATATATGGAATAAAGGCATTCAGCAAAAATGGCATTTAGCAATTTTCTCATAATATCTGAAATAATTAGAAAAAAACATTTTTTAAATTTTTTAATGTTTATTTTTGAGAGAAAGAGAGAGAGACAGACGGACAGAGAGACAGAGCATGAGAAGAGGAGGGCAAAGAGAGAGGGAGACAGAATCTGAAGCAGGCTCCAGGCTCTGAGCTGTCAGCACAGAGCCCAACGCGGGGCTCGAACTCATGAACCGCGAGATCACGACCTGATTCGAAGTTTGATGCTTAACAGACCGAACCATGTAGGCGCCCCAGAAAAAAAAAAAACATTTTCTAATGTAAAAATGTAATTTTCTATGTAGACAAACATGGCTTCATTTGGAAGGCACATAGAAAAGAACTCAGGTAATTTATAGAAGCTTTAAGGCTATGAAAACCTGTTCAAGTCACCTGACTCCACTTGGTCCTATAAAAATGGGATGTTAATGTTATTTTTTCTTATACTTAGAGACTTCATAAAGATTAATTATTTAACATCTACACATTTTTTAGAAGTTGCAAAAGCCAGTGGAATTACTAATATTAAGTGAAAATGAAATTAAACTTTACTTGAAATTTTTGTACCTTTGACCCCAGAGGACGTGTAAAAATGCAGCAAAAGCAAAAGAACTGATAAGGCAGAGGCTGGGAAGACGCAGGTTTTGGAAGTCCTAAAGCTTTTTTAAAATAGGGGGAATTTTGTAAGAAAAAAATAAAAATGCAGTTAGGATGAGAATAATCACAAAAAAGACAAATTGTAGAAGGTGGCAAACACAAACATCACCAAATCCTGAAGAATAACATATGGCTCGGGGCACCTGAGCGGCTCAGTCGATTAAGCGTCTGCCTTCGGCTCAGGTCATGATCTCGCCGTACACAGGTTGGAGCCCTGCGTCAGGCTCTGTGCCGACAGCTCAGAGCCTGGTGCCTGCTTTGGATTCTGTGTCTCCCTCTCTGCCTCTCTCCTGCTTGTGTTCTCTCTCTCTCAAAAATAAGCATTAAAAAAAAAATGAAAAAGAAAAAGAATAACATAACGGCTTTATTAACAGACTGCCTGACATTTTCTTTGTGATACTTTTTACAGACAAGTTGCTGGTTCTGTCTGTTTCAACCTCCTTTCTCCTCCTATGTTCAGATAAGTCTGATGTGGGGCATCATAGCATCGCGCGGCAAGGTCCCCAGCCCTGCTCCTGGGTGTCCTAACACCTGATGACTCACGGAGTGGGTGGCCCGAATGTTCTCACAAACCATTCATTCCTACACCGGGATAACTAGCAATAGCTACCCTTGGAAATTACTGCAAACTACATAAATATATTCTGCTCAACCCAAACTAAATAAATATTTCCACGTTGGCTGGATCCCAAAACTGCCTGCAGCAAACAAAAGGAAACTATGGCAATGGCAGAGGAAAAATTAGAATGGAAAGAGACAGTACAATAAGCCTATTGTGGTTAAAATATATTACTTTTGAAAATTTTATAAACAGAAATGATTAATGGGGCACGCTAGGGCCCCTACCAAGGCAAGTGAAAGGCCCTGAAAGCTTAAGCTTCATTACGTTCCTGATAAATCCTCATCTGCAGAAAAGAATCCATTCCTATCATAACGAACTACCTCTGTAGTCAAACACACCCAGTGTTTTCTTCTAGATGGATTCATGTGGACAGCACCAACAGGATAGAGAGAAAAAGGAGACATTGTTCAGGAAGCAAACGACAGGTGGCTACACAAGGAATAAGACGGGTTTATTACCTGTGGATTCAGGGATCAAATGTGTTGCCTCAGTCAGCTGCTACCTCCTGGTACCCCTGCTGTTTTATGGTCGGTCATGGATAATGTTGCCATCCATGAATGAATGTGGCTGGAAGAAAATCAATGGCATGTTTCCCACATCTGTGTGGCCAGGCCTTCCCCTGTGACGTCTGCTTCGTTTCTGAAGCCTTGTTGAGAACGTTCACCTCCTGGGCCTCATGATGTCAGAAACACGCTTCCAGGCTCTCCTATAGACTGCCAAATCTTCCACCTGACAGGTAAATGGCTTAAAGTGGTATTTCAGCATTGATTTTTTATTTCAGGTGGTATTTTAGCACTGATTCCTGAGTTCGAGGAGAAACTAAACCAAAATGGCCAAGGCCAGGCTCGGTGGTGATGCAAACTGCATGAGACGTGAGCTATGCCCTGTGGCTGTACTTCGGCTGGAGTTTAAGAAGCATTTCCAGGCATCTACTACAGGCCAGCATCCATGCGGGCGCCAGTGTGAAAACCAACATTGGGTAAGACATGTTTGCCATCATTAAACTCCACTTTCTATGAGGACAGAGGCTCATACCAAACAGACAATATTTGTGAGGACAAGGGATGATCGCAGATAATTTTAATATAAAACGATGGAGTTTAAGACCAAGAAATGCACAGTGAGTTGCCTAACTCAGTGGTTCTGCTGGGAATCACTCCTGACATTTGGCTACCAGGGACCTAGGAGAGGCCTTGATGAGATTATTAAGAAAATTGGATGTGACATCTGTGGGCCATTTAAACCTCATCCACTCTAGTGAAGCCAAAGAAATGTCTCCCAGAGCACTCTGTGGTCACTTTAGGAGCTTTTTGCTTTTTGACGCTAGTAGGAAAAATCACAGAAAGTCATGATGCCTGACTTCTCAATCTATCAGTTTCTTCCAGGAGCTTCAATGACTGCTTCTCTACCTACTAAATGACAGTGGAAACAGGTCCAGAGAGGCCTCTAATTGTCCCATTGGGAGGATTTTGGTTTCATCCCATATGGGTAAAATGCCTTGATCTCTCAGAAGGGAGGGACAGCAAGCCCCCTCCAGGATTGGCAGTCATCATGAGTGTGACATTTGGCTAAAAGTCCCAATCAGGGTACTACGAGAAAGCCGTGCCACAGTGGTGGTGCTCAATAAAATAGTTTAAGATATGTTTCACCCTCCCACCTGTCTTATTCCAGTGTATTAAAATACGCATTTCTACAACTAAACCCACAAAGTAAAATGAGAAAGCTGCACACATTTTTTGAGCTGCTATTACGTCCCAGGGACTGTTGGTCTAGGTGTCTGGAATACACCAGAGAATAAAACAAAGAGCCCCTGATTGGGCTTACCATTCCAGTATCAAGGTGGGGAGAAGACAAACAATAAACAACAAACCTAGCAAGAAGCAAATCATCGAGTATGTTAGAGGAATGTAAATAGTACAGAATAAAAAAAAAAGCAATAGACAAAGGGAACTGGGGGGGTAGGGGGAGTTGTTGAGGCATGACTTTAAATAGGATGATCAGGAGAGGGAAACATTACTGAGGACTTATCTGAAGGCAGACTTAGGAAGGGGGCACCTTGTGAATCACGTGGACAGCTGGGGTGTGAGGATGCTCCAGGCAGAGGGAGCAGACAATGCAAAGGCCTTAAGGGAAGAGCACATCCAAATATTCAAGGAGCAGCAAAGAAGGCAGCATGACGCCCAACAGTGAGCAAGGAGAAGCATAGTAGTGCTAGCAGTTCAGCTGTGTGTCTCCAGACCTCATATGCTGAGGTCCTAACTCCCAGTACCTCACAACGTGACCTGATTTGGAAATAGACCCAATGCAGAAGTGATTAATTAAAATGACTCATAGTGGGATTAGGGCAGGCCCCTAGTCCAGTAGGACTAATGTCCTCGTGAAAAGAGGAAATTTGGGCACAGACATGCACACGGGGAGAACACAGTGTGAAGACTGGAGTGACGTAGCCCCAAACCAAGAAAGCAAGCCAGGAGACAGGCCCAGAACATGGCGTCCCCTACAGCCTTCAAGAGGGAGGCCTGCTGACACCTTGATCTCAGACTTGCAGCCTCCAGAGCTGTGAGACAATACATTTCTGTCGCTTAAGCCACTCAGTTGGTATGACTGTGTTATGGCAATGCTAACAATCTAACAAAAGGAAAGGAGGCCAGAGAGAGAGGAAGGGCCAGATGATAAAGGGTTTTAATACAAGGACTTCAGATGAAGAGTCAAGAGAGCACTGTCAGCAGAGGAGTTACATGATCTGCTCAAAGGCTGAGCTCTGGGACACTCCAACTTTATGAAGTCTCAGAGAAGGGGAGGACATGGCAAAAAAGCTGAGGAAAAGTCGCCAGTGACGTAGGAGAAAACCCAAGAGAACATACAGCCAAAGAAAGCTCATGGTACTTTTCAAACTAAGACCATGGCCAGATGGTCTTGTAAAAGCATCCCACTGTCAGTGGGTCAGGGGTCATCACTCAAGAGGGAAGAGAGAGAAGTCCATCACCGTCTTCAAAAGCATTATCAAGCCAGTTGAAGCATAAAAAAATCCCCTAAGTCCACGGAGGGTTCATTATGGTTGGTGGAGTTTTTTTAATTTCTTAAAATTCAGATATTATTTATCAGAAGAAAAGAAAGAGAAACTAAATGGTAACATCTGGTCTCATTGTAAGGGACTTCTACTCTTTGTGCCGAACAGAATTCCTTTGAATCATGAAGCAGAGATTCATAAGGTGATTCAGAACACCGAAGGCCTCAGCATCTAGTTTAGATTCATTTAGATCGATGAAAACAGCTTCATTCACTCAACTCCAGTGGCTCCTAATATGTCACACAGATTCTGAAGATGGAGTCCGTAACCCCACTTTACGGCGTTCCCGGCTTCCCTAACTCTGTTGCATGGTCTCACGCAAAGGGAGAATTACTGATTAATGCCACAGTCCTAAACTGACTAAAAAAGGTGACTGTATGTCAGCCCCAAAATCTCATATTGAAAGATGCACAGAACAAGTTAAATAATCTCAACTCTTGTCATTAGTTTTTTTTAAATCCTTTTTATTGCATCATTTGCTTAAATACTTCTAATTACAATAACTCAAAGGGAAGCGCGCTTTGTAAAAAATATACTTTTCTTTTTAAAATTTTTTTAATTTTGTTCCAATCCAAGTTAGTTAAAATATAGTGTAATAATGATTTCAGGAATAGAATTTAGTGATTCAGCACCTACATATAACACCCAGTGCTCATCCCAACAAGTGCTTCTTTAATGCCCATCACCCATTTAACCCATCCCCCCCCACCTAACACCCCTCCAACTCCTGTCACTTAAAAGTCTCACAATACAAAAGGGCTAGACCAACCTATTCTGACACCTACAAGCACAGACTCTGAAGCCAGCCTGCCTGGATGTGAATCCTGCCTGGAAAGCTCACTACCTACAGGAGGATCTTAGGGAACTTGCTTAATTCCCTTCTGCCCCAATGTATGTATTTGCAAAAAGGGGATAATAATAGAAGAGACTTTATACTATTATAATAAGGATTAACTGAGTTAATATTTGTACGGCCATAGAACTTGCTTGGCACTCAGTAAAAATTATCTAAGTATTTCTTATAAATACATAAACCAGTTATGTATTTTTCCTGGACAAGGGTTTTGAGGAACAAATAAAAAAAAATAAAACTGCTTAGAAAAGAGAATATTCATCTACTAAAGGCAACCTTTTCAAACTCTTAAAATGCTTTGTCTCCGGAAAGCAATGTACGTGTTAATTACAACTACTCATATCTGTGTATGAGTGATCACCTGGTCTCGAATTGGTCACCCGCTTTAAAAGTTGGAACACAACAGATTTTGATAAATTACAGAAATGCAAGGTGAACTTTCTTAAGCCATAGTGACCAGACACACTGAAACAATGTTTTTCAACCAAAGCAGATTATTTCCCCCTTGACCTGTATTAGCGGTGATGATAACAGTACATAAGCAGAAACATTAGCCACCTACAAGGGGCTGTGCTAAGACTTTACAATGAATCCCTCAGTTGATCCTCACAATGACCTCATGAGGTGCACCCTGTCATCATTTTCTAACTCAGGATGAAGAAACGGTCTCAGAGATGTCAAATACCTGCTCTCTGCTCACACAGCTACAACGTAGTTGGAAAACACACAGTTTGAGCTGTTCATCATTATGCTTTGCATGCACAGAGCCATGCTCTCAGCCTGTCACCCTGCCCTCCAGATCCCTGACTGCTTCTTCATCTTTCCAGGGTGCCTCAGTGCCCTGGGCCTGGCCCGCCGCCATCTTGCTGCAACCTCAGGGGCCAAATGGAAAAATCAATCCTCCTGACAGCTGTTTCCTTGAGAACACCACTCTAACCACTGGGGAAACAGCAGAGAATGCAAAGCGGTTCCCAATGTATTTGGGAATGGGTATCTCCTTGAGGGGCTGACACTTCTGTTGGATGGGGAAAACAGAAGTTGTACAAAAGGGGCTCAGAGCGTGTACATCAAGATGGCAGTCAGACTCTAACTCGCTTTCTTAGTATGAGGAATCACTATAATTGTTAAAATTTTGAAGCTGCCAGTGACATTTGCTCATGTTCAGGAAGTTAAAATCCACTGTAGTCAGAGAAGTGCGCACCATGGCCTGTGCAGATCTACTAAGTAAAAGGGTCAAGAACTACCAGTAGATATTGATCATATTTGGGAATTTCAATTGAGAATATCTGCCCTTTCAAATAAACGCGGCACCATTTGAATTTCATCCATGACCTGCATAAAATAAACACACTTCATCCCTGAGGTAGATGGAGGCCAGCTTGCCTCAGCTGGTACTAAAACCTCTTCTTATTTTGTTCTCTCTCCATTCCTTGCCTGCATGGAGAAAATTAGCTCCCAGAGCCAGCAAGCTAAGGGAAAGGGCAAAATTTGATGGGAAAGTGATAATTCAAGTTGTTTGTGAATGACGGGTTCACTAAACATAGACAAACTTTATTAGCAAAACTGCTCATTCAAATTACCAGAGGAACTAGGTTTCTGAACCCATAAATGGTTCATTGCGAGCATGCCCGTTATTCTACATTCCTATTAATTTCTCAATTCCCAGTTGGATTCGGCTGCCTTCAAAGGCACATTCGATTTGTAGTTGCTGACACTTTGTAGGGATGGCTAATCATTTCACCTAACTGTGGGACAACTGAAAATGCGACTGAATTAGCTACAGCTACATTCCATCCAGCCACAAAGAAAATGTGGCAATGCTGAAGAGTGGAACCACCTTCTTCAGTGGAATACATTGCTTCTCTAAGGAAATGGAGAGCCTACTAGGAACAACAGTTCTTAATGTATTAGTTTGTTTTTTGAAGAAGGGAGAGAATTTGTGTCACTATTAAGTAATTGCTACCAACTAAGAAAACAGGCGTCACCTCGGGTCAACTGGGGAGCGTTGGCTCGACTGAGAAATCCCCCAAAGAATCTGCATGTGGTGGTCAAAGAGCACGCCACAAAACCAGAATACATGTTGGGATCATGGAAAAGAGACAATTAAATCCAGGACTTGTTGACTTGTCTGCTGAATCTTTCCCTATGTGTTAGAGCGCCTGAAAATGGAATGGGCCGAAACAAGCTGTTCTCATGCAGTGTTGCCCCAATTATCTTCAAGACTGACACAATCTCTCATAAATCCAGATCCTTCTAGCTCTCCTATGTCCCCGAACAGCCTTTTGACAGTCTCCCCCCCAACAACCTATTAAGTGCTAGTGTATGGTTAGCAGAGTTATAAATAAACCCGCTGCCCCCCCAATAAAAACTATTATTTACTAAAAGGCAGTCAAGCTGTCACCTTAGTTTCTGAACTTTAGCAGATGCCAGTGCACAATCCCTAACGCACAGAGAACTAGTATACCCTGAATAAACATGATTGGAGAAGCGCGGCATGATTTTGCTAAAGAAGCAGACTCACTTCAGGGAACTGGGAAGGTAGAGCTCCGATCAGGATGTTGACCCACACTCATTGGTGGAGGAAAGGAGTGAGATACAGGGCCAAGGCAATAACGGCACGGGGTATGTAAGGCTCCGTGGAACGGATAAGGGGCTTGTGGACCTTTCATAACAGTGGGCACAGGCCTTGGATATTGCTGAACAGTGATCACAAACTTCACTCTGAAACAATGACAGTCCATCCTCAAAGCCAAGAGGGCTCAGCACCGATGACATACTGGGTCAGGGAGAACATGCTAGAAGTGGGAGATCACCTCAATCGTGAGAAAGTAATGATTAAGAATATAGGATCTGGAGTCATATAAACCTAGCACAGTCACCATCTTCATTATCTTCTAGCTCCGTGGCCTTGGTACATGTCTGAGGTTAGGTTCTCTAAATGCAGAGCCTGAGACAAGGATTAAGATATACCTAATTTGTTGAGGGAGTACTCTCAGGAAAAGCTTCTAAGAGAATAAAGGGAATAGAATTGAGGAGGGGAGAAATGACATGATTTCTAGGAAAGTTTAAACTTGACCTGATCTGTAGGGGAACTCTGGAAGGTAAATGTACCACAGAATTGTCCCTGCCTGTAGTCCAAGGAGCTGGCTTCTGTGGGTTAGTCACAGGCCCTGGCCCACAGGTGGAGGGGAAGAATCGAGGGGTGTGCTAACCTCCTGGACCAAGCACCTCCCACTGGCTGAGGGCAATTATCTGAGGAAGGAGGCAGCTGTGAGTTTGCCAGCCATGCTTGTAGCGGCTATGAGATGGGTCTATAGCAATCTGGATCCAATCTGGATACAGGAATCACACAGTAGGTTAAACAGAAAAATTTTAATATAAATAATTACTATGATAAAACTGTATCGCACACTAGGGCTGAGGGAGAGGATCCAAGGAAGGGCAAACTGGAAGAAAAATGTGGTTCAGCCCCCAGATAGCAGGGAAATGCACTGGTCTGGCCCAGCGGGATGCGGTATGGGTTGCTGGGCAAGCAGGAGGCCGCCACCCTCTGGAGTGCAGAGGGCAAGCGGGGAGCAGATGAGCAGCGACTGATAATGTGGGTGGAAATCGGGGTGCTGGCAGGAGTAGCGGGGTCAGGCGTGAGCCATGCTGGTTTCGGTCAAGAGGCCTGAGGAAAGATTAAGGCTAGGCTAAGTCTTCACCCACACCACCAACCTCCAACACCACTCTGAAACGGGCAAAAGAGCTCTCCCCCTACCCCCTGTCCAACGCACACACCCTGCAGCGCCCTCTACTGGAATTCACTGAGCACAGAGCATATCCTGAAAAGTGCTTTGGAAGCTGAGGCAACAAACTGGTAACCGACACAGTACTTCCAGCCCAGGAAAGGAGACCCGGATGGCGACCAACTGTACCCTACTAATACCCACCCTGCACAGTTTCCTCTCCTAGAAAGCAGGGGTAACATCCACTTTATAAAACTGTTGTGCACGTTAAATGAGATTTTGTACAGTGCCAAGCACAGTTCCTGGCATACGGTAAGTACTCAACATGTAGCAGCAATCGCTATCGGTCTTTTTATCATCGCTATATGATGCCAAGCTACGGAAAGCATTCACAGAAATGGAGGCGCGCTAATCTCCACTGCTGTTTTAGAAACGCCAAGCATCCAGTTTACCTCCAGCACTGCCATAAAGTGTCTAAGTAGAGACCACTCTGCCGAAAGCTGTAGACTTCGGTCATTGGAAGGAGTAAAATAATATTGTAAAATACTTGGCAGAAGGATAATCATGTAGATGTTCAATATATGGTAACCGCAGCTAATATTAACAATCATCATAAATTAGTGCAGGATGGGGGCCCCTGGGTGGCTCAGTCGGTTAAGCGTCAGACTTCGGCTCAGGTCACGATCTCCCGGTCTGTGAGTTCGAGCCCCGCGTCGGGCTCTGTGCTGACAGCTCGGAGCCTGGAGCCTGTTTCAGATTCTGTGTCTCCCTCTCTCTGACCCTCCCCCGTTCATGCTCTGTCTCTCTCTGTCTCAAAAATAAATAAAAACTTAAAAAAAAAATAATGCAGGATGGCAAAACTCCAGATTGAGGGAGATTTTGCCAACTTTGCCTAACACCCCAAACTAAAATTACGGTATTGATTAGAATAAAGGCAAATTCCCGCCCACGAGTTGCAGAAATAACACAGCACAAATAAAAGACCTGGCTAAATGGCAAAGTTGAAGGAGAAATTCATTTAACAAATATGTCTTTATTGCACTACATTTTGCAGACACTATTCTAGATGCTGAGGAAAACTGCAGGAAACAACAAAAATAAAATGAACTCCCAGCTCTCATTGAGCTCACACTTTTTGTGTGATATGCAGAGGCTAAAAAAAAAAAAAAAAAAAAAAGCAAAAAACAAACATGTCCAGGCATAATTTGTCAGATAGTGATAAATGGAATGAACATAAATTAGAGTATTGGGATAATGTATTGGAGAGACGGTAGTCAGCAAAAACTTCTCTGATAGGTGGGTATAGAAGTGAAGGCGTCTGAGGGAGCGGGGGTGGGTGGACATGACAGAGGGAAGAGTGTGTTGATCAGAGGGCCGGCAAGTACAAGTGCAAAGAGCTGGAGGTGGGAGTTCGTGTGGCACATTCAAGGCACAGTGAGGAGGCATGGTACCTAGCCAAGCCTGAGTGAGAAACAAAGACAGAAAGCTGGAGCTTTCAGATCGTGGTGAGGAGATTACAGACCACAGTGAGGATTTTGATTTGTTCCAGCTGCCGTGAGAACGGTTTGTGCGGGCAGGGTGGTGGGGGAGTTGTCTGTGCAAGACAAATTGATAGCCTGGACTACAACGAGAACACTGGAGTCGGTGAGAATTTGTTGGACTCTGGAAGTAATTTTGAAGTTGAGCCAATAGGGTAGCTGACGGTTTAGATGCACAACGGAAGAGAATAAGACGCATCAGGATGACTTCAGGTTCCTGGACTAGGCAACTGAAAAAATAAAGTCTCATGAGATAAAGAAGACTGTGGGGGAGGGGAGAGCTTTTTCATGGGAAGGTATAATGACGACTGTGTTTTGGTATTAAATCTGAGATGCCTACTAGACATCCAAAGGCAGGTGTCCAGCAGGCAGTTGCACATGGATCCAGAATTCAGAGAAGAATGCTCTAAAGACCTGAATTTGAAAGTCTTCAACAGATAGACGTATTTAAAGTCTTAGGACTGGCAGGAATGCAAGAGTGCATGTGGATGGAAAAGAAGACAGCTTCAAGACAAGGGAGCCCAGGAAAACTCTGGTGTTTGGAACAACAGACATGACTGTAAAGTTATATTGGATTTAAAAGAGGGAACTTTAGGGGCGCCTGGGTGGCTCAGTTGGTTAAGCAGCCGACTTCGGCTCAGGTCATGATCTCGCGGTCCGTGAGTTCAAGCCCCGCGTCGGGCTCTGTGCTGACAGCTCAGAGCCTGGAGCCTGTTTCAGATTCTGTGTCTCTCTCTCTCTGACCCTCCCCTGTTCATGCTCTGTCTCTCTCTGTCTCAAAAATAAATGTTAAAAAAATACTATATTAAAAGAGGGAACTTTAATTTAAAATGGAATAGATTGCTTCAGAGATAATGAGTTCCTGCTCCATGCTCACAAGCAGCACCTGTTCCCATCAGTCAGAGATGCTATAGGGCTCCCAACAATGGGTGAAAAGAAGGAGCACATCACCTCTAAGCTCAAAGCCATCAATATAGGAGATAATTTACTTGGAATCAAGTGATCTTCAGTTAAAGGTCTGCCCTTAACTTGCTCTGTGGCTTTAAGGAACTCACGAAACCTCCTTAGTCTTCACTCTCCTCATTGATAAAATAAAGGAGTTGGATATTCTTCACCATTCTCTTCTGAGACCTAAAAGTCTGTAATCACCAGGTATCCACTTCTGTTCTTTTTATCCCAGACATTATAAAACTCAGGTATGAAAAAAAGTGATTTAATAAATCCAAAGAGTTGCTGATTTGCTCAAAATTAATTAATTAGATTCTTGGGAGTCTGACAAAGGCACAGCCTTTCCAGGTAGTTCCTGAGATATCTTCGCCAGAGCTCCTGTTTCCACGTCCACTCTGAGGTGATGCAGGTGTATGTCTGTGATAAGCCATAGCAAAGGGAGAAAACTTAGCCCAATTCAAACAATATGAGCCTTGACCCAGAGAAAAGTACAGCGCTGGATGCCTTAGGACACGTGAATAGGTCTTCTGGGCTTTCACAACCTGGTCATTAGAGAAGCTGGATAAGCAATTCTAGCAAAGGGGAGAAAATAATTAGTACCCAGAGATGAATAGCACTAGCTGCAGAAAGACGGGTAGGAGATTGGCCATCTGTTGGCAAGCTGGGCTTAGGCAGAAAAAGCTGGTATTCATGTGAGGGTCTGAGATGAGTAGGGTTTCTAGGTTTGATGAAGAATAGAAGCTTTGTAATCAAATGGGCCTGGGCTCCAAACTCAACTGTATTAGCAATTAGCTGTGTACCCGGTGGTAAGACTCTTCACTGTAAACTCAGGCTAATACCTTCCCCCGACTGTAGTTGTGATGAAAAATGTGATAATGATATGTAAAGATAGTTAATACAATACCTGGCATATGAGAAAGGATCAGTAAGCCACAGTTAGTGATATCTGAGTAAAAGAGGTGGCAATGGCCTCTCAAGAGAAGATAAAGCATGAATAATGTTCATGAACCTAGTATTCCCGATTTCCTTGGCCTGCTCACAGCCTGTCTTTTCAATCTTATTCTGGCTACTTTCCCTCATGACTATCCTGTTACCACCTGCAACTACTTACCAATCCAAGTAAAAATTATATTATAATTTAATGTTTTCCAAATGCATTCATGTACCACCCAAACTAATTCTGCAATGTCTACACAACACCTGCACTAGTAATTTTGCCTCCATTTTTCCTTGAATTACTGAAGTTTTCACCTTACTGAAGTTTTCACTTAAAAGACATCTATTTGGTTAAAACATTTTATACCACAATGTTAAATGGAAATCTCGCATTACCTTCCTTTCCATAAGGTGAAGAGAACTAAAAAATAAATGCAATCTGAAGCCCTTTTTACTGCGTTCCAGTTACTGTTGTCTGCCATCATATTTGGGCCTCTATGTTAGAGTAGGGGGAGAGATGAGTGTCTAGTTAGCTAACAAGGATGCAAAGGGGTTAAAGATGCATTAGTGTGAAATTGAGGCCTTTTTTTTTTCCTGAATAAAAGTATTGAAAGATGATTAGAAAGAGAAAATCCTCTCACTGTGTAATTCAATATTATTTAATGTTACTTCTGCATATTGTGCATATCAGCAGGGGTACAGCACCTTTGAGAAACATCGCCTTGATTCATGCCATCCAGACTTCTCTGTTTATCCCAATCCATATCTTACGATGCTTTCTCAAGCCCCACCCCCTCCGCGGAGCCTCCCTTGATTATTCCATTCAGCTGTAAGCTCCCTGCCTTTAGATCAAGGTGCTTGGTGTTAACCCATTTGGAAATAAATCCACGCACTTCCTTATGACATCTGTTCCATGACTGCCACACTGGCATTTTGCTCTTGCATTTTTAACACTGTATAGGTTTTTCTTGTCCCTTCCCCTATATAAGTCACTGTGGGTGGGGACTCTGTCTTTTCTGCCCACATTATCCCATGCATACGTTGAAAATGGTAAGCATGTGGTACATATATGTAGAATGAGTGGCTAAAACATGTGGTCCATGAGAACGTCAAGTACTACGGTCATACTGGAGAACTGAGATAATCTAAATGAGGGCTGAAAATAGCGACATGAACTAGGCATTACTGGAATAGAAATATTTGAATATTAGGTAGCAGGAAAAAGTTTTCCTGAGATAATTTTGGTTTCATATAACTGTGAGAAAGATGGTGGGTAGCACCGTCATCAGAAACTCACCATGTCCCTGGAGTCCAGTACTAACAGGGCTCTATCCAGGTGGTCCTATCAAAGGAACCAATCATCATATTCTTGCCAAGGTCTTTTATCTCTCATTTGACTCACTAGGAAACGTGAATTATTCCTTTTAGGATATAGGTTTTATTACCCCTTTTTACTGATAGGTATATGAAGCTTAACCTGCTATAACACGAAAGCAGCCATTTCACAATGTGTCTGAATGCACCACAGTGGAATTTCAGAAATATAAAGACAATTTTGAAGGCAGCAATGTCGAGAAAAAATAATACCATACAAAAGAGGGTAAAACAGTAAAGTGAATTCTCTTGCATCCTACACTTTAAGTGTGAGATTGGAACACCAACTAGAAGGCTTCGTTCAAGCTAGCGGTAGGGCTCTCACATTATTTTCTACGAGGCCCCGTGTAATAATCAGGATATTAATCACCACATAGCTAGGTGTGCTGTCTGAAAGGATAGAATTTCATTTTATGCATTTGGGGAATGTCACTTTAGAGAAAATCAGATGATAGGCAGAAGAAAGCGAAGAGATAGAAAAAGGAATCACAGTTGAGAGCTTAGGGCTGCTGTCCATCCCTTGCCTTTCTCTCCTTATTCTTAAATGTGGTGGCAAGTTTCTTCACTCATGAAGTGTTAAAGGCTTTCTTAGAAGCAAGTGGGAAGTTCTAAAAGGGGCTTTTGTTAGAATTGGGAGAGGTCTTGGAAATCATCCAGTTCAAACTCCACATTCTGTAAAGAAAGAAAGAGAACACCAGAGAAGAGCATAAACTGTCCGAGGTCACTCAGTTACTTTCGGCAAAGGGAGGTCTGGAATGCTGGTCTCTTGAACCAAATCTCCAGCCTCAGCCTATCCAGTGCCTCCCCAAAGAACTCTCTTCTTGGAGCTCAAAGCCTGAGGCCTTTCCTTCTCATTTCAGCCCAGGCTGTAGTAATAGTGAGAACACAGGAGTATACATTACAGAGATCACAGATAATTCATCAGATACCTGTGACTCTTCCACTAAGAGCTCTGCCAGCCACCTCGGCAAGCATATGGCTCACGGAGGTGACTTCCCTCCTTGGCAACTGGAGTGAACAAGCACTACTCTCCCGTTTCACGCTACCATCGGCACTCCATCTCTGTGTAAGCAAAGCTGCTTTTTGTTTAGAATTGAGTAGACGGAGTCGTGCTTTGAGGACAGATGTGAACATATGATCATTTTCTTTCTTCTGCAAGAGAATTTAAATCTCTTGGATAATTTGCGACAGTCCGCATGACTAGTTTGAATGCTTTACAACGTAAGAGCCAATCTCTAGGTAAGTGTTAAATAACCCTCCAAACTCACAAAGATTAAATTAGCTTTGCTTGCAAGAAACTATGCTATTTTATTTTATTATTATTTTTTTAAATATTCATTTTTGAGAAAGACAAACAGACAGACAGAGTGTGAGCAGGGGAGGGGCAGAGGGAGAGGGAGACAGAATCTGAGGCAGGCTCCAGGCTCCGAGCTGTCAGCAGAGCCCAATGTGGGGCTCGAACCCATGAACCTCGAGATCATGACCTGAGCCGAAGTCGGATGTTCAAACGACTGAGCCACCCAGAAAACTGTGCCCCAGAAACTGCGCTATTTTAAAATGATCCAAATCTTTTCTTAAATTTATCAGGATTACTTCCTAGATGAATATACTTCATTGGCCTTATGAAGTACAATGACATTTGTTCAAGAAATACAAATTATTCTACCAAATGAAAAAAGTATGTTTTAGTGATTTATTTTCATTAGTAAATAAATTTCTAAGCACAAAAGAGATTATTGCTTTGCCTACAATGGTGATCACAAAGAATCTTTTAACGTAAAAAGTCATATGGGGCTCCTGGATGGCTCAATTAGCGTCTGATTGTCGGCTCCAGTCATGATCTCATGGTTTGTGAGTTCGAGCCCCTCATCTGGCTCTGTGCTGACAACTCAGAACCTACTTCAGAGCCTCTGTCTTCCCCACCCCCACTCACATGCACGCACACGCTCTCTCTCTCCCTCTTTCAAAAATAAACATTAAAAGAAATAAAGTAAAAAGTCATAATGCCTTAAAACACCAAAGAAAAAGCTATTACCAAAATAGCTAAGGGAAGGCTTTGGGAAAATATAAATATACATAAATATATTTAATTTTTTTTAATGTTTTTATTTATTTTTGAGACACAGAAAAACAGAGCATGAGCAGGGGAGGGGATATAGGTTTTATCCTATAGATATATATATATATATAGAGAGAGAGAGAGAGAGAGATATCCTATAGAGAGAGAGAGGGGGACACAGAATCCGAAGCAGGCTCCAGGCTCCGAGCTGTCAGCACAGGACCCAACGTGGGGCTCAAACTCACAGACTGTGAGATCATGACCTGAGCTGAAGTCAATTGCCTAACCGACTGAGCTATCCAGGCGCCCCTACATAAATATATTTAAAAGTAAGGGGGCGCCTGGGTGGCGCAGTCGGTTAAGCGTCCGACTTCAGCCAGGTCACGATCTCGCGGTCCGTGAGTTCGAGCCCCGCGTCGGGCTCTGGGCTGATGGCTCGGAGCCTGGAGCCTGTTTCCGATTCTGTGTCTCCCTCTCTCTCTGCCCCTCCCCCGTTCATGCTCTGTCTCTCTCTGTCCCAAAAATAAATAAACGTTGAAAAAAAAAAATTTTTTTAAAAAAATTTAAAAGTAAGGAGCCACTTTCCTACTACTGCCAAATCTCAAAGGATTGAGTAAAAATCAGGTATGCTCATAGCAGAACTGTTCTGTTTCCTGAACAAGGGAACTATGGAAAAACACCTCCCGGGTCCAAAAATGTTGGAAGATTTGTTGCCTCTTGATTCCTTGCTTTAACCCTGAGCTCTTCT
This sequence comes from Puma concolor, assembly GCF_028749965.1. Taxonomy (NCBI): domain Eukaryota; kingdom Metazoa; phylum Chordata; class Mammalia; order Carnivora; family Felidae; genus Puma; species Puma concolor. Next base: position 22,787,806 of record NC_141675.1, read on the forward strand.
GAATGGCAAATTCAGTTCCTCTTTTCCTATCACCCACTCTCATAAAGGGAATTCCAGTACAAACTGGGAAAAACAAATTTCTCTTTGGGACTATTATCAACCACAACAAAAATAGGAAAAAGAACATCTCCCCCATGAAGCCCCCTTGACTTCCTTTGAGCCCATGGTTGTCCCCCATCCTTAAACACTGTGACACATACAGGATGCTCTAAAGTGCTCAGCACTTGAGGCACCTGGCTGGCTCAGTTGGTGGAGCATGTGACTTTTGATCTCAAGAGTCATGAGTTCAAAGACCACTTTGGGCATAGAGATTGCTTAAAAATAAGTAAATAAGGGGCACCTGGGTGGCTCAGTCAGTTAAGCATCCGACTTCGGCTCAGGTCATGATCTCGTGGTTTGTGAGTTCAAGCCCCATGTCAGGTTCTGTGCTGACAGCGCAGAGCCTGGAGCCTGCTTTGGATTCTGTGTCTCCCTCTCTCTCTCTCTCTACCCGCCCCCCCCCCCACCACGCTCTGTCTCTCTCTCTCTCTCTCTCTCTCTTTTAAAAATAAGCAAACATTAAATAAATAAATAAATAAATAAATAAATAAATAAACAAATAAATAAAGCAAAATTTGTTCACATGTACCTATTAAAAGAATTATTTTTAAAGTTTTTTTTTTTTTAATTTTTTTTTTCAATGTTTATTTATTTTTGGGACAGAGACAGACAGAGAATGAACAGGGGAGGGGCAGAGAGAGAGGGAGACACAGAATCGGAAACAGGCTCCAGGCTCCGAGCCATCAGCCCAGAGCCTGACGCGGGGCTCGAACTCACGGACCGCGAGATCGTGACCTGGCTGAAGTCGGACGCTTAACCGACTGTGCCACCCAGGCGCCCCAAAAGAATTATTTTTAAGCGTTCAGCACTTAATTTGTCTCTTGCTGATTTATATATGGTTCCTTCTCTCCAACAGGCTTGCAAGGATTATAATTTATGTATATTTGTGCTTTGTAGTACTCAGCAGTACTGCAATACAGATAAGCGTTCTGTCATACAAACTTCACGAAGAATCAAACATTACTGTTTTCAATCTTTCGGGTCCTTGAAAACATGTCCAAATAGAGTTAGGGTGTTAATATGGCCCTAAGAGTTATTATTTGGTAGCACCCAGATGATTTCTGAACAGATCATTCACAATATTTTATTATATACTGAAGATGCACAGTAGGAATAAAAGTGATGACACTTGAAACGTCCAGTACGTACTCTCTGAAAGCAAATGCAAAAACTGAAATGTCGGGGCGCCTGTGTGGCTCAGTCGGTTGGGAGTCCCACGTCAGCTCAGGTCATGATCTCGGCAGTTCATGAGTTCAAGCCCCACATTGGGTTCTTGTGCGGAACCTGCTTGGAATTCTCTCTCTCTCCCTCTCTCTCTGCTCCTCCCAGATTCGTGATTTCTCTCTCTCTCAAAATAAATAAATAAACTTTTAAAAAAAAAAAACCTGAAATGTTCCCTTATGAGTAAAAATATAATGCAGAAATTTTCAAACTGGCTAACTTTTGCAGAGCTCCTCTCTTGCAGCATCGACAAGAAGAGTAAATGACTAATTTCCTTAAACTGCACTCGAATCTTGGGAAATTAATTTCTATAGCATTCAGCATTTGACTTTTGTAACTTGCAGAGTAACGAGATAAATAAGTGAAGGCGGTATTGTTTGAGTTTTATTAAGTTCAACTGTAATTAGCTTCTTATTTTTAAAAATCTTGGTAGAATTGGTAGAAATTACACCGAATACCCTGAACTATACACAGAAAAAATAATCCTTAAATCCATCCAATTACATTAAAATTTCATGCAAGAAAATAGATCTCCCTCTACTCCACCTCTGATATCCAGAACGCATCATGCCGGTGATGACTATTATATCTATTTTTTACGTTTTTGGTGAGACAAGCCATTAGCTACATAAGACAGCTGTTCACAGCCTTCTAGACACAACTTGGCATATTTCAGGACCTACAAACGATCACTTCTAAATTAAATGAGTCCAATTACACATTGGACTTATTTTGTCACTGGCATAATTCAGTTGTCTATGTGTGTATATTGGTTTGGAAAGAGGCATAATAAAAATATATTCCTGCAATGCCTACTTCTGAGAGTCTCAAAATACGTCATAGACATCAACAGACTATTTTGCATTGCCATAACATAATTAAGCGAGAAGTGTTATCAGTATTTTCTTAGATATAACATTTGATACAATGTTAGACCATTATAATAATCTAGGCACAGCGACCTGCATCTATATTCTCAAAAGAGGTCCTTTATTCAGTGTAATTCAATATGCAATGACCCTTGAGCAACACAGGTTTGAACTGTATAGGTCCATTTATATGTGGATTTTTACAGTACTGTACTATAACTTATTTTCCTTATGATTTTCTTAAGAACATTTTTTCTCTAGCTTACTGTAAAAATACAGTACAATAATACGTACAACATACAAAGTATCTGTGAGTGTGTTTACATTACTGGTAAGGCATCCAGTCAACAGCAGGCTATCAGTAGTGAGGTTTTGGGGGAGTCAAAGTTACACACGGAATTTTGACTACACAGGGGTTGGCAACCCTAACTCCCACCTTGCTCAAGGATCAAATGTAATTTACTTCTTTATTCTTTCATCGTCTCACAGTTTTTCAGCATCCATTATGTGCCAGTCACCAAGTCTACACAGCAGAATAATACTATCTACATTCAACCTTGTATCTTCCTCTCAAACTAACTGCCCTGTCCAAAACACATTTTTCATTTCTTATTCGAATGTACCTCTCTGTAGACTGTTACTAAGATGGCTTCCTTCTTGAAGGGTCTCTTTGGCAGATGTGATGCCACACTTCCCTTGCTTTTCTCGTACCCCTGCCCATTCCTGGTCTTGGATAGTTTTCTCTTCTTCTGTCCACTCCATGTCTTCGTGTTCCCAAACTCAACTGTGGGCCCCTTTGTTTCCTTCTCTACCCACCTTGAACCTCACTCCAGCTAACAACACTCACATCCTTCATCCAAGGGCAAACTGCTTCATGAAGTCTGAGGTTTGTATATTCAACTATCTGCCAGATGGATCGGCCTGGATGCAACTCGGGTACCTTGAATTCTCGTGTCAAAAACAAAACCCAGGATTTCTCCCAGCAGCCCCCTCCTTTGTTTTTCTGTATCTTCCCATGTTTTCTACCACCATGGCTTTCAAATCATCTGCCAGATCTGTCTGGTTTTCCCTCTTATGTCCACCTCCATATTCAGTTCTGGTTTTACCACTTCTCTTTCCTTCTGATACTCGTCTTCTGGGTGATTCATCTAAAACCCAGGGTGATTTTGCCCCCCAGGGAACACTGGCAATGTTTGAAAGACATTTTTGGTTGTCACAACTGAATAATGGTACTGGTTTCTAGAGGGTGTAGGCCAGAGAGGTTGCTCAACATCCTATAACACACAGGACAGCCATCGCCCTCCCTTAACAGTACAAATAATTATCTGGCCCACATGTTGATATTCCTGAGGTTCAGAAACCTTATCTAGATGAAACAAAAACAAACAAAAAAACTGACCCAGCCACTATCCCTTTCCCTACACCACTTAAAATCATTTCAATAATGTCTCAGGCCTCAAGCTTCTTTTTTTTAAGTTATTTATTTATTTTGAGAGAGACCGAGACAGCATGAGTGGGAGAAGGGCAACCAAAGAGGGAGAGAGGATCCCAAGCAGACTCTGCACTGCCAGCACAGAGCCCAACACGGGGCTCGAACCCACAGTCGTGAGATCACGACCCGAGTCGAAACCGAGAGTCGGATGCTCAACCCACTGAGCCATCCAGGAGCCCCTCAAGCCTCAAGTTTCTTGAAAGCCCACATAAGCCTCTGCATGACAGACCCCAGCCCTCCACTCCAGCCCATCTCCTGCCCATGATGTCAGCCTCTCTCTTTATGCTTTTGCACACATTTGCTTGTAATTCTCTACCATATGTTTCATTGCCTTTGTGCCTCTGCTCATACATCTCCCACTTCTGGAATGCTCTGCCCTCCCTATTTTTATCTGCTTCATTTTCATCCATTCTTTAAGACTTTTCCTACAGGTCTTCTCTGATGCCATTTTCCTTCTCCACCACTCTCAGGTCAGATTAGGTGCACCTTCTCTGTGCTCCCACAGTACACTGAGCACATCTTGGTTAGAGCATCAGTGGGGTGGTTTTCAGATTATCCATGTGCTCTTGTGCTCTCTTTGTTCGTGTGCAGAGGTGGTGTTTCGTCAGTTTTTTCTATACCCCCATGACTGGCTTACAAGTAATCAATAAACATTTGTTGAAATGAATTAGAAAAGTTAAGTGGAGATTAACTGTACTTACCTAAGGATGGGGACTTTGCTAATATAAAGAGTAACTCTATGGTAATATTTTTCTGAGTTATCAGGAAAGAACTCATCTGGCTCAAAAATAGTGGCATATAAGCAGAAATCCTCTAGCCACACTAAAATATATTCATTGACATGTAATCCCGGCATTAGACTGTACACAATTTAAGATTAAGGCCAGGTGTTCATGTTTTTGCTAATGAAATGTGTAAAAAATATGCACTCATTAACTATTAGTTGAACATATGAATGATTGAGTGAATGGAAAGGTGGGTGGAGAGGTGAATGGATGTATGGATGCATGGATAGATGCGTGGGTGAGTGGGTGGAGACGTAAGTGAATTGATAGGTAGATGGATGAAGGGATGGATGGGTGAAAGGATAGGTAGATAGATGAATGGATGGACGAGTAGGTGGATGAGTGGGTGGATAGTTTAAACACTGTATTCATTAGATCTCTTTTGGTTTCTTTTTAACATCCTATACTCATGAAATAAGGCTAGGAACACACTCTTTGTACCTCATTACTTGGTCTCCTTGTATATACATACTTGTATTCTATTTTGACAAGATCCAGGAAGACCAAGTCCAAAGATTTCTTGGGGCATTTGAATGAATAGTCCAATGTTTCTGAAGTTCATTAACAAGCATTTTGGTTTCCTTTACAATAATGAAGCTAAGATCACCTTTAATACCTCATTTACAATGGAGTATGATTCTCCTAACACCATTTTTTTTTCTCCCAACTAGTTTAAAATGTTTTGGTTAAATACTGTAAAAATTATTTTCAACAAGATACCAATTTAAAAGGAAAGAAAACCTGACAACCATTTGTGTGATGTGTTTTTTAATTTTTTAATCTGTTTTTTTTTTTAATCCCTTGAGAACTCTCTCCCTCTCTCTCTCTCTCTCTCTCTCCCTATTTGTGGAAGAGGGTGTCATAGTTTAAAACTATCATTTGCAATTTCAGCTCAACTTCGGGGGCTTCTATCCAGCCAACTCTGTTCCATTATAGAGACAGATGGGCTGTAAGCCATGTTCAACCAATGTAACTGCATTTCTAAGATCACAAATGATTATGACAAAGAGGAGAGATGAAGAGTGGTAAACCTCAGTTCACAGTAGAATCAAGTTCCTGGAATACCCTTCTCTCTCTCTCTCTCTCTCTCTCTCTCTCTCTCTCTTTATATGGTTAACTTTCATATATTCTTTCTTTTTTTAAGTAAACTCTACTCCCAACATGGGGCTCGAACTCACAACCCCAATATCAAGAGTTGCATGCTGTACAGAAGGCTCCAATTTTCATACTCTTTAAACATGAGTGGGGAGAGCATAAAATTTTTCATGCAAATCAGGGCACATTTTCCAGTGAATAGGAGCAATAAAAATAATTAAATTATATAATTTACAAATAATTAAGGACTAACAATTTGGCTTTAATATATTGGTGAACCAATGAAAAAGTTCTATTCAATAAAAATTTTCAAAATAAAATTCTTCTTAAAAGTAACAATAGTATGTATCTTTGTAGTAAAACAACATTAACACACTTTTTACCTTATCAGAACATTAAATATAAGCAATGTTCATTTCCAGATTCTGACAGTTGTACTGGTTTCATCAGCAATTATCCTTGATTTTATGAAGTACACACTGAAATAGGAATTTTTTTTAAAATGTTGCAAAGCCCTATAAAAATTTACTAAGAGAAATAAGCTTAGAAACAACGTCAGCAGAAAAAGTACTCATGCACATATTTAGATACTTTGAACGGGTTCTTATTCATATATATCTCTAGCACCCTGTAACTGGTATTATTTTAAAAGTGAATTTTTTCAGTATGGTCTTATTAGTTTCAATTTTGTGTAAAAGTACCTGCAAACGTCTTCAAAGATGCATTTTATAGATAATACGTAAGAAATTGGGGACATTTCAATCTTTTTTTAATACAACTTAGAAATGTTAACTGAAAAAAAATACTCCCTCTACAAGTGCTACAGTGCCTAGTAAATAGAAAGCAAATTATGCTGCATAGAGTATAATCTGGATTTTAATATTTTTTATTGAAATATGTAAATATTTTCACACATATTGGGGGTTTGGGTTGTATTTATAATGACCTTCTTTGCAAAATATTTCTATAGGGCACATCAAGTCACCTGTAATAATGTTCTTTTGAATGTTGAGCCAAATTTGTATATTTCAAATATATACATTCAATCAGAGTGGAGTGCCAGCAAAACATTCTTCCCATAACCTAAGAGAGTCCAAAGTGCAATTATAAAATTCTAAAATTAAGCCTTTTATGCTGGTTGACCTCTCATTATTTAGTTTGTTTACTCACCCCTTTTGTAAGGAACCATTTCAATACGTCTTGTATGCAAGAATTGTTTCCACAATCACAGTTTGTTACATGTCCAAAATATGAATATTTTTTGCCTCTCCCCTCTTTGAATACTTTGATTCTAAATTTCTAACTAATTTTTAACAAATGGCAGACAGAATTCGAAGTAAACAGTGGTGCTTCTTCAGCAAATTTTCATCTTCTGGTGGTCATGTGGTTAGTGACACGTCTGTAGTCCCCATAATAGGTGGTAAATATCAACAAATTTTTTTTTCTGCAAGCTACATGTTTATCATCAATTCTTTTAAGACTTGTAAATTCAATACCTAACATTTGATTGAACAATTCTTTTTTTTTTTTTTTGCTGCCAAAGGAGTTTATTTCCAAATAAAGTTTTTCAAACCATGAAATATGATTGTAGACTCAAGCCATACAATAAATGACAACAGTACAGATACCCTCTATGAAACAGACTGCTCATCCTCTATTTTCCATACACATTTCCCACACCATGAGCAAAACTGCCACATTTCCTACTAGCCCCAATTACTGGTGTGTTGGCAGTATTGTGCACCTGACACAGAAGGAGTCAGCTGTCACTAGTCCCCGAGGCCTGAGAGCTCTTTGTTTTATCAGCACACGCGATCCATACAGTCTCTGAAGGGAAGCTGGAAAGGCTTGGGAGTAGAGAGACAGGCAGGTCATTGTCTTTCAGATTTAACCACATGTTAGAGTGAGAATCTTTTCACTGCACAGGATTTCACAAACTACTAGACCAGACTAGGGCGGAATCTGTAAGCAAAGCCGGAATCTATGAAACCCAACCCAGCTCATCTTAAAATGAATAATAACGGCATTTTCTTAAAAACTGAAAAATTTGGATGGATGTTAAACCAGCATGAATGACAGGGCAACAGCCAGAAGCCAACACTAGACAAGGAGAGTATATGATCACCACCTCATGAGGCTCACTTGCACATCCAGCTCGAATTCAAGAACTCAGGTTCTCAGGGCACCTGGTGGCTCATTTGGTTGAGCATCTGACTCCTGATTTCAGCTCAGTTCATGACCCCAGGATGATGGGATCGAGCCCCACATCGGGCTCTGTGCTGAGCACAGAGTCTGCTTAAGATTCTCTCTTTATCCCTCTCCCCCACTCGTGCCTTCACTTTCTCACTCTCAAAAACAAAACAAAACAAACCAACAACAAACCAAAAACAAAAAACCCCTCAAGTTCTCCTAACTTACTAATTTGGTGCAGGAGATCTGTTAATGAATTTGATATTGTCAGTTTTTATCTTTAAAATTAGTGATGCCAAACCCAGTGTGTGTCAAACCCAATGCATTGACATCTCATTTCGTTTTCTTCCGTTAGTGTTATTTTAGAATAAATAAAACATTGTTTTTTAGAATAGAAAGGAATTTAATGAGTTGCTTTCAGGGAATATAGACTCACATCCAATGGTTTTGATCTAAAATATGAAAGAAGTCAACTTGTTATCCCCTGAGTAACAATATAAGTGAAGCATTTAAAGAGAAAATGGAATAGAACTTAATGAAGAGAAAACTCATGTTTTAAGGTGGGAGAGTTGTGATACTGTGCATTTGTTGTCTTGGACTGAGGACTCAATGAATATATATTAGTGTGGATAGCTCTTCAAAGCCCCAAGAGATCACTGCATTAAGGTCTGTGGCCCAGGGTTAGGGGCATAAAAATTCGGACTTGACTATGGCATCCACTAAGGATATAACTAAGGGGAAGTGTGCTATGTAGCAGTTAGTAGGGTATTATACTAAAAAGTGTTTGCAAGTTTGTGTTTAATTATCTCTCCTCTGTCACTTAGTATAATCCTTTAACATTGCTGGACCAGTTTTCTTATCTGGATAACATCCCTGGGGGAGAAAAAGTGAAGTCAAATGACACAATGGCTCATAATTGGCCCTTAAAAAGTATTTGTTAAGATTTGAATGTCGAAAATTAATTAGATGGCAAAGAATTGGAGAACAAAATAAACATATTGTGATAAAGATGTTGTTAGCATCTGTGATTATCTAATATAAGTTTTAAGTGAATAATTGTTAATTACGTATTATGCATCAATTAAACAACACAACTTTGAGGGTATAATTTCACCAATGAAGTTTCACTGTACAAGTAATGGTTTGGAAACTTCATGTCTCTAAGTTCGTCTTTTTAAAATATATAAGCCTCGGGGCGCCTGGGTGGCTCAGTCGGTGAAGCATCCGACTTCAGCTCAAGTCATGATCTCACAGTCCGTGAGTTCGAGCCCCGTGTCAGGCTCTGTGGTGACAGCTTGGAGCCTGGAGGCTGTTTCGGATTCTGTGTCTCCCTCTCTCTCTGCCCCTCCCCTGTTCATGCTCTGTCTCTCTCTGTCTCAAAAATAGATAAACGTTTAAAAAAAATAAAAAATAATAAAATATATAAGCCAAAAGTACTATTCCATAAATTGACATTAGTACATATTACAAGGTTAAATGAAACCTATAACAAAAATTAATCGATAAAGATGAAGCTGAACTAACATTAATTTAAAATTTTAAAGGACATAGGTCAAATCGAAAACCATAATTAGCTGAGGATAACACTAATTATACCCTGATAATAAAGCATTTTTCCAAAAAGAAAAAAAAAACGTGGGACAACCAATTGTGTATGCAGTAAAGGCTTTGAAATTTTCCTCAGCTAACTTATTGTTTTAAGTTTTCTCTTTTTTTTATAATATATGAAATTTATTGTCAAATTGGTTTCCATACAACACCCAGTGCTCATCCCAAAAGGTGCCCTCCTCAATACCCATCACCCACCCTCCCTGTTTTAAGTTTTCAATAAATTCTAAAAACATGCCATTTTTTTCTCTTCAGAATGTAAAACTTTAGTAAACTTTATTCACTTAATAAGTTACTATTAATTATTCCCTAATTATCTTAAAAAATAAATAACAATAGAAAGCTGCAAGTTGTTTGTGCTTACTCTTTATTTGATCTGGATATAGTCGTTTGGGATTTTTTTTTAAGTTTATTTATTTTGAGAGAGAGAGAAAGAGAGAGAGGCAGCATACACGCGCAAGAGAATCCCAAGCAGCTTCTGCCCTGACAGCATCGAGCACGATCTCACGATCCCTGAGAACATGACCTGAGCCAAAATCAAGAGTCTGAAGCTTAACCAACTGAGCCACCCAGGCGCCCCTGATCTGGATATCGTTTTGAACCACACCTATAACAACTTCACAAAATCATCTTTCACATCAAGCTGATCCTTAAGGCGTTATCTTATCTTCTACCTTTATTTTTTCCTCCACAGTTATTCCTTTACCCATGTTTTTCTTTTGTTTTTCTTTTGTGTATGGGAAGCTATTTTATTCTTAATCAGTTGTTTATATCTCTGAAAGCTGCCTCATATTAGTTTCTGCAATGATGTAGGGAATAAATTGATTAATTAGCTTTCTTAAAAACAAGGCCTAATAAGTAACTCACTGAATAAGATATTATATTCCTCAGCTTCACAATAAAAATTTGTACCAAGTTTTTCATAACAAATCAGAGTAATAGCAAAACAGTTTTAAAGGCTCCTAACTCCTTCATTATTAACTGTGGCACAAGACCATGAAAGTAGCTGAAGAAAACCCAGTTCATCAGGGCAAACAGGACTACTCACTTTTTAAATTGAAAACAGCAATATCGCATCACACATTACTGTGCTTTATTACCACATCTGTCATTTGTCATAAGATTCTTGGTGATTTACATATTTTACTGAATACAGCCTTGTTTGTGAGGATAAAAGACAGTTCTTTATAATTAGAAACTTCAGGTATCTGTTGCTAAGGAACTTTAAAAATATATATCTTTACGTACATTTTTAAAATTTTATGTTAAGTATATATATAGAATTGTTCCCAGGAACTAATGACTGAAGCACATTTCTGCTGCATGAATTACATGAGTTAACAATTTTTATATGGCAGCTACAAGAACTTTTAATATTGCAGGCTAAGAACATGTATTTACAAATTTGAGGGAGTGTTTTTTGTTAGATGATTGAAAAGTCTGCCTCTTAGGACATGACGTCCTTTGTTTCCCATCACAGTTCATGTGATATTAGGGAGCTGCTTCTGTAATGAAGGTTGGTTTGTGCGTTGACATTTGTGGAACTTACTGTTCTAAAAGCACCCTGTCAGATGAAACAGAGAGGGTAGAATTAAGCTCAGTTTAACACATAACATGATTTATTTCAACCTGATTAGCGACGAATAACTATCAGACTTTATATGTTAATAGGACGACACAATAAAATCAATACAAGAACATGCAGCGTGGTGGAAATTGAATATTTGAGGGAAGAGAAAAACAGCTTTCAAAATGTCAAGCCATCCCTCCCAACAGCATTTTCTATTTCATAATTTTTTGCCATAAACCTGAGGCTGCTGACAGGTAGACGTTGGTCAGCCAGCCTGTCTTCATCATCTGCTCACCTGCCTCACCCCTACCTGGAGGTTCTGGTTACCCTGTGGCTCTCCCAAGTAGTGACCTCTCTTCCCATCTCTCTTCCCTCCATCCATTCTGAGATTCGCCTTATTTTTGCAAACCCCTAGTCTCAGTGGGGCAGCTAAAAGCTAAGGCATACTTACTAAGATTCCATAGTCTAGAAGACACCCTAAACACCAAATATAGTGTATTTCCCTGTGTTAAGGAAACACTGAAAACATCATTGAGGAGTGGAGACAGGTATTGGTTGTTACTGTTTGGGGAAGTCTGTTGTTCCTGGTATTGGGGAATCCCTATCGTATCAGTTGTGCTCACACAAGAGACATACTTATCTCTAGAATATTAAAATGAAGCATAACTCAGAATCACAACAGCCTACAAATGTTATTAATCATTTATTATAGAAATTCCAATCTCCACACATCCTCTTTTTGCCATGGGCAAAGGTCTGAATCTTTTTTTATGGTAGGATAGAGCCCTGTTACTTCTCCAGCTTTGTTTTGTGCTATAGCCAATCAAGCCTCATCCCCCTGAAGTTCTCTTACACTGCCATGTTGTCCTGGCCTCCACAAATGTGCTCTGCTTCTCAGAACACTCCCCTACCTTTACCTCCCAGTGCCTTCTGTTTAGGACTGGCTTAAGAATCACCTCCTTGGAGAAATCCTTTCTGTCATTACCTTTGTTTCCCACTGTATCCTGTGCTTATGCATACTTCTATTACAAAGCTCGGAATGAACTGCTTCTGTTCGTTTACTTATTAATTTTCCTGTACAGCATGTTAAATGCTTTAAAGTTTGGGATGGTTACTTGTTCATTCTGAATCTCTATGATGGATGTCTATGTCTGGTACTTGGTGAATACTCAATAAATGTCTGTTGTTTAGAGATGAATTAAAAAAAAAAACGATTGCATGTTTTGACTTGCTGAAGTAGTCCTTGATTTAATCTTTCCAATACCTTGCTGCACAGTGCTTAAATCCTGCCTTGGACACATAGAACCCTATGAGAAAAACCTTTGGTAACTCCCTTTTACCAAGGGATTAAACGTCAAATTTGTGACAATACACAGTATAAAACTTTTTATTTAATAATTTTTTTCTTGGTGCTCTTCAAGATGAGAGCATAGGAAGATCTTGAACTCACTTCCTCCCACAGATATGACAGATCTACAGCTACATGTAGAAAAACAAAACACTAATTTGAAAATGTATCTCCACCCCTATGTTCATTACAGCATGATTTACAATAGCCAAGGTATGGAAACAAGCTAAGTGCCCACTGGTGGATGAATGGAGAAAGATGTGGCATACACACACACACACACACACACACACACACACACACTGGAATATTATTCAGCTATAAAATTAAATAAAATCTTGGGCGCCTGGGTGGCTCAGTCAGTTGAGCATCTGACTTTGGCCCAGGTCATGATCTCGCAGTTCTCAAGTTCGAGCCCCACATCTGGCTCTGAGCTGACAGCTTAGAGCCTGGAACCTGCTTTGGATTCTGTGTCTCGCTCTCTCTCTGCCCCTCCCCCATTGGTGCTGTCTCTCTCTCTCTCTCTCTCTCTCTCTCTCTCTTTCTCCCTCTCTCAAAAATAAAAACATTTAAAAAAAAAGAATAAAATCTTGCCACTTGCAACAATATGGATAGACCTCAAGGCTATTATGCTAAATGAAATAAGTCAAACAGAGAAAGACAAATACCATATGATTTCACTTATACGTGGAACCTAAAAACAAAACAAAACAAATGAATAAATAAAACGATACAAAATCAAACTCATAGACACAGTGAACTAGTGGTTGTCAGAGGACAAGGTATTTGGGGGGTGGGGGGCAAAATAGGTGAAGGAGATCAAGAGGTACAAGCGTCCAGTTATAAAAACAGTAAGCCATGGGCTTATAATGTATAGCATGGGGACTATTGCAAATCTGAAAGTTGCTAGGAAAGTAAATCTTAGAAAGTTCTCATCACAAGGAAAAAAATGTCGTAACTTTGTACAGTGACAAATGGTAAACAGACTTAATGTGGTGACCATTTTGCAATGTATATAAATGTCGAAACATGATGTTGTACACCTAAAACCAATACACCGTCGTATCTCAATTATACCAATTCAAAATTATTTCTTTTCTCAGTTTAAAATTCAGTTGAGAGGGGCGCCTGGGTGGCGCAGTTGGTTAAGCGTCCGACTTCAGCCAGGTCACGATCTCGCGGTCCGTGAGTTCGAGCCCCGCGTCGGGCTCTGGGCTGATGGCTCAGAGCCTGGAGCCTGTTTCCGATTCTGTGTCTCCCTCTCTCTCTGCCCCTTCCCCGTTCATGCTCTGTCTCTCTCTGTCCCAAAAAAATAAATAAACGTTGAAAAAAAAATTTTTTTTAATTCAGTTGAGAAAGTAAGCCAAAAATGAGTAAAACAGAAATAATGTCAACCACAATGGGAAAGTTTATAATGATATTTATTTTGAATCAAACATATTTATAAACACTTGACATATATTAACTCAGTTAATTATACAGGAATTCTCATTATCCTGTTAGAAGTGAAGAAACCAAGCCACAGAGAAGTTATAGGACTTTCCCTAGGGTGTGGAGGGAAGAAAAGGCAGAGCTAAGATCTGTAGTCAGGCAGCCTGGCTCCTATGTTCTTAACTGCTACACCATATTGCCTCCAAGAACATGAGATGTAAATCCTCCTTGGCCCCGAAACAATTGCAAGGTTGACTGCCAGATGGCTGAACAGACACATGCTGTAACTTTAGAGTGGGGAACAGTGGCTCCACACCACTCAGATCTGGGGAGACTTCAGGGGAGAGGTGGCAATGGAATGGAATTGACTTTTCAGGATTTGCTGGACTTGGCAAATCAGAGCAGAAGAAGGCCTCACAATAGAGAAAAGAGATGAGTAAATACAATGTATGTTGTTTGTGAGATAATCCCGGAGGATGTGCAGAGCAAGATGGGGTGGGTAGTTAAATTCTAAAATCAGTAGTTCAGAAGATTTCTAATTGACCCTGGAAGTCCCAAAGATAAATGAATAAAGCATTGTTTCAGGATAACAATCTGTGAGTGGCTTACAAAACAAAATCAAGGAGAGAGATACGGGGAACAGGAAGCTCCTTAAAACACTGTTTTACAGGTTTGGACAAAAGTGATAGGATCCCTGTTTGCCCTATGTTCCCATGTAACTTATTAATTAATGAGATGACCAGTCAGATGTTATAACTATGTCAAAGGAGAATCCAAAGGACCATATACGCAGGCAGCAAAAAATGCTGAAATGAATTTACAAATAGATTAAAAACTGGCTTCTTCCATAGTGGGAAAAGGAAGTCAATTTAACCTCACCAGACAAAATGTATTTGTGTATCCAGGGATAAGAATCATTTGCATTGCTATTAATTATCTAAAATTTCCAGTCAAAGACAATGAAAGGCACAGAGACCTCAATATAATCAGATAACCAGGAAGACTGTGTTACTAAACAGCACCTAGTTTTCCACTGAAAACACTCAGTCATTTTTTTCCCATTTCAAAGTCTCTCACTGGGTAAAAAGCGTCCATTTCGACACTGGTATGAGCATGAAAATATCAGTGATATTGGACCAGGACAGGAATTCAAAGCTCCTAACACATGGAATTAGGTGGTACTTTCCTTTTCCTCCCTCCTTGAGTAGAACTTAATAATTTTCTCCATATACCTGTGAACCAGCAAGTTCAGAAAAGGAGCAGGGCTGTGTTTCGTGAGATCAGGCATAGACAAGGGAACCTGGCTACTTCCGGGGCCATGCAGGAAAATGACGGCTCAACAAAGGGCAGGCTAGAGTTCTCGTAGGGAAGTTGTGGCAGTAGAAAAGTCAGCATGGCCCAGTAAGCCAGACTTGGTGACAGGGTCCTTTGTTTCCAGTCAGACTGCTTTGTTACAAGAAAAATAAATTAATCGGAGCTAAACATTACAATAATACTAAATATTATTAACATAATAAACATAATAAAACAGAAATAACATGATAACATAATAAACATGATAAACATAAAATGTTCATTAAAATGAACATTTTCTAACATTCTATCCTTCTACTATTTGATAGAAAAATAGCAGGCTTGGCAGAATCCACAAGAAGGCTGGAGGAAGAAGCAAACTGAAAAAAGAGCAGGACACAGAAAAGATCTGAGTTGGAGGACCAAAAAGCAAGTAAGTCCGATGACAAGACTTCGATGCTTCTGCAAAATACCACCACTGCTAGAACCCACTGCCATCCGTGCCTGAACCTTGCTACAGTCGCCGTGGCTCCTAACTGACCCTTCCTTCCTGGGTCAGTTGCTCCAGAATCAGTCTTACGCCGCAGCCGGCTGATTGGCTGAGCTTGGGTCACGTGCTGTGCCCTGGCTCCTGGGGAACTATCAAGAAGATGGAGCGTCCTCCTCCTTCACTTTCGTGCTGAGCACCAAAACACTGCAGCCAACCAACTCAATACACAGCGATGACCTCTGCTAAAACACGAAGAGGGTAATAGATGCTCCATTGTCAAGTGGTGAAGCAAACGTCCAGGACTATCTGGGTGTGGAGACCAGAAGAAGTCCTCTGTTGGGTATGGAGAAAGGCCGGGATCTGAATGTGTTCGATTCATCTACTCCGTCAGCGTGAATGTACCCTGAGGAAGAACAGGGCTATGGGAATCAAGGAGGGGGAAACCCCATAATGCCACAGCCAAGCAGCTGTGCAGTGGGATTTCTTCTACAAAGGTAAAAACGGGCAGGGAAAGGAAGCATTTCACAACCAGCAAAAGGAATGATCATACTGGAGTCTTGAAACTGCACGTTTCACACGTCGGTTACAGGTTAAACAGTTCATTCAACTTTTGATCCTTACTTCTTAAGGAGGTCAGGCAGCAGCCTGTGAGCAGGTGCAAGTGAGGGTGAGGACAGAGGAAAAGGCGCGGGCCTCTCCAGGACCTCAAGCTGGCAAAAGAGGAGTGTTTCTATGATCCTAGCTTGTGAAGCGCAGGGAAACATTTGATTATACTAGTTACTGATATTCTCCCCTAAAACACATCATGTTTTGATTAATCGGTCTTACTGCCAGTCTCAGTTATGATGGCTTTTCTCATAATGCGCTTAACCTACCCTGAAAGGTCTCTACTCGTTTTTATCTTTTTAAAATAGACAATCCCACTTCTAAACAAGAATTCCCTGAGCTAAACCAACCCACACTGTTTTCTCCTGTAACTAACAATGTAGTACTTAAAATCAAACACTGCCTATGACATTCTCCGATTCCAGCCCGTAAGATTTGTCTCTCCAGTCAATTTGGGAGCCCTATGAAGAAACTACCATCACACTTTGAAGTTTCCTAACTCTATAATAGGTGTTCCATAAACACTTTCATCAGGGACTTAATCATGATGGAGAGAAAGAAAACTTAGAAGAGAGATACTCTGAGTTAAGCCAGTCACACGTCGGTTACAGGTTAAGTAGTTCATTCAACTTTTGATCCTTACTTCTTCATCAGTAAAAAAGGAATAATAAAGATGACGAGGATAAAAATACCATCACCAACACCTAGCTCAAAATGTTATCATAAGCTAATAAAAATAGAGCAATACTCTTTCACATGTTAAACCACTGCATTACAAAAATGCTACTTTTAAGAGCCTAAATGTCCATCAACTGATGAATGGATAAAGAAATTGTGGTTTATATACACAATGGAATACTACGTGGCAATGAGAAAAAATGAAATATGGCCTTTTGTAGCAACGTGGATGGAACTGGAGAGTGTGATGCTAAGTGAAATAAGCCATACAGAGAAAGACAGATACCATATGGTTTCACTCTTATGTGGATCCTGAGAAACTTAAGAGAAACCCATGGGGGAGGGGAACAAAAAAAAAAAAAGAGGTTAGAGTGGGAGAGAGCCAAAGCATAAGAGACTGTTGAGAACTGAGAACAAACTAAGGGTTGATGGGGGGTGGGAGGGAGGAGAGGGTGGGTGATGGGTACTGAGGAGGGCACCTTTTGGGATGAGCACTGGGTGTTGTATGGAAACCAATTTGACAATAAATTTCATATATAAATTAAAAAAAAAATCTCTATCTAAAAAAAAAAAAAAAAAAAAACCAAAAATGCTACTTTTGAACATATACTATTATCTAGGATTAGCATCAAACAGAAGCAATTTCCCTAACAGAATTTCAAATGCCATAGCAGTTTGTAGAGAAAAGATATTTTTGGAAATAAAGTCCATTCTAGGATACTTCAAAATATTTCATACAAGTCGTTCAGATTTTGCTTAAAACTTATTCTGCTGTCATTTCCTGTCCCAATATGGCCCATGTTCTGCACCTTATCCAAATTGGTCCACAGTCTCTTAAAACCACCTCCCTTCATAATAATGGCACCTCATATTTATACATCACTTTACAGTTTACAGAACACTTTCACACCTATGGTCTCATTTGGTCTTTGCACACACACTACTAACAGAAACTACAACAGCAAAGTGTTAATACCTAATAAGCTCCCCAAAATGTTTGAAGCCTTAAAGTCAAAGCAAAATTTCTTCAGTGAAACAGCTCTTTCTTTAAAGAGTCTCCTCTTGCAATCGCATAATTATCTTCAGTTTAATACTCAGTACTTAAGAGAACAATCTGAGAGCTTTTAGGGCAAATTTTATAACTTGTTTTTACCTCTACTCAAAATTTAAATTGAGTAAGTCCTGTACCTACTTGAACCTTCCATGACACCCTATATTTATAGACCACTTTACAGTTTACAAAGCATTTTCACACCTATGACTATTTTTATAATTTTTTTAAGTTTATTTAAGAGCTTAAAATGGGGTAAGGCAGAGAGAGAGGGAGAGAAAAAAATCCCAAGCAGGCTCCATATTCTCAGCATGGAGTCCCATGTGAGGCTCGAACTCAAGAACTGTGAAATCATGACCTGAGCCAAAATCAAGAGCCACAAGAGCCGACTGAACCACCCAGGCACCACCCCACCCCCATCTCTTTTGATTTTGCACACACTCAAAAGTTAAGACATGAAGTCAAGAGGCACCTGGCTGGCTCAGTCACAAGAGCATGCCACTCTTGTTCTCAAGGTCATGAGTTCAATCCCCACAGTGGGCGTAGAGATTACTTAAAAACAAATAAGTAAATAAACTTAAAAAAAAAAAAAGACATGAGGTCAAAATCATGCTTATTTATTCATCTTTGTATCTCTTGGGACGAACACAGTGCCTGGTATCTATGAGAGATTGAATTAATGTTTGTTAAATTAAATGTGAAGGAAGAAGGTGAAGAAAAACATGGAAGAAAGGGAGAGGAAGATATGACTCAAAAGCAAAGAAAGGTTAGTGTCCATGGAGATACAGAAGACTGTTCTTATTTCCCTCTGTGCAGAAACTTCATTAAGTTACATTCATATTCAATTCTCACACATATACTTTGTGTTGAGCACTAAATTACAGGTTTTGCAAAGAGCGGACTTATTAAATATTGGAATTAGAAGATGTTCTCTTCACTATTTTTAAAAATGGCATATGTTTAAGAATCTAAAACTCAGTCAAATAGGAACTGAAAATAATACTTGCATGGGATCAGCCTCAGCTTTCAAAGTAAAACTTTCTCTCATTACTGATGCTTTAAATGAGAAAGTTTCAGTGCCTCTATAAATGAGTCTTTCTAAAAGGTGACGTGGAAATCTTAAATCTTTCATGACCATCAGTGACAACCCTGAACTTACAACAGTAAAAAAAAAAGTGGAGAATAATTCTTCTAATAATATTTCGTTGGCTTAACTTTCCAGCAAGTTTGCAGACCATTTCTAAATATACCTACTTCAAACTCAAAACAAGGTGAATAATCATGTCTTTTATTGGAATCAGACTGAGTGAAATAAATACAGTGGGATCAAATTCAACCACAAACCCAAGCCAAATCCATAGAAAGCTGAAAAGGAGTAACTTGGAAAAATATAATCAATTGATCAAAATGAATGCATCATTTGTTTAACTAGAGACCTTTTATGGCAATCATAAAAGAAGTGTGGTCTTCTTCAATCAAGTTGGAAAAGAGTGGACAGAACAAATCTCTTCACTCCCCATATCCCTTTGAGAAATAAAAGTAAAGAGAAGAGAGCCCTGGAAATTTTCATCAGTTATGGACTTCCTGCAAGATATAAAGCAGATAGGAACAGACTGATGTCAAAATCCAACCGAGTTATGATTATCTCTACCAGAGAAGGCCTTAAACAAGGCATCCGTTGGAGAAGAATTGGCTCATAGGCAGTCCAGGGAAAAACTATAGCATATGGGAATGCCAGTGACTCTTAAGATTAATAACTATTGTTTTTGCTACCTGGAAAAAACAAGAACAAACAGTCTATTCTATCAAAGTAGGAATTCTGCATGGGAGACGGCTACTAGAAATATGAGACAAAATCCCAGGTAAAGCATTTTCTAGGACATTTGAGGAAAGCTTAAACCGGTGGGTGGTCACCACCTTGCCCACTTTCCCCTCTGCACGACAACCAGAGGCAAAACTCCCACCTTTAAATCTTGAATTTACTGCAAAACAAAGAGCAGTTAATCTCGCAGTCTAAGAAGTACACCGACAATTTGAGACCTATGGAGGAAATCCAAATCCTTCAAAAGGAGGTGAACAACTTACTATCCCAGAGGTACATCTGAATAAACATTTCGGAACAAAACTGAAGCATGACTAAAAATGAGTACAACTAATGCCCTCATAACTAACACCCAGGTGAATAGTGAGAATGAACTACTGTTTTAAAATTAGCTTCTTATAAAAAGGTAGTTACACAAAAAGCATAAAAACTAAAATTAAAACTAAAAATCTGTAGAAAACGAAACAGCAGAGTGGGCCCTGATAAAAACTGGTGTCCCAGAAGACAGAACATGGAAACCTCCCTGCTGAATGCAGTGGACAAGAGTTGAACAGTATGAGGAAAAAGTTACAAGACATAGCCAGTAGCTATAGAAACACTAATATTCATTCATGTAATGGGAGTTTTAGAGAGGGACAACAGAGAAGAAAAAAATAAGCAAAGGGGGGAAAAAAAGAAAATTTCCTATGCCTTAAAGAAACTGCATAAAATAAAATAATTAAAAAATAAAGTAAATCCGCCATTAATTAAAGACATAAATGGATATGAAAAAACTAAGCTAATGAACAATTAACATGTGAAAGAGATTCAATTCCATTACTAATTGCTGGTTCCCAGCATGGCCCCTCACATTATGTGGAGGACAGGGAGAGACAGAAGACCACTCCAGATTGGTCAGGGACAAGTTTAAGAAGCAAGGGAATTTACTTGTGAGGCTTGTCTTAAGACAAGACATCCACCCACCAGAATTTTAAAAGTTTATCTAGAGGCCTTAACATGGATTCAGTCATGTATACTTTCCAGTTAGTCTCAACACCTTACTCTTTCAAAGCTGCATCTTTGAGAAGTGCCTGACTGGCTCAGTGGATGGAGTGTGCAACTCCCGAACTCAGGGTCGTGAATTCAAGTCCCATGTGGGTGCAGAGATTACTTAAAAAAAAAAAAAGCTCCTCCTTAAAACAGCTCCCACTGTGGGAACAGTTTTAAAAAATGAAGTACAAAGGGGCACCTGAGTGGCTCAGTCAGTTAAGCATCTGATTCTTGGTTTCGTTTCAGGTCCTGATCTCATAGTTCATGGGATCCAGCCCCACATCTTTTTCCAAGCTGATAGCACAGAGCCTGCTTGGGATTCTCTCTCTCTCCCTCTCTCTCTCTCTCTCTCTCTGCCCCTCCCCAGCCCGCACATGCACATGCGCGCTCTGTCTCTCTCAAAATGAAAAAAATTTTTAAAAAATGAAGTAGATATATATCATTAGCATAGAAAGATTTCTAAGATACATGAAGTGGGGAAAAACCTTGCAAAATATCAAAGTATGAACCCATTTATATTATACACATGAATGCAAATGCCTAACAAAGTGTGTAAGGATGCACACTAAAACCTTTGGCAGAGGGGAATGGAATTACCAGGAATATGTGTGTGGGTGGGGGAGGGGGGTGGGAAGAAGCTATGGAGTCAGGAGAATTCTGCAT
The DNA here is from genome assembly GCF_028749965.1 of Puma concolor. Taxonomy (NCBI): domain Eukaryota; kingdom Metazoa; phylum Chordata; class Mammalia; order Carnivora; family Felidae; genus Puma; species Puma concolor. Next base: position 22,809,146 of record NC_141675.1, read on the forward strand.
ATATACATGTATATATGCACTCTTTGAATTGTACACTCGTGTTTTAATTTTGTATTTTAAAAATATTTTCCAATGGGCAGTTTATTACTATTTTACAAAGATAAAAGTTCCTTTGAAAGTTTTAAGATATGATCGTGGCAGTTCTTCAAAATAATTTTGTCCACAGGGTTGATGAAAATCATTCTATAAAATTAAGGACAACTGTAGTATTGAAAACCGCTAATTAATAAATATCAACAGCATTATTTTATATAATATAATATATATCTATATATATCCTTAAAAATAAATATATATTACATATATAGCCTTTAAAATTAAGACATAACATAGTTAAAATAGGCTATGCGAATTTGTAGAAGCCATCTACTTTGAGGAGGCTACCATCTGAGAGATTTAAACAGAGGTTGAAAGAAAAGGTTGCCAATGAGTATTTGTGTGCCCCATCCTAAACGCTGCCATCCCCTACATAATGTGAAAGCCAAGCTATGGCTACATTGTCAATTTCACTTGTTGCTTTCCGAAATTAGCTAACCTCCAATAGCATCCTATTTTCTTTCATATTAAAGTCACCAGGCTTCTTGTCCATGCAGCTAATGTTTCTTTGGCTATAAATAAATTGGACGCATCTTATCCCCCACAAAGCTATTCCAGGAGAAAAAAAAAATCTCTTCAAAGCAGCTAGGGAGATAAATTGTATTCCTTTTACCTCATCAAAAGGTCAAATTAATTTCACCTGGGTTGTTTACACTTTTAAAGTACTTTCAACTTACACTCTTGACAAGATGAGGGAAGATGAAACAGAGAAAAATTTCATAACTATTATAAAGGAACCATGGAGCTTCTAACCAGGCAGCAGCACCACAACTAAGAGAACGGAATGATGGCGGCCTGAAAGTAGCACCTGCAGACCACTCACGAAAAGGGCTATTCCACCAGGGAATGTGTGAGAAGGGATTTAGGATTTCCTCTGAGAACTACCGGGAAGTAGACTTGTTACCAGCACAAACAGCTGCTGGTACAGGAAAGAGAATAAAATGTTTAGAACTTCAGTAGGTGAAAAATGGCAAAAGGCATTTATTCGTTTCCTGACTCGGTGGAAAACCTGTGAGGACCAGTTTTTAAAATGTTGGGGCACCTGGGTGGCTTAGTCAGTTAAGCATCTGACTCTTGATTTCGGCTCAGGTCATGATCTCACGGTTCAGGAGATGGAGCCCAGCCTTGGGCTCTGCACTCACAGTCTGGAGCCTACCTGGGGTTCTCTCTCTCTCTCTCTCTGCCCTTCCCCTACTCTCTCTCTCTCTCTCTCTCTCTCAAAATAAATAAATAAACATTAAAAAAATCAAAATTAAGATGTTCACTTGAAAACAAGACTTCACAGAAATATGGATTCTGGTGTCCCAACTTAGGTTTCCCCCTCAAGACAAGCAAAGATGTTTTCTCTCCTTAAACCAGGCCATCTCTGCTGGTTCTAGATCAGTTTTACCGAAAGTCAACTAATTAAATAATCATCAACACTCATCAAATGTATCAACCGTTACAAGGAATATGAATTTTTAAATTATGGTCAATGACTACATATTCTTTTTATAAATCTGTTATGAATACATCAGCTTTAATTTTGTATTTATATCAATTAAGATATAAGATTTCAGTAGTTTATATGTGATGGAAATGTTCTGGGTTCTGGGCTTTTTTTTTTTTTTTTGGTTCTTTCACATTCTTTACAATTCTACTAATTCTATTTTTTATACTTCAGGCTTTAAGTTTACCATTATCTGACCAACTGGCATATGCACCATAATTTTGTAATTAAAAACAAGATCGCTCAATGTTTCTGATTTGGAATAGTCACAGGTAAACCACTGTAAATCAGATTTGAGGTAGTAACTGTCTAAATTTTGGCTGCTGGATATGAATGACAAATTTCTGAATATTAAGCATATGTGTAAAAAATGAATTCATCCTATGACCTTTAAAAATATTACCTCTCAAACAATTAATTTGTATTATTTTTTCTTTTAAAAAATTTTTTAATGTCTATTTTTTTTTTTTAATTTTTTTTTTTAACATTTATTTATTTTTGGGACAGAGAGAGACAGAGCATGAACGGGGGAGGGGCAGAGAGAGAGAGGGAGACACAGAATCGGAAGCAGGCTCCAGGCTCCGAGCCATCAGCCCAGAGCCCGACGCGGGGCTCGAACTCACAAACCGCGAGATCGTGACCTGGCTGAAGTCGGACGCTTAACCAACTGAGCCACCCAGGCGCCCCTTTAATGTCTATTTTTGAGAAAGAGAGGGAGAAAGAGAGAGAGAGAGACAGAGCATGAGCGGGGGAGAGGCAGAGAGAGAGGGAGACACAGAATCTGAAGCAGGCTCCAGGCTCTGAGCTGTTAGCACAGAGCCTGATGCAAGGCTCGAACCCATGAACCATGAGATCATGACCTGAGCCAAAGTAGGACACTCAACCGACTGAGCCATCCTGGCGCCCCCACAAGCAAATAATTTTTAAAAGGCTTTATTTCATTGAAGCATAATTGACTTATAATGTTATATAATTAAGTTTCAGATGTACAACTTAGTGACTCAACAATTCTATGCATTCTATACATTTGTTACCACCTGTTGCCATACAAAGTTGTCACAATATTATTTACTGTATTACCTGTGCTACAATCTTACCCCTATGGCTTATTTATTTTATAACTATGAAGACAAAAAAAAAAAGCCAACAAGCTAAAACTTACAGAAATATTTAAAAACTATTAATGTAGCCCTACAAATGAACTGCTATAAGACTTATAACTTTATAAAGAATTAAATAACAAGCTAAATCAATGTTAATTGATTAAAAATATCCTTTGAAGGCAAAAAGATCCTTTAACAAATATATAATCAAAAATGACTTTAAAAGGAATTTAAGGTGCTGCTGGGTGGTTCAGTCAATTGAATGTCTAACTCTTAGTTTTGGCTCAGGTCATGATCTCACGGTTTGTGAGATGGAGACCAGCAACAGGCTCTGTGCTGAGCAAAGAGCCTGCTTGGGATTCTCTCTCTGACCCCTCTCTCTCTCTGTCTATCACTCTGCCAAAATAAGTAAATAAATATGAAAAAAAAAAGTTCATCCAAACACTTTGTTTTGGCTGACATCTAAAAATCCTACACTTGCAAGATGAGTATGAAAAGATATGTCCTTTAACTAGGGGTTTGGTTAACTATTTAGTTACTCAAATATGAAAATATGTAAATGGTTTTTGGCTGAATCAAAAAGAAAAACTACCCATAGCTGTGAAAAAACTTGGAGAATGCAAGTCAACTTTCTTCAAGAATTAACTTTTTATTAAAAACAAAATTTTAAACCTGGAATTCTGTGTTTTATAAAGCATTAATAATGACCTAATTTTAAATTAGACTTCTAGGGGCACCTGGGTGGCTCAGTCAGTTAAGTGTCCAACTTTGGCTCAGGTCACAATCACACACAGTCTGTGAGTTCAAGCCCCGTGTCGGGCTCTGTGCTGACCGCTCAGAGCCTGTAGCCTCCTTGGGATTCTGTGTCTCCCTCTCTCTCTCTCTCTCTGCCTCTTCACTGCTCATGCTCTGTCTCTCAAAAATAAATAAGTGCAAAAAAAATTTTTTAATCATACTTCTATAAAGGAAGGATCATGTTGTCAAATAATGGCTTCCTAAATTTATTATTTCTAACTTATAGGATAATCTTGTTAAAATAGTATATCATTTTGATCAGTTTTTCTTAGACTATTGAGAATCATCAGATGCTCTTGGAAAAGGAGTTAACAAAACTAAGGCTCTTAGGCTTAATTCACCCCCTCACCTGAGTTTGTAAATAAAGTTTTATTGGAACACAGCCACACTCATTCATTCACATATTGCCTGTGGCTGCTTTCAGGCTACAACTGCCCAGCTACATAGTGAGGATGGTGACGTTATGGCCCACAAAACCCGAAATATTTACTACCTGGCCCTTTACAGGAAGATTGCTGACCTCTGCTCTACAATACATTTGTATACCCTACAACAAGGAGTCAAAGGTCCTAGCTGCCAATGTTATGGTAAAGATTGACTTTAAATATTAAAAAAAATCCACCAAACCCACTACAAAAATAAACACAAGTATATAAACAAAAATGGTGCAGCAGTACTTGGTCATAAATGGGGAGTCCAGACAATAGGAAATAACTTCATAATTTTATTTAAGCATGCCTAACAAAAATACATATTAAAAACCCATTTGCAAAATTGGTGCATAACTCATAGACCCCAAGAATATGCCTGATGACCCACGTTTGCTCATAGCAGTTGTAAAGTACAATAAGAGATTATATAAATATAAATATATTTTTAAAATGTGTAACTGTTCCTGATTTATAGAATCATCAACTTATTAAGCCAGTGGGTAGATGAGGGCTGATAAAAGTTTATTCTCGGGGATTGTTTTGTTCATTTATATGTGCAATTTAAAATATTCTGTAATAAAAGGAAAATATTCATATCTACACTACAGTTCAGCTTACATATAGGACTGTAACTCTTAAGCACTAATTAACAATTGGGTTCTAAGTTTTGCCATATTTCCCATATACTGTGGAACGTTACACATTCCAAATATATTTGGAGCTCCATGTGAGCTTGGTAAAGGCAGCTCTGAAAGAGAATCACTTCAGGATCTTTACTTTCCAAGCGATTTCAACTTGATCATCTGGAACTCAGTCTTATGTGCAAACTGGGTGATAAACTGGGTGATACAACTGAAATCATCAACAGGTGCAGTAATCTTTACTTAGCCAATCACGGCTTTTCCACTTGTTTTTGCATAAGGCTTTACTGTTGTTCTTTTACTGCTATTATTTATTTGCATTTATAGATAGATAAATAGATATTAAATATATTTGCTATTGGGGCGCCTGGGTGGCTCAGTCAGTTAAGCGTCCGACTTCAGCCCAGGTCACGATCTCACGGTCCGTGAGTTCGAGCCCCGCATCGGGCTCTGGGCCGATGGCTCAGAGCCTGGAGCCTGCTTCCGATTCTGTGTCTCCCTCTCTCTCTGACCCTCCCTCGTTCATGCTCTGTCTCTGTCTCAAAAGTAAAATAAACGTTAAAAAAAAATTTAAATATATTTGCTATTGTGTGTGGTAATTTATTACCATAAATCACATACTCTGGAAAATCTGTGCTGATTTTAGTTATGAGTTTTTCAGGTTACTCTCTATAGATGAGTTAGAGGTTAGCCAAATTTCGCCTGTAATCCCAACTTGGTTGGGAAAAATTAAAAACAAAAAATAATATTTCATGACACATGAAAATTAATATGAGATTTAGATTCAGTGTCTATAAATAAAGCTTTATTTAATAATCATTCCCATTTGCTCACGTATTATCTATGGCTGGTTTCATGTTATAATAGAATTGAGTGGGAGCTCATAAAACCCGTAAAGCCTAAAACATTTACTAGGTAGCATATTAAAAAGTTCACCAAACGCTGCTTAAAACTATACAGAAATTTGGAATAAGCAAAAAAGATTACTGAATGTCTCCAACGCAATACCATGCATTGTCCCCCACCCCTTATCTCCCCCCATGGAAAAAGCCAGGTTTTTTTCACCTCTTCCTGTGAATTCATTTCAATATTTTGTTAGTCCATATAAATTTGAGATTCGCTGACTTTTCCTTTGAACCTGTCATGTGTGCATAGTTCTCTTTTTAATAATAGGTTAAATAAATTCTTAAATACATGTTTATTTTATATCTGTATAAATATATCTATTTATTCGTATATCTGTCTGACAGTTATGATTTTTCCTTTTTTAAAATTTATCCTTCAGCAGAACAAAAAGAACACATCAAAGAATCTGTATTATTCTCTCTGCCCCTCCTTTTACATCATGTGAGGGTAGAGCATACAAAAGTGATCTGTTTATGCTCTGCCCTTTCAATATAGGAATAAAAGACAAGGCCCAGGAAAAGTGCCCTTAAGCAACACAATAATTTGTGAAATGCCAGGTGTTTATACAAGGTTTTCTTTTGGAGAGACTTTTGAAAATGAAACAAAAGGCATATTCAAGTGTAAAGGACATTCACTTCAAGCCAGTAAGGGCAAGTTACAGAATTTTTTTTTTTTTTTCAGAGGGGCACTCTGCATAAAGCAAAACTGGGAGAACGCACTCCAGTGGATTGTGTCAATGCAGCAATGTCTCCTAAATAGTCTGAAAGGGTGATTCGGGAGGAGAGTTACCTACCCAGCAAGTTTTAACGCTGATTAATCGAGTTCCTTTTGGAAGGATTTGACTTCTAGAATTGTTACTTACTGGTTTTTTTTTTTAAAGAATATTTAGGAGTAATTTTTATTGTTTTCTCACTTAATCTGTGCTTTGCATGAGGGCACAAATCGTGCCAACTGGAGTCTGCCCAGCTACTATGAGGGTAACATCGCAATTGGCAAAACGGTGACTTCTATTCTGAAGCAGAAAAAGTGAACCTGTATAAGTCTGTGTGTGTGTGTACATTGTGCACAGGGGTTCGACCTTGGCTCGGAATGCCAATCATGAGAAAACTTCAAACAATGCTTTGAATAATAGTTACATTTTTGGACTACATGTGGACACTCAGTGTAATTACGGTTGACCTTTGAACAACACACGTTTGAACCACGTGGGTCTGCTGATATGTAAGATTTTTGTCGATAAATACCGTACAGTACTATAATGTATTTTCCTTATGATCTTAATAACATTTGCTTTTCTCTAGCTTACTGTATAGTAAGAATACAATACATAACATATATACAAAACATGTGTTAATTTACTTTATCGGTAAGGCTTCTGGTCAACAGTAGGTTATGAGTAGTTAAGTTTGGGAGGAGTCAGCAACCTTAACCCCTGCATTGTTCAAAGATCAACTGTCCTTTGACAGAATCACCAGTAATTGCAATGCATGATTTCTAATAAGTGTGAATCTGTATTTTTCATAGGATTCAAAACTCCTTTGGAGAGAAAAAGGGCAAATAAATCAGAGGAACACAAACATGCTAACTAGCTGAACTATCAGCTATAGTGATAATGATCCTCTTTTACATTGTCTTCTCAGCAGTACTTTCTGTGCAAATGAAGATCATGGGAGAGATACAGTACAAAAGAAATAAAGCCCCACTTAAAATTACTTTTTTCTTATGGAAGGAAAATACTTGCAAATCTGGTATCTGATACAAGATTGTATCCACACCATAGCTCTTATAGCTCAATAAACAGCAATAATAACCCAACTTAAAATACAGCAAAAGATCTGAATAGACATTTCACCAAAGAAGGCATCAAACAGCTAATTAGTATGTGAAAAGCTGTTCAACATCATTCATCATTAGAAAAATATACATTAGGGGCGCCTGGGTGGCTCAGTCGGTTAAGCGTCCAACTTCAGCTCAGGTCATGATCTCGCGGTCCGCGAGTTCGAGCCCTGCGTCAGGCTCTGGGCTGATGGCTCAGAGCCTGGAGCCTGCTTCCGATTCTGTGTTTCCCTCTCTCTCTGCCCCTCCCCCGTTCATGCTCTGTCTCTCTCTGTCTCAAAAATAAATAAACGTTAAAAAAAAAAAAGAAAAATATACATTAAAAACATACTTGAGGTGCCACTACATACCCACTTGAATGGCTGTAATCAAAACACAGACAGGGGTGCCTGGGTGGTTCACTCAGTTAAGTGTCCGGCTTTGGCTCAGGTCATGATCTCATGGTTCATGGGTTCGAGCCCCACGTCAGGCTCTGTGCTGACAACCTGCTTCAGATCCTGTGTCTCCCTACCTCGCTCGTGCTCTGTCTCTATCTCAAAAATAAACATTAAAACACACACACACACACACACACACACACACACACACACACAGACAACAGCAAGTTTGGTGAGGATGTGAAGAAACCAGAACCCTCTTACATTACTATAGAAATGTAAAGGGGTGCAATCACTCTAAAAATAGTTTAGAAGTCAAACATAAACTTTTAATGACCCAACAATTCCACTCCCATGAATCTACACCCAAGAGAAATGAGAACACATGTCTGCAAAAGACTTGTACATGACTATTCATAGCATTGTGACTCAGAGCCCAAAACTGGAAACAATTCAAATGACCATCAACTGGTCAATGGATAAACCAAAAGTACCATATCCATACAATGGGCTACTACTGAGCAACAAAAGGAACAAAATATTGACACACACACAACATGGATAAACCTCAAAAACATATCAAATGTAAAAAGCCAGATACAAAGGACTACATATTCTAAGATTCCATTTTCATGGGCTATCCAAAAAAACGGCAAATTTATAGAGACAGAAAGCAAATCAGTCGTTGCCTGGGATTGGTAACAGGGATTGACTGCAAAGAGGCTGGTGGGAATTTCATGGATGATGGAAATAGTCCCAAACTGTACTATGTCATGGTGGTACAACTCTATCCATTAACTAAAAATCATTGCATTGCACCCTCACCATGGGATATAAATTAGAGCTCAATGAAACAGTTAAAAAAAAAAAGTATGAAAACTTTTTTTATGGCCCAAGTTTAAATAACTTTTAGATTAAATGGCCCATAATGAAACCATACATAACAAAGCCTTGCCCATTTGGTTAACTATTTTGACCAGAAGGTGGATGTTTGTCCAGACCCTGGGGACCTACTTAACAAAGTATTCCCCAGCACTGTCCATCTCTAGATTTGCCTTTCTCCCACTTGTTCTGCAGTAATCTAGTGTCTCCATATATATGTTCAAATTCATTCCCTCATCGAAGGTGTTTGAGAGCACTGCATGCGACATTCACCTCTTAGAGAGTCACAGGACATTCCAGGATAACAAAGATTCTGAGAAGTCCTCCATCAGCAAAACACAGTTTGACACTATTTAACACCATTTTTTTTTTTAAGAAGCAGCATTCACCATTCAGAAAGCTATAGAGAATGACATGTCCTTGTATTCTTCAACCGGTTTTACTGAGCATTAAAAATTCCCGTTATACTTCAGATTTTATTGAATAAAGTACATAAAGCATATGGTTGAAATGCTTATGTATCCAAATTCCATCCCTTCTTCTTCAGCTGTATTCACTATCTTAAACTGGTGTTTATCATTCCCATGCCTATGATTATGCTTTTACTACATAGATACATGTCTATAAATAATAGACGGTATTTTCTACATATTTCTAAACTTTATATATACTTGCCTTTTCTCCCTCAAAACAGTGTTTCCAAGATTCTTCCATATTATGGATGGTTTGCTTTCATAGGTAATATTTCACTGTATGATTACATCCAGAATTTACTAGTTGAATTTAGAGTAAGTGTTGCTATTCCCAATCATGACGCAATAGGCATTCTAGACATGTCTCCTTGTGCATTGGTGCACTCCTTGTGCACTGATTATTTTCTGGAACATATTTTTAAAAGTGGAACAGCTCTGTCCAATAGTTCCCTTGTTCCTTCTCCTACTGACTTATCGTGAGTTTCCTCCTCTCTGATTTGTCTTCGCCCATCTCTTTTCCAGACTAATAGAAGGAGTTCTTTTAAAATTCGGGATGCACTCTTTTGTCAGCTGTATGGGCAGCAAATATCTCCTTCCAGTCTGTGGTTTGCATTTCAGCTATGTTTACGGTAGGTTTTGCTGCGGTGGCTGTTAAATAATTTTTTTTAATTTTTTTAAATTTTTATTTTTGAGAGAGAGAGAGAGAGAATGAGCAGGGGAGGGGCAGAGAGAGAGGGAGACACAGAATCCGAAACAGGCTCCAGGCTCTGAGCTGTGAGCACAGAGCCCGACATGGGGCTCAAACCACGAACCGCGAGATCATGACCTGAGCCGAAGTCAGCCCCTTAACCAACTGAGACACCCCAGCTCCCCCAATAATTTTTAAATTGTAATTCCATTGCATTTGTCGATCTCATTTTGTCAATCTCTGTTTGTGCTTTTTGTGTGTATTTGTAAATGCTTCCCTCCCTATAATCATAAAGATATTCTTCCATTTTTCATTTTTAAAGCTATTTATTTATTTACCTAAGTCTTTAGTCCCCTTACAATTTAATTCCTCCCTATAATAGATTTGTATAAATACCTAGATATTGGTTCTGTATTCTTTTCCACTGGTCATTTTTCTAGGCCTGTACATAACACTGTAATCTACTTGATGTAACTTAACAAAACAATAAATGTTGCCATCTGGAGAGGAGGTCTCCACACTTTGTTATTCTTCAACGTGTATTCAAGGTGAAGTTTCTGTTTTATTTGTATTTACATTCTCAAGGGCTTGCTACATTGGCAATCATATCATCTGCAAATAAGGACAGTATTTTCTCTTCATTTCTAATCAGTATATCTCACTTCTCTTTTTATTATTGGATTACATTGGCTAGAATTTCTGGTAAATATTAAATACAAAAGCAATACCAGGATTCCTGATGGATTCCAAATTTTAGTGGGGTTGCTCCTCAAGTTTCACTACTAAATATATTATCTGTAAGTTTGAGATAATTACCTTTAGTCAAGCTAAGAAAGTTCTACTGATATTTTGCTATGGCATTCCCTAATGAAGATGCATCGAAAACAAAAAAAAAAATTTCCTAACATAAGATCATGCATTAATGTTTTATTTAACCTTTGCAGAGTAACACAATGTCCCAAAATTCACTGGCTTGAAACAACGATTTTTTTTTTCATGATTCTGTGTGCTGGCTGAATGGTTCTGCTGCTCTCGCTTGGGGTCGCTCAGGAGGCTATCTTTGCCAAGCAGGCCTACTAGGTCTCAGCTCAGACTACGGGCGCCTTTTTCCTTTTGTCTTTTCATTCTGCAGGAGACTGGCCCAAGCTTCTTCACAAGATGGCATCAGGGCTCCAGCTAAAAGAAGGGGCAGACCTGATGGAAGACCACTTTCTAAGTCTCTTTCATCATATTTGCTAATGTCCCATTGGCCAAAGCAAGTCACACTGCCAAGCCCAGATTCAAGGGTGGAAAACAGATTCTACCTCTTGGGACCAGCAACAGACAATGTTTGTCATTCTCCATGGTCTAGCATCTCCTTTAGTAATGTAGTATGTTACATTAACAGTTTTTGTTCTGAATTGGAAACACTTTTCCTGTGACACAGATATCCAGGTGTTTAGTCAAAGAGATTTAAAAAGTATCTATGTGGGGCGCCTGGGTGGCGCAGTCGGTTAAGCGTCCGACTTCAGCCAGGTCACGATCTCGTGGTCCGTGAGTTCCAGCCCCACGTCAGGCTCTGGGCTGATGGCTCAGAGCCTGGAGCCTGTTTCCGATTCTGTGTCTCCCTCTCTCTCTGCCCCTCCCCCGTTCATGCTCTGTCTCTCTCTGTCCCCAAAATAAATAAACGTTGAAAAAAAAAATTTAAAAAGTATCTATGTGCCACTTTTTATTCCAAATTTCTTTCTTTGTTCTCTTCTCTTTTTCTAGATCAATCTTGACATATATTTATGTATCGTTAATTCCTTCAAAACCCCAAACTTTTGGCTTCGCTGATCATCTCTTTCTTCGCCTTATGTTGAAAATTCCTGATCCACCTTTGTTCTTCCTCCTTTTTGTTAGTTTTATTCGTTCTTTTCCTAACTTCTGGAGTTGAATGAAATGTAGACCAAAGCAGGAGGGTGGCAAGAAACGGATCCAAAAGCGAACAGAGCAATGACTAGCACACAACCCTTCTAGGTTCAATTTTCTCTTGATAAAGTCTATCCTTTGAAACTTATTTTCTGAATGGTTATTGAGGGTGAGTTCTCTCAGTCTTAGTATGACTAAATATGTCTTTCATGAAAATTGACTCCAACAAATAATGACATTCCATGTTATTGGAAGTAATTACAACAGCATAAAGATGTTAGTCCTCCTTCAGTTAGTTTATATTTGTTAAGATAATATTCAGATCATCCCCCAAATTGCATATATTTTATACCACCGTGTTATAGTCTCTATTCAACCAAAATAATTTAGTTTCTATTTCATTCCATTTCCTCTACCCAATATCCTTTTTCTATAATCATTCCGTGAAATTATAAATGCCAATCACTTATCAGCGTAAGTATTCAATGAAATAAACATTTTAGACTTGGTGCAACAATCTAAAAATAAGCTCTCACAGAATATTTTACAAAAAGCACATCCTCACAGCCTGTCAGATAGTTTTGTGAAGAGATTTAAAAAGCAAAAAACCTAAAATTTTAAAACTAAACATCTTGGTACTGACTTGCTTTATACCTAACAGTGAATGTACAGAATTGTTAATTTACTCTGTTGTAAACCTGAAACTAATATAACATTGTATGTCAACTATACCTCAATTAAAAGAACAAATTAAATAAAGCCACAATGCGTATTTTGAATGTTTGAAGTCAAGCTGAGAAGACCTAGGAACCCGCCCAATATGAAACCACTTTTACAAGGGTCAAACTTAATAAAAGTGATAATTCCTTATTCTTGTAATAACCCTAGAAATTACTAATATCCAAAAGGGCAATATTCCTAAGGTTAAAGCTAACCTTCCATTTTGACAGCTTCTTGCTTATCTAGTGATATCAGGCAGTTCAAGAGTGGTTTTCATAACTGTTTCAATAAGAAGCTCTGTGAATATTTTGAAATATATACACTTCAAAATACCTTTACTTTCATTGAAAAAACCTGCGTTGGCCCTGTGGGCAAAGGTAGGTCATACCTGGTCACCTTTACGAAGGTCTAAAAGTAGGAAGTGGGTAGAAATAACTGATTTTACAGTGTTACATGCTAGTTGTCCTAACCTATATTTTCAAATTTTTCAGGAGAAAAGAATGATTCTGATGAATAGTGATGATTTTGACTTTTAAGTGTTTTGGAGTTCAGTATCAAATGGTTGGTACAAATTGATGAAAATTTCTTGGTGCAAAGCCTCTAGGTTTTTCCTATGTACTCTCACTCTGGCCATGTTTAAAAGCGTCAATCTCATATCAGATACCCAGCTGTCTTTCTGTGCTTTGTTACATACTTCTAATAGTACCCCCCATCTTAGGAAGTTTCTCTTCTTCTTATGCCTCTACTCTACTGCAAAACCACCGTGAAAGCCATTGACATCATATCCATCATTCTGGTCTTCTCTACAGTGATTAGAGTTGAGATAAGGAATCCAATGTGTTTGGATACAGACTTCTCCTCTTTCTAACTTTTAGCATTTTCCAACAAACAATACCTGTTTCCCCATGGCTTTAATTAAATAACAATATTATAGTGGTGCCTGGCTGGATCAGTTGGTGGAGCATGTGACTCTTGATCTCAGGGTCATGAGTTCAAGCTCCACATTGTCTTATTATTAAAGTCTTATTGTCTTATTAAAGTCCAACCACATTACCTAGCTTCCAAGTCATGACCCATTGTGTCCAGATTACCATTACAGCATTCCTAGTGTTTGCCACCCTGACGTTTACCTTCAAGAATGCTTTGGTCCAGCAAAATCTGCTGGAGAACAACCTCCCCTTCCTATCCAACAGATTCTACTCAGGATACAAACCGCAGTCTAAATGTTCCCTTCTCTGTTCTCCTTAAGAATCAGCCTTCCCTTTGCTTATCAATTCACAGTCGTTAGTCCCACAGTTCTCTCCAGTCCCAGTTCCCATTCTACCATGTGTTCTAGTCATACCAATCTTACCTCTCTCACTAGAGTATAAGTGTCCTGAGAGAGGGAACAGTTATCCTTCTGTTCCAGCACCCTCCCTCAACACCACATAACACAATGATTTGCCTAAGTAGTTGTTGAACTGATGTTAGAGGCATTGAGCTAGAGCCTCAAGATTAGGAGATGGACAGGGCACCCACTTTCTATAGCCTATTCTCAAATTATTTTTCCAAATGAAACAAAACTTCTAAACGCACCAAGTATTTCTGTTCTCCAAAGACATGGCAATGAAAAATCTTGAAGTGCAAAACATAATACAAACCAGTGAATTTATTTATTTGCGAGAGGCTTCAGTTTTAGATCTTATTAACAATCAAATACAGAATTTCCTGGAAAAAAGCCACCCAATTACTGTATTTACTTTCCTGTGCTATTCAGTGCTCCTGGAAGGCATATATTAATTTTGATGAATGAACAAAGAATTGAGTTGGTAATACAGTAAGCAAATGCTCTTCTGACTTTCATAAGAGGGAGGAGGGAAAAAAAAGCAAAGCAAAGCACCAACCTTCTAATATAAAATGGCATGTTCAAATGCAGTAGCTATAAGTGTGGCAAAAAGTGAATTAACTACGTCAGAAGATGGATGACTTCCCATTAACTGCATTTTAAGATAATGTTAAGATTATATTAATTATGAAGGCTTTTCATTTTAATTGTCTATAAACAGAAGAGGTTAAGTCGATTTTATGTACTTCAAAGAATTTTTAAGCAGGCTGCTACGCTAACACATGAATAATTAGGACATTCATTACTTTTAAAAATGACTTTCTTCTGTACATCAACATGTCATTACTCTCTCTCCTCATTCACTCTTGCTCCAACTCTGTAGTATATACAAATAATACAGGTGTATTTAAATATGCATGTTCTTAAATCTCAAGTATTTGGCACACATGTATTTAAGGATAATAAATATTACACTTAGAGGTATTTGCCTAGAACTAACAATAAAGCCCACAGAATGGGCTTGGCTATATACCAACTATTAGGAATTAATTAGAAGATAAAATGTAACAAGATAATTCCTACCCTATACTAACCAAAACCTGTTACGGATACGCCCTTCTCTGGTCAATGCTCGTTACTGGTGGATTGCTTATTTGGGAATTTGTTCCCTCAAATCAACACTCGCGGTGCTTTCACAGACACGCACAGAGCACCGAAAAAATGTGAGTTCCCTGACATAGTCCCACCTGCGGTTGAACAAGGTATTTCTCTGTCTTCTTGCTTCAGCTCTTATTCTATACACAAGTGTCTTTTCAGTCTGTTTAGTACTAAGTGAAGATTTTCGTGCTTTCTGTTGGTGGTTTTGTTGTTTAAGATGCCCCTCCGAACCTGGTGTTCTCTGTTGCTCCTAAGTCCAGAAGCGCTGTGATGGGCATTATGGAGAAAATGCCTGTGTTAGTTAAGCTGCGTTCAGGCACGAGTTATAGTGCTGTTGAACACGTGGTGAACATGAGTTCAATGCTAATGAATCAACTGCATAATAAATAAGATGTCTTTAAACAAAGACCCATGTAAAATAAAATTATGTACTGATTGTTGCCAAAAACGTTCCGACCAAAGGTTCACTGGAACCTAACCCTGTATCTCCCCTGGGAGCACTGGCTCAGTATTTGCTAATTCAGTGTTCACAGCAACTTTATAGATCATAACGACTGCAAATAATGATCAGCTGTAGATCACACATGCACATATACTTACACACAAACATGCACACGCAGTCACACACTCACGCATACATACTGAATAGAATAGTTTAAAATGAAGTTATGAAATTAAAAAATCAAAACAGATAACAGTTAAAGAAAAATTACTTCTGTTTAACTATATAAAACATCCTACCCGGGGCACCTGGGTGGCTCAGTCGGTTAAGCGGCCGACTTCAGCTAGGTCATGATCTCACGGTCCGTGAGTTCGAGCCCCGCATCAAGCTCTGTGCTGTCAGTTCAGAGCCTGGAGCCTGCTTCAGATTCTGTGTCTCGCTCTCTTTCTGTCCCTTCCCACTCACATTCTGTCTCTCTCTGTCTCTCAAAAAATGAATAAATGTAAAAAAATACATATCAATGAGATTGCTTTCATCTACAGTGATGTAGAACTTTTCTCATTTAATCAATGGGATAATGGAGAAAATGTGCTCCTAAAAATTTATCATAATTTAAATCATTTATCAAAATTAAGTTATTTAATTAAGTCATTAATTACCTTTATCATAATTAAATCTTCAAAGTATTGCAAGATAATTGTCATTAGTAATATTATAATTGGCACCATGATAGAAACTATATAAGACAATTTATAGAGACAGTCTTCATTCCCCCCAAATGGTTACATTTTAAACTTATTAGTTGCCATTGTTTACTGAGTTCCTTTATAGTAATCTATCTCTCAATATACAAATATGTGCTTTTACAGACAGGACAGATATTTGTAAGCAGGAGTCACCATTCCTTTTCTTTTCCTTTTTTTATGTTTATTTATTTATTTGAGAGACAGAGAGAGAGAGAGAGAGAGTACACGTGCAGGCTTTAAGGAGGGGGAGAGACAGAGGGAGAGAGAGAATCCCAAGCTGGCTCCACACTGTCAGCGCAGAGCCCGATATAGGGCTGGATCCCATGAACCGTGAGATCATGACCTGAGCCACTCACGCGCCCCAAAATGAGAAGCTTTTTCAAAGCTTAATACAAACTCCCTTCTGCGAACCTCATCTGAACTGATGTGAGCCTATCTGCATTCTTAATGTTTCCCGTATTGTGCAAATAACAAAATGGTTTGCTGCATTTTGCACTCATGTGTTAGATTACAGGGTGCCTCCTGAGACTCCAATAGGGAGGTAGGTCATAGCTAGCATATGCATCTTATTATCTAAACTAACATCTGAAAACTTCTTAATTCCAAACACGTCTAAAACCCCCTGGGTTGTGGATAAGGGGTTGTGGAGTGTAATGCCCCAATTCCAAATTGCTGGGGAGAAATAAGTGACAATGCAGGTAAAGTACATACATGTGCTTTACACATATATGTGACTATGTTGTTTCAGACCACATCCCTCTAGCCCATATTGCCTTTGGCCCAAGAAAAGGAGGAGAAAGGAAGAAAACATGAAATTTCGTAGTGCTCATTCAATTATCCCAAGTTGAATGCAAACTGGTGCAGCTGCTCTGGAAAATGGTGTGGAGGTTCCTCAAAAAATTAAAAATAGATCTCCCCTATGACCCAGCAATAACACTGCTAAGAATTTACCCAAGGGATACAGGAGTGCTGATGCACAGGGGCACTTGTACCCCAGTGTTTACAGCAGCACTTTCAACAGTAGCCAAATTATGGAAAGAGCCTAAATGTCCATCAACTGACGAATGGATAAAGAAATTGTGGTTTATATACACAATAGAATACTACGTGTCAATGAGAAAGAATGAAATATGGCCTTTTGTAGAATGTGGATGGAACTGGAGAGTGTTATACTAAGTGAAATAAGCCATACAGAGAAAGACAGATACCGTATGTTTTCACTCCTATGTGGATCCTGAGAAACTTAACAGAAGACCAAAGGGAGGGGAAGGAGAAAAAAAAAAAAAGGTTAGAGAGGGAGGGGGCCAAAACATAAGAGACTCTTAAAAACTGAGGACAAACAGGGTTGATGGGGGGGGGGGGGTTGGAGGGGGGGAGGGTGAGTGAGGAGTATTGAGGAGGGCACCTGTTGGGATGAGCCCTGGGTGTTGTATGGAAACCAATTTGACAATAAATTTCATATTAAAAATAAATAAAATAAAATAAAATAAAATATCCCAAGTTGACCTTCCACCCACACCCCCACCCCCCACCTTAGTGAATTCCCTGCCTCCCGGAACTGAGGTCAGCAGCTCTTCCTTTGCCTGGGGTCCTGCTTGCTCCGTCACCCCGGCTTGACTTCCTTTCTCAAATACACACACACATGCACACACAAGATCTAAAGAGACTAAGTAGATTCCTTGCCATCTAGATCTATAGAAGATAACAAAATATATGAATAGATGGCTTCTGCTCATGTCCATCTACGGTGCTTTCTTCACATACAACCCAAGTGATATAATATTACTCCATTTCTTGAAACTGTATCCTGGCTTCCTATTTCAGTTTGGAATTGAACTCCAAACTCCTTGCCATGATGACTTACACGGCCCTACAAGACCCAGCTTCTTCTTACCACTTGTCTCATGTGATGGTCCACCCCCTCTCCCCCCACCCCGCCAACCTTGCCACATCTGTTTGGATGTTCCCTTCTCACCTCCAGTATTTCCATTGCTGGTCTGTTCTCATTATTTAAGCATTAGTTTAAAGGTCACTTAACAGGACGTTTATGATCATCTTACTGAGAAAAATAACCTCTTTTCCCTTGGTTACCTTTCTGCTCGCTCTTCTCTTAACATTTTCTTATTATTGTGACTCTTTGTGTAAACTCATTTTACTTGTCTGTTTAGGATTTCCTCACACCCCCACCATCAGAATATAAGCTTCATGAAGGAAGGGACTTTTCCTGACTTACTGACAGTCCTATACCCAGTACCTAAAACAGTGCTGGGGATTTGAAGGGGCTCAATAAATGTTTATTGAATGAACAATTGCTCTGAATTGGCAACAAGTTAACAAATGCCTGAACTTACAAAAATAAACACACCATTCCAAAAAAGTTTATAGTATTTCACCATACTTGGTAAGTTATATGTATTACAAAGTAGTACTGGATAAAGTACTATGGGAATTGGGGAGAAGTGGAGAGATTCTTGTGAGCCTAAGTGGTCAGCAAAGGTACCTTTCAAGAATAGCGCCATGTCCACATTCATATGCCTGCCCCCAAAGGAAAGCACTAGAATGGTATCGGATGAACTTCTGTAAGCTCATAGAAAGAAGAGTCACCATGTGGCTAAGACGTGACTATCCACAGAGACAACAACAGATTCATGTCACATGGAACACAAATATTTACCTTCGTTTTTTATTACTTTTGGATATCAGAGCCTTAACCCAAGTCCCAAAACACCAATTCAATAAGGCACATTTAATTTGCCAAGATTAAAATTAAAAAGTGATTTTTCTTTCCCTGCCTCTTGTGCACCTTCAGCGATGGATACTCAAAGTCATTTTTGCTTCAGAGAGAAAAAAGAAGATTCTAACCTAAAAGAACAATGGTGCCCAATAGAACATAAAGCATAAGGCTTTACGTTCAGCTAATGATCAGGGATGTTAGTATCTAACTGAAAAAGAAAATCATAGAATGTGCTCGTAGGACAATTATCACTAAGGTAGTCACTGCCTATATGGGAAATCTGAAAAACTCAAGAATAGTGTATAACCTTAACAGTTCTTCTGTTTTTCAGAGCCCTCATTATGTTTTCATTTTTCTACCTTTGCCTAACCTCAATTTCACAATGTCTACAACAAGGTCATTTCAAAGAAAATACTAAAAACGTTAACATTGTAGTCACTTTGTCCGAGCAAATCTCATAACTTCTAAGATGTTTATTATCTTAAAGGTCAATTCCCATGGAATGAAAGTCAATGTAGAAAAGACATTTTAGAGTCTCAAAGTCAAATATTCTTTCCAATTTCACTCATTTGTTTATAGATTGGTCATGACACTAGAGAAGCATGGGTTCCAACCAGCTGTGTGGCCCTGGACAAGTCATGTTGTCTTTCTTTTTCTTTCTTTCTTTCTTTCTTTCTTTCTTTCTTTCTTTCTTTCTTTCTTTCTTTCTTTCTTTCTTTTTATGTTTATTTATTTTAGAGACAGAGAGACAGAGCACAAGTGGGTGAGGGGCAGAGAGGGCCGGAGACAGAATCCGAAGCAGGCTGCAGGCTCTGAGCTATCAGCACAGAGCCCGATGCGGGGTTCGAACCCACGAACCATGAGATCATGACCTGAGCTGAAGTCGGACACCAAACCAACTGAGCCACCCAGGTGCCCCATGTTGACTTTCTAGCTCCATTTCCTTATGTTGAAATCAGAAGTTGAAACAAAAGAATT
Organism: Puma concolor; assembly: GCF_028749965.1. NCBI lineage: Eukaryota > Metazoa > Chordata > Mammalia > Carnivora > Felidae > Puma > Puma concolor. The sequence goes on from NC_141675.1 coordinate 22,828,855, forward strand.
CTTCAGGTCTCTTTCAGAACTTAACCAAAAAAAGGCTTTCTGAGTCTACATGAGAGTGAAACCAGACTGAAACATTAAAGGACAAGAGGTGAACAAATATTTCACCCTAAACTTAGCAGCATACATATTCTGAAAAAATTCTAATAATAGAAAATAAGTCCAGAGGAAAGTATTGACGTCATAATTTGGAATTTTAGATTTCAGGAAGCATTATTTCTAAAGTTTTTTTTAATGTTTTTATTTATTTTTGAGACAGAGAGAGACAGAGCATGAGCAGGGGAGGGGCAGAGAGGGAGACACAGAATCAGAAGCAGGCTCCAGGCTCTGAGCTGTCAGCACAGAGCCTGACACGGGGCTCAAACTTATGGACTATGAGATCAGGACCTGAGCCAAAGTCGGACACCTAACCGACTGAGCCACCCAGGTGTCCCAAGGTAGCATTATTTCTAAACAAGTTAATGTAGCTAAATTGATCCTATACTCCCACACAGCTGCTGGAAATTTATTAGTTGAAGAAAATGTCTAATGTGAAGGCTGAATACAGAATGAGTACTGGAACTTGAATTCAAATGTAAATATAAATAGCTCACAGATTTCTTTCCCCTCTGAAATGTCATAGAGGGTATTAGGAGAACTAGTTTACATTCAGCCTTTATATTTAATTGGATAAATATATGATCATCAGAAGAATCAAAATGACAAACCAAATTTCATTTTAGAAGTTATGAAAAGGTGATATTATAGCATTTCCAAAGGAAACATACTAGGAAGTGTGCAAAAAAATTCGTCTTTATGTTTTCATGAAGCTTATAAAGATATTTCCATAAAATAGCATCTCAGTTATTTAGAGTCACATAAGGTATAACATATTCACTGAAATTTTATGGACCAATATAAAATAAAAGAATGAGTACAGAAAAAGTGTGACTCATAAAATAAAATAGTGTACATGTTTCAAACCACTTCTTTAGTGTATATGTGTTTGACTAAATATAATTAGAGTGTTTCTGGATTACTATATTTAGGCCAGGCTAATTCACTATCAAATGTTTGGACTCAGAAAGTATACAGGTGTGATAGTGTCCATTGAAACTCATGACACTTCATCTAGGGTGAGGAAGCCAAAGTCATCACTAAAAAAAAAAAAAAAAAAAAAAAAGATTATACTATAGTTTCACTAATTGGTCAAAGACTCTACATAATAAAACAAAATGACTGGTGTTTAATTCAGAAGGGTAACATTAGCACATTTCTTTCATTCCTTTGCAATATTTTCTACTAATAGAAACACAACAATTATGGGTAGACTCAAAATTCCTTTTCTTAAAGAAAACATGCACAAAGTTTTTACTATACAGAAATCAAAATAATTCAAATTTTATACATCTCTCCATTATAACATTCTCTAGACTTTATGGGTGGAAATAGCATTCATATCCATCCCTTATGCTAGACATCACCTCCTTGAGATAGTGAATATATTTTTATTAATCACATTCCAAAGCATGGGGTGGATGTCAGGCAAGTATAAGGAACATGCTTTAAGACACAATGGGAAAAATGAACTATTGAGAACTTCATCAAAATAAAAAGTTTCTGCACAGTGAAGGAAACAACAAAACTTCAAGGTAGCCTACAGAATGGGAGAATATATTTGCAAATGACATACCAGATAAAGGGTTAGTATCCAAAATCTATAAAAAACTTATCAAACTCAATACCCAAAAAACAAATAACCCAGTTAAGAAACGGGCAGAAGACACAAATAGGCATTTTTCCAAAGAGGATATCCAGATGGCTAACAAGATACATGAAAAGATGCTCAACATCACTCATCATCAGGGAAATACAAATCAAATCCATGACAAGATTCCACTTGTCGGAATGGCTAAAATTAACAACACAGGAAACAATAGGTGTTGGTGAGGATGCAGAGAAAGGGGAACCTTCCTGCACTGTTGTGAGAAAGCAAACTGGTGCAGCCACTGTGGAGAACAGTATGGAGGTTCCTCAAAAAGTTAAAAGTAGAACTACCCTATGACCCAGCAATTGCACTGCTAAGTATCTACCCAAAACATACAAAAATACAGATGAAGAGATACATGCATCTCAATGTTTACAGCAGCACTATCAACAACAGCCAAGCTATGGAGAGAGCCCAAATGTCCACTGAGTGATGAATGGGTAAAAAAGATGTGGTACACGCACGCGCGCACACACACACACACACACACACACACACACACACACATACACACACTGGAATATTACTCAGCCATCTAAAAGAATGAACTCTTGTCATTTGCAATGACATGGATAGAGCTAGAATGTATTATGCTAAGCAAAATAAGTCAGTCAGAGTAAGAAATACCACATGATTTCACTCATATGTGGAATTTAAGAAACAAAACAGATGAACATATGGGAAGGGGAGAAAAAGAGAGAGGGAAAAAACCATGAGAGACTCTTAAAGATAGAGAACAAATTGAGGGTTGATAGAGGGAGGTGGGTGGGGATGGGCCAGATGGGTGATAGGTATTAAGCAGGGCACTTGTGATGAGCACTGGGTGTTGTATGTAAGTGATGAATCACTGAATTCTACTCCTGAAACCGATATTGCACTGTATGTGAACTAACTCGAATTTAAATAAAAAAGACATAATGGGAAATTCAACTTACTAAAACACGAAGATTCAGCATTAATTTTGTTCTTAAGATGGAGAACATAAAAAAAAAAATCACCGTTCCTTAAAAATTTGAAGGAGGCACAAATTAAAGCTTTTAAAGTAAATCCTTGACTACTAGCTGGCTCATCCAGGATTTTTTTCCATTTCCCTAAAGGTAGAGGAAACACTGAGATTTATGAACTTGCCAAAAGAACTATATAAACTTAATTCTTTATAGAATCATTCAGAGGTTTTTTTGGCTTTTTTGTTTTTGTTTTTGTTTTTTTTTAGAAAACCACTATATTTGTTTTTAAACATTACTCTGTTCAAACATATTTGGAAATATATAGAAAATAAAATCCTTCGAAATACTTTCTATTTGTTTTCTAAAGCCTAGAACTACGGTCAGATGGAAATGTCAAAACACTGCTGAACTAAAGGAAGAAGCCCATTTTATGTCAGTACAGAGCCTAGAGGAAGCCACAGAGAGTAAGGAGGGAACATCACAAATCTTGGGTACCCGCTCCAAGTCTTTCTTCCTTCCTTTCTTTCTTTCAGCCACAGAAGAGAGAAGAAAGAGAATGAGACAGTGGGGGTGGAAGGAAGCAGGGGTGTTGAGGGGCAGGGGTCATTGAGGTGTCACTATGGTGATGAGAGGGAAACAGAAGGGCAGCATAACACACTGGTGCTACATCCTGGCGCCTACCAAAGAGTAATAAAGTCACCTGTGGGCACTTTGGAGCACCAAACCTGACAAACACAGATGCCCAGAATTTGCTCACACAAATCCTGGGGAGGCAAAGAGCATTATTTTCTTGCGGATGAATATAAAGATGAGTATATAGAATATATATAAATATATAGAATATGCAGTGATCAAGAGAGTCATAGCTATGTATTATATATGCAATTCTTTGTCCTTAGGTGAATTCATTTAAATATTGGTCTAAATGTTCTATCATTTTCTCACAAATCGTACCCTGTAAAGAGTTTATGTTAATGAGTGTGCTCTTCTTCCATGATACGTATGTCCACATAGAGTTTGTGTTTTTCTCTTTCTCATGTCTAAATCCTTTATCTCTACAACATTCACAAACTGAGCACAGAACTAAATAAAAAATGAGAAGCTGAGTGAGCTATAGACATAGTATATCTACTTCATAATTTTTAATTAAAAAGAAAACTAAAACAGTTCAATTGATTTAACTATTTCCTTCTTTTTACACTTGGAGAAGTATAAGTTCCCACATGTTGTTGGGCACATAGTAGATACTCAACAAATACTTATAGAACAAAAGAACTGGGAAAAACGAGCTGTCCAGGAACGTATCGCTCAAGGCACCACCACTCGCCCAGAAGGAAATAGTTTCAAAGCCCCATCTCACAGATCCAAGCCATGATTTTCCACCCCGGCTGCACATAACACACACACGACGGCATCTGTTTCTTTTTAATCAGATGCCCGGGTCCCTCCTGAATCAGACATGCTGATCCAGCAGCTCCGGGACAGAGCCTGGCAATCTGCACTTTTCAGTTGCTCACGAGGCAATTCTGTTTTGCAGCCAGGGCTGAGAACTACTTAGAAGGAAACGAATCTCCTAGGTCTGTTAACATATAAGTTTAGATCTGTTACCTTTAATTCTTCAGTCACCCTAACTCAGACAACCTTCTTTCTCTTTTCAATATATAAAATATGTCCAAGGAGGAGGTAACTAAGCAAATAGCACGGGATGGAATTACAGGAATTAAGAAATGAACAAATAAAAAACTTATTCTACAATCAGAAATTTTAGTGGAGGAAGGTGCCTTCTACCAAACTACCCAGTGGCTCGGACCTGAGTTTGCATCTTGATTCTGCTACATTTGCAGTGTGACACTTGGACAAATTGCTTAACTTCTCCGAACTTCAATTTCTTTATTTGTAAAATGGAAACGTGGCTAATGCCACATAAGGTCGTTTTGTAAATTAAATGAGCTTATGTATAAAAAATGCTGAGCAGAGACTGATACTTGATAACAGATCAATAAAGGGCAAGTGTAATGACACAATGTTGGTGACAATGATAATGATTCCTGAATACAGTGATCAAGGAATTCTGAAAAACCTAGGTAGTGGAAAAGAAAAACACCTGCTTTAAATCTTCTTTCACACTTATCAGGTTGAAACTGTCAGTAAGGATGTTTTTGTATATCTCTTGTGTTTCTGGCACTCTGCAAGGCCAAACAAAGACAGACAATCAGAAAAAAAAGAGGTATCTCCAAGGAGTATGTACTTTTCTGTGGGAAACAAGTATATAAGTAAAAATATAATAACAGGGGCTCCTGGGTGGCTCAGTCGGTTAAGCGGCCGACTTCGGCTCAGGTCATGATCTCGCGGTCTGTGAGTTTGAGCCCTGCGTCGGGCTCTGTGCTGACAGCTCGGAGCCTGGAGCCTGTTTCAGATTCTGTGTCTCCCTCTCTCTGACCCTCCCCCATTCATGCTCTGTCTCTGTCTCAAAAATAAATAAATGTTAAAAAAAAATTTTAAAAAATTAAAAATATTTAATAACAAAGTAATACCATAATGAGTGTGAATATGGCTACATCGTTCTCTAAGCTATAGTGCCAAATCAAATTTTTGTTAAGACATCTAGGTACTAAAAGCCAACATGATTGACAATAATATTGTTCTTTGGCAACTTGCCCAACCCAGGAAGATAGTCCAAGCATTCCCATTATTGTGAAGCAAAAATATCAGGAAAAAAAAAGAAAGACATAATTACCTAGAAAACTCATTGACAGAACTACAAAGATCAGAAGCCTTCCCCTCTCCTTGTACATGATTACCAAAGGGAATGATTACTTTGCTGCCACACTTTTGGGTGCGAACACAGTCAAGTTCTCATACACAGGCAGAATGAAGGTCCTTCACAACTGAGTGAGCAGAAAAAACTCAATCAGCTAACCAACACCAGCACACCAACGCAGCAAAATGACCTGTGGGTTATTCTAGATTTCAAAACAATCTCAGCTTCTCACTTTGCATAGGCAACTCAGAGCCATGTCTCACTCTGGGTTAATGGAATATGTCTCATCTTATCTGTAAACTCAGCAATGGAAGCAATTAGCACGTTTCCTTGCTGACTTCAAAACATGCCTCAGACACTTATTTAAAAGTATACATAAAATCGCTGAAGTGAATTTAGTAATCAGAGAAGCGGATCTGTCATTCATGGTGTCTTACTTCTGATAGGCTCATTTGTATAGATTCAGTCTACTGAGTACCTACGTGAATACCGAAAAAAAATTGAAGAAAACCATGTATCCCTACCATTTGCGTCAACTCTTAAAAAATGACATCCTGAAAAATATGTTAGAGGCAGGAATCACTCATTGTCTCCCTGTTATTACCCCTCTAGTCACTGAAAAATAAGATACATAGGAATGAATAGGAGCAAAAAATATGAGCTGTATCCTCCAAGGGACCTAATTTAACCTAGAAAACTCTAAGCCAGTGAGGAAGTTTCTCAGGAAGTCAAAAAACAAGTGTTCCTAAAACTTATGTTTATTTATATGATGAGCTGTTCCAGAAAAGAAATTATTCATGTGTCTCACAAAAATATATATAATTTATTAAAATAAATAAATAAATGAAATTAGAACAAGAATAAGAAAGAGACTATGTAGCTAAGAATACTATTTTTTATTTAAAACGTATGTCACAAGAATTTGTACAAAAAGGTAAAGGAAGGCTGAACATCTAACTTTGAGTATCCTTAAGCCTGTGCAAGGAGGATCTTTCATAATATTCCCCAAATCTCTTCCCCATCTAACTTTCTGATATTGGAAAATGTTGTAAATTCTTTAAGCCCAAGACACTATCACATTATACAAGATACAGTACTTTGGGAGCAATTAACATTTAAATGAAGTCATACTAAATTATAAATAGTTGTGTGTGTGCATGTGCATGTGTGAGTGTGTGTGTTGGGGACAGAGCTAGGGGAACCGATAAGGAAGGGAAACAAAGAAACAGGAAGGTAAGAGTACAGCACGGGAACATTACTTAAGAGAAGATGCCTTTTCTTCAATATCCGTATCTGTAAAATGAGAATGATGGCATTTCTTTCAATATATCACAAAAGACTGATAGAATAAAATATAACATAAAGTGATAGTGATACAAGGAAAGAATTAAGATATAAGGTTGGAACGCACGGATATGAATCTTCTCCATGGATTGAAAGCAGAAATACATCTAATTCCTACTCAAACTTTAGTATTTGTAAAATAAATGACTTAATACGTGTGGCTTTATAATAAAGTATTTATGAATGCTTTCCATCAATATAATATATAACACAAAATTGATGTTGAAATTCTTTGATGAGAAAACAAAAGATATTTATAAACAATCTTTTAGTAATAAGGAGAATATTTACTGATTCCTGATAGGATCCTAAGACTCACTTTAGCTGAAGTTATCCATTTATTGAAGGACAATTATATGCTAAGTATCCTTGTTATATAAGAGGATGATAAAATGTACCCATATCATTTCCCATTTCTGTTGAGGTCGTAAAACATTAGGTGTTAATGTCTCCACATTCTAGAAGAAAACTACACACAGAATTTTTAAATGACGCTAACAAAAACCAGTTTTGCACACTCTTAACCCCTCATCAACACTGAGGTTATAAAACAGTGGGGTTGGGAGACCAGGAAGGGGTTTCAAGAGATGAGGGGCTTGGCTTTCACCTCAAGCCCAGGAAATGGCCCTTCAATAGCATTGTCAAAGAGTGTCCTCTAGAAATTTGGGGAAAACAATTTAAAAAGTGAGAGATGGTAACTGGCCAGCTGAGCTGCTTGAACAGTGAAAGGAGATTACCGTATTGAACGTGATCTGCAAAGAACATGAAGGTGTTTCCTATGGATTCCACGGATTCAGTTCAGGCCCACAAGACAGCCATCATGGGGTCGTCAAAGATCCTGTACAAGAAGTACCCTTGTAGGGCTGAAATGATCCCCTTCGAAGAAGCAGGTGATAAATCCCTTGGGATGTGCAATGTGCTGCGTGTGTGTGTGTGTGTGTGTGTGTGTAAGAGAGAGAGAGGGAGGGTGGGAGGGAGAGGGAGAGAGAGAGAAACAGACACAGAGACAGAGAGAGAGAAAAAGAGAGAAGAGGGCTTAAGAACTCAGGGAAGTGCCCAAGAAGAGAACCAGCTTCAGTACAAACCCCAAAACACAGGTCATATTCCAAAGATTTAACAACAGATGGCACGCCCACCAAACAACCAAAACAAGGCGGTGACCAATCAACATGGCTTCTACCAATTTGGCTAGAGCAGTACATATCAAATGAACACCAGGTTTGCTCCAAAATGCCAATGGCAGCTTTCAATATTTGTCAGCTAAGAACTTTTCTGTCCCACATCTCTCCCATCTCCTCCAGGTTCAACCCTGGAAGAGCCCAAGTCAGCCTAATGAATGGGGAAGGAGAATCTCGTAAGTGGGGAGCTTTCCGACTGTAGGCTCCCAGGCCAACCTGGACCCATGCTGGGAGAGGAAAGAGCTGTCCTTTCAAAGAAGATGACAATTGTGACACTGGATCTTTATTAACTAAAACTAGAGTAACTACAAGATCTTTTCATTTCCTAATATTAACCAAAAGTGTCACAGAACTTGACCTCAATTTCATCCACATAGAAGGAAACAACTGGTCCCGTTAAGATGGGTTTAAACAGGCAGTAAGGTGGTAGTGAGAGCTCATCATACAGTGATAGCTACAATTATATAACGTTTCAGTGCCAGCTGTGATGTTTCCAAATTTGTTTTTAACCACAGAGCTTATTCTTCACTGCAAAGCTGATGCAAAATACAATGTATAAAATAGGTGATGTCAGAGTTGCTCTAGTTGGGGGAGGGATAGTGAGGGGACCAAGGAAGGACACTACATGCCAGGTCCCGAAGGAAGATGAAGCATAGGTTAAAAGCCAGCCCTGAGAGTCCCTTCATCAGATAAGTCCCCATCATCCCCCAAAAGTTTCCTCAAACCCCTTAGTAATTCCACCTCTCCCACCCCATTCCCACCCCTAAGCAACGACTGATCGGCTAGAAACACTTTTCAATTCAGATTAATGTGACACCGTTCTATAGAAAACTCTGAATCAGTTTTAATATTATCAAATGTCTGGGCTTGGGGCATGGCTCTCAGGTGATCTCCAACGCCAGTGGGTCATGACCCCTCAAGTAACAAGAATCATTTTTGGTACTTATTCTAGCAAAGGAGGTAAATTCTTGGATAATCCAGGATAACAGTCCCGGATAATAATGGTGTGTTCTTAAACAGCACAAAAATGGTTTGCGTCTCAACGTGAAGTCAACTATGACTGTTAAGATCTTAATCATCTAAATGTAACGCTTTACAATTTAGCTCCAAGTTTTTGCCTTTTTATTAAATATAGACTACTATGGTCAAAACTATTATCTATAAATTCCCGCTTCACTATTTATAAAGTGTGTGACTTTTAACAATTTATTCAACTTTTCTGGGCTTCAATTTCTCTACCTATAAAGTAGGAATAAAAACATCTAACTTGCTGTGTTGCACAGATTAAATAAACTAATGTAGGTGAAAAGACCAAACACAGCATTGGGTGCATGGTTGCTCATTAGATGTCAATTCTCTTCTCACTGTTACAAATTAAAATCAGAGTAAAGCTGAAGGAAGAACATGGGTTTTGGAATTAAAGGACAAGTGTAAGAGCCCAGCCCTCCCATATACTAGGAGTCTCTCTAGGTTCTCTCTAAGATCCTCTGTCTTCTTGTCTCTAAAGTGAGGACAATACAAATATCTAGAACAATCACAGGTCAATAAAAACTCAAGTCACTTCCATTTCAAGGTTTCTGTCCAATTAAAGGGATACCAAAAAAGGGTTATATAAATCACTAAATATTTATTTTAATATTTATATTAACAACAAAAATTGTGGGATAATTTTTTTCCTGAACTCCGTCAATCTACTTTAGAAGATAATATAAAAAGTAAATTACAGGGCACAGGGGTGGGCAGTGGCTGGCTGATTCAGTTGGTAGAGCATGTGACCCTAGATCTTGGGGTCATGAGTTCAAGCCCCACATAGGGAGTAGAGACTACTTACAAAAAAAGGAAAAAAAAATATCTTAAGAAGTAAATTACATAAAAAGTCTGATTTAAGGAAATTTAAGGTAGTTTGGGGTAGGGCAAAAAGTCCTATTTCAAAGAGCCGTGAAAAATCCCAATATGAGGTGAATATAACATAGGATGATGCTGGGACTCCTTTGAGAGTGAAGACAGGTACTAAAGAATACAAATATATAATTTTAAAAGTATTTGTTTTTTTTTATTTTTTTAACATTTATTTATTGTTGTGAGACACAGTGCGAGTCGGGGAAGGACAGAGAGAGAGGGAGACAGAACCTGAAGCAGGCTCCAGGCTCATAGCTGTCAGCACAGAGTCCTAAGCGGGGCTCAAACCCAGGAACTGTGAGATCATGACCTGAGCCGAAGTTGGACACTTAACCAACTGAGTCACCCAGTCACCTCAAAAGTACTTGTTTTTTAGATTTGGTTTATTTATGTTAATGAATATCTAAAATTTATTTTTTCCAAAGCTATTTTGAAACATAAATTACTTCTGTAAAACAATACTTGTATTTTTATATTACCAGAAAATAAAATAATAATCTAAGCACAATGATCTTTTCATTATAGTTTCACAAACTTATATCATGCACTTAGCCATATCTGTCTCTTTCACCAAGTTGCTGGTATTTTTAAAAGAAAATGTCTTTTTCCATCTATATAGCATTATTACTTTTAACTTTTTTCATAAAATTGCCCGAAATTTTCCTCAATGGTTCATTTTATGGTTAATAAATTTGAAATTGCGACATCTTCAAATAACTCTTCACTATAGACCATAAAAAATTTTAATTGAAAAAATACTCCGTAATTGCTGAAATACCTTCTAGGCACATACAAATTTTGCTAAATAGATGATATTCTCAATTCTGTTTTTCCCAAAATTTTGCCTCATGAAGAATATTTCAATTCTTTTATATTTAAAAGTGTAAATATTTCAGGCTGAAAACTTCATAGGTTCTCATTTTGCCTTATTCAAAGTAGCTACCTTCAAAAAAAATTCTGTAATACAAAAATTTGTTATGTGTCTTTATGGGGCACCTGGCTGGCTCAGTTGTCAGGCTGGCTCCTGATCTCAGGGTTGAGTTCAAGTTCCACGTTGGGTGTGCAGCCTGCTTAAAAAATAAAAAATAAAAGGTGTCTTTATGATTCTTTTTAGTATTTTGCCAAATATTCGTGCTGCAAAATCGTAGTTCTTTTCAATTCCATTCAGTTTCAGTCTGAACCTAAATATACCCAATTAGAAATAAAACCTGCATCAAAAGAGTCTTTCAAGTTGAAATATTCCAAAGGACAATTAGAAAGTTTCAAATATTAATCTAGTACATAGTTTGAGCTCTTACTGTTTAAGTTTTTTTCCTTTGCTTTGCTTAGAGATGTTTTTAAATTTTGCTTACCACAAAAATGAAGTTTTTGGTACTCTGTCTATTAAACATTTCAAATATCTTCAAATGCTCCAAACAAAATGAAAAGAAAACACAAAAGACTCATTTAGAAAATGCTGATAACTTTTGGGGGCACTTAGATTATTTACAAATCATTAATTCAAAGAGTCAGATATTTTAAAATTCTGACTGACGGGAGGCAGTAAGAGAGAAACCATTCTGTGTGCCATGCCAAGTATTTCTCTGCGTTTCACATTATATATCATGAAGTGTAACCACTGAAACGAATTCTTCATATATAAAAATATTTGGTAATTTTGACCACTACAGCTTCTTAGTGATTGATAGAATATCATTGTTTCCTGACACAGAAATGAATCATATGCACACCACAGCCAAGTCCAAGCACATGGTGGCTTCAAACATTTTTTAAATTCAATAAACACTATTTGTACTGTGACACTGCTTTACCAAAATTTACATTTGTCTTGTCACCGCAAAGGAAGTAACTATATCTTTAATGATCCATTTAATTGAATTTACTTACAGTGACATTTATAATAATGTATGACTTACCTTCTATAGAATAAACTTTGTAAAGCTTTACTTATATCCACGAATTAGATGCAAAAACTCAAGCGTTATTAAAATTAACTGGTTTCCCATCAAAAACCCTGATGGTATTTACACTTGCTAAGTTCTTCTTCTATTGGAACAATACATTAAATGCTGTTGTTTCATTTTTCTATATGTATAAGAAAACAAAATCAAAACTGAATGCAATTTTCAACAGTAAAATAGAACAAACTACTGATACATGAAAAAACTAAATTGCAAAAGCTTTATGCTAAATAAGCCACACCAAAAAAATGTAACATATCATATAATTTCATTAGTGTTACAATCTAAAAAAAGCCAAAACCATAAGGAAAGACAACTGATTAACTGTTGCTAAGAAATATAAGTAGGGGGAGGGTATTTGAACCTTGGGAGTAAAAATACTATTCTAAATCTCGATTACAGTAATAGTTACATGACTGTATACATTTTGCAAAATTCATTGAACTATGCATTTAAAGGGAGTGATTTTACTGTATGAAAATTATACCGTTATAAACCCTACCAAAAAAAAAAGATAAAGAAGAATGAGTGAAGTTCACTTAGAAGAGCAGTCCTTCAATCTAAGTGAAAAATCACGCTTCACAGGGCAGTATATCCAAGATACTTTCTGCAGAATGAATCATTATTTGCAAACATAATCTTCTTAAATCAGTTACTAATTTTTAAATAACACGTTGATGCTTATTCAACAGACTTATGGCTTCCAAGTTAACGTGGTTATAGTGACACTGCCCCAACGTGGGCACCATGACAAATGCAAATGTCAACATTTTCTCCCAGCTACACACTCACATCAGCTTTCTTAAGAAATGGGAATTCAGGGGCGCCTAGGTGGCGCACTCGGTTAAGCGTCTGACTTCAGCCAGGTCACGATCTCGCAGTCCGGGAGTTCGAGCCCCGCGTCGGGCTCTGGGCTGATGGCCCAGAGCCTGGAGCCTGTTTCCGATTCTGTGTCTCCCTCTCTCTCTGCCCCTCCCCCGCTCATGCTCTCTCTCTGTCCCAAAAATAAATAAACGTTGAAAAAAAAAAAAAAAAAAGAAATGGGAATTCAGTACTTCATTAAACACATTTTTCATTTTTTTTTTTTTTTAAATTTTTTTTTTTTTTTTTTTTTTTTTCAACGTTTATTTATTTTTGGGACAGAGAGAGACAGAGCATGAACGGGGGAGGGGCAGAGAGAGAGGGAGACACAGAATCGGAAACAGGCTCCAGGCTCTGAGCCATCAGCCCAGAGCCCGACGCGGGGCTCGAACTCACGGACCGCAAGATCGTGACCTGGCTGAAGTCGGACGCTTAACCGACTGCGCCACCCAGGCGCCCCAACACATTTTTCATTTTTGTGAGGTCACTGATGGCAAAACAGTTTCACTGCAAACATTTTTTAAACTACCAAAAATAGATACATTCTACCTCAAGTTCATGTATCCCTAAGCTATAAATTCCCATATTTCCTATGGACTCCACCAACTTGTGTCCTGGTAACTTCATGCATCTCACAGGACTTGGTGCTACTCGTCGGTACATAATGCACATGTCGCGCTAGGAAAGGATAGATAGATAGATAGATAACAGATAGATGGATAGATAGATCTGTAGGTACACACAGTATTATTAAGTATTTTGTATCTGGAAAGGGTTGAGATAAAGGATATTTTTGGCATCTTTCAGATTTAAATACACATTAAAGTAACACCTACATTCACTACACAGGCATCCTAGACATTATGAGACAAGACTACAGTCAAAACCTGTAAGAACTAACTGAAGATCTACCAACCCATTTTGGCTTATTTTTTTTGTTTTGTTTTGTTTTTTCTTCAACGTTTTTATTTATTTTTGGGACAGAGAGAGACAGAGCATGAACGGGGGAGGGGCAGAGAGAGAGGGAGACACAGAATCGGAAACAGGCTCCAGGCTCTGAGCCACCAGCCCAGAGCCCGACGCGGGGCTCGAACTCACGGACCGCGAGATCGTGACCTGGCTGAAGTCGGACGCTTAACCGACTGCGCCACCCAGGCGCCCCTAATTTTGGCTTATTTTAATGCAAGTGTTAATAGTGATACTTTATTGAGGCACCTGGGTGGCTCAGTCAGTTAAGAGTCCGACTACAGCTCAGGTCATGATCTCACAGTTTGTGAGTTCAAGTCCCACATGGGGCTCCGTGTTGACAGCTCAGAGCCTGGAGCCTACTTCAGATTCTGTGTCTCCCTCTCTCTGTGCCCCTCCCTCACTCGTGCTCTGTCTCTCTCAAAAATAAACAAATATTTTAAAAATAGTGATACTTTATTAAAATATGGAAAAGTTGGTACAAATGCTAAACTACATGGAATTACATTAATAAGCACAAATACGGATATGTGGGATCCCCCACCAAAATTCAGTAATGCACACAAACAAAAAGAGAAAATAAATGTCAATGTTTACACATGCACATACATGTGTGTCCATGTGTGCATTTCCAGTGAAAGATTCTAAATAAAACATTAACAAGTAAAATCCAGCAACATGGCCCAGTAACTTCTACTGAAAGAATGCGAGGATAGTTTAATTGAATCTATCACATTAATTGATTCATTAAGAAACAGAATTGTTTGGATAGATGCTAAAAAGACAATTTATAAAAATTGTTTAATAAAACAGGAATATGTAACAAAATCTCTTATTAAAGTGGAAATATATAATAAAATATCTATCTCTCAAACTAAAAGCCAGAAAAATACTTATCAGAAAAACACTAAAATAATTTCCATTAAAGTCAGGAAGGATTTTCTCTACTATCACCACACCATTTTTAATGGCATTTATAATGCTTATAGTACTAGCCAAAACAATTAAATAGAAAAAAATTAAAGGGACAAAAAGTAAGAATTATAAAAATTAGAAGCAAACAAGAAAAATGTGTTTTATTTGAAGACAATATTATGTCTTAGCTAAAAACTCCAAGAAACCAACTGAAAAATTATTACATTGTAATTTTTTTTATTTTTTTAAATTTTTTAAATGTTTTTTATTACTGAGAGACAGAGAGACACAGAGTGTGGGCAGGGAGAGGGGGAGACACAGAATCTGAAGCAGGCTCCAGGCTCTGAGCTGTCAGCACAGAGCCCGATGTGGGGTTGAGACTCACAAACCACGAGATCATGACCTGAACCGAAGTCGGATGCTTAACCGACTGAGCCACCCAAGCGCCCCCAACTGGAAAAATTATTACAAAAGATAGTAGAAACTCAGCAAGCTGGCTGGTTAAAAAAATAATAGCACATAAGAGTCAATAGGCTTCAAGTAAACATGACTGAATTAGAAAAACAAAACAATGGAACAAAAAGATGAATAGGAAAAAAACATAGAAAAGATGAATTAATTGAGTAATGTTGTTAGGAAAATGGATAGTCATGTAGAAAGAATAAGTTTTGATTCCTACATCACATTCAATAGATCAAACTACAGAACTTATTAATGGAGGAGAATAAATTTGAATATACAAAATGAAACCATGGAGAGCACTTAGGATATATTTTTTAAGTTTATTTATTTATTTTGAGAGAGAAAGCAAACATGAGTGGGGTAGGGACAGACAGAGAGAGAGAGAGAATCCCAAGCAGGCTCTGCACTCTTAGTACAGAGGCCCACGTGGGGTTTGAACTCAGGAACCATGAGATCACGACCTCAGCTTAAGTCAAGAGTCAAACACATAAGTGACTGAGCCACCCAGGTGCCCTTTTAGGGTATATTTTAAAAATAAGTTTACCATAGAAAATACCTCTCTTAGTATGACACAAAAAACAGAAATCAATAAAAGAAAACTGATTAATTCATCTGTATAAAAATCAAAAGACCAGCCAAAAATATACACAAAAACTTATACAATTCACATCAGGAATGTAATATTAATTTTGTAACTATGTAAAAAGCTCATAGATGTCAAAAGGAGAATCCCAACAACCTAATTAAAAGGGGGCAATAAATACGGGTAAATAATGCCCAGAAAAGGAAACTCAAATAAACCTTAAATATATTAAAAAAATGTTCAACTTCATTCATAGAAAACAAATGTGCATTTAAAATTAAAATAGGGACCCACATTTTAGCTTAAATTCAAAAGTAATTCAAGTGACGGAATAAAAAAATGAATATATTGACATGCTATGCAAATATTAACTATTATTACTATCTTTCAAATAATTTTATAACTTTTGGGTTGTTTGAATGAAAAACACTACACATGGGGCGCCTGGGCAACTCAGTCGGTTAAGCGTCAGATTTCAGCTGAGGTCATGATCTCACAGTCCATGAGTTCCAGCCCCACGACGAGCCTGCTTTGGATTCTGTGTTTCCCTGTCTCTCTGTCCCTCCCGCCCATCACGCTCTGTCTCTCTCTCTCTCTCAAAAATAAATAAACATTAAAAAAATATTTTTTAAATATGCTACACACTATGGACCACAGATGGACCAGAGCCCTCAGTGATTATTAGTTCTATATTCTAAAACGTGGACGCATACATTGTTTGGGAGAAGGTAGCAGGCTCATTTTCAGATGACTGAAATGTAACCTAATCAAAGATGTACCAAATTAATACAGTACAAAAGCTACAGTCCCAAGGCATCCATTCTTTTCCACCATTTATAGAATCATAGTAGAAACATTTATTTAGGTGTGAAGGTCCAAAGTATGCCTGCTTTTATCTTATTCTTTTATTCTCTCGATTGAAGAAATAACCGGAACACCACACTTAAAGACAAGTCTACTTCTTGTCAAACTGGGTGTTTGATATTTTGATAACATGTAAACTTCTTGTGTGGATCCTTTTTTCTAGAAAATCAAACAAAACATGGAAAGACTGATAACTGCTCTGGTCTCAGTTCCCTCTAGTTCAATAACTAGAATGAGAAATTGGGTGATTTGGACTGACAAGTCCAAGTACAATAAGGAAGCCTGTCCAAAAGACTTAATAGAACAAAAGAAAACATGAAGAAAAAAGAAAAGGAAAGAAAGAAAGAAAGAAAGAAAGAAAGAAAGAAAGAAAGAAGAGATTTAGATTATTTCTGAGATTTGGAGAGCCAGGTA
Source organism: Puma concolor (assembly GCF_028749965.1). Lineage (NCBI taxonomy): Eukaryota > Metazoa > Chordata > Mammalia > Carnivora > Felidae > Puma > Puma concolor. Next base: position 22,845,754 of record NC_141675.1, read on the forward strand.
CCTTTATTTCTTCCTGTAAATTCAATACGGAGAAAAGGTAAAGGTAAATGATCTCTCTTAAAAGATGTCAACAATCCCTGACAGTGGAGAATATATTTCTCCCAATAAAAGCAGACTCAAAGTAGGTAGAAGAATTTCTTCTGTAAAACAAGGTGAAAACACAGAATGCTGTCACTACAATAGCTAGGAGATTTAGAATATCTGCTATAGAGAGATTAGCCTGACAATAGAAGAATTACAAATTCTAAAATCAGCAAATTCTAAGCACCAAATCTCAAAGAAAATGGATTTCTTTATTTTTTTAAAAAACACGGACAGTAGATTTTCTTTGATGAGCAAAACTGCTTTGCACAATGAATGCATTCAGTAGTTCCAGATATGAGTCTTAAATTCCAATTTAAAAACATTCTTTAAGCGACAAGTACTTAAAGCATAATACAGTATATCAAAAGAAAAAAACGGCATATATACTAGAAGGGGCTAAAAACTTTAAAGCAGAGATCCCTTTCTGCAAGAGTTAGAAACTAGAAATGATCCCACAGATTGCCCTAGTTTGTTTATACTTGCTATAAAAAAACACATTTTAGAGGCAGTGTGATATAGTAGAAAAATCACAGGCTATAGTAGAAAAATCACAGGCTAGTGTGATAAAGTAGAAAAGTGCTGAGCTTGAATTTTGTCATCTGTAACAAAAAGGGGGGCTGCCTTCCCCCTTGCTGGGCTGTTGAGTTGTGGCAGGAACAAATAAAGCACCAGCATCGTATACAGGGTGCATGTAGACATGCCCAAAATGCAGTCACTATTATCATTAAAGTTTAATAAAGGAAATCAGTACTTGAACCACGTGAAAATGAGGAGCTAGAAGCCAGTCTAGAGTTACGTTTGAAAACTAGTTAAACAAGAGAATACAGAATAAAAGGAAAACCAGTTAGCACCGAAGGAAGAAGAGAGACAATGAATACACAACCCCACCCTTCAACGAGTTTGAAATTCTTTTACCCAAAGAATCACTTATTGAGCCATGACTTTGTTCCAAGCGTAAGTCTGAGCAACGAGGATAGAAAAGAATAAAGACAATCAGGGCTTGAAGGAATTGAGGGTTGAAATAGGAAAGCACATAAGCAGAGCACATGTGAGGAGTGGGCAAGAGAATACGGAAGCAGAGAGTAAATGCCACCTAACTCAATTTGGAGCCTCACAGAAAGTCTTTAGATACAAGGCAACCCTCAGGATGGGTCTTGAAGAAAATAAAGGATCTTGCTCTTCAAGTGACAAGCAGAGGCCCAGATGAGCCAGGTGAATGAGCACCAGATTCAGGGTGAGTATGTCTATAGCCTGGGAGGCAGTGGTTGGAAAAAGAATCTGCAGAATCACCTTGGGATCATAGGACACTAAAGACCTCGGACATTCTCCAGGAGGTAGCAGGGAGCTGATGGGTGGCTTTAAGTAGGAGGGTCAAATGATTAAATCACCTGGCTTTTATCGGAAATCACTCTAGAGACAATGTAGACTGAAGGGTAGGGAGTGAGCAGGATAAGGGCCTGTGGCCACAGAAATCCAGTTAGAGTAAGATTACAACCACATAGATAAGAAACAGAAGATCCGAACTAAAGAAGAAGCCATGGAAAGGAGGTGAAGAGCCAGATTAGGGCATTTCTAAAGTAAAATCGCAAAGACTTGATAACCAATTAGATGTGTGGGCAGTCCAGGGCGGCTCAGATTTCTAGCTCGAAGAAATGGGTGGGAGGTGATGCCAATAATGGAACCAGAAAACAGAAGAAGGCAAATAGATTTCAGAGACTAGGAAAGATTATTAGTTCATTTGGGGACATGTGAATTTTGAAGGGTTTAAGGGAGATAGATAGTTGCATTAAGAGTTAAGAAAGTGGGGCGCCTGGGTGGCGCAGTCGGTTAAGCGTCCGACTTCAGCCAGGTCACGATCTCGCGGTCCGTGAGTTCGAGCCCTGCGTCAGGCTCTGGGATGATGGCTCAGAGCCTGGAGCCTGTTTCCGATTCTGTGTCTCCCTCTCTCTCTGCCCCTCCCCCGTTCATGCTCTGTCTCTCTCTGTCCCAAAAATAAATAAACGTTGAAAAAAAAAATTTAAAAAAAAAAAAAAAGAGTTAAGAAAGAAAACCAAAACATATCTTCCAGGGAATTTATAAGCCAAGAACTATATTTGACTGTTTAAATTACTGAGAAGCTCTTCAATTGCTCCACTTGCTAAATATGAACTGTGCCGTAGGTAAAGTTGAAGTCTCATCTTTTTTTTGTTTGTTGGCTCTGCTAAACCAAAATGCATTTAAAACTTCGTATTTAGACTATATCAGCAAATATACACTGCCAGGGTGAACCCAACTATCTCTGCAGCAATTGCAATTCTGTGCCTTTTACTGTTGGCACTTCTCCCATCGACTTGACTAGGACTGAATGCTAGCACACCCTCAATTCTTTTTATTCTCCACAGGCATAATTCTATAGTATGACACAGCCCTGGAGGAGAAGAGTACTCAGCTATGTGGCCAGAAATCAATCTCTCCCTTTCCTAAGAGGTGAGAGTTAGCTCCCTGGGCAAGATAGATACATGCAAAAGAAGAAAAAGGGAAGAACACATCAATTCCACTGCATTCTCTGGGACCCCTGTTGAAGTGTAAAGGCATTTTTTAGAAGAGATAGTAAGAAGAAACACCTTAGGTTTCAAGATGGACGTCAGCCTGTGGAATATGGAAAGGTTGAGAATTTTTACATCAGGCACAGATGGCACTATACTCCTACCAAGATATTAACCTATCACCTCTGATGACTTACTGTGACAAAGCACTCTGACTTTAAAGACATTCCACGCCTAGCCTAATTGACTTTCCCTTCTCCTCCTGCCTTTACCTTTCGCCCTTCGCATCCTTAAAGATCCCCGTTAGCCTCAATGACACTGCTACACAAATTGGCAGAGCAAACAGAATATTGTCTTTGTCCTTATCATATACGTGCCAATCATTCCCACCCAGAAGTCATAATCATTACATAAAACGTTCAGATCATTCACCCACAGAAATTCTTCTTCTCTCATCCAGTGGTACACAGCCCATTCGTTGCCTATACCTCTTGAATACTCTTACAGATTTCCAACCTTTACTACAGTAATTTTTGCATACTTTTATCATCCTCTTTGAGAGAAAGACAAGCCTGATTTATTCCAAAGATCCTAGTATAATGGTTTTGTATATAGTCAGTGATGATTAAATATTAAATATTGTTGAAGAAATGATTGAATGATTGATTATTGATGAATAAAGTAAAGATTTCATCAGAGAGACTACCACTCTAAAAGTGCGTTGGGTCTAGCACATCCCAGACACTGGTAACTCAGGACTTCAATGCTTTTTTTCATGCCAGAAGAGGGTTTATGCCTTGGCCTTTGGTCTATAGGTGATACCAAAAGCCAGAGCCTAAAAAAAATTACATTGTGAGCGTAACTTCCATTTTTAACATATTAGTTATCAATTTTCCTCTATATAATGATGTCAAAACAAAATTATCTAATATTTTTAAGGACTGTATAATAAGGCTTTTCTTATTATTTGTATATTTCATTCATTAAAAGAAATGTACATGTGATAAAGACATAAATCCAATTCCTTGTTTTTAATGTTTCTTTTGAAAAAGAACAAGAGCACAAGTGTGGGAGGAGGATGGACAGAGAGAGACAGAGATTCCCAAGCAGGCTTGGTACTCTCAGCACAGAGCCCCACAGGGGGCGCAACAGCACAAACCGTGAGATCATGACCGGAGTCAAAATCAAGAGGTAGACACTTAACCAAATGAGCCACCCAGGTGCCCCAAGACATAAATCCACTTCTTATAAATCAAACAATTTGATCACTGCATGGAAGTTATGAGAACTCCTGTGATAAGCCCTCTATAGAGTAAAGAATTCATCTACAAAGTCAAGGAATGAGAATAAATAATTCCCTCCTCCCTCTTCTCACTTCTCTCCTCTCTCTCCCCCTCCGTCTCTCTTTCTAATTTTTAGTAAACCTAGAATGAAATTTAAATAAAGAACACTATTTAGTTGACCACAGCCAACCTCAATGCAAGAGTGCATAGTGGGGAGTGTCTTAAATCTAAAACATGGTTAGAAGCATGAGAAATGGATGGAAATCATCCCATTTCAAAGCAGTTCACAAGGTTTGCCCAGAAACAGGCCTGGTTAAGAAGTTAGTAAGAATGAAGCAGCCCAGTCTAGAGTGTGACAGACAACCTGTCCTGGAGATCGTTCTTTGCAGATATTATATTCTTGGATTGGTTTTCCATCCAGTGAAGGCTAAGATATCCATAGACACAGACTAACAGACCCCATTCCTTATCTGTAAAGAGGGAGCACCCTGTTGAGAGACTGGCGTTAATATTCTGAAAATAATCTAACATCCTCCACGTTACTTGTAGATGATGAGGAGTTTGAGAGTCTGATGGGACAGCTGACTAAATGTGACTAGCTCAACTAGGCTAGGTTTACCCCTATGCCCTTGGCAAAATGTGAAGCAAAACCCTCCGTCCGGTAAGTTGGGCCTTATATTCACTAAGATTTCAGATGTAAACTCAGCAGGGTTTCATGCATACAGAATTACAGAGCGTGCTTAGTAAATCTACGTTTTAGAAGAACAAATGTGAGAACACTGGGATTTGCATGAATAGCAACTGTAGTACACAGAGTTCCAAGATGGCTCCCAAGATTCTCAACTCCTTGTATGTACACTTTGATCCCTTTCTCTTGAGTGTGGACAGAACAGATGACTTTAGAGATGTGATTAAGATCCATAATCAGTTGACTATGAGTTGATCAAATGGGAGATTCTCCTGGGCAGGCCTGACTTGGATGAACTCTTAAAGGAGAGACCCTCCTGCTGCTCTTGAAAAAGTAAACTGTTTGGTTGTGAGAGGGCCTATAAGAGAGGACACGTGGCAACAAACTGAGGGCAGCTGCTAGTTGCTGAGAAAAGTCCCCATCTGACAGCAAGAAAATGGAGGACTCAATCATAAAATTGCAAGGAATTAAATTCTGCTAACAACCACTCGACCTTGGAAGAGGGGCCTTGAGCCTCAGCAAAGACCATAGCCCCAGCTGACAACCTGTTTGCAACCTTGTGAGACCCTGAGCAGAGGACCTAGTTAATCCTAGATGTCTGGCCTACAGAAGATATGACATAATAAGCCACTAAGCTTGTGGTAATTTACTACGCAGAAAAAGAAAACTAACAAGGAACTGGCTCCCTAAACAAAGAATAATAAAAGAGACTACTAGTAGCATATAAAAAATTTTAAAGAGTCTTTATAAACTATTTGGGAGAGGTATCTCTAGAATGTTAGCTATTTCCTTGAATGTTTTCATGTAATAGCCTTTTATAGACAGACCCATACATAATGGAGCTCATTCTTTTTTACTGGCTAAGTGCCTTTGCTGATATTCTCCAAGCTACAAGCCTGCAAAGACTTAGGAAGATCCCCACTACTGCCCCACCTCGTTCTTCCCTCCTCCTATAGCACTGGGTTCATTACCCTTCTCTCTATGCTTCTGATGTGAAGAAATCTATGTATTTGATGAAAGCATGAAAAGAAAGATGGAAAAAAAGAAGAAAAGAAAGATGAAAAGAAAAAGCATTGCAATTGCCTCTCTAAAGGAAGCATTTCAATTTTAAAAAATCTCCTTGGACCATTTTAAACAGTCTATACAGGAGTATATAAAATATATGTAAATATGAATGAGTTTCTAAACCACTGTTATTCAGAATACTTTGGAATCTCCTTGATAAAGTCCACTGAGCTACGAACTTCCTTTAAACCTTAAATCTTATCTCACTAACCCCAAAGGAGAAGTATTCTGGCCAAATTTTAACGTGACTGGAAAATGTATGCTAATATACAGCTATGAAAATGTAGACTAGGGACGCCTGGGTGGCTCAGTGGGTTAAGCATCCGACCGGCTCAGGTCATGATCTCGCGGTCCGTGAGTTCGAGCCCCACGTCAGGCTCTGTGCTGACAGCTCGGAGCCTGCAGCCTGCTTCAGATTCTGTGTCTCCCTCTCTCTCTGACCCTCCCCCGTTCATGCTCTGTCTCTCTCTGTCTCAAAAATAAATAAACATTAAAAAAAATTTTTTTTTAATAAAAAAAAAGAAAATGTAGACTAATTATATTTGAAAATGGACACTTCCTTCTGAAAGTTTTATATGAAGGAAAGAAAAGAGTTCTTCTCGAATGGTACCAAATATTTGTACTAAAACTATTTTTAAAATATGTACTTACCTGTTTTCTACTACACTTTCCCTTTGTCCAGATTTATATTCATGTGCTTAGCACAAAAGTCTACTCAGAAAAGATTTTTAAAAATATATTAGACATAATAAATGTGGGAAAAGTAAACTAGATACAGATCATAATGTTTTAACATTCATTGTGTGTGTGTGTGTGTGTGTGTGTGTGTCTGTCTGTCTGTCTGATTTAGAGTGTTCCCAATGAGAAGTGTGGTTACATGTAATGAGTCAAAAAAATTCATTGGCATTACTTTTTTGTCCTAATAGGGTATAGATATTAAAATGTGCAAGGTTCTGTTTTTCTAACTCTCACTGCACTTCAATTAAACAGAAGCCAGAAGAACATATGTCAAAAGTAAATGTATTATAGAGTAGTTTTATATAACAAGATTTGTATTTTCCAATAGTTTTTAAAAATTGCATATTGGAAAAAATAATTTCCAATTAAGGGTTCATGATTGTCTTTCAATCCTGAGAAAGAATTCACTTCTTAAATACTGAAAGTAAGAAATGACCTATTATATAAAACAATAATGTGTCACCAGGTGATAAAATATATTGTTAACTTCTTTTATGTTGCCCTGTGATACTATTTCAACTGATAAATTAGTAAGATTATGTTATAAGCTTTTATTGTTGTAAACTTATTTTTTTTCTGGGAGAAGTTTTGAATGATGTTTTGTTTTATTATTTTCCATTACAATATTAATTCAGTAGGGCTAATGATAACACTGTATGGTGGTTAAGTTAGCAAGGTGGTTTGCCAGGATTATTGTTTGTTCTCTTATTTTTTCATCAGGATTACCCAATATAAAATGAAATAAGAAACTAACATGACTGTAAAGTATACCTAACAAATAAAGCAGACAATGTGCCAGTAAAAAACATATTACATTTCAAGTATAATAACATTATTCACTTTCTGTAGAGCTTTTATTTGGGCAGGTGGTAATTTTGCTAATTTACAAATGGTTTCATCTTGCAAAAAGTTTTAACTTGCACAAGAAAATATATACTATAAAAAATCAAGAGAAATAAGGATGATCATAGGAAGAGTTACAGGGATAGTACTTACACTTAAAATTTTGTCAACACAGAAACATAACAGAATATGATAAAATACTTAGCCAAGGAAATGGTATGTCCATGATTGTAGATACAGCAAAATTTGAGGCTAAAAATTTATTTAAAGTATTTTTTTTAAGTTTCAGATTATTTAAACCATCCTGCAATTCAAAAGAGAAGTAAATGAAAAAATACAATCCTCTTTCCTGGAGTGGGGTTTGTTGGGACGGGTATTCATTAGATGTTGTAAAAAAAAAAAAAAAAAAAAAAAAGTCTTGCCAAAGTAAACCATTATGTTACTCATCATTTTAAAATTTGTTTCACTGATTTTCAGACTGATTGCATGCATAGTGGTTCCCTCCAGGAATCCCCCAGACCCTGTGGAGCACAGACCAAGCATGTTCTCCAACAATTTTTGGGTTTTTTTGTGATTTTTATTCTAAATGCTAGTATATAATGATGGTCTTCTTAAATAAGAACTTAAAATTTCTAATCTTCCATTTTATTAACGTTAATGTTTAGTTTTAAAAACAAAGGCTATTCACTAGCCCTCTGCTTACCAAATGTTACAGTGAGAGAAAGAGGCAAAGGTATCTCATTCTGATGATCGAAAACCCCTCTCATTAGTAAATCATACCTAAATATATTGCTGCAGTAATTCCCAGGGCTGTGCTGGGATGATTCACTACACACTGCACTTCATTCAACTTTAAATGACAATGAGATAAGCAAATACCATTGATCAATTACCTCATTTTCAAAAGATGCTTTTGGGATCCTTGTTGAGTCTTTGGGGTTTAAATTTGCAACTTCAAGAAGAAACATTCACATGAAACTAATCAGTTCCTAAGGAAATAATTAGTAGTACCCTCAATCACATATGGTTGAAGTCAGCAGTAGTGATTTTGGGTGGTGGAGGTAATGGCAGTGGCAGGGACTAGTTTTATTACAATATTTTCTCTTATTATCTAAAGAAGGCACATATATAATTGCACTGCACTTCACCAATATGACACAAGTCGAATATAAAAGGGGAGAGAATGGTTAAAGCTAAAGTTAAAAACACTGGAAGAATATCCACACCTTCTACCATGAGTAGGGTGGATATCAAAAATTAAAATTAAACAAAATCAAGTAAATGCTTCATTTCCTTCCTATGTAAACTTTCCAACTATTCCTAAAGCACAAAGTCCAGGACTTTATCCCTACATAATAGAAACGTGTATATTTCACAGTATATGTGCATGTGTATATTTCACAGTGTGCGTGCATATGTGTGTGTGTGTGTGTGTACACACACTACTGGTGTGGAAATAGAATTAGATGTGCTCTCTCATGTCAGCTCCAAGAAATATACCATCACAGTAAAAAACAATAGTACGTGAACCACAGAAAAGCCTTTAGAATAAATGACTTTCTGGGAGTTTTGTGAAAGAGGCAGAAAAAGGAAAGACGGCACATAGAAGCAACATAAGCTAGGAAGAAGGTGGGGATACTCATAGTGAAACCAACTGAGAGACAGAACTTGTCAGGGGTAAAAGTACAGACTCCTAAGCCTGTTGGGAAGACCAACGGGCTCATGAGGAGAGCTTGAGAAGCCTGGGAAGGAACGGGGACCTGACCGTGGTCCTGAAAGAGAACAACTTGCAGGTGATTCCCAACAATCTACAAGCATTCACACAACACCATATCCTTATTTTCAACTGTAGCTTAAACCAGCTAAACGTCCAATAATACTCTCCCTCAAAGAAAAAAATGTCTACACTTTCTCATATGATCAGATGTGCCTTTATAATGTCCAGCTCTTCCCTTCCCAATAGTCTCTCCTAAAGGGTTAGGATAATTTCAGGAATGAGAGGTGCGCTATTCTAGCATAAAACCAGGAATCAAGATTCTGACAAACTCACAACGCTTCAAATTCTACAGACAGCTTACACTTGGCAATCCTGACTCTGGTTTGAATTTCTTGAACTCTGATGGGAAATCATGCCTATCCGAAAGACCTGAAGGAATGATGCTCATGGGAGCATAACATTACAAACTCACCCCATAATCTAGACAGACTTGAAACTCTAAAAAGATAAGGAGGCAATTCAGTAACATGGGCATTCCCACTTTCACCCCATAAAATTCATTAAAAAGAAAAACAATTCCATAAAGAGGTACCAAAATACAGGTCCCACAGTGAACATGGGCATCGATCTTCAGGCTCTTTTCTAGCCCTCACAAACCCAGCAAGTCAAGGGGGCCAACTACACCAATCCAAAGTGTTAATACTACACCTAACCATGGGTGGAAGGAAATGTCTCCGCACAAAAGACACCTCTGCAAAAACGGAAGGAATTTCACTCCGCTGGTGCAAAAAAAAGAAGGTGGGAGAGAAAGTAATCTGTACGTGGAAAATCATTCTCAGAAAATACCATACAACTCGTCGAAGTGCAAGACTTACGTGTTCCGTCAAAACGGGTGGCGATGGTGTCGAGGAAGGTGTTCTGGGGCGCCAGTAATCCTTTCATAACCGGCATTTTTCCAGCGTGGTGTGAAATTCTCCATCAAAGTTTGTCCAGACGGATGGTTCAATAGGAAAGTGCCAAGAAGGGAGAAGGGGAGCGTGCTGACGGCAGCGGAGGGGGACTTGGCGCGGTGCTGGGGCTGATCAGGAGGTGGAGGATGGAAGGAGAGAGGGTGCGCGTTCCAGCCGCCGCTGCTCCGGCAGGAGCCTCTCCGCGAGCGCTCGGCGAGCCCGCCCCGCACCTCCAGGCTCAGCCCGGCGCAGGCTCCCTCTCCCGCCCCCTCCACCTCCGCCAGCTGCCGGAACCCCCCACCGTCCCTCCGCGGGCGGCAGTGCCCGCCGAGCGCCGCCTCGCCTCCCACCCCGCCCGCTCGGGAAGAGCCCGCCTTGGCCCGGGGCGCCGCGCCCTGACCTCAGGCGCTGGGGTCGCGGAGGACGGCGCTCGCCGCAGGGCGAGGCCGGGTGGCGCCGAGCCTCCCCGTTTCCAAGGGGCGCGGGGAAACGCGCGCGAGCACGACTCCCACCCCCCAGGAGCCAGTGAACAAAGACCCCTTTGTTCCCGCTCCGTCCCTCTCCCGGGGAGACCGGAGTCCCGTGGGTGTGGTACCGAAGAAGGGGAGGAGACAGGTTGGGGCAGGTACCCGGCCACGGCCTGGAGCTTGGGAGGGGGCAGTTCCCCCAGTGGTGTCCCAGGGCGCTGAGGCAGCCTGGCGCCCCAGGGGGAGGTGGCCCCCTTCCGGCACACCTGAGTGCCCGCGATTGGAGCAGGGCAGCTTGGAGTTACTTGCGCGGCCCCCTCCCCAGTCACCCGGGTCTTTCCGCCTGAAAACTAGTCCAAAGCTCCCGGGTTTTTCCAACTCTCCTTGCCGGGCTCAAAAAGGGGGTGTTTCGGCCCCTTTCCCCAAATTGCCATTGGTCTCCCCAATCCATTCTTAACTAAAAGAAAATAATAAAAGAGCTTTTTTTTTTTTTTAATGGACAATGATGGTTTCTCACTCCCTGGTGAAATGTACATAAAACATTACTAGAAAAGTTTTGTTTTTATTGATTTGCAAAATACAATGTAAGTAAACCCTGTAAGGTTGCCTTGTAAAAAAACAACTTCAACACCAATCAGCCCAGCCTGCCCCCTCTCCACCACCCCACCGCCCCCACCCGTCCCTCAACAACCCCACATCCCCACCCAAAGGCTACGCTTCCGCCGATACTGGAACCTCCGGGTAGAAAGCCCGGCCGCGAGTCCCCGGAACGGCAGGTGTCATGGAAAACGAAAGCGGTCTCTCCCTGCCCTTCTCCCCGTTGCTCATGCGGGGACTCCCGGTCTGCTAACCTTCTGCCAAGGAAAACCTGGGGCGCAGCCCCGCCGGGCGTGGAGGAGGACACCCGAGCTGGGATTCTACAGAAAACCCTGGAAGTAAGGAGACGTGACGGGAAAAGTTGAGAGCCCAGGGATAAAGCAACACAAAACAAAAACGTAAGCCCAGGTGCTGGCGCACCCGGAAAGAAAGGAGGGGGGGGAAGCGAACAGGTGTGTGAGCTTCGGCGAGGGGCAGCTCGCCTCCCCGCCGCCTGGGAATTCGCCTCCCACTAGAGTTGGTAGCGAGGCGGGGGGCGGGGGGCCCTTGTTTGCTCCAGGCTCCTGGGGCGAAGAGGGGACCCTGAGGGTTTCGTCACGGCGGCCCAGGGTTCCGGGAGGGCGGGGGTGTATTGAGGGAGGGAAGCATCCCCCTCTCCCCGCCCCCGGTCCCTCTTTCGCCGTGATGCACTTCCTGCGGCCGAGGATTCCCTTTGTGTTGAAATTCGAGAAGATCCGGCCGCCGCGTGCAGCTGGCGGGGCGGGGGGTGCGGGGGCCGGGGAGGGGATTCCTGAGTGGGCGGCGCGGGGCGGCAAATCCAGAGGTGAGGCCTTTGGCGCGGGGTCTCCCGCCCAGCCGAACTCGCCGCCTGCCCGCCCGGCCGCTCCCACCCTTCCCCTGCAATCCCTCTGTCCGCAGCCAGCTGTGCTTTGCGGAAGCCGGGCTTACGTGGGCGGTGTCCCCCACGCGGCGCGCGGAGACTAAGGGTGGCTCTGTTGGCTCCCTCTTGGGCAGAGTGGGGAGAGAAAGAAGGGGGAGCCTCTGCTTCTGTTTGGGCGGTGCATTGCGTCCCAGAAAACCCAGACTGCTGCTGTCGATGTAAAAGCCTGAAAACCGCCTCGCGTCAAGTAGCTTGAAGTTCCGAATGAAATACATTCGGTGTAAAGCAGGATTCGGGTTCATGAAATTTGCACTGTAGCGCTGTGTGTGTCTTTGTTGCCTCATGGGCTTGCTCTACATTGCTGGATGCGTGAAATCACTTGCAGGAAACTAGCAACAAGAGGGGCTTAAGAATGGAAACCCAAAGAAAGCCTCCGTTTTATGGCGGGGGGGGGGGGGGGAGGGGGGGGTGAAGACCAGCATTTCTTACTCACTGTCTTAGTCTCTTCTCCAGTACCTATTATGTACTGAGGGAGCGTGCTGGAAATGACAAGATTCCTGCCCTAAAATCATATCCAAGCCTGGATCCTCTTAAGATTATCATCACCACTCTGATCTTGGGATCTAGGGATATTGAGTAAATATCCCAGGAGTTAGGAATTAGGAGCTACCAGTTTCTTAAAACCTTGTCCAGAAATTTCTAGAACTAAAGCAGGCACAGAATCCAGATTCAGTGGCAGGGGACAGAAGTCCGTATGTTAAAATCTCCACATCAATTTCACTTACTCGAAATGTTTCCCTAAGAGTTTAGGATATAGGGGTACAAGATCTGGGCTCAAGTCAAAAAATTTTTAGAGGGAAAATGTTAAGACACAAGTAAAAATACACGCTGAAATCACCTGAGACCTAAAACCATGTGTGAATGGCAATTGTTACTGTTTTCTTTCATGTTGATTTCATGTCGATTCTCTCCTGTTGGTGGAGGTCATCAAGAGGATGTGACCACTGGTTGACTTCAAGTCTGACGCTCCTCTCTGCTTCCCCTATCTTTGTAAAGTACTTTCTGCCTACCTTTCCCACACAGCCTGGAGCGGGCTCTTAAGAGAGCAAGCTTCTAAGCCAGAGTTAAGGCCTCTATAAAAACTTTTTTTATATATGCGGGCACCTACTCATTTTGCAACTACTCAAGACAAGCCTCCTATGTAAGTTCCCTTGCTTGTCAAACATGCTACCTTCCAATTTGGAGTGGCCTGCCTTTTTCTTTGGTTTCTCCTTGCCCTCTGCATACAGGACCTACTTAACATTTTACGTGGGAACTCCTCAGGTTTCAAACATCTCAGCATTTCAGGCTGTCTTTTCAGTCTGGATCAGACTGAAAAAGGGCTTCAGAATCCCCACATCTGTTTGATAGTTTAAGTCTTCTTCACATCCATTTTGGAATTACAGCATTCATTCAATACCATGGCACAAACAAATACTCCATTGATGTTCGTGTATTTGACTATAGGCTTTGAAAACGTTATTAAACATTTTCTGGCAGCAAGGATTTTAGCCCTCAAGAACAGTAGCTATTTTGATTTGTAGGTGGGTATGAAAGAGCATCTACTCATAAGTGTTGCGTTTTAGTTTTGTCTCTACCCTTTGTGACTTTGACACTACGTTGGGCAACTCATTTAATCTTTGTGACTTTCTGCTTCTTCATCTGTAAAACTGGGGTAATACTTTCCCTACTTTCTTCCCTGAGTAGAAGAAAATATTTCTGAAAAATCTTTGAAACCTGTAATGTGTGGCACAGGATATAAGGGATTGTTACAATCATCTAGTTCTCCTTTTTTTTTCTTCTTGTCTTCTAGCACATCTAATTCAAAGTTCTTTACATACGATAAATATCGTTCACTGTTACAATGTATGGTCTTATTAACTCAGAACACACTCATGTATTAATAACCTGTCACAACCTATGGCTTCTGAGTGTTTCCTTCTAAATATAAATGACTCTAGAAGCTCAGAAGGAAAATCAAGTTGATTCATTTCTTTTACTAATGCTTTTGAGTTGTCCTGCTGTGTTGTCCTACCAAACTGGATTCTGGTGGTTTGGTCACTGCCTCCTCTTCCCCAAATACTCTCAATGTGTATACATACAGGAATATTCTGGCAAAAACCTCCAAAGTTATGATCACAGTCAGGATAATCTAGATTATGCTTCAATAAAAATATAAAATCTCAGTGGCTTATTCCAGCAATGCTATTTTTTGCTCACACTACATTTCTGACATGCTTGGCAAGTACCTCTGCTCATTACTAGAGTCCAGATTGATGGAAGCTGTGCTCACAATGTGTTTTCCTTGATAAGAAAAAGATAATCTGACAGAACATGCGCTGTGTTTTAAAACCTCTACTCACAACTTAATGGTTAAAATGAATCACATGACTATCCGAATTTGAAAAGGGTGATAAAATACAATTTGCTTTGTGCCCAGTCTTAATTTATAAAGGTGACAACAGAGGGGCGCCTGGTGACTCATTCGGTTAAGCACCAGACTTCGGCTCAGGTCATAATCTCACGGGTTCGTGGGTTCGAGCCCCACATCCGGCTTTGTGCTGACAGCTCGGAGCCTGGAGCCTGCTTCGGTTTCTGTGCCTCCCTCTCTCTCTGCCCCTCTCCCACTCACGCTCTGTCTCTCTCTCTCTCAAAAATAAATAAACATTAAAAAAAAAGTGACAACACAGAAGCCCATGCCACTGAAAGAGAAGTTTAATGTTACTTACATTTACCCTAGAAATGAGAGATATGACTCACTACGCAGAACCACAGGAGGAATACCGGATTTTAGCCAGAAAGCAGAAACAGGAGTAAGGGGAGCTCTTACACAGCTTTCATTGGGATTTCTGTGGGAACGCAGGGCAGAGTTTAAGATTGGCTAGCTTGAATAGTTCCGGTGGGCTTTAGGCTACAGGGGTGGTTTTTTGTTGCCTGGCACCTGGCCCTGTGGTGATTTAAGGCAGGGAAAATACTAGCTTGGTGTTGAGAGATTAAGGTAAATTCATTGACAGTTATGCATATGGTCTGTCTCACCTATACAAGAGAGAACTTGGGAAACACTATGTAAGCCCTCCTCTACAAAAGAGAAATAATAATACTCTACCTTGGACTTTGTGATAATTAAATGAGTTAATAATATAAAAAAACATAGAATGGTGTCGAAATTATAATAAGAGCTCTATAAATACAAGATATTATTATTATTTTAGGCTGTCCTGTATAGACTCTCCCCTTAGGAACTTAGGCGACTACAAAGGACCTTGGGTAATAGGTGGATCACTGATTCCTAGGAGTACAGGGATTTATCTAATAGCATCCTCAACACTCGGTAAATTTTCACGATAGTCAAGTAACACAGCCAGACAATCCAGACCACCTTGCCACTCAGTGAATGTGAGCCTCTTCAGGAGGGGGGACAGTGAAAACGGGAGCTAATATTTGCCTTATTTATTTATTAAATCCAACCACCTTGCAAATAGTCTGTTACAGGAAATTTAACATCATGTCTCTTAGTGCTTATCCAAAGTTTTCAACACTCTCCTCAGGCCTCTTGCAAAATACTGCTGCCCCAATTTCATCAGATCTTAATGGTAAGCTCCCTTAATTTCCTGCTATTGCATCTGCCAGTGATTTTATAACTTCATTCATCCAACCATCTTTCCTTTTGTCCCAGAAGATGAAGTGTTCTCTGCAAAAGTATCACACAACCCCCATAATTCTAGAACTGTGCTTCATTTGTCAAGCCCTTCTCTCCTATATGTTTCTCTGCTAGTTTATTCTCTTAATATGTAAATATTCTAGATTCTGTGATCCTAATAAATACCCTTCCCTGATCAATGTAATCTTTCAGGTTTCCTTCACAGGCAGATTTCCTGAAAATTAGCCTATAATCACCATGACCATTTTCTTACCTCCCTCATCAACACTTTATAATCTGGATTTTTCTTCAACCATTCTACCGAGGTGTCTCTTTTGAAGTCATTGATTACCCAGTTGTCTAGGCTAATGGACATTTTTCAGCCCATATATTCCTGATTTCTTTTCCCTGCATTTGACTCTGCCAATTAATTCTTTCTTAAAACTCTCTATTCCGTAAATTTATTTTTTGTGTGTTTTTATTTTATATTTGAGAGAGAGAGAGACAGAGCGTGAACAAGAGAGGGGCAGAAAAATGGAAGCAGAATCCAAAGCAGCTTCTAGGCTCTGAGCTGTCGGCACAGAGCCTGACATGGGGCTTGAACCCACGAGCAGTGAAATCATGACCTGACCAAAGTCGGATGCTTACCCGACTGAGCCCCTCCATAAATTTCTA
This sequence comes from Puma concolor, assembly GCF_028749965.1. Classification (NCBI taxonomy): domain Eukaryota; kingdom Metazoa; phylum Chordata; class Mammalia; order Carnivora; family Felidae; genus Puma; species Puma concolor. Next base: position 22,861,945 of record NC_141675.1, read on the forward strand.
AGAGAGCCAATTTTCTTGTCTTGAACAAAAAGATCTTACCTGTTGAATGTTTCATTTTCATTAAAAAAAATCCTTTCCTTCAACTTGTCTTCATATTCCCATGTTCTTCAAGATTCTATAACCTAGATTACTGAACATTTTCATGTCAGTAACTGTCATATCTTAAATATCTTCTCTATGAGAACACTTTCAAAATATTTATCTGAAGCCCAGGCCTCTCCTCTAAGCATCTGACAATATCCAACCATGGGCTTTTCATTACACTTTGAGTATTTCTCCCACATAAACTTTTGTATGCATCATTAAATAAGTCCCCAGAGAGACATCCTTCTTGTATCTTAGTCCCAATATCCATCAAATTTTGAGGCCTTTATTTTATCTCCTAACTATATCCCGAAGACTCTCTAATTTCTCCATCGAGTCAATGTCCTAGTTTGGGTCTTTTCCATGACTCGTGGGAACCCCTGCCATGCCTCCTAAGTGGTTTCCTTGCCTGAAGTTTTTTCTGCCTCAAAGCCATTGATCTCATTAAAGGTAAATCTGATCATGTCAGTCCTCGTGCTGCCTAGGGGGTAAGGTCAGAGGTCTATGTCCTGAGCTCAGCTTTTCCCTTCATGATGCATTTCTCATCATACATTTTCTGTTCAAGGAAAACAAAATTCCTAGAAGTTCCCAAAACATGCAGTGTTCTTCAAGAGATTGTGACTTTGATCATACTATTCTCACTTCCTGGAAAGCACTTTTTAAACCTCTTTCGCATGACTAACATATACACATACCCACGTTCTACTCCAGCCTAATTTGGATGCCCCTTAAAATGGAGTCATTCTGCTTTCACAACAGCTGTTGTATATCAGTTGTATATAATCCGGCCTACTTTTACTTCTGTGCTTTTAAGTAAGTTACTTGTCTTTTTGGAATCTGATGGGAATTAAAACAACAGACATGTCACAGAGCAAGTGTGAGGGACAAATGAGAAAAGACACAGAAATTGACTAAGACAGTGTCCACTGTTTACTCATCATTGTATTCCCAGTGACTAACGTGGTCTCTGGCACATTGTAGACATGTAAATATTTGTTGAAAGAATAAATGTTCGTTATCACAATTATCATCTCAATCATTTTGCCATGTATTACTTTATATTTATTAGTTTATTTCTCTATCTCTTCTGTCTCTTGCCCCACTGAGCTTTGAAAGTTTTGTTGTCTTTTTTTCTTAAGCAGAAGTGCTATTTTCTTGATTTCAAATCAAGTCAGTTAACATCCAGTGTCATATCAGTTTCAGGTGTACAAGAGAGAGATTCAATATTTCCGTGCAGCACCAGTGCTCATCACAACAAAAGCACTCCTTAATCTCCATCACCTATTTCACCCATCACCTCACTCACCTCCCTTCTGGTAATCATCAGTTTGTTCTCTAGAGTTAGGAGTCTGTTTCTTAGTTTACTAGTCTTTCTCTTTTCTTTTTTTTTCCTTTGCTCGTTTGTTTTGCTCCTTCAATTCCACCTATCAGTGAAATCTTAGGGTATTTGTCTTTCTCCAGCTCTTTTCACTTACCATAATTCTCTCTAACTCCATCCAAATGGAAACGTCATTCTTCTTCATGGCTGAGTAATATTCCATTGTATATATACCACATCTTCTTTATCCATTCTTCAGTGATGGATACTTGGGCTGTCTCCATAATTTGGCTATTTTAGATAATACTTCTATAAACATTGTGGTGCATATGTTTTCCTTTGAAAGAGTATTTTTGTATTTGTTGGGTAAATACCTACTAGTGCGGTTCCTGGATTGTAGGGTAGTCCTATTTTGCACTTTTTGAGGAACCTGTATACTGTTTTCCAGAGTAGCTGACAAATTGCATCCTTACCAACAGTGTAAGAGGGTTCCCCTTTCTCCACATCCTCACCAACACCTGTTGTTGGTGTTAGCCATTCTTGAAGTCTTATTATCTTAAGGAGAATGTCTTATCCAATCTTTTATTTAAAGTATCTGGCATAAGATGTATATAAAAATGTTTGATGAATGACTGAATGAACAAATGAATGAAAAAAATTATTCTATGGCAGGTCCTCCTCATAGTAAGTGTCGACACTGACTTCATGGCTCCTTCATTACCATTCCTTTTGCTATCCTATCTTTTCTTCTTTCCCTGGTTCATTGATATCTTGAATGTAGGGGTGTGTGTGTGTGTGTGTGTGTGTGCACTTTTATGGATTTATAAGCCACACAAATTTGAACTTAAAAGAATATTCTGAGCGTTTTCCCCTAATACTGTTGGATTGATCATTTACAGGCAGAAAATGAAGGGAGGAGTTGGTATGTGATCCAAACTTCTCTTATCAAATTATTGAATAGATACTTTCTAAAAATGTGTACATCCTTTAAATCACAAAAATTTCAAGCTACAGAATCTTACTTACTTCTATAACCTTTCACTATGAGCCCAGGGCAGGCTCCCATGCCCCTGCCCTGCCCTGGACTTCCATCTCTCCAGGACAAACATGTTTTTTTTCCCAATATATGAAGTTTATTGTCAAATTGTTTCCATACAACACCCAGTGCTCATCCCAAAAGGTGCCCTCCTCAATACCCATCACCCACCCTTCCCTCCCTCCCACCCCCCCATCAACCCTCAGTTTGTTCTCAGTTTTTTTTTTTTAATTTTTTTTAACGTTTATTTATTTTTGAGACAGAGAGAGACAGAGCATGAACGGGGGAGGGGCAGAGAAAGAGGGAGACACAGAATCGGAAGCAGGCTCCAGGCTCGGAGCCATCAGCCCAGAGCCCGACGCGGGGCTCGAACTCACAGACCACGAGATCGTGACGTGGGCCAAAGTCGGACGCCCAACCGACTGAGCCACCCAGGCGCCCCTATTCTCAGTTTTTAAGAGTCTCTTATGCTTTGGCTCTCTCCCACTCTAACCTCTTTTTTTTTTTTTTTTCCTTCCCCTCCCCCATGGGTTTCTGTTAAGTTTCTCAGGATCCACATAAGAGTGAAAACATATAGTATCTGTCTTTCTCTGTATGGCTTATTTCACTTAGCATCACACTCCAGTTCCATCCACGTTGCTACAAAGGGCCATATTTCATGCTTTCTCATTGCCACGTAGTACTCCATTGTGTATATAAACCACAATTTGTTTATCCATTCATCAGTTGATGGACATTTAGGCTCTTTCCATAATTTGGCTATTGTTGAGAGTGCTGCTATGAACATTGGGGTACAAGTGCCCCTATGCATCAGTACTCCTGTATCCCTTGGGGCAATTCCTAGCAGTGCTATTGCTGGGTCATAGGGTAGGTCTATTTTTAATTTTTTGAGGAAACTCCACACTGTTTTCCAGAGTGGCTGCACCAATTTGCATTCCCACCAACAGTGCAAGAGGGTTCCCGTTTCTCCACATCCTCTCCAGCATCTATAGTCTCCTGATTTGTTCATTTTGGCCACTCTGACTGGTGTGAGGTGATATCTGAGTGTGGTTTTGATCTGTATTTCCCTGATGAGGAGCGACATTGAGCATCTTTTCATGTGCCTGTTGGCCATCCGGATGTCTTCTTTAGAGAAGTGTCTATTCATGTTTTCTGCCCATTTCTTCACTGGGTTATTTGTTTATTGGGTGTGGAGTTTGGTGAGTTCTTTATAGATTTTGGCCCTTAGATACTAGCCCTTTGTCCGATATGTCATTTGCAAATACCTTTTCCCATTCCATTGGTTGCCTTTTAGTTTTGTTGGTTGTTTCCTTTGCTGTGCAGAAACTTTTTATCTTCATAAGGTCCCAGTAGTTCATTTTTGCTTTTAATTCATTTGCCTTTGGGGATGTGTCAAGTAAGAAATTGCTACGGCTGAGATCAGAGAGGTCTTTTCCTGCTTTCTCCTCTAGAAGGACAAACATGTTTTTAAAGAGGGCTCTAGTTGGTTGTTTGTTAAGCTAAATGGTCTACACATATTAACATGTTGGTGAATATTTGTGAAAAGCAAGGTGATGTAATTTCTGCTTAATAAAACAAACTTGTTCATAAATAATCTCGTCCTACTTCTTAAACTATTTCAAGGCAGTTCACAATTAAAACACACACAGAAAGTTAGCTTAAATGAAGTACGTAATATGAGTGGTGAGATTAGAGGAACTTTTATTGCTTCTTTATAGTTGGATATGTTCTCCAGATTTTCCAGAATGAATATGTATTACTCTATAATGAAATCTGAAATATACTCAGGAAAATCAGAAATTATATAAAGGAAAGAGCAATTTATTGTACAAGAAATGTGCTTTACTCACTTGAGCATTAAATTAAGCCCTGGGTTAAGTAGAGGCCAAAACAGGGCTTGGGCATGTTTATATATTGGGTGAGATCAAAACCTTTCCTGGTGCTAAATTCCAAGAAGAAACCGTCACTTAGTTTTATGGACAGAGCAAACTATTGGGCATCAAAAACTCAAGTTCCACTACTGGCTCATTCTCAACTAATTTTGAGACTTTGAACAAATCATTTAATATCTCTGGGATTCATATATAGACAGAAGGAAGAGTACCTTTGGATCTCCAATGTCCCTTCGAGCTTTAATATAATGTGATCCATATTTAGGGAAAATATTTCAAATTAAGGTTGGGGGTCATGTATTTACACTTGAAAGCTGAACCCTTGCAACAATCCTCGCTGCCCCTGAAAACTTAGAAGAAAAACTGTATCCATTTGCTCACATACAGATAAAGACAATGCAGAGTCTTGCCTAATGCATTAAAGATGAAAAGAGTGACTCTTCTACCCTCCTTCTCTTTTCTAGATTCTATCCTGGTTTCTGTTTTTAGACTTTCACACAAGAAAAAATATATATATATAAAGTCGATCTTTTTCAAGTCTCCTGCTGCTCTTTTGTATGTATTTAAACCCAATGTTTTAGCAAAAGATGAGAATAGATGCTGAGTGCTGATGTAAATGGCAATGCCGTCATCACTCAGCTAATGGAAAACAGAAATAAAAGGGTAGAGAGGGGGAAGGAAGGGGTTGAACAGTTCTAAGTGTTGATGAAGTAGATGTTTAAAAGTTATAAGGTCCCGGTGGTCAGACACCATGCTGTTAATTTCTTTTTTAATCTCATGGTGCCGGCTCAGTGATCTCTTTCTTTTCTGAATTGTAGTAGCACTATCCAAATTTTGTATTTGGTAAGGTCTCGTGAAATATCAAGACATGTCTTCTTTTGGTATCTTCTTTCTAGAAAATTTAGTCGTATTACCCTTCAATGTCTGCATGCCTTGGGTCTTCTACTAGATCAGAGATATCTTAGGTGCCAGGATTATATTTAAGATGCTTTGTATCTTTCATGGTACCTGGCTTGAACTTCGCTCTTTGTAAGTTTTCAATATAGACTTATGTGTCTTCCAAACATAGTGGGTTATTTACACAGTATGGATTGATTTCAAGAACTTAACTATGATCTGCATGTTGCCAACTTCTTCATCCCACTACTTCATTCAAAATTCTTGAACTGCAGATTTACTTCAACTGTATTTTTTATTACTTCCCCACCTCCACGTCTACTTTTCCTTCCTTCCTTCTATTGCTTAGCTGTCATCTTCTCCCCAGATTCAGCTCAAAATGCATCTTCTCTGAAAGATTTCCATTACTCTTTTTCCACCTTGGCCATCACTTTGACTGAAGATTCAGGTTTTCCATTGCTGCTTCCCAGTTTTAAAGTGTTTCATATGTAATTCCATTCTACAGACTTTGCTCCTAAATCATTTATAAGGAACAATGTTGAGTCATTTCTTTCTTATTGTGGAATATGCAATGACTGGCATGTTGTAGTAACTCAATAAATGCTAGCTTCTTCCCTTTGTAGCAGCCGAAAAATTGCAGGCAGTCAAAACATATTTTCCAGTTACACTGCTGGGGCGCCTGGGTGGCTCAGTCAGTTAAGTGTCTGTCTTTGGCTCAGGTCATGATCTCGTGGTTTGTGAGTTCGGGCCCCGCATCAGGCTCTCTGCTGTCAGCACAGAGCCCACTTCAGATCTTCTGTTCCCTTCTTTCTCTGCCCCTCCCTGCCCTGTCTCACTCTCTCTCTCTCACTCATGACCATTAAAATAAATACAATCACAGTGCTGAGGCCTTTTTTTGTGGTGAACTTGGCACTTAGGGATCATTGCCGCTCTACCGTGTTCATTAATTCAAAGTGGAGTGCAGTAAAGTGACAAGAAATTCGGTACAATTTTGAATTACAGGATGGCAAAACTAGAGAAGACCACAGAGGACATGCACTCACTCTAACAGAGGGAGAGTGGAGAGTGGTACAAAGGAAAGGCTATGACTTTTCCAAGGTCAAACAGCCAATTCAAGAGAGAACACTTAAATCTAAATGGTCTCGGCGGAGTACTCTCGTGACTTTTTCTTTATAACTCTGCTTTTCCCATATTAATATTTTTTTCAAACTATTAAGGATTATCAAAGTGTATAGTCTGGATGCTCACTTGCTAAACGTGGCCACAGAAGGTTAATTTCCTCCTTTTCTTTTGAGTTGTAACTCTTCTGATAAAATATTCAAGGCAGTTCATCTTTTGTACATCACCTTTAAAGCTTCTTGACCTGAAGTGTTTGTGCCTCTGATGAATCATCATATGTGGTAAAGTTACTTCTGAAGCCACAGGATAAAGGAAGCACAACTTCCAGAAACTTTACTTTACTATTGAAGTGCAGCTATATATTTCCTTTTCAATAAAACGATTTTTTAAATTTCAATGTTGTGGCTACTAATTAAGGCTATTCTTTCTAGAATATACATTCAGGCTACCTTGAGTTTAGCAGATCTCAAGAAGAAAAGTTGATGTAGAAAATATAAGACGATCTAGTGAGTCGCAAAACATCTGCAATATCAGTTTATAAAACTGTCTGTGATTATTGTGTAACTTGTGCTCCAGTCTTGATTCTCTGTCAGTCTCATCTTTGGGGTTCCCTACCGTGTAGCAAAGTACTGACCTCAGTACATGTTATGGCCCAATAAATTTAGAACATATATTGAAGATGACAACTAGTTATTGAGACTGTTTGTAGGGGTAAAGGAGATATTAGTCTGTCCCAGGAAATAACAAGACCCAGCTACGCCATAGCAGGGAATCACAGGAATTGAGAAGGTACAGCACTTTGAGAGTATTTTAAATTCTAAGAAATATGAGAAAGAAACAATTCCAGACTACCTTGAGGAATAATTTCATTTTAAATTGCTGATGTGAGAAAAAAATAGATGGAAAGTTCAATAAAGCCTATTATTATGCACACAGGTTATAATAAGATCTAGCATTAATAGCTCCGAAACTTTAACATGCACATTAATTGATCATTTTATTACACAGTTACATGATCCGATGTGCTGTCTGATTTTATTTTTTTCTAAGAGAGACACACATAAAAATCCCTCTTTATAACATTAAAGAAAAAAAATAATATTTAAGTTTTAATTAAAAGGAAGAAAGAAAAATACAGTTTCTCAAATAATGAAATCATTAGAATTTCAAATCTTTACAGCTGTGGGATTTATTTTCTTTCACCAAAGAAAAATGTCAACACTTTCAACATTGTAAGGTAAAGATTATGGAGAAATGGTTTTCTAAAAATTGAAATTGTCAATGTTTTATTTTTTCTTTTTTTAATTTTTTCAACGTTTTTATTTATTTTTGGGACAGAGAGAGACAGAGCATGAACGGGGGAGGGGCAGAGAGAGAGGGAGACACAGAATCGGAAGCAGGCTCCAGGCTCTGAGCCATCTGCCCAGAGCCCGACGCGGGGCTCGAACTCGCGGACCGCGAGATCGTGACCTGAGCTGAAGTCGGACACTTAACCGACTGCGCCACCCAGGCGCCCCTGAAATTGTCAATGTTTTAAAGAGGATAATTTCTAGTTAACTTTTCATTTCTTTCTTTTAGCTGGTAATTTCACATGGTGGTCACAATCTTTTGGGGGGAGGTGGGAGGTTAGCTCTGGAGAAACAAAGCACAAACATCATTGGACATGCTAAGACACATCTGAGTGGGGTAAACCCCCAATGGCTTAGTCCTCTCATTAAATATACATAAAGATCAATATCACAGCTGTACTTAGCGCACAAAATGATTCTAAATGAGAGCCATTCACGAAGTGATTCAGGTACCGTAGAGATTGTGCTTGCCCCAGTGCAGAGTGAGTGAGTGAATGAATGAATGAATGAATGTGTGGAGTCAAGTATTTCTGGATCAAGTGGCAGCTGCCTTGGCTCAATGTGCTATTTCTGTACAGTGTGGTGCAGAAGTGTGGACTTCTTGAATTTTGGAAATGAAGAGTATTTTTATCGATCAACAAGCCCGCACTGCAGCTCCTTTAAATTAAGTCCAAATTTCAACAGTTCACCACTCCCCTAGATAGCATTTTGTAGGCTTACTCATTCTTCACCGCCAAAGGCAACACAACAGGAACATCTACCAATTTCAATTGCCATTAAATGCTTATTTAAGCACATGTGGAAGAATTCCAGGGAAAGTAGCTAAAATCACCTCTTATTCTGTATTCCTTTTAAGGATTAGATCCTGTAGAACAGTTTTACTTTCTTTTGAAAAATGTGTAGGGGGTGCCTGGATGGCTCAGTTGGTTAAGTGTCTTACTCTGGCTCAGGTCATGATCTCGTTGAGTTCAAAAGTTTGGGCCCCCCATAGGGGTCTCTGCTGTCAACACAGAGCCCACGTCGGATCCTCTGTCTCCCTCTTTCTGCCCCTCTCCCACTCGCACAAGCTCTCTCTCTGTCTCTCTCTCTCAAAAACAAATAAACATTAAAAAAAGGAAAGAAAAATGTGTGGTATATTATTATAGTCAAAGGATGAATAGTCCTTAATTATATTGATTGCATTCAGGAAAATTATAAATTGTATTACAAACTAGATAGCCAAAAGTTAATAATTTAATTGAAAATTTATCTTTCTCATCTACAAATGTCAAGTTTCGTTGCTTCCTGAGACATAATTTAAACAAACCAAACAACTGGGGCTTTCTGTGGGTTATAAATGCAAAAAATTCAAAAGTGTAACTTGACTTGCCAGCTGGGCTCTTTCCACGTAATTATTTTTATGTGGATAATGGTTGCATTCTCATAAAAACTGTGTTAATAACAATTTTAATACATATATTTCAAAAAGTAAATGGGGTGAAAAGGGCATTCTACACATGGTGACATAATTGATAAAATAGCGGATTTGGAATACGGAGACTCGAGTTCTAATATTAAAAACGTAAGGCACATGAATCATATTATAAATGCTTGGACTCTTTAGGTTGTCACCTAAACATGAAACTTACACTGAGTATATTCAATACTGCTCACTTTTCTGTGGAAATCTCCCTGTAAGACCGACAGCAGTTTTATAGGCCTCCAGTAGTTCTCAGACTATGAAACTATGAGTTGTGTGTGGCATGATTTTAGACTATATTGTATTATGTGTATAGATAGATAGATGACATGATATTATTTCAATAATTATCTCTTATGAAAACACGTATTTTGAGAGAGAGAAAAAAATGGGTGTGCACAGGGGAGGGGCAGAGAGTAGGAGAGAGAAAATGCTAGCAGGCTCAGCACTGTCAGTGCGAGCCCTATGCAGGGCTTGATCTCAGGAGCCATGAGATCATGACCTGAGCCAAAATCAAGAGTCGGAGGTTTAACGGACTGAGCCACCCAGGCGCCCCTATGAAAATACATACTGGGGCGCCTGGGTGGCGCAGTCGGTTAAGCGTCCGACTTCAGCCAGGTCACGATCTCGCGGTCCGTGAGTTCGAGCCCCGCGTCGGGCTCTGGGCTGATGGCTCAGAGCCTGGAGCCTGTTTCCGATTCTGTGTCTCCCTCTCTCTCTGCCCCTCCCCCGTTCATGCTCTGTCTCTCTCTGTCCCAAAAATAAATAAAAAACGTTGAAAAAAAATTTAAAAAAAAAAAGAAAAAGAGATAAAAAAAAAAAGAGAAGAAAATACATACTAATAAAGCTTTTCCCATTTCAGGAGACATTAAAATATTATTTGATGTTTATGTTCTTAAAATATTTGTTTTAAAAGAGGGTATATAAAATATTAAATATCTAACACTACGGCTGATAATAAACAGATTTTTAAGTGATGGAAGAAGCTTGATTGCTGAGAAGCAAAGGCTGCTTGAGTATGCAAACCTCAGTTTGAGAAACAGTGAATGACATGTATTTGAAGTTCCTTCCCGTTTTGAAGTAATAAAAGTGAACCACATTGCTTCCTAGATGGTAAAAAAAAAAAAGAAAGAAAGAAAGAAAGAAAGAAAGAAAGAACGAACTGACCACACGGCAAGTATCCTAAGTAGGCATTTTCAGGACCCTTATGCTAAGTTTTACTTTTCTTCAAAATGTAGTTCTTTATGCCTTGGGAAATTCCTCCTCAGGAGTTATTCAAGGGCTTTTACGTGGACCACCACCCAGAACACCCCCGAAGAGATTACTCAATCAATTCCATATGGTATTGATGCAAGGACAGACATATAAACCCAAGAAACAAAGTAAAGGCTACAGAAATAAAGCCATTTATGTAGGGTGAATTGAATTGCAATACAAAGACCAGTGCATTTCAATGGGGAAAGGAAAGTGTTTTTAACTTTTAACTTAACTTTTAATAATACTGAAACAACTGGAAGTCCATTTAAGGAAAACAGTCTTGACCCTTAACTCACATCATACACAAAAACTAATACAAGACGCACCCTGGTCCTAAACATAAAAGCTAAATCTACATTTCTAGAAGACAGCAAGGAGAAAATCTTTGTTAACATGGAATAAAAAAAAAAAAAAAAGCCTTCTTAGATAGGTTACAGAAAGCATCGATGATATAAGAAGAAAGTGTAGATTGGACATAATCAAAATAAAAAAGAAACTCCTCTTTGAAAGACATTAATACAACCTGGAGAAGGAAGGCCGTGGACTGGGGAAGGAATTAACAGTGCATATATCTGATAGGAGTATCCAGCAAACAAAAAAACTCTTATGACTTAATAAGAAGACAAACACCCTAATTTTTAAAAGACAGGTAAAATATTTGAATAGATACTTCACCAAATAAGATACACAAGTGCTTAATAAGCACATGGAAAGATGTATGATATCATTAGTCGTCAGGGACATAAAAATTAAAAAGTGATGAGGTACCACTACATACCAACCAGAATGACTAAATTAAAGAAAATAAAAAGATGGACAATAGCCCATGTTGACAAAGAAGTGGGGCAAATGAAACTCTCATACATGATGGTCAGCATGTGTAAGCACTTTGGAAGTCAGTTTTTCAATAAAGGTCAAGCTAAGCATATACTTACTATATGATACCTCATTTCTGTCCCTGGGTGTTTATCCAATAGAAATAAAAGATAGGCCCACGTAAACCCTTGTACAGGAATGCTCATAGCAGCTGTAGTCATAATAGCCCCAAACTGGATGCAACCCAAAGTTCACCAGTAAGTGAATGGATAGAAAAAAAGTGTATCCACACAACATAACACTACTCAGCAATAAAGAAGAATAAACTACTGCTACATGTGACAACATACATAAATCACCAAAATGTGGCACAGAGTCACGTGGCCAGAAATAAGAGTATATGGTATATTACGAGTCCATTAATGAAAAATTCTAAAATAAACATCTATAGCAACAGAAAGCAGATCAATGGTTGTCTGAGGCCGGGGGGGGGGGGCGGTTGGCCAGGAGGGGGGAGTGGAGATTGAATACAAAAGAGAGGAATTTTTGAGGTAATAGAAATGTTTCTTGGGGCACCTGGGTGGCTCAGTCAGTTAAGTGCCCGACTCTTGATCTTGGCTCAGGTCATGCTCTTGGGGTTCCTGAAATCAAACCCTGCATCTGGTTCTGCATCAGCGCAGAGCCTGCTTGGAATTCTTGCACACGCACTCTCTCTCTCTCTCAAAATAAATAAACTTTAAAAAAAAGAAATGTTTCTTATCTTCACTGGCATGTTAGTTACACATGCGTATACATTTGTTAAAGCTCATTGATGTGTACACTTAAAATAGCTGCATTTTGATATCAATTTTGATAAAGTTGATGTTTAAAAACTATAAAATCAGAATAACATCTGCTTATGAGGGAGGAGTGACAAAATGTACACAACAGAACCTTCTGCAATTATCAAATATTTTACCTCTTTGTTGGGGTGGTGGTTAATCTGTTACACACATTTGTCCAAACTTATCAAGCTATAACCTTAAAATCTATTCATTGTATTTTGTGCAAATTATTCCTCAATCAAATGAAACAAATTACTTCAAGAAATACACAGACATTTAGATTAAAGCAAAAAGAGTATTTTTACCTTTCCCCAAACGGCAGAGATATATACATGTATATACCATGTATGTATGTATATCAGCACTGATAAAAGTTGGGCAAGATAGAAATATTAGTATACTGATGGTGGAAATGCAAATTAGTACATTTCTAAAAATAAATTTGCCAATATTTATTAGCTTCTGAATATATATACCCTTTGGCCAAGTAATTGTACTCCTTGGAATCTATACTAATGAAACACTCAGAACTCCAAAGATTTATATGCAAATATGTTTATTTCCTATATCTGCAATTTAGCTATAAAATTGGAAAGAAACCTAAATGTCCAAGAAGCAGGATATAATTCTATACATTATGGCACATCCATGTGGCTGATTGAATAGCTATTAAATGATGTTTACAGATGATTTTGAATAGTATGGGAAAATACTATATTAAATATTTAACAAAATGAGGGGCGCCTGGGTGGCTCAGTTGGTTAAGTGTCCGACTTCAGCTCAGGTCACGATCTCACAGTTTGTGAGTTTGAGCCCCACGTCGGGCTCTGTGCTGACAGCTCAGAGCCTGGAGCCTGCTTCACATTCTGTGTCTCCCTCTCTCTCTGCCCCTTCCCTGCTCATGCTCTGTCTCTCTCTGTCTCAAAAATAAATAAACGTTAAAAAAAATTGTTTTAAATAAATAAATAAACATTAAAAAATTTAAATATTTAACAAAATGAAAAGATACCAAATGATATTAAAATACTATGGTTATAGGGGCGCCTGGGTGGCGCAGTCGGTTAAGCGTCCGACTTCAGCCAGGTCACGATCTCGCGGTCCGTGAGTTCCAGCCCCGCGTCAGGCTCTGGGCTGATGGCTCAGAGCCTGGAGCCTGTTTCTGATTCTGTGTCTCCCTCTCTCTCTGCCCCTCCCCCGTTCATGCTCTGTCTCTCTCTGTCCCAAAAATAAATAAACGTTGAAAAAAAAATTTTTTTTAAATACTATGGTTATAATATATAAACTATGAAAGTGAATTTTAACAAAAAATGTAAATGCTAACCATGGTTGTTAGTGGGAAGCAGGATTATGATTCTTATTTTATTTTCTTACAGTTTTCTGCTTTATAGTTTCATAATTTACAAGTATTTTGTGAAAAAAATAGGATTAAATTTTAAAACATAATTTTAAACATTAATCTTGTTCATATTTGCAAATGTGTTTATGGTATTAATGTTACTAAAATTTTATAAGGTAAAGGTGTGTAAATATATCCCTTATACAGTTGTAAATTATGCTTAATGTTTTAGCCATACAAATAAAACATGAATATATTTCTCTGAATATAAGGTATTGATTATTCTTTATCAGTTTGGAAAGTATCCTTTTAACTTTTTCTCTTTCCTTGCTATGATTTCTGAAAAATAACTTCTGTTGCTTTTTCCTCTTCTGGGAGTGGCAGAAATAACATGAAAGAAATGGATTTTTATTTTTCAATATAGTGCTCAATACTTATCATACATAAGACAGAGACATTTCATACTCACTAAATACTCCCAAGCTTCCTCACCATTGCCAGCTCCCTTTCACCTAACAGCCGTGTGATGTGATAAATTCTGGCTGCCTATGTAATTCTGCAGATCTTTCTTCCCCTTCTGCGGTAAACTGGAATCCTTATCATAAGGTTGAAAGTGGAAGGAGTTCTTAAGGGACACCTGCTAATCAGGTCAGTCACCAATAAACAACAGAATGAATAAGCACTTGTGAAAAGCGGATCTTTGTTATGTTAAGCCGTTGGGGTTTCGGGATTTGTTTCTTACTTCAGTTTCAACTGCTGTACTTACCAGTACAAATATTGGTACCAGACGTGAGGCCTGTTATAGAAATAAAACAGGAAAAACAAAACTCCAAAATGTCTGGCACTAGCTTAATCATTTTGGGGGAAAAGAAAGTATACAGAGGCTGGAAAGATGGCGAACCATATTATCCCATGGCAGAACACGGGGTAAAACTTTCTAGTATAAGGTAGTGCTATTTGTTTTTACATTTAGCAAGTTATTTCAAGGAAAAAAGTGAAAATTAAAAAAAAAAAGTGGCTCGGATGTAAGTGGAAATATAAAGGGATCATGAAAATCCAGAAATTAAGTGCCTTATCGGATTGGCAAAGTCACGAGTTCTAGCTACTAACCCATAAGAGGTGGCATTTCAGAAGGCACTTTTCAACAAATTAAAAATGAGCAGCTGGTTAAAATGACTCAGGGCGAAGATCCAAGAAAGGGTATGACCCTTTCTTCATGTCTACTGCTATGACAGCTTAAGGTACCACCGTTAAGCCAAACAAGAGAAAAATAGGGGTAAAAAGGCAGGAAAATATAGCACATCTGAGGGCCATGGTTGTGGCACATTGATGTGACTTCAAACAAATAATGGGTACATATATCGAATTTTTATTATTATTTTTTATTTTTTTAATGTTTATTTATTTTTGAGACAGAGAGAGAGCATGAACGGGGGAGGGGCAGAGAGAGAGGGAGACACAGAATCAGAAGCAGGCTCCAGGATCTGAGCCATCAGCCCAGAGCCCGACGCGGGGCTCAAACCCACGGACCGCAAGATCGTGACCTGAGCCGAAGTCGGACGCTTAACCGACTGAGCCAGCCAGGTGCCCCCGTATATCGAATTTTTAAGAGAGTCTTAATATGGGGTGCCTTCCTGGGTCAGTCAGTAGAGCATGTGACTCTTGACATCAGGGTCATGAATTTGAGCCCTATGTTGATTGCAGAGATAATTTCAAAAAAGTAACTTAAAAAAAGAGTTTTACTTTTATAGAGATCAAGGGTTTGATCCAAAAAATTTGTGACTGTTCAAGACATAATCATTAGGATCCCAAAACTCCCTAGACAGGAAGCAACTGAAAAAGGAAAGCCACGAGTAACAGTGGTCAAGGGAATTTCTCCTTGACAGTTGAATCAGTCTGATTAAGGTGCACCCAGGATAGGGAAGCCAGCAGGATTTCAAAATTGCTGTCAACCAGGGCAGGCTTGTCTCCATTCTTTCCTTTTCTGGAGAGAGATTTTACTGAGGCTATCTTGTCTCTGTTCCACCAGTTATACGGGTGAGGGAGGAGCCGATTACTTTCTTTTTAGTTGAGAGATGTCTGGCCGGAGAGGAGTCACGACCAAATCTGAGGGAGAAACAGGCATATAAGCTTGTACGTAGAGCTGAGTGAAGTGACTGACTGTTAACACTGAGTTGTCTTGTTTGGGGAAGGTTGAATGTGTTCTGTGAGTGGAAAGATACTAACAAAGGCATGTTTATTGACCAGAATGACAGATGGTGGTGGAGACACTGACCAATTATGGAATAAATCTGATCTCACCCCTTTTCCCAGTTCCCTTACATGCAGTGCCATGTGACTAGTGGGTAGCCAAGAAGCTAAAAATAGAAATCAGGTGTGTACTTTAATGTGTTAAGCGGCTGAACATTTTGGGTTTATTTTTTGTTGCAGGATAACCTAGCTTATCCTGAGAAATAAATATATTCATAAAGTAGATTTGGAAAACAGATAAAAGTTGGAAGAACAAAAAATAACATCCATAGTACATTTACAAAGCTTTTGTTTTTGGTGGCAGTTAATGTTTGTTGTTGAAATTCAGAGAATACTCTCCCAAAAGAAAATAAAAAATGAAATCACTTATATTCCTACTTCCCAAATATAATTACTGCTACGATGACATATATGTGAAATTTTCAATAGTAGAGTTATAACTTGTATATTTTATTACCTGCATTAAACAATGTATTATGATAATCATCTCAGTACAAATGTATCTGTTTCGTTCTTAGTATTACAATATTATAATTTGTTTTATTTTTGATGAATTTTTAATTCTAAAATCTCATTCCATAAAATTGAGTTGTTTATTGTATGGCACACCTACTTTATATATTTTAAATATATTAAGGATACTAGTTATTCCATTGTTATATATGTTGCCTATATTTTCTCCCAATGTATGATTTAACCCCAAACTTAGTTTATAAAATCTTTCATGGGCATGTATTTTAAAAATACTAGTAGAATCTTTTGATTTTTTTCTTCTTAAATTCTTCCAGGTTTCACGTCTTTTTAAAATAAATCACATCCGGGGCGCCTGGGTGGCGCAGTCGGTTAAGCGTCCGACTTCAGCCAGGTCACGATCTCGCGGTCCGTGAGTTCGAGCCCCGCGTCAGGCTCTGGGCTGATGGCTCAGAGCCTGGAGCCTGGTTCCGATTCTGTGTCTCCCTCTCTCTCTCTGCCCCTCCCCCGTTCATGCTCTGTCTCTCTCTGTCCCAAAAATAAATAAACGTTGAAAAAAAAAAATAATAAAATAAAATAAAGTAAATCACATCCAATGACAACAGAAATTCAGTTTCATTTTCTCCAAATATTAATATGGGATTATTTCTCTGTTTTTTTTTTTTTTTTTTTTAATTTTTTTTTCAACGTTTATTTATTTTTGGGACAGAGAGAGACAGAGCATGAACGGGGGAGGGGCAGAGAGAGAGGGAGACACAGAATTGGAAACAGCCTCCAGGCTCCCAGCCATCAGCCCAGAGCCTGACGCGGGGCTCGAACTCACGGACCGCGAGATCGTGACCTGGCTGAAGTCGGACGCTTAACCGACTGCGCCACCCAGGCGCCCCTATTTCTCTGTTGTTTTATTTATGTTTTTTAAATTTCAGATCATGTAAGTCCCCAGATTGTTTTCAGTTGCCTCAACATTGTTTACAGAATTTACCTTCCCCCTCACCAGTTTGCAATGCTACTTTTAACCTATCTCAGATTTCTACATAAATGTGTGCTGTCGCCCCTCTTTTCTTTTTTTCTTTTAATTATTTTTTTTAATGTTTATTTATTTTTGAGACAGAGAGAGACAGAGCATGAATGGGGGAGGGGCAGAGAGAGAGGGAGACACAGGATCGGAAGCAGGCTCCGGGCTCTGACCATCAGCCCAGAGCCCGATGCGGGGCTCGAACTCCCGGACCGCGAGATCGTGACCTGGCTGAAGTCGGACGCTTAACCGACTGTGCCACCCAGGCGCCCCTGTCGCCCCTCTTTTTTGTGCCATTCATTTTACTTGTTTCTGTCAGTGCCAACCTCTACTGTTATCATTAATGTATTCTTACAGATTATGCTGTATCTTTTAGAGAATTTTTTTCACTTAAAGAAAGGCTACTTTTGTCCATTGTCTCTTTCATAAGAATCACCTCACTAGCTTGTTGAGATCTGCAGAAAGTTATGTTTGGATTTCACTGAATTCAGAGGTTAATTTACTGGAGATTGAATTTGTTACACTATTAATTCTTCATAACCAGAAATTGAGTATGTATCTCCATTTATTTAAATCTTACTTTGTTCAAATTTTTTTTAAAAATGCCTAGATGTTAGAATATATTTTAAGGACCATCATTTTCTCATGTTTCAAAGAATTAAAAAAATAAAGAACTATGTCAACAACAAAAACTTAAAAAGGATTCTAACTACAGCAATGAAGTGGAAGGAGAAAACATCTTCATTGAAATAAGGCATGACCATATTGAAAAGAAGACTAGAATAATAGGGAGGACTTGATTTTGCATTACTAAGTACGTGTTAACATATTTCTTCTATTTTAAGAGTCAAATCTTTTTATGTGCTTACTCTGGAATATCTCTGAAATTGCCATGTGTTATGCAATCTATGGCATCTTACAATGGCTTTCAACAATCATGACATAGTTATCATTGCTTGTGTGCATGGCCAACACTTGGTCATAGCTGGTTACTTGTTATGACATCAACTGAGACAATATTGAAATATAATGTGTATACTGAATTCCATTGCAGTTTTTAAAAAATTTCACTGCAGCTTAAAGGTGGAAAGTTATCATGTACCTAGAAAGGCAACAGAAGAAAGCAATGGGGACATAAATTTGCCATTTGCAAAGCAGATATTTCCATTGGAAGAATAAGTTCATTCTGCATTTTCTTGCAAAGCTGCAACCAAATGCTTCCTGAGAACCAAGAAAGGAAGAAATCCATGGTAGATGATGTGTGAGGTTTTGTTACTAATATATACGCTATAGTATTGTCTATCATAGGCAAGGAACAGTAAGCACCAAAATTTTAGAATGGATGTGTAGGACTTAGAGAAAAATTACAGAGACCACCGTTGGGCATATAAAAAAGTTATGTCACCAAGGATGATATCCGGTAGGAACATATGGGTAATGATGATGACCGAGATGATTTCAGAAGAGTTGAATACTAAATAGGAACGCATTTTAACTAGTGTATGTCATTTATATGCCCTAGTGAATGCCTCCCAAACTTATTTGATTGATAAAAGTCTAACAGAGATCTTTGAAAATGTTAACAAAAATTTTATAACTTAAGGGATGTAAAGCAACAGTTTCTAGTTTAATTGTGCATGCTTTTTCTCAATAGTATATAAAATAATTATGATTCTTACAATGGATAGTGATTTAGAAGAGATGACGTATTTCATATCAGTTAGAATCCTTTTGTTATAAGTTAAAAAATTAAAAGACTGAAACTTGCCTAAACCCTAAAGGTGATTATTTAACTATGAAGTCCAGTTTTTCAGCTTGATTCAGGTAAGCTCTGAGCCAGATGTTCATAAGATCACCAAGCAATTGACTTCTGTGTCCTCACCCTACCTTCCACTAGGAAGTGGATAGGGTAACCTGCTATCCATGGTAAGAATCATTATTATTTTATATACTATTGAGGAAAAAAATGTGCATAATTAAACTAAGAACTGTTGCTTTATACTCCTTAAGTTATAAAATTTTTGTTACCTTTTTGAAAGATCTCTGTTAGACTTTTTTCAATTATGTAAGGGAGGCATTCCTTAGGGCATATAAATGACACAAGCTAGTTAAAATGTGTTCCCATTCATCTCCAGGTTAGCTCTCTGTATAGTGTCAAGATGACTCCAACGGCTGCTGAGACAACCGTCTTCTTTTTCCTCATCCATCAGGATAAAGCGGAAACTTCCCTAGGAATTCAGAAAAAGTAGATAACTCTAGACCAGCTTAAGTCATATGCACGGCCCCTGGGCCCCAAAGGTAATAGGGAACTCTTACACTGACCAGAAGAAAGAGATATGGAATGCACACAGGGAAGGTGACTAGAAATGATGAGAAAATACACTTATTTACCAAACGTAGCAGACCCATTAATTTCCCGTCCATATGATCACGCCCATCAGTTCTCTCAGGCCTGATTTCCAACTGCCAGTATCCACATCTCCTTTCCTAAGGACTTTTTTGCTCTCCCAAATCCTCTTTATCCACAGGCTCCGTGAGCCAGTAGTTCTAGAAGTTAATGTCTCCAGTGTTGGTAGATAAATACTCCAGCTCTTAGTTCTTTTGTAATTTGGGTGGGAAACTTCTAAAGTGCGCATATGACCCTGGTTCCCAGAGCAAGATTGGTAAATAAACCGAGTGGTAAATAAACTGATAACACATGCATTATTGATTGCTTTTTCTTCCCTATCTCCACTCCCCTTCCAGTGTTTCCTTCTCCCCCCAAATAAACTCATTACCCTTAGATCTATAGCTCAGGATCTGCATGTGAGGAAACCCAAACTGAAGACAGTGATGTTAAGTCTTCACCTTTCCCTACTCATTTAAAATCAAGTGTTTCTTTTGCAAGACGTATCTGAACCTCGGTTTCTCCTTGAATAAAAAGGAGATAGTCATGCTTGTGCCACTTTCTTGACATGAGTAAGATGGAGATCAAATGTGAGCACATACATAAAAATCTTTTGTAAGATGCTGCCCAAATGAGCATAGCTATAGTTATAATCATTATCTGCTTTAGAAAAATTAATCCCTTCAATTTTGCACACGTAAAGAACAAATAGTATTCATCAGTGGTTGGATCCTAGGCAGTGCCCTCTGCCTTCTCTTGAAATCAAAAGGACAAGAATTAATAAAAAATTAGATGATTCATCACAAAGGGATTACCTAAGGCATCCCTTTGTGTAGGCTACAGCTGCCCATTTCTTTGTTAATACCAGAGACTTCTCAGCAGGGAGAGAGCAGAAAGTAAACAGGGAAAACTGCTAGAAAAGGGCAAAGGGAAGCCACCTGCTGGGCACTGCTCACTCAAAGGCTAATGTCACCTGAACTGACTCACACTTCGGGCTCCACAGGGCTGTTGGTGGAGAACACAACCCACGCCACAGTCACTCGCTCAATACAAAATGTGGGTTTCCAGAAAAAATTCGGATCGGATTGACAATTAACGGTTGCCAAATTTATGGTCATTCATCTTACTCAAGTTTGGAGCTCAATATGCTTTACTGTGTTGTATTTTATTTTTATTATTTTAAAATATTATTAAATTCCGACATACATGCAGGAAAGTTCACAAACTGAGGAGTTATCACCGTGTGAATAAGCTGGTAATCACCACACGAATCAAGAAATTAGCAGCACCCCTCTTGCCCCTCCCAGTCACTACCCTACTCTCCTTCATAAACATAACCTCTGTCTGGATTTTACCACCAGAGATTAATTTTGCCTGACGTTGAACTTCATATAAAGGGAATCATATGGTAGATACTCTTTCCCGTCTGGCTTTTTCACTAAAATTTTGATAACGAGACTCATCTATGCTGTTGCCTATAGCCATATTTCACTCATTTCATTGCTGTATATTATTGTAATGTATGATCTTACCATGAGTTATTTACCCTTTTTACTGTTGATAAACATTATGTTGTTTCCTGTCTTGGGCTATTATTACTAAATCTATAATGTATATTCTCATATGTCTTTTTATGGATATATGTACTCATTTCTCTTGGGCATATTCCTTACAAGTATTGCATCATGGAGTGGATGTATGTTTAATCTCATTAAAATGACATTTTCCCAAAGTAGTTATGCCTTTTACAATTCCACCAGCAGTTTATGAGAATTCTATTGTTACATGGTCTTGTAAACACTTGGTATTATCAGTCTTTTTGTTTGTTTCACACACTGCGATCGTATCTCATTTGGTTTTAAATTGCATTTCACTGATTACTAATGACTTGAACATCTTTTTAAATATTTTTGGCCATTTGTATATCTTTTTTTGTAAGGTATTTGCTTAAATTTGTTGTCCATTTTCTACCAGGTTGTCATCTTTCCCTTAACTGAGTAGAAGTTTCTACAGACCACGGATACAAATATTTCTCAGTTAAGTATATTATGGCTTGCTTCTCCCATTCTGTGGCTTCCCTTTTCATTCACTTAATGAATTTTAAGAAATGTAAGTTTTTAATTTTAATGTATTCTAATCGATCAAACATAAATATTACATACCATGAGGTCAGGACATAGTCTTCTGTATTATCTTCTAGACACTTTATTGTGTAGATTTTACATTATTTAAAAAATCTACCTGGAATTCATATTTGCTTATGCCTAAAATCATAAAGATTCACCTTTTTTTCCTCTCGTGGATATTTGTCCTGTGCCTGAAGAACTTCCTTTCCCTCAGTAATGTGTCCTGTGCCTCAAGGATTTCCTTTAGCATTTCTTGTAGAGCAGGTGTGCCAGTAATAAATTCTTTCAGTTTATGTTTGTCTGAAACTTCTTTCTTCTTCTTTTTTTAATCAACCAAATGTCAGACTATTGTTTTCTAGTTTGCATTGATTTTGGTAGGAGTCAGTGGTAATGCTTATCATTGTTCATCCATATAGTATGTTTTTCTCTTTCTGACTCATCTCAAGATGTTGTCATGATATTTAAAATAGACTTGTCTGAAGTGTGCCAGATGTAATTGATTGTTCTGGAAAGATAGATTCAATGTCATCAGTGGAGGGTAAAGTTTCAGCAAGGATGTCAAGGTAAGAAGAAGCTGGGTTATTATAAGAAAATGAAAGAAAGTTGAGTGAGGCACTAATTTGTCCTTCTGTGCCTGGGACTTTCTCAGTTTCAACACTAAAAGCCCCACATCTGGGAAGGTCCTCAAGTCCCTAAAAATTGAACAGTTTTCCCAGCAATATTCTGGTTTTAAAACTGAAAGCCTGGGACACCCGAATGGCTCAGTCGGTTAAGCATCCGACTTCAGTTCAGGTCATGATCTCTCAGTGCATGAGTTCGAGCCCTGTGGTGGGCTCTAAGTAGGTTCTGTGCTGACAGCTCAGAGCCTGGAGCCTACCTCGGATTCTGTGTCTCCCGTCTCCGCCTCTTCCCCACTCACTCTCTGTCTCTCTTTCTCTCTCTGTCTAAAATAAATAAACATTAAAAGAAATTAAAAAATAAATAAATAAAGCTGAAAGTCCTACATCTCAGAAAACCTCTCAGTTCCACATAAATCAAGATGGTCATCTGACATCAGCTTATCTCTTTATATATCCTTTCCTCTCTATCCCTTCTGTTACTAACTTAGTTCATCTCCATTTTCCATTTGGATTCTTATAATGGCCTGCTAACCAGTTTCCATGTGTTTATCATTGCTCCATCCTTGTTCATTTTAGCAATCATTTCCAAGTTTGTGAACCCAGAGTGTGCATGGCTTCTAAATTATATTCCTTGCAGCTAGCTCTGTATTTGATTTGCCTTAGTACTGAAGTTTCTCTATGCTATAACCTTGGTATCCGTTTGTTCTAACATGTCAAGAGACCATTTCTGGACTGTGGGAAATGATTTATCTTGATGATATAAAATGCTCGGTATTTTCTAGATCCAAGTGCGTGAACTTCCTGCTAAAATGGCTGTAGAGCAACTTACTATTTTCTTTAGTGATCTGACAGTGCCTAATGGTTTCCAGCACTCACTATGTTAGATGAATATCTGTTGTGCTCTTTTCCAGGCCAGGAGGAATTCGAGTGACCACTGGCTTCTTGGGGTGCTACTTTAGGAACAAAAGTAAATTGTCCCAAGAAAAAAGTGCTCGTTAAAATCGTAAGTTGAAAATAAGGTTTGGATGCAAACAAAGTTAAACTAGTCAAGAAAGAGGAATGTATTTTGAATTAAGTGTGAGCTGTGGCTACTGAAAGGCTAGGATAGTTTCTATTCTTTAGTGGATCTTGGTTATAATCCAGTTTTTCTTGTCCTCTACTAATTTCTTGGTTGAAGTGTCTATGCATTTCTTATGTACAATTTTCCAGAAAGTTAAGAACTTGTCTAGAGAAAATTGTGGGCATCTTAACTACCTTCAACAGGTTTTGAATGAGATAGTTATAGCAGGGCAAAATATTTATACCAGATCATCATCAGTATATGGAGGGAAGTGTTTCATTTTTTCTAATATTGTCTATTTCCAATTAATGACATCATTGCCAAAAACTTGCACAAAATTAACCACTCCAGGAATATATTTAGTATAGATTTTGGCAAATAAACTACTTGGAGACTAGAAAACCATAGACTTTGTGGCTGAACTTCATGGCTTCAAGGTCATTTAGTGAGACAGCTTTGAAGCTGCATTTTTCTTTCACAGCTGATAAACTTTCTTCGAATAAAATCTTGTGCGGAAATGTAATATATAAAAGTAAAAAAGAAGCATTTCTCTGGATGAGGTCTGAAAGCATGACTGCTCACCATTTGCCCCTCCCTCAGCATTTGCAGTATAATAAAGAATCAGAATTATTAGAATTTATAATAATATTGTGCCAAGTTTGCACAAAATTGTAATGTAACATGCCCACCAAATGTATGGAAAAATTGTTCTCAAATTATATCCTTGCAAAAACGCACAGAAGAAATGTACAGTTCCCCCTAACATTTCAAAAGAGCTGGAAGGGAACCTTCCAAAAAAATAGTATATTTTTAAAATAATATTTTAAGATCACTGTATAGAAATCACCCTTAGCTTATACACAAAATACTTATTTGAAATGGCAAAGTTATCTCTTTAAAATTTATCTTATGTACAAAATAATAACACCCAGCATAAAAACAAACTTACAGTTTTTTGACTATGTGACAGATCTTAACTTGGAGAGATACAAACTCATTTTTGAATCAGATACTTGTTTTATATACTTCGTGTTGTAAATCTGTGGAATCCCTTCTTCAAATCAAATTTTGTGGAAGCTCAGTGGGTACAGAAATCTGACGTTGAACCCTTCTGATGGAAGCAGGGGTAGGATCCTGGAGCCCTGACTGCTTTTGTCTCCAGCAGTGTGCCTGCTTTCTAGTGCTCCAAGAATCGGTCTTGAAAGGGCCCAGACCTCCTCCGTCAGTGTGGAAGCCTCCACAAGAGAGGCCGTAAAGCAGAGTGCTTAACGACGCAGGCTTTGGAGTCCGTGATAGCTCGAACTGAGTCGCATCTCTGCCATTTATTAATTTGCCAACCTGATCTCTCTGTGCTCCAATTTCCTTGTCTGACAAATACGAGCAGTTGGGGCAGATAGTCTCCAAAGTGGGATGCCATCATTTTTCTCTCTCTCTGTGCCCATGGTTGCTCCATCCATTAAGAGATAGATTCTATTTCCTATCCCCTCGAACATAGGCTGCCTAGTGAATTCCTTTTACCAGGAGCTTGTAGAGGAAATGACTCTGCCAGTTCCCATAATAAACCTTAAGAAGTCTGGAGCCTCTGCTCAGGAAGGCCAGCTGACATGCTATAGTGAAATTCAGACGACACTGTTAAGATGAGAAGAAATCAGGCAGAGGCACTGAAGTCACAGGGAGGAGCACAGAGGCCCCAGTTATCTGAGGGGGGCCTTCATGGATCTTCCAGCCCAGCCATCCACCAGCTAAGCTGAGGATGAGTGAGTGATCCTGTTTGGAAAGAGAACCATCTAGCTGAGAAAGTCCTGAATGTCTGGCTCACTGAACAGTGAGAGATGATAAATTGTTGTGTATCAATGCACTTAGCTTTGGATTGGCTTATATGTAGCAATAGACAAATGAAACAGAAATAGAATGTACCTCATGTGGTTGTTTTTAGGATTAAATGAGATAGCAATAATAAAACAATTAGCACCCTATGGGGGAACATTGCAATTAAATTCAACTGTTGCTAGTGATTGGACTGTGAGTCAGAATTCCAGAGACCTTTCCCTTTTGGGGGCTTACATTCTAGAAGGAGCAGAGGGAAATAATACATAAGTAAATTATATAGTTTGTTAGACTGTATTAAGTCTTTCAGAGGGAAAATAGAGCAAAGTAGATGGGTAATATGGGGCTGGAGAAGAGAGGAGGCAGTTTACAATTTTGGTTAGAACGGTCAGGGTAGGCTTTATTGAGAAGATTAAGTGTGAGGAAAAGAATGTAAGGAGGTTGGGGGAGCACTCCGTGCTGTTACTTCTCTGTGTCAGAGAAGAGCCTTCCAGAGAAAAGACAAACACTACAAGGCAGGAGCAGGCCTGGAGTGGTTAAGATTCAGTGAGGAGCTCACTGTGTCTGGACCACAGTAGACACAGAAGGAGACAGTGGAGAAGAGGCTGTATAACCTACCGCGGTATCTTTGCCTGTCCTAGAACATTCAGAAAGACATGTTCTGTGTGATGAAGGCAATGCTCTTTTCTTTCAAAAACCGTGAGATGGAAGTTCAGTAGCAACCATTTGACATTTACCGCCCCTCAGTCATCTTGTTCTGTTCATTTATTTGTGTATTCTGCCAGTCCCACGAAAACGTAAGGTTTATAATGACACAAACCTCCCCTTTTTATTTCATCATTGTATCTGCCAAACCTGAAGGAGTTCCTGTCACAGAGTAGATGATCAAGATAGACTTTTGTTTACAGGAATTTCATGGGTGAAAATACTTCTTAGTAGCCAACTTATCCTCAGCACTTCATAGTTTACAAAGTACTTTTAATTTTTTTTTACTGTTTATTTTTGCGAGAGAGAGAGAGAGAGAGAGAGAGAGTGGGGGAAGGGCAGAGAGCGAAGGAGACACAGAATCCAAACAGGCTCCAGGCTCTGAGCTGGCAGCACAGAGCCCAACGCGGGGCTTGAACTCACAAACCGTGAGATCAGGACCTGAGCCGAAGTCGGACGCTTAACTGACTGAGCCACTTAGGCACCCCTACAAAATACTTTTAGATTGGTTATCTCAATTTAACCTTACAGCACGGTCAGGAAAATAATATTATCATTCCATGTTGCAGACGTTCAGAGGTGCAGGAAGTTTAAAGTTCTGGCTGGTAGCCATCTGAGGGCCAGATGCAGGGAGCTGAGGGAATTCTAGGGAGTCCAAGGGTTTGTGTACTAAGTTTTTAAAAGAAGCTGTGTCACATGGCACATTTTAACTTAATATTTAAAGAAATTTCATCATACATTTAAGTTAAAGATGTAATTTCTAGCAGAGTGAAATTTTGACACCTCTCTTTAATATTTTTCCCCAATTCTTAAAAAATTTATTCTCAACTTAGTTAACACACAGCATAGTCGTGGCTTCAGGAGTAGAACCCAGTGATTCATCAATTCCATATAACATCCAATGCTCATCCCAGCAAGTGCCCTCCTCAATGCCCATCACCCATTTCCCCCACGTTTCCACTCCCATCAACCCTCAGTTTGTTCTCTGTATTTAAGAATCTCTTATTGCTTGCCTCCCTCTCTGTTTTTATTATTCCTTCCCTTCCGCCATGATCATCTGTTAAGTTTCTCAAATTCCACATATGAATGAAATCATGTGATACCTGTCTTTCTCTGACTGGCTTATTTCACTTAGCATAATACCCTCCAGTTCCATCCACGTCAATGTGAATGGCAAGATTTTGAAACCTCTCTTTTGAATGTAACAGATCTAGGAGTGCCTGGCTGGCTCAGTTGGTAGAGTATGGGACTCCTGATCTTGAGGTTGTGAGTTTGAGCCGCACGTTGGAAATAGAGGTCACTTAAAAGTAAATCATATATTGGGGCGCCTGGGTGGCGCAGTCGGTTAAGCCTCCGACTTCAGCCAGGTCACGATCTCGCGGTCCGTGAGTTCGAGCCCCGCGTCAGGCTCTGGGCTGATGGCTCAGAGCCTGGAGCCTGTTTCCGATGCTGTGTCTCCCTCTCTCTCTGCCCCTCCCCCGTTCATGCTCTGTTTCTCTCTGTCCCAAAAATAAATAAAAAACGTTGAAAAAAAAAATTAAAAAAAAAAAAAAAGTAAATCATATATATGTGTATATATGTATGTGTGTGTGTGTGTGTGTGTGTGTGTGTGTATTAATGAAATTTTAACAGTAAGAAATTTTTACATATTTCTTTTTACCTCCTTGAACTCACTTCCATTCTATTTCCTTCATAGGATTTTATCTTAAAAATGTATTTTTATATTTGAAAGGCTTTAATTGATCATACTATCAAAACTCTCTGTGACAAAACAGTGCATATAAATTGAAATTTAAGTATTTCATTTCTTATGACAATAAAGTTCCAGATTGAGTGATCTTTATAGCTATTATTAATAGATAGCTAATAAAAATGGCATAGATGTATTACAAATGTTAATAAATAATGAGCATAAAAGGAAAATTTATTGCATTTCTTAAGGAGATGGATAAGGATGTAGGGTAGATTCTACTTATTTTTTTTAAAACCCCAAGGTTTAGTATCAGTTTTATTCCTATTTAATGTCTTTTTCTGAGGTAAATACTGAGAAAACATGTCTGCATAAGTAAATAGGTGAGAATGAAAAGAATTGTGTTACTAGCAATGGCCCTTTAATTCTGTGACAGCTCTTTCAAGTTATACAATTAAAATTACTTTGTGATCTACCACCAAGGATTATTTTGAATGATCTGTAAGCTGATAATTCACTGAGATATATTGTGAAAGGTGGAGAATTAGAAAGCACCTACCCTGAAAAAGGTTTGCTGCCTTTTCCTTATAGTTATTCACTTTCTTGACACCTGCATGGACATTTAGAAATGACTCTGTCGTGTGCACCAGAGGATTTTCCAACTTGAGTACAGAAACAGAGAGATAGGAGGCATTAGTGAAAAGGTGTGCTGAGGGGTACTTGTAGAAAGGAAAGCAAAAAAGGAGAACTTGTGAAATATCCTCAGGCTGGTTCATTTTATTTATTTTTTAAATGTTTGTTTGTTTTGAGAGAGAGAGAGAGAGTCCTAAAGGAGCTGCACACTGTCCTCGCAGAGCTGGATGGTGAGGGGCTCAGTCTCACAGACTGTGAGATCAGGACCTGCGCCAAGATCAAGAGCCTGGTGCTTAACCGACTGAGCCACCCAGGTGCCCCTCAAGCTGGTTCATTTTAGATGAGAATATGGAAGTTGAGAATTTGGAAATTGGCTCTCTTAAAATTATCTACATGCCCCTGTATTGCTTGGGAACTCAGCAATTCCCAGAACCCAGTTTGAACACAGGCTGCACACAGCCCCCCTGCCCCCCCAATGTGGGCAAATGCAAAGGAATAGAGTGATCAGAAGATACCCCTAGAAGCATGACCTCCAAGAAATGAGGCAGGAGAATGAGCCCCAGAGACGGAGAAATTTCTTTCTTTCTTTTTTTTTCAACATATGAAGTTTATTGTCAGATTGGTTTCCATACAACACCCAGTGCTCATCCCAAAAGGAGCCCTCTTCAATACCCATCACCCACCCTCCCCTCCTTCCCACCCCCCATCAACCCTCAGTTTGTTCTCAGTTTTTAAGAGTCTCTTATGCTTTGGCTCTCTCCCACTCTAACCTCTTTTTTTTTTTTTCTTCCCCTCCCCCATGGGTTTCTGTTAAGTTTCTCAGGATCCACGTAAGAGTGAAACCATATGGTATCTGTCTTTCTCTGTATGGCTTATTTCACTTAGCATCACACTCTCCAGTTCCATCCACGTTGCTACAAAGGGCCATATTTCATTCTTTCTCATTGCCACGTAGTACTCCATTGTGTATATAAACCACAATTTCTTTATCCACGGAGAAATTTCTTTAGAACAAGGGCACAAAATGGCTAAAGTAGGCATTTCAGGACCAAAGTTCCAGAGCTCTAGACTTCTGGGGATGGGAATGAGCATGGGAGCAGCAGGGATAGGGTTGGGTGGGGGTCTTTAAGGAGCTGGCACCTCCAGACCATTGGGAATTTTTATCTGAAACTTAGAATCCTGTGGGAAAACGTGATAGATATGAGAAAGGAATAAAATGGTGCAAGAGGGGCCATGTGAAGGATATCCTATACCTTTGAATATTAGTTTAACTGTTGTGCTTGTTTGAGATCTACTGCAGCCAAGTAAAACATGAGAGACCATACAGAGCTACTCTACCCCATGTGGCAGGTACTAGCCACCTGTGGCTATTGAACACTTGATATGCGGCTGATCAGAATTAAGATGTGCTGTGTGTAAAATACCAATCAGATTTCAAAGATTTAAAACTGAAGAAAAAGACGTGAGCTAACTCATTAATGATATATTGTATTGACGGCATCTTAAAATGGTGACTGGTCGGGGGGCACCTGGGCGGCTGAGTCGGTTAAGCGTCTGACTCTTGGTTTCAGCTCAGGTCGTGATCTCACAGTTTGTGGGTTCCAGTCCCCAGTCAAGTTCTGTGCTGCCAACGTGGAGCCAGCTTGAGATTCTTTCTCTTTCTCTGTGATCCTTCCCTGCTTGCTCTCTCTCTCTCTCAAAATAAATAAACTTTAAAAAAGATAAAATTTTAAAAAAATAAATGTTTAAAAATAAAATAAAATGGTTATTAGGCGATATACTGGTTTAAATAAAATATACTATTAAAATTAATTTCAACTTTCTTTTAAGATGTCGGTACTAGAAAATTTTCAATGTGTACATGGCCCATTTTCTCTTGGTTAGCACTGGCCTGGAACTTCTCCTATACCTGAGGAATTTTTTTGAATCAAAATCATTTCTGGATTATTTTATTTTATTATTTTATTTTTGAATAATTTTAAAGTCAATTATAATTTTCTTTTTTTTATTAAAAAAATTTTTTTAATGTTTATTTATTTTTGAGACAGAGAGAGACAGAGCATGAACGGGGGAGGGGCAGAGAGAGAGGGAGACACAGAATCGGAAACAGGCTCCAGGCTCTGAGCCATCAGCCCAGAGCCAGACGCGGGGCTCGAACTCACAGACCGCGAGATCGTGACCTGAGGTGAAGTCGGATGCTTAACCGACTGAGCCACCCAGGCGCCCCATAGTCAATTATAATTTTCTTATGAAAGAAGTAAAAAGATGTGGAAAAACAATAAGGTCACTTTATACATTTTTTAAAAAGTAAAGATATAAGTGATAATAATATATTAACTAAATAAAGCATTCTTAAAACTGTACTGATTCCAAACTTGAAAAAAATTAAACACACACATAGAAAATGACTGGAAAATGGGGCACCTGGGTGGCTCAGTGGGTTGAGCTTCCGACTTACCCTCAGGCCGTGATCTCAAGGCTGTGAGTTCGGGCC
Organism: Puma concolor; assembly: GCF_028749965.1. Lineage (NCBI taxonomy): Eukaryota > Metazoa > Chordata > Mammalia > Carnivora > Felidae > Puma > Puma concolor. The sequence goes on from NC_141675.1 coordinate 22,892,609, forward strand.
CTGTGTTTCCTCTGTACTGACAGCTCAGAGCCTGGAGCCCACTTCAGATTCTATGTCTCTCTCTCTCTCTCTCTGCCCCACTCCACCCTCATGCTCTGTCTCTGTCTCTCTCTCTCAAAATAAATAAACATTAAAAAGAAAATGACTGTAAAAGTCTTTACGATAGTATTAAGAGATTTTTCCTTAATAATGGGATTGTGTGTGGTTGTATCTTTTTATATGTTTACATGTTTTTATTTTCTAATTATCCAAAAAAGACATGCATTATTTTTATTTTATTAATTATTATTATCATTATTATTAATTGTTAAAACAGCATGATGGGAAGATGTCCTTTTGTTATCCATTTACAAAATATAAACAGAAGCATTGAGAAATGCTTATTTCTATCCTTTGGAGTGGTATACTATAGCATAACTAAATTATGTGATACATGAAAATATTTTAGGAATACCTTATAGTTTGATTCCCTTATTGTCCATTATCAATTAGGACTTCTTGCTCATTTTCATTATCAATAAACTTCAAAGTAATGGGAGTCAACAATAAGAAAGCATTACATTGTCTTGAAAGTACCAGGAGAGAAGAGCCATGAAAACAATTGACTCAATTTTTCAAAAACACTATCTGCAAGGAAAATCTAGCTCCTTGGCTCTCACACAAAAGCCCAATTGTAGGAAAAGCATTTCATGGAGCTGATTCCAATACAAAACAAAAACAGGAATTAATTGATTTGCAGAGATCTCAGATACGGCTCCAAGTATCCGGCTATGATTTACCAACGCAGAATGGAAAGTGAGCTGAATTCTCCCAGAATTTACACCCTTAGTACTTACTTTTAAAGATTGTTGCTGGGAATTTACCCAAGGGATACAGGAGTGCTGATGCATAGGGGCACATGTACCCCAAGGTTTATAGCAGCACTTTCAACAATAGCCAAATTATGGAAAGAACCTAAATGTCCATCAACTGACGAATGGGTAAAGAAGATGTGGTTTATATATACAATGGAATACTGCTTGGCAATGAGAAAGAATGAAATCTGGCCATTTGCAGCAATGTGGATGGAACTGGAGAGTGTTATGCTAAGTGAAATAAGCCATACAGAGAAAGACAGATACCATATGTTTTCACTTATGTGGATCCTGAGAAACTTAACAGAAGACCATGGGGGAGGGGAAGGAGAAAATAAAAGAGGTTAGAGAGGGAGGGAGCCAAAACATAAGAGACTCTTAAAAACTGAGGACAAACTGAGGGTTGATGGGGGAGGTGGGAGGGAAGGGAAGGTGGGTGATGGATATTGAGGAGGGCACCTGTTGGGATGAGCCCTGGGTGTTGTATGGAAACCAATTTGACAACAAATTAGATTAAAAAATCAAAAATAAAAATTGTTTATAGTTTGCTTGAGCAGTAATTTTCTAATTATACTCAGTTAGCTATAAAAGAATTCTGTAGTCTCCCAAAGCACCTAATTTATAATCAAGAAGTCATCCCAATGAGACAAGGTGAGCCTGTTTGCAAGTGTATTTCAAACATCCATATCTGGCTCATAAGCTTCTAACCACATGTTTCCTTTAAAAGGTGAAGATATGCAACCCAATATATGAGAAGCCCGGATGTCTGAAGCCTTCAGGATGGCAACAGCAAAAGACTGCTTAATTAAGAAATGGCAGAGTCATCTAAATCCAGCAAGAGGGCAAGGATTCAGCATTCACCCCATCACTGATCTGCTTTTTAATCTTCTCCAGCTCATCAACTTCTTTCTTTTCTTAATAACGACTTTATTGGGTTGTGTTTCTCTTGAGGTTTGAGAATGGAGAAAGAGATATCTATGAAAATTTCAGGACTGTGTCATTGATGCTGTCTTTCTCCAGTGACTTACTTCAACACGCATGACTACTGGGCCAACATTGTCAGTGAAAGAATGCTCCTCTGTTACACCTTTGACTGCAGCTGGCATCATAAGATAGAAGTAAGTTGAAATAGAAGTGGGTGGAAGTGGGTGGAAAACTGCTATTTTAGAAAATGTGATATGTGCTATAATGGAGAGTTGTACATATGTCCAAATTGCCCTGAAAGTACAGAGGACAGAGGAATTCAGGGCTCTTCTGTTCTGCTCAGCAAACAGGGTTTTGGGTTTGGGGAAGGGGCCACAAAGAGGTCTGATATATGGGGCCATGCTGGCCAGGCAGAGAGCTAGAAGGAAGTGGGGTGGAGGTTCTAGATTACTGGGCCCCACTTCCAGAGTTTCGGATTGAGAAGTTTGGCAGTGGGACCTGATAATTTTAACGTCTAACAAGTTTGCAGGTCATGCCAATTCTCTTGTCTGGAGCCATATATTGAGATTCACTGTTCTAGGCCAAGGGAGCAATAAGAATGTAATCAATTCTATGACGATGTCACCCTTGCTTGCCATCAACAATCTCTCTCTCTCTCACACACACACACACACACTCACACACACACACACACACACGCTCACACTAAGCAAGGGAAAACAGAGCTTGGTGTCATGTCTGAAGTTATCCCTGCCCCTACAAAGCATTTTTTTGAGATTTCAGCTTTGTCCTTATAGGTCCAGTGGAACACCTCACTCAGTAACGGGCAGCTTTGTTTCCAGTAGGCCTTGCAGACTGCAGTTTGACAGCTGCAGGAGGAGATGAAATCCAGAAACTGACAGTGCTCCACACCTCCACAGAAGTGCAGATTTCACTGTAGTCTGGAATACCCTTGAAGGTGATGGAGTGGTGAGAACATCATCTTCTCCTTTCTAAGCTTAAGCTTTTTTGATTATGGGTATTTGAGAGTTAATCTTTGCTTTCATCGTGTGTGCAAATGTGTTTATGTGATCAGTTGACCACTGAAGACTGGGGGAAAAAATAAAGAAATAGCTATGATTCACAGTAGGTGGGAGACCAGGAAAATGGCTGAACTTGGTGGGGCTATGTCCAGTCTAAGTTGTGCTGGGGAAGCTTAGAACACCAAAGTCAAGGGGCTCCTGGGTGGCTCAGTTGGTTGAGCGTCTGACTCTTGATTTTAGCTCAGGTCATGATCCCAGGGTAGTGGGATTGGGCCTAGCATTGGGGTATGCACTGAGTGCGGAGCCTGTTTAAGATTCTCTCTCCCCTCTCTCTCTCTCTCCTCTCTATCCCTCTGCCCCTTTCCCCTGCCTGTGCTCCCTCTCTCTCTAAAATAAAAAAAAAAAAAAAAAAAAAAAAAAAGGACACCAAAGTCAACCTGAACTGTTCTTTAAGAGTCTCCAGGGCAGTACTCCCGGTCGAATAACTCACAATTGAGGCCATGAACCCTAGGGGGAAGGGGACAGACGAAGGCTGGGATAACTCTAACAAACAATAAGCAAGGGAGGAGATTTCCCAAAGATGGGTCAAGATTTTCATATCTGACGGTCAGTTAACATTACTCTGAAAAGAAAGCGAGCCAGAACGAAGGGAACAAGACTTGCAACACGGGGGGGGGGGGGGGGGGGGGCGGGGGGGGCACCTGCAAACGCATTCTCTGTGAAGGGTTTTACTTCCTAGGTACCTTTCCCTCATGGGGAATACAACAGTTAGCTAGCTCATAGTGTTCAATTCTTTCCCTCACATTTAACTTGCTTTAGTTTTTTCCTAAACCTTCAAAGTTGTCTGATGTGTTCATATAACTGTGTGGAGGTCTTCTCAAAGGAAATAAGGAATCCATTCATAAGAGGAAATGAGTCTTTTCTCCTCCAAACGATTTCCTCTGCAGAGGCTCTTCAGAGGTGTCTGCATCGCCTTTGCCACAAGGAAGCCTGAAATACACGTTTCTGTGCCACAACCAACTGCAAAGTAGCGTGACTTGAATTGGTGTGGTCCAGGGCTGGGAGGAGCCCTGAAGTTTGAAGTGTCCTTTGCTTCACAGAAAATCCACCTGTTACAGTAAATCTACTTCTGTCAAAATTCCTGAACAGCTACTCCTCCCTCCTGAGTTTTAGTTTTCTGTCTCAGGAAGCAAGTCCCCACCTGGATGGGCTGTAATGTCATCCTGAGCTGGGACTTTATTTTATCAAGTATAATATGCATATATAAAGGTTCACATTTCAACATTGTACATTTTGATAAATTTTTACAAACTTAATACGTCTATAACCAACACCCCAGAAGGCCCTCCCTCCTTCCAGACACTACACCATCCCTTCACCAAGGAATCACTATCCTGATTTCTAGCTAGTAGACCAGTTCTGCCTATAGAAGTGCTTTATATATAAGAACTCATATACTATATATATTGTGTGTCTGGTTTCTTTCTTTCCATATTATGTTTCTGAGATTTGCAGATGGTTTATTCTCAAAGGTGTGTGGGTGTATAGTATTACTCTGTGTGTGATTACTACAACTTATTCTTCCATCTAACTTTTTTTGTAAAGAGCAGGGCGAGGGACAGAGAGAGAGAGGGATAGGAGAGAGAATCCCAAGCAGGCCCCACACTGTCAGTGCAGAACCTGAGCCCGACGTAGGGCAGATACTCAACAGAATGAACCACCTAGCTGGCCCCTTCCTTCTAACTTTTGATGAGCATTTGGTAGTTTTGTATTTTAGGCTATTAAAAATTACTACCATGAACATTCTAGTATGTATCTTTTGTAAGCATGCATCTATATATATAGGAATGGAAATTCTGGGCCATAAAGTATTCGTGTGTTAAACTTAATGAATACTTCCAGATCCAAAGTGCTTATGCTAATTTACGTTTCCATGAACTGTGTGCATGGGAGTTACAATCAGTCTACAGCCAGATCAAAACTTGATGGTGTCTGCTTTTTACATTTTATCAATTCTAGTAGGTGTATATACCATCTCATTGTGGTTTTATTTGCATTTCACTTATGGCTACTGAAATAAATTACTTCTTTAAAATGTTTCTTTGGGCATTTGGCTATCTTCTTTAAAATGTGCTTTTTCAAGTATTTTGCACATTTTTCTATAGGTTATCTGTGATTTTGTTGTTAATTTATAGGAAATATTTATGTGTTCAAGATAAACATTATTTGTTGAATGTGTGCATTCCAAACATATTCTTTTAGTCAAGATTTTGCTTTTTGATTTCTTCATGGTCCCTTTTTGACAAATGGAATTTCTTAATTTTATATGATTTATTATTTTTAAAAAATTTTACGGTTAGAGCTTTTTGCACACTGTTCAAAAAATTTCTGTATACCCCAAAGCCACAAATACATTATCCTATGTTTCTTCTTAAAGTTTTACGTTTTACTTTCCATATATAGATTAGCAATCCATTTAGATTTAATTTTTGTGTGCAATGTGAGGTAGGAATCAATATGTTATGTTTTCTCCGTATGGATAAACAATTAATCCATCACTATTTGTTAAAATTAGCATCCCTTCCCTGCCACTCTGAACCATTGCCTTTGTTACATATATCTGGAGATCTGTTTTATCATTTATCTGTAGTCTGAATACAGGAATAAAGCGGGTTCCCTGGAATGAAGGACAAGGGAACAGAATTAAAAGGGATTGAATTCAGATGCATGGGTTTGTCACACTGATTAAGATGAAGGCTGGAAAGACATAGAAGGAACCAGGCAACGGACAATGGAATGTTCTCCAATCAACTATTTAAGATTCTCGGGGAGCTATGTTTATAGGCTGAAGTCCCTGGGCATCAGTCGTGGGAGCATTCTTTTTCATTTTAGGAGAAAATTTGGGATGAAAGTAGTATGGATAATTTTCAGAAAATACAGTCTCCCCAAAACACAGTGTAAGTTGGAACAATAATTCCTACCTCATAGGGTTATTACAAAAACAAATGAGTAAATACACATGAAATTCAGCAATCTGTTGAGCTTAAATATAGCAATATATGTATTTAACAATATTATTGTTATATTTACTATTAAGGTCCTGAATTTCCTATTCTTACATGGAATTTGTATTTTTCCCACAAAAGAAAGGAATGTGCCATGCTTTGAAAATTCCTGTGAGAGATCAATCTGTCTAGAGACTATGCTTACTTATTGTTTAAATGTTCTATCAGAAATCTGATAGGAAAGGGGGTAGAATTACAACCCTGCCCCTCAGTATATCCACTGAGCAAAGGATGGTTGTAATCAAATGGCATAGAAGCCATATGACCCAGAGGAGGTCATAAAAGTTGTTAGAACATTAGTTCTCTTAAAAGTAATTATGTCCATAGAGACTAGTAGTCAGTTGTGGACAGTTGTCACTCTTTTTGTTACTTGCCTTTGTTTTGTTTTAATGTTTATTTTTGAAAGAGAGACAGAGACAGAGACAGAAAGACAGAAAGACAGAGCATGAGCGGGGGGAGGGGCAGAGAGAGAGGCAGACACAGAATCTGGAGCAGGCTCCAGGCTCTGAGCTGTCAGCACAGAGCCAGACGCGGGGCTCGAACCCACAGACCGCGAGATCATGACCTGAGCCGAAGTCGGACGCTTAACCGACTGAGCCACCCAGGTGCCTCAAAGGTTTTATTTTTGAGTAACCTCTGTACCCAAAATGGGGCTCAAACTCACAACCCCAAGATCAAGAGTCACAAGCCCTACTGATTGAGCCAACAAAGCATTCCACTCTTAAGGCATTTTAAATTGAATTTTCTACCTTTGTGCTGGTATTCAGAGTGAATCCGGTAATGTTGCTAAATCCTCTCCTTAATTCTAACAATTTATTTGTAGATTATTTTGCTTTTTATCTCATCTGCAAATAGCAAAGTATTTTTTCCTTCTTTTGAAAACCATGTATTTTTATACCTCTCTATTAACTGGCTAGACTTTCCAGTACAACACTAATCAGAAGTCCTAAGTCTTGTTTGACTCTGATTTTAAAATAAATACTTTTATTTTCAGAAAGTTTATTTACTTATTTTGAGAGAGAGCCAGAGCATGAGTGGGGTAGGGGCAAAGAGAGCGGGAGAGAGAGAATCCCGAACAAGTTCTACAAGTGACAGCAGCCCCGAAGTGGAGTTCAAACCCACGAACCCTGAGATAATGACCTGAGCCAAAATCAAGAGTCAGACACTTAACCAACTAAGCCACCCAGATGCACCTAAAATAAATACTTTTAACGTTTCACTGTGAAGTATAACACTTACTTCTGAGTTTTCTTTTTGGCAAATTCTATTATTAAAGTCGTCTCCAGATTATATTCTTCACAAATTGTTTTTAGAAAATCCAGAACAAGAGTAGTTTATCTACAGGGGGGGTCTATTCAATTATTTAAGGTAGTACAGAAGTAAGCAGTCCAAGGATGGACACAGCAGCTACATAAAATCATGAGGAATGTAGCTCTTTAGTATTTTCCTCCATCATTCTTCACACCAATTGCCCTTCCAAAGTCGTTTCATGGCTCCACATAGCTGCTAGGTCTCCACCCATTTTTTGAGGAGCAAGAAGGAGGAAGTAAGAAAAAAAAAAGGAAAGAGAAATAGAATCACTTCCTGTTTAGAGGACTTCTCAGAGGTCTCACATGAAATTTGTCCTTAGTTTCATGGACAACCACAAGCAGCTACAAGTGAAGTTAATAAATGTAGTTTTATTGTAGTCCACATTGCTATTCTCTCCCAAATTGCAAGATTATTTACCTAAGAAAGAAGGAGCTAATGGACAGTAAAAGGCAAGTCACAGTCTCTGTCTTTATGAGGTTAAAGAAGTTCCAAGCTATTCTTTGCTTGGCAATAATTTTTTTAAATCATAAATATACATTGACTGATACTGAGTGCTTTTATGCATCTATCCAGATGACCACATTTTTTTTTCTTTCGCCTGTTAATGTTGTGAATTACATTAATTGATTTTGTAATTTAAATGTACTTTGCACGCCCAGGGTAAACTCAACTTGGTCACGATATATTCTTGCTGTTACACTGTTGGAATTGACTTGCTAATATTTCGTTTAGGATTTTTTCATACATATTAATGAGTGAGATCAATTTGCAAGTTTCCCTTTTCATCATGTCCTTACTGATTTGGGTATCAAGGTTATACTATCTCATAAAATTAATTAGAGGGAGTTATCTATTGATTAAGATTAAAGCTTATCTGTACCTTGAAGTTTGGGTAGAGTTTTCTAGTAAAACTAGCTTTCATCTTGGGATTTCCTTTGTAAGAAGATTTTTAACAATGAAGAGTATTTTTAATTTTTTGAAATTATTAATATTTCGATATACTTCTGAATCCTTTAAATTTAGAATAAAGACTCTTCTCAACATATTTTGTTTTTCTAAAATGTTGTAAGTGTTTTGTTTATGAGGACCATGAAATACAGTGTATATCTTAAAACCCACGTGTTAGGGCTACGGTAGTTGGTCTTTTTTTTCCTAGAGAAAAAATTTTAAAACTTTTCAGTAGAATCAGGTCCTACTTAGTCCTAAGATCAATGAAAATGGGGCTTGAAAGTGTACAATGAGCTCTACCCTAACCGACAGATGGAACTTGACATAAGCTCATGTCCAAGCCTCGTCTCTAGAGTGTCTGGAGTCATTGGTTTAATGACAGCAGATCCCTCCTCTCTTGTGTGACCTAGTTCTGTGACTGACTTCTGTCTTGGTCTCTAAATACACTTAATTCCCACACTCCTTGGAATTAAGCACTGAGAGCTCAGCCACCTTGTAGATGACGTTTTCTTGTTCTAGAATATGTTCTATCTGCTTAACTTTCCAGCCTAACCACCTTAGCAACCTCTATTCTTTTTACTCTTTCTTTTCAAACTCATGGTCATGAATCTTTTCCACTGGGAGGTCTTGCAGGACTTAAACAGAGTTGGACTGTCTTTCTTCCATGTTCTCACCATACCCACTACTTGCCCCTATCACCTTACCCTTAGTATTTTCAAAATTTCTTATTGGGATATATCAGAAATGCACATATCATGGGTACCTATATTTATAAATTTGCACAAGCTGTACATACATTGTGTTTTATATTTTTAATCTCTTGGCTTCCCCTATCACACTCAGCTAAGCAATGGCTCTCTATAATAGTAGCTTTCTATAAGTAGGTCTTTCTAGGACCTATCACAGTGGCTGGAATAAATATTTAGTAATAAGCAAATGACAGATAATTTTCTTTTTTCTTTTTTCTATCAGTTATGATTATCCAGCAATTTCTTAATCCGTTTAAACACTGTGAATTTGCTACTGTTATTGCCATCGGTTGTTTCCTGCTTAAGGTAACTGAAGAGATTGAATTATTGAATTATCAAGAGATTGAAATGGTCCCAATACTTCATCCCTTTCAGTAACCAGGTCAGCTGACATATACTTTGGCAGTTTTTCCCATCACCATGGGAAGAGTCTTCTTCCCTAATCTTTGGAGCTCAACCAGGTAACTTGATTGCTCAGTTGGAGATTAGCAGAAGAGATGGTAAAGAGAGGCTGGAAATGTGCTTCCGTACTTGGCCAAGTACTCTTGTGCCTGTCATTGCCATGAAAAAGAGCTTTTCTTATGTGGCTGCTGCCCCCTCAGCCTGAGCCCTAGAATGAGACATATGGAATAGAAACTGGGCCAATCAGACTCGGCCTGGCCCAGCTGACCTCTAACACACGTGACTTAATTGAGCTTTGCAACATGAAGTTTGAAATAGTCTCATGCCACTGAGACTGTTATAATGCACTAGCTCTAATCTGGCTGATTCTAAAAACAGATTTTACTGACTCTCAGACCATGTTTTCAAGTATGGTGAAATTCTCCTTCATCTATGATGCATTTCCTAATCTTCAATCCAGAGTTTAGGACTCCTGTCCTTATGTTTTCTATGTTTCTGCTTTAATACTTTTTTTTTTTTTTTTTTGAGAGAGAGAGAGAGAGAAAGTGCTGGGGAGAGGCAGAGGGAAAGGGAGAGAATCGTAAGCAAGCTCCCTGCCCAGTGTTGAGCTGGATAGGGGCCCAATCTTGGGACTGTGAGATCATGACCTGAACTGAAATCAAAGTTGGACACTGAACTGAGCCACCCAGGCGCCCCTCAATAAAACTTTTTAGAAAGTATATTTAAAATTGTATTTACACTCTATTGGATGCTAAATGTGACCACATCCTCTCCTTGAGGGTGACTTCTTATGACATCAGTCCATTAAATGGAAGTCTGTCTTCTTGGTTAGTGATTACTAGGTTTAAACACGGCTGTTGTGTCCAGTGTGGTAATTTGCATTGAAATCCACCCTCCTGGGAAGCCAGCCCTCTAGCTACATTAAATATCACTGTTTAAGGTCTTTCCTTATCCAATTTACTCCTCTCTTCTCTTGAGTTCATCTCTGAGGACCCACTGTGCCTTAAGAGGTGTTTAACCTGGACAGGTTATGGCAGCTCTTAACAGAAATTAATCAGTGGGATTTCCATGTCGTTCACTGTAGCTGGCTGGCTCAGTAGGTATAGCATGAGACTCTTGATCTCAGGGTCAAAAGTTCAAGCCCCATATTGGGTGTGAAGATTACATAAAACAAAATATTTTTTAAAAAACTAAAAAAAAAAAAAAGTGAGATTTAATTATCAAGAGTGGTCACAGGGCTCTGGAATGGCTGGTTCTACTCTCTTCCAAGCCACTTGATTCTTCCTGTGGGAAGGGAATTACTATCTCCATAGCTCGATGTTCACATCTGCACATTTCTTTTTTTTTTTTTCAACGTTTATTTATTTTTGGGACAGAGAGAGACAGAGCATGAACGGGGGAGGGGCAGAGAGAGAGGGAGACACAGAATCGGAAACAGGCTCCAGGCTCTGAGCCATCAGCCCAGAGCCTGACACGGGGCTCGAACTCACGGACCGTGAGATCGTGACCTGGCTGAAGTCGGACACTTAACTGACTGCGCCACCCAGGCACCCCAACATCTGCACATTTCTAACATGCTTCAGTAACCGATTCCACAATAAATACGTAATCTGCATAGTAGCCCAGAAATAGGAGAATAAAGACTAAATGCTCAGTTTAAAAAAAAAATCTTTTTTTAGTTTTACTTTTTATTTTTGAGAGTGAGAGAGAGCACAAGTGGGGGAGGGTCAGAGAGAGGGATGGAGAACAGAATCTGAAACAGGCTCCAGGCTCTGAGCTGTCAGCACAGAGCCCGAGGCAGGGCTCGAACTCATGAACCATAAGATCACAACCTGAGCCGAAGCCAGACGCTTAACCAACTGAGCCATCCAGGTGCCCCTAAATGCTCAGTTTTATCACTCTTACTCTATAATCATTTCTTCCATCAATGACACACATGTCCTCTTATTTTTCATGTTAGGTATTGAGTGTTGAATGAATCATACTCCCTACGCCAGTGGTTCTCAAAGGTCAGTGACATCAGAATCACCTGGAAGAGTTGTTAAAATACAGATGTCCTAACCAACCCCCTCAGTCAGAGTTACTGACTGAATAGTTCTTGGGTGGGCCCTAGGAATTTGTATTTCTAACCAGTTCGAAGAAGTGATGCTGTGCCAGTGCTGGTGGTCCAAGCACCACACTTCGAGAATCATTGCCCAAATTTATGTTGCACTAAAATCACTATAAAACTCTACATAATATCTGTCAACTGTCTTATTTACTTCCCCATTACCTACCTCCGTCTCTCTCACATAGCCAATTGTCTCAGTTCAGGGTGAAATGGACCCTGAGGGGGGAGTTTCGTGAAGAAGGTTTTTGGTTACAGCTCTCAGGAGATACCCCAGTTAGGAGGTGAGAGAAGGCAAGACTGGACAGAAAGACAAGCTGACCCACAAAAGATTTCCACTGAGGCCTCAGCCAATGCTATGAGGGTGCTCTGGAGCTGAGACAGCTGTTCAGATCCATCCCAGTGGAGACGAAAGGTTGGCTTTTGTATTCCCACATCAGTCAATCACTGGCAGCAGGCAGTCACTGGGAAGGGGCATTACCCTGGGTGAGGCAGTTCTCTGATGCCAAGGTAGTGCCCAGGAGAGATTGCTGTCACCAGCAGAAATTCCCAGCATCTAGGGAATGGAAGCTTTCACTCCAAAGAGAGTCAGATCTGACGTGCTGACCTCCATGGTTATTTATGATGTATATTGTTCGGCGAGAAAACAGGTTTCAGAAACATGTATACAGTATCATCCCACTTTCAGAAAATAAGCATCTCTGTTATGTTTATAAATTCTCGTGTTTAGGTTTGGAAAAGAATGTAGGAAGAGAAATACAGGGCTCCTTACACACATTACTTCAAGGGGAGGAAAGTGTGAAAGGGAAGGGATTGAATAAGATAATTAACTATTTTCTTTATTTGTGTGCTGTCTTAATGATTATGTGAACATGTCAACTATATACTGTTACTATGTTTAATTAGAAAACATACAATGTGGCTTATTCATATTACAAAAGAAACAGGCATCCACCTCAGAATTCTTTTTTTACTTTGTCTTTTTTTTAAATTTTATTTTTTATGTTTCAAAATTTACATCCAAATTAGTCAGCATGTAGTGAAACAATGATTTCAGGAGTAGATTCCTTAGTGCCCCTTACCCATTTAGCTCATCCCCCCTCCCACAACCCCTCCATTAACCCTCAGTTTGTTCTCCATATTTATGAGTCTCTTCTGTTTTGTCCCCTTCCCTGTTTTTATATTATTTTTGTTTCCCTTCCCTTATGTTCATCTGTTTTCTCTGTTAAACTTCTCATATGAGTGAAGTCATATGATTTTTGTCTTACTCTGGCTGACTAATTTCACTTAGCATAATACCCTCCAGTTCCATCCATGTAGTTGCAAATGGCAAGATTTCATTCTTTTTGATTGCGGAGTAATACTCCATTGTGTGTGTGTGTGTGTATATATATATATATATATATATATATATATATATATATATATATATATATATACCAAATCTTTATCCATTCATCCATTGATGGACATCTGGGCTCTTTTCATACTTTGGCTATTGTTGACAATGCTGCTATAAACATGTGGGTGCATGTGTCCCTTCAAAACAGCATAGCTGTGTCCCTTGGATAAATGCCTAGTAGTGCAATTGCTGGGTTGTAGGGGAGTTCTATTTTTAGTTTTTTTTGAGGAACCTCCATACTGTTTTCCAGAGTGACTGCACCAGCTTGCATTGCCACCAACAATGCAAAAGAGATCCTCTTTCTCTGTATCCTCGCCAACATCTGTTGCTGACTGAGTTCTTAATGTTAGCCATTTTGACAGGTGTGAGATGGTATCTCATGTGGTTTTGATTTGTATTTCCCTGATGATGAGTGATGTTGAACATTTTTTCATGTGTCGATTGGCCATCTGGATGTCTTCTTTGGAGAAGTGTCTATTCGTCTTTTGCCCATTTGTTCACTGGATTCTTTGTTTTTTGGGTGTTGAGTTTGATAAGCTCTTTATAGATCTTGGATACTAACCCTTTATCTGATATGTCATTTGCAAATATCGTCCCTCATTCTGTCAGTTGCCTTTTAGTTTTGCTGATTGTTTCTTTTTTTTTTTTTTTTTTAATTTTTTTTTTCAACGTTTTTTATTTATTTTTGGGACAGAGAGAGACAGAGCATGAACGGGGGAGGGGCAGAGAGAGAGGGAGACACAGAATCAGAAACAGGCTCCAGGCTCTGAGCCATCAGCCCAGAGCCCGACGCGGGGCTCGAACTCACGGACCGCGAGATCGTGACCTGGCTGAAGTCGGACGCTTAACCGACTGCGCCACCCAGGCGCCCCAACTGATTGTTTCTTTCGATGTGCAGAAGCTTTTTATTTATTTATTTTTTTTATTTATTTTTGGGACAGAGAGAGACAGAGCATGAACGGGGGAGGGGCAGAGAGAGAGGGAGACACAGAATCGGAAACAGGCTCCAGGCTCCGAGCCACCAGCCCAGAGCCCGACGCGGGGCTCGAACTCACGGACCGCGAGATTGTGACCTGGCTGAAGTCGGACGCTTAACCGACTGCGCCACCCAGGCGCCCCAGAAGCTTTTTATTTTGATGAGGTCCCAGTAGTTCATTTTTGTTTCCCTTACCTCCAGAGATGTGTTGAGTAAGAAGTTGCTGCGGGCAAGATCAAAGAGGTTTTTGCCTGCTTTCTCTTTGAGGATTTTGATGGCTTCCTGTCTTACATTGAGGTCTTTCATCCATTTTGAGTTGATTTTTGTGTATGGTGTAAGAAAGGGGTCCTTGTTCATTCTTCTGCATGTCGCCGTCCAGTTTTCCCAGCACCACTTGCTGACGAGACTGTCTTTATTCCACTGGATGTTCTCTCCTGCTTTGTCAAAGATTAGTTGGCCATACATTTGTGGGTCCATTTCTGGGTTCTCTATTCTGTTCCATTGATCTAAGCGTCTGTTCTTGGGCCAGTACCATACTGTTTTGATGATTACAGCTTTGTAGTATAGCTTGAAGTCTGGGATTGTGATGCCTCCTGCTCTGGTTTTCTTTTTCAATATTGCTTTGTCTATTCAGGGTCTTTTCTGGTTCCATACAAACTTTAGGATTATTTGTTTTAGCTCTGTGAAGAATGATGGTGTTATTTTGATAGGGACTGCATTGAATATGTAGATTGCTTTGGGTAGTATCGACATTTAAAAAATATTTGTTCTTCCTATCCAGGAGCATGGAATCTTTTTCCTTTTTTTGTGTGTGTCTTCTTCAATTTCTTTCATAAGCTCTCTATAGTTTTCAGTGTATAGATTTTTCACCTCTTTGGTTAGATTTGTTCATGGTTTTTGGTGCAACTGTAAATGGGATCATTCCTTGATTTCTCTTTCTGTTGCTTCATTGGTGGTATATAGGAATGCAACCGATTTCTGTGCGTTGATATTATATCCTGCAACTTTGCTGAATTCATGAATCAGTTCTAGCAGACTATCATGTCATCTGCGAAGAGTGAAAGTTTGACCTCCTCCTGGCCGATTTGGAATGCCTTTTATTTCTTTGTGTTGTCTGATTGCAGAGGCTAACACTTCCAATACTATGTTGAATAACAGTGGTGACAGTGGACATCCCTGTCTTGTTCCTGACCTTAAGTGGAAAGCTGTCAGTTTTTCCCCATTGAGGATGATATTAGTGTTGGGTTGTTCATATATGGCTTTTATGATCTCGATGTATGCTCCTTCTATCCCTACTTTCTTGAGGGTTTTTATCAAGAAAAGATGTTGTATTTTGTCAAATGCTTTCTCTGCATCTATTGAGAGGATCGTATGGTTCTTGTCCTTTCTTTTATTGATGTGATGAATCACGTTAATTGTTTTGCGGATATTGAACCAGCCCTGCATCCCAGGTATAAATCCCACTTGGTCGTGGTGAATAATTTTTTTAATGTATTGTTGGATCCAGTTAGCTAATATCTTGTTGAGGATTTTTGCATCCATGTTCATTAGGGAAATTGGTCTGTAGTTCTCCTTTTTAGTGGGGTCTCTGGTTTTGGAATCAAGGTAATGCTGGCTTCATAGAAGGAGTTTGGAAGTGTTCCTTCCATTTCTATTTTTTGGAACAGCTTCAAGAGAAGAGGTGTTAACTCTTCCTTAAATGTTTGGTAGAATTCCCCTGGAAAGCCTTCTGTCCCTGGACTCTCGTTTTTCGGGAGATTTTTGATTACTAATTCCATTTCCTTACTGGTTATGGGTCTGTTAAAATTTTCTATTTCTTCCTGTTTCAGTTTTGGTAATGTATATGTTTCTAGGAATTTGTCCATTTCTTCCAGATTGCCCATTTTATTGGAATATAGTTGCTCATAATATTCTCTTACTATTGTTTTTATTTCTGCTGTGTTGGTTGTGATCTCTCCTCTTTCATGCTTGATTTTATTTAATTGGGTCCTTTCCTATTTCTTTTTGATCAAACTGGCTAGGGGTTTGTCAATTGTGTTAATTCTTTCAACGAACCAGCTTCTGGTTTCATTGATCTGTTCACTGTTTTTTTGGTTTTGATAGCATTAATTTCTGCTCTAATCTTTATTATTTCCTGTCTTCTGCTGGTTTTGGGTTTTATTTGCTGTTCTTTTCCAGCTCCTTAAGGCATAAGGTTAGGTTGTGTATCTGAGATCTTTCTTCCTTCTGTAGGAAGGCCTGGATTGCTATATACTTTCCTCTTATGACTGCTTTTGCTGCGTCCCAGATTTTCATTGACTCCCATATACTTTTCAATTTCCTCTTTAACTTCTTGGTTAACCCATTCATGCTTTAGTAGGGTGTTCTTCAGTCTCTAAGTATTTTTTGCCTTTCCAAATTTTTTCTTGTGGTTGATTTTGAGTTTCATAGTGTTGTGGTCTGAAAATATGCACGGTATGAACTTGATCTTTTTGTACTTACTTAGGGCTGATTTGTGTCCAGGTATATGGTTTATTCTGGAAAACGTTCCATGTGCACTGGAGAAGCATGTATATTCTGCTGCTTTAGGATGAAATGTTCTGAATATCTGTTAAGTCCATCTGGTCCAGTGTGTCATTCAAAGCCATTGTTTCCTTGTTGATTTTTTGATTAGATGATCTGTCCATTGCTGTGAGTGGGGTGTTGAAGTCTCCTACTATTATGGCATTACTATCAATGAGTTTCTTTATGTTTGTGATTAATTGATTCATATATATGGGTGCTTGCACATTTGGTGCATAAACGTTTACAATTGCTAGGTCTTCCTGGTGGATAGACCCCTTGATTATGATATAATACCCTTCTGCATCTCTTGATACAGTCTTTATTTTAAAGTCTAGATTGTCTGCTATAAGTATGGCTACTCCGGCTTTCTTTTGTTGACCATTAGCATGACAGATGGTTCTCCATCCCCTTATTTTCAATCTGAAGGTGTCTTTAGGTCTAAAGTGGGTCTCTTGTAAACAGCATATAGATGGATCTTGTTTTCTTATCCATTTTGTTACCCTATGTATTTTGATTGGAGCATTGAGTCCATTGACGTTTAGAGTGAGTACTGAAAGATATGAATTTATTGCCATTATGATGCTTGTGAGTTGGAGTTTCTGGTGGTGTTCTCTGGTCCTGTCTAATATTTGTTGCTTTTGAGATATATATACATATATATATATATATATATATATATATATATATATATGTATATATATATATATATATATATATATATATATATATTTTTTTTTTTTATGTTTTCTTCCCTCAGAGAGTACCCCTTAAAATTTCTTTCAGGGCTGGTTTAGTGGTCACAAACTCCTTTCATTTTTGTTTTTATTTCTCCTTCTATTTTGAATGACAGCCTTGCTGGATAAAGAATTCTTGGCTGCATATTTTTCTGATTCAGCACACTGAATATGTCCCGCCACTCCCTTCTGGCCTGCCAAGTTTCTGTGGTCTGCTGCAAACCTGATCTGTCTTCCCTTGTATGTTAGGGACTTTTTTTCCCTTGCTGCTTTCACGATTCTCTCCTTGCCTGAGTATTTTGTGAATTTGACTACGATATGCCTTGTTGATGGTTGGTTTTTGTTGACTCTAATGGGGGTCCTCTGTGCTTCCTGGATTTTGATGTCTGTGTCTTTCCCCAGGTTAGGAAAGTTTTCCGCTATGATTTGCTCACATAACCCTTCTACCCCTATTTCTCTCTCTTTCTCTTCTGGGACCCCTATGATTCTGATGTTGTTCCTTTTTAATGAGTCACTGATTTCTGATTCTTAAATCGTGCTCTTTTGCCTTCATCTGCCTATTTTTTTCTGCTTCATTGTTCTCTATAAGTTTGTCCTCTATATCACTGATTCTTTGTTCTGTCTCGTCCATCCTTGCTGCCGTGGCATCCATCTGTGATTGCAGCTCAGTTATAGCATTTTTTATTTCGTTCTATTTTTTACTTCTTTTATCTCTGCAGAAAGGGATTCAAATCTATTTTTGACTCTAGCTAGTATTCTTATTATCGTGATTCTAAATTCTGGTTCAGACATCTTGTTTGTATCTGTGTTGGTTCAATCGCTGGCTGTCGTTTCTTCGTGCTCTTTCATTTGGGGTGAATTCCTTCTTTTTGTCATTTTGAACGGATAAAAGGAATCAATGAGGTAGAAAAATTAAAATTTAAAAAATTTAAAAAATTAAAATTAAAAAATTAAACACACACACACACAAATCGAATAAATGATGCTAGATCCTACGGGTGTTTTGTTCTGGGTGTTTAAAGTGGCTTGACAGATTAGAGAAAAAAAAAGGGGAGGGGAAGGAAAGAAAAAGAGGACATCGTTTGAGAATTTGAAAAAATCAATACACTGAAGTAGACTAAAATGAGATGATGGGAGTAAAATAGAATTTGAAAAAATACACACAAAAGTGAATATAGTAGAAAAAAATTAAGGAAAAATATTTTAATAAAAATCAAAAATAAAAATGATTTTTTTCTTTTTCTGTATTTAAGAAAAGAAAGGACAAAAAGGAGAAAAAAGAGAAAAAGAAAAAAAAGGAAATCATTTGAAAATTTGAAAAAGTGAATACACTGTAGTAGACTAAAATAAAATGATGGAAGTAAAACAATTGGAAAAAATTTACATAAAAGCCAAAAATGTAGTAAACAAATTAAAGAAAAATATTTTTAATAGAAATTTAAAGTAAAAATGAAGTTTTTCTCTCTGCATTCAAGAAAAAGAAAAGAAATGAAAGAGAGAACAAAAGAAAAAGAAAAAAAAGGAAATCGTTTGAAAATTTGAAAAGGTGAATATGCTGAAGTAGACTAAAATAAAATGATGGAAGTAATATAGAATTTGAAAAAATTTACACAGAAGTAGAAAATATAGTAAAAAAATTAAAGAAAGATATTTTTAATAAAAATTGAAAATAAAAATGAATTTTTTCTCTTTCTGTATTCAAGAAAAAGAAAAGTAATGTAAAAGAGAAAGAAAAGTAAGAAAATTAAAAAGATGGACCTGCTAACAGATTGAAGTAGGACTGAAATTACATCGTTTTCCCCTAGAAGTCAGAGTATGTAGCACTTTATAGTCCATAAACTAAGTAGGCAGTGAGACTTACGTTCTTAAAGAGCCAGGTTGGCCCACTTGGCTGGGGCTCAGTGTAACGGCTCCGCTCTCCACTAGATGGCGCTGCTAGCCTACTTGGGTGGAGTGTTGCGGCGCTTGTAGGTGCGTATGCGCATGTGCGGGATCAGTTAAAATGGCGCCACACAGGTATCCAGTCGGTTCTCCCGGATCAGCAATTGCGCACCCGTCCTCTGTTTTCACCTCTCGTCCACTCCCCACTTTTTCACTCTCCGTGACCAGGCCCCAGGCAGTACCTCTCTCCTGAGTTTTGTCTCAGATGCGGCTGTTTTCCCCGGCCCCTTACTTCCGAAGGACTGCGGCTCTGACCTGTTCCGCCCCTCTGCGGGAGGGTCTCACCGAGCAGTGGCCGAATGAGCAAGGGCCGAATGCCGGCCGCACCCGGGAACACTTGCTGGACCCTGCTGCTGCCGGTGCCCCGAGACTGCAGCCAGGTGCCGCCCGCCCCAGAAAAAGTTCACGAGACAGTGTAGCAGCAGCGTTTCAGGGATTATGGAAAATGACAACACACATCCGGCACCAGGCTTTATCCCCAACGACTTTGTTCCAGCACCAGCGAATGTGGCCGCCTTCTGGGGTCTGTGGGGACCAGGTGGCTTCAACAGTCTCTACCAAATGGCCTTCCAGCAGTGGAACCACTTTTCCCCGTGTGGCCCGAGGACCTCCTGGACCCCACTCTGTCCCTGGGGATTCACCTTTCCCACCAGAGCACCGCCAGGTATGGAGCTGCGGACTTGCAGCCTTTGCGCTCCCCTTGTTTACAGTCTTAATGGAATTTAAACCTTCTCCTTTCTCCCTTTTTGGTTTAGTCCCTGCGGCTGTTTCCAATTTTCCACTTTCTCCCCAGCTGCTTTTGGGGAGGAGTGCTTTTCCCGTATTCTCCCCCCAGTCTCTGACCTCTCTCTGCTCACAAAAGCACCCCCCTGCGCCTTCTCGCTCCCCAAGTTCACCTCTCCATGCCGCGTACCTGCTGAATTCTGTGGTTCAGGTTGTGCAGATTGTTGTGTTAATCCTCCAATCGGTTTTCTAGGTGTGTAGGATGGTTTAGTGTTGGTCCGGCTGTATTTCATGGACGTGAGACACACAAAAAGCTTCCACGCTGTTCCACCATCTTGGCTCCTCCCAGAATTCTTTTACAATGTAAATTTCTTCAGTGTATTTGAAATACACATCAACTAAAAACAAAAAATAAGTTTACAGATTTTTTTAAAAAGCGTATGTAACAAGAATCCCAGTGGTGAATAGGTTACCTATAAAACAGATAGTTTTGACTTAAAAGCCAATTACATATTTTCAAGTGTAATCTTAAATTTGACTTTAGGGAGATTTTCCATCTCCCTGCAGACCATACAGGAGTGTCCTAGGTGCTCAACGTGCTCTCCAGTACTGGGTAACATCAGCCTTCAACATTTTAGACATTTTGTAGGGATATAGGCTAATCTTCACTGAGGTTTTATTTTGTATGTCACTGATGGCTGGTGATGTTAAGCATCTTTACATATACTCACTGGTCATTTCACTTTCTTTTCTATTTATTGATTTCTCTTCCTTCCTCTTTCTTTACTTTCTTTTCCTTGCTTCCTTCCTTCCTTCCTTCCTTCCTCCCTTCCTTCCTTCTGCAAAAAGCTTTATTGTTTCCATTTGGTCCAGAGCTTGGGAGAGGGCTCCAGGGCGGTTCAAAAGCTGCCTAGTGGCTGCAGGGAGAGGCTGAGGCAGAAGTCCTGGCACCAGGGGGAATACCAGGGGAGTAACAGTCTGCTGAGCTGGGTGGGCTCCTAGTCCTGCTAGAGGGTGGGCCTTTTGCAGCGACGCCAGCCTGAGAGGTAAGTCAGGTGGTCACCATCTTCTTGATGAATTTCCCTTCCTCACCTAGAAAGTGGTTCTCCCTGGTGTCACAGAGAGGGGGACTCTGCGGGCAGAACCCAGAGCATGCCTCTCCCAAAGGTTTTTCTCCAGGACCAGGATGGCTTCCATGGAGTCCCGGGTTTGCGCCGCTCATCTTGGGAAGGCTTCAGTGCTCCTGGGAGAGGGTGCCAGGCGGTGGAGGCACGGTTTTGCATCTTCAAGAGCTTCCCAGACCCTCACACTGCTCCTCGCCCACTGGCGGTGACCCCTGCCCCCAGAGTCACTGAGTCACGGTGGAAATAGAAGCCCAGGGAGGAGTAGGTGGGGGAACCCCGCAGATGCCCATTGACCAGGTTGGTGATGGGGCCTCCACTTTGTGGGAGAATGGTGAACGATCTGGGAGCTCACGTTGGTGGGCAATAAGGAACCGGGCTCAGAATACAGTGTTGGCTGGTCCTGGAAGCAGAGGGTGGCTGAGATGGTTCTCAAGGCTGCGACTGGAAAACAGATTGCAGGGTGGTGGGAGGCGGGAAGAAGGGGCGTCCCTGGCTCTGCTCCTGGCAAACTCAGTGAAGCAGAGACAGACTGGGGACGCCAGGGCGCTGCCAGACCGTCCTCTTTTATTACGTGTCTCTTCAACTCTGTTGCCATTTTTCAAAACAGGTTAGCCTGTCTTACTGATTTCTAGCATTTCTTCATATATTTTTGACACAGGTCCTTTAGTGTTGTGAATGTCTTCTTTCACTTTGTGGCTTGCTTTTTCACTCTTTATGATGAAGAGAAATACTTTTTTTTTTTTTTTTTTTTTTAAGTAAGTTGCACCGAAGGTGGGGCTGGAACTCACAACCTGGGGATCAAATTCCCATGCTCTACTGACTGTGCTGGCCAGGTGCTCCCGTGAACAGAAATTGTTAACTTTTACAAGTCTGACTTGTTGGTTTTTTTTCTAGTTAAGGCTTTTGGTGTAGAAATCTTTGCCTACTCTAAAGTTATAAAGATAGCCTGCTATATTTTCTCTGGAAGCTTTCTTGATTTATCTTCCACATGTAAGTCTCTGCTCTGTGTCAAATTAATTTTTGTTTATGGTGTCGGGTTAGGTGTAATATTGTGTACCATTTTAAGGACTCAGTGTTGCGTGTATAAATTGTGTGTGTGTATGTTTAGAACGGTGCCTGATCGTCACGGCTATCAAAATGTTAACTATTATTACTATTATTATTTGCTATTTATAATTTTATTATTTCTCTTTTTTGAAGTTTATTTTGAGAGCGACAGAGACAGAGTGGGGGAGGGGCAGAGAGTGGGGGAGGGAGAGAGAGAGAGAGAGAGGGAGGGAGTGAGTCCCAAGCAGGCGCTGTGCTGTCAGCGCAGAGCCTGATGTCGGCGGGCCAAACCCAAAACCATGAGATCAAGACCTGCACTGAAACCAAGAGTCAGATGCTTAACCAACTGAACTACCGAGGCGCCCCTAATTTTTTTAACTCTCTAATGACGTTTTAATCTTTATTTTCTTAGCGATAATACTTCTTAAATTTTATATTGTTTCATTAGTTAATATCCACGTGCTTGTTTTACTTCACTTTTATTTATTTATTTTTTTAAATTTTTTTTTTCAACGTTTATTTATTTTTGGGACAGAGAGAGACAGAGCATGAACGGGGGAGGGGCAGAGAGAGAGGGAGACACAGAATCGGAAACAGGCTCCAGGCTCTGAGCCATCAGCCCAGAGCCTGACGCGGGGCTCGAACTCACGGACCGCGAGATCGTGACCTGGCTGAAGTCGGACGCTTAACCGACTACGCCACCCAGGCGCCCCTTACTTCACTTTTAAATTCTGCTGTAATGTAAAACATTACATTTCAGGGACTGTTTGTCAGCCTTTTAATTTGCTTCTTTTGTTTGCTTCCAAACTGGATTTTTGATCTGTTAGTCACTAGTCTCCTTCCTTCCTTTTTTCTCTCTTCTCTTTTATCCTTCCTTCTCTCTTCTCTTGCTTCCTTCTTCTCTACTCTGGCTTTCCCTCTCCTCCTTCTTCCCCCCCCACCCCTCTTTCTTTTGTCACCCCATGCCTCTCACCTTTCTCATGATATTATGGTAATGTTTCCCTAGACTTTTTTTTTTTTTTTCATTTACTATAATCAGAATAGTTTCTATTTCTCCATGGAAATAGGTAGCATTTCTCTTTACTTTTCTTTCTTTCTTTCTTTCTTTTTTTCTTTCTTTCTTTCTTTCTTTTTTTGGTGTTGTGTTAAATGTCTTCTATTTGGGCTCATTCCTCATACACAGCGATGTTGCCTATATCCTTGGGGGAAATACTGTTATATAGTTTGAAAGGTCACACTTCTTCATCTTTTCCAAGAAAGTAGCCACATCTGCATTTGTGTCATCAGCACTGAGTCTTTGACTTTCCCGAATATTCATTGATAAGGTGCATTGGCCATTTGCAAGGTTTTCTTATTTCTTTTTTGAACTATCATTTGACATTTATGTTTTATTTTTAATTATGTCTTTAAAGTGGAAAATTGGTCCAATCAAGAAATCAATGCTTGAAAATAACGTTTGCAAAATATTTTATAATTTATAAGCCCTTTCAAAATTAAAATTTTTTTATTGAAATTGCTTTCCAAATTTCAAAATAGAGCTTTTATTGTTATATTCCTCAAATATTGTTAATAGCTTGCTTATATTTTTTCCTTAAAAAGTACATATGAGATGTGTTCAATTGCCGGTTAAAAGAACAAATACAATAAGGTGTTATACATTCAGATAGTATATTATAGTGAAAAAAGAAAAGGAACTAAATATTTTATGGTCTGTAGGTTGGGATTCAAGCCTAAACTTTGTCACTTATTAAATATAAGCTTTTCAACATGAGTTTCTCTGAGTGTCAGTTTCTGTATTTGGAAAGTGAGGATTAAAATAACTGCCTGAATGAGCTCATGAATTGTTACAAGAATCAAACTGGATAATATGTAAAATTCCCTGTAAACGGAAATTGGCATGCCAATTAAAGTTGTTTGTTTTCTCAACATGAAACTGAGAACTGGGAAACTTTTGAAAAATTTGACAATTGGCTCTTTGAAAACAGTTTGAAACAAACAGAGAGGACCCAACTTGGGCTAATGTCACTTCATCTCAGGCTCAGGTCTTTGGTTACCTAGGAAACGAGGTGGAGGTGAAAGGTCACACTCAATAGTGACACCTTCTGCTCTTCCCTCTCCTCTTTCCCAATTTTAGTTTTTTAGACACTTAAAAGGAAAAGTGGACAGGCTAACCAGTTTGATAGATTAGGGAAAAAACTATGAGGGTGCATCGTGTTCTATTGGAAATCAATTATTGTCACAAATGACTCATTATGTGACAAACACCAGCCATCTTGATTGTTATTTCTTTCAAAGAAGAAGTGATAGATACCAGACATACTAACTAAACTAAGACCCGTCAGATGGAACAAAACTGTCTTCTTCTTAATTATCTCTGAATCTGAGTCCTTCTATTTCATTTGGGCTTATTCCTCCATTATGAGTCACTAATTTGTTGTTGTTGCTGCTATTAAGGCAATTTACATAGACAAGCTACGAGTGTGCAGGGCCGTCTGAAGTCTGAGATTACCTATCTTGGTCCCAGACTATTGGTTGCCAAGTATAAGTCAATGCAATCAAGATGGAAAGTTTTTGCGTTTTGCCAGCGCATTCCTGGCATAGCATCAAACCCAGGCTCAGTCTCTTCATTCCTATTTTTCTTGCCCTGTGAATTCATGCCAGAAAGCTTGCATCACTGGGTGAAGAGATAGTGATTCAGAGCCCAAGCACAGATGCAGAGTGGACGTGGGTTCAAATCCCACCTCTTTATCGTCTATCTGATCTTAGATAGGTCACTTAATCTCATTTGACCTCTGTTTCTTCATCTCTAAAATGGACATATTTACAGTACTAGGTTCTTAGAATTGCTGAGAATGTTACAGAAATTAATTTGTGTAGCTCTATGTTAAGCTGTGTTGGGCACATAGTAAGTGTTCATTATTATTAGGCTGTTCTAGAATTTAAATTCAAATGACTCCCTAAACTTAAACTATTTTTGCTATCAAAAATGTTTGAGATTTCAGCTGGCTAACTTCCCTGCCTTCCAATAAGACGATACTCCCGCACAACAAACAGGACTATTTATTCTTCCTTTGGCTTCAGTACCTTTCAAAATTAATCCATAGTTAAATCTAAAGTAAAACCAAACACATTTAGCAATGGTGAATATCTTTTGCAAAAAATAAAAACTGACCTCACTCTTTGAGGCAAGTTGGAGTTTTCTGTAGAGGCCGGATGCCAAAAGCCTTCTGAGAGAACAGCATATGATGAAATCGGCAGAAAAGACCAAAATGATCATATCCTCGAAATGCATTTTATCAACACAAAGCCCATCCACTCTCCTCTCCCCACAGGTTCGGGCTATGACCACCTAACTCTCAGGACATTGTGGTACAACATTATTGATGACGAACTCCAGGCTCTGTAGTGAGGGGTTAGAAGAGGGAAAGGAAGCAAGCCTAAAGATTCTCTTCACCTATTCTTTTTATTACACATTTATTTTACAGAACTTCTCTAGGTCTGGAGTGAGGGGCATGCCTAAAAGGCAGTTGTGTGCTTGCAGAATATTCTAGAGCAGTGGTTCTTGAAGTGCAGTCACTAGACCAGCAGCATCAGCATCACCTGGAAATTTGTTTGAAATGCAGATGCTTGGTTCCATCCCATCCCTGCTGACTCTGTAACTCTGGTTGTGACACTTAAAGACGTGTGTTCTACTTTGGGTTTTTTTGTCTTTTTGTTTGTTTTTTGAAGTAAACTCTTTGCTCAATGTGGGACTTGAACTCACAACCTCAAGATCAGGAGTCTCATGCTCTACTGATGGGAGTCAGCCAAGCACCCCAGATCTGTGTTGTAACAAGTCCTCTGGTGATACTAATGCGTGCTCAGTTTGAGAGCCAGGAATGAGAAGTTGGTGGGCCTAGTCTCCTGGACTGGCCCTGCAGTTTGTTTCTTGTGTGGCTTGGAGATAAACCTTATAACCTCTCAGACCCTGAGCCCTCTTTTGCAAAAGTTAAACGAAGATATTGGGCCCCTGGCCAGAAGATAATATGTCATAGTACTTCATAAACTGTAATGTGATATAGCTATGTATCTTTTACTGGAGCCTGTTGATCAGGGCACAGGAGAAGTATGTCCGAAGGGGACTAATCAGGGCTTTGATGAGGGTGAATGACTTTTTTTAATAAAAAAAAATAGATAAAATAACAACAAAGTTCTCAGAGTTTGGGGCTGCCTTTCATGGGCAGACCAGACTAGAACAGTCAGAACAACTGATAGGGGTGGTGCCCAGGTAGGTGGGAGACAATTCTCGAATTGTGCCAATGTGGGGGTTCCACTTGAGGAGAAATGAACAATGGTGATTCCTCCTCCCTTTGCTTTTAATTGTATACCTTTAACCCACATTAGAGTGCCTCTTTCTTTGTGACACGATGAGGGTAAGAGGTGGCTTGAGTTCCTCGTAAGCAAGTGGAGCCACAGTCAGGAAGAGTTAGCTGGAGGAAAAACCTTCCTAAAATTATAGCAGGCAAAAGGGAAGCCTGATTGTTTGGACCCCAGGAAAATATATTCCTCCAGAGCTTAAGAGAATACATTAGCATCTTCCTGAATCCAAATTGAAAAGACTCAAGCTCATTCTCTAGTTATTCAAAAGGTAGCAATTTTCCAGTGACAATAAGCGCTACGAAGTGTACCAGTTGAAAAGGACAATAGAGTGTGGCTCACTGAGCCAAATTCTGAATCGGGATTCTTTCTTAGTATCAATAACATTGGTAGTGCTGTCTCTTCCTTCCTTCCTTCCTTCCTTCCTTCCTTCCTTCCTTCCTTCCTTCCTTCCTTCCTTTGCTTCTTAATTTTTTTACTTTATATTGGAGGGAGGGAGGGAGGGAGAGAGAGAGAGAGAGAGAGAGAGAGAGACAGCACGTGTGGGCAGGGGAGGGGCAGAGAGAGAGGGAGACACAGAATTCGAAGCAGGTTCCAGGCTCTGAGCTGTCAGCACAGAGCCCGATGCGGGGCTTGAACCCATGAATTGTGAGATCATGACCTGAGCTGAAGTCGGACTCTTAACTGACTGGAGCCACTCAGGTGCCCCCGTCCTTTCTGTTTCTATACACTTCTTATAAGTTACTTATGTGTGTCACTGGATTTGATAGAAATAGTTAAAGTATCATATCTGCATATGAAATGTCTTTGCTCTGAAATGATTTTTCACATGAATCCCAAGCTATTTTTTTATACACTAAAAATGCCGTTTGTAGGAATTTTGTTATGTTCTTTTTCTTTCAAGGGTCTTTCTTCTTGTAAGGTACCAGCTACATACAGAAGACAGCTTTTTAAGGCAACAGAAGGTTGAATTTCAAATGCCCAATATTAAGCTGTATTTTCTTTATTTACCAATTAAATTATGCATGCCCCTGGTGACGTCAAGGGGGAATATAATATACCCAAGAAAATGTTGTTTTGTTGTGTGTTTTCCATTTTGTGGCACAGCTCCTTTCTTTTTTTTTTAAGTTTAATTTATTTTGAGAGAGAGAGCATGTACCCTGGAGAGGCAGAGAGAGAGAGAGAGAGAGAGAGATTCCTAAGAAAGCTCTACATTGTCAGCGTAAAGCCCAATGCAAGGCTTGAACTCATGAACTGTGAGATCATGACCTGAGATGAAATCAAGAGTTGGCTGCTTAACCGACCGAGCCACCCAGGCGCCCCCTGGCAGAGCTCCTTTCAAATGATGCCCCATTGTTCAAGTACTAACACAGGAAGTTCTCAACGAATGGGGTCTCTCTGGCATACTTGGAAAATGCCACTTAGAAAACAAAGCTTCAGAGGAGTTGGCTTTGCCCAAACTACATATCCACCCCTTCTCCAACTCAAAGTCAGAAGTGGTTACAGAAAGCTCCATAAATTAGACTTGCGGTTTAGGGTACCCGACTGCCACCAAAACCTGAGGTCAGATGCTTTCAGTTCAATCGCTAGCATTGTAACAGTGGTGTACCCACTCACTGTGGTACCACAATGTCCTTTTAACACAGAATGGGATAAATATTCTAGTAAGATCATATTACTATCTATATTGGCCTATGTGCTTCTTCATTTGTCAAACATCACTTATTTTTAGAGTGGTTTAAGGTTTACAGCAACATTGAGCAGAAAGTAGAATTTCCATATCCTCCCTGTGCCCACTCATGCACAGCCTCCCGCACTATCAACATCCCCCACCAGAGTGGCACATTTGTGACAATTGATGAACCTATTTTGACACATCATTATCACCCCAAGTCTATATAGTCTGTATTAGGGCTCACTCTTGGTGTCGGACATTCTATGGGTTTTGACAAATGTATAAAAGCATGTATCCACCATGTAATATATAGTTTACCCGCCCTAAAAAATCCATTGTGCCTCCACCTGTTTACCCTTTCCTCCCTCCTAACTCCTGGTAACCACTGATCTGTGATTTTGCCTTTTCAAGAATGTTATATAGCTGGAATCATACACTATGTAGCCACTTTTAGATTGCCTTCTTTCATTAGTAATATTTATTTAATGTTCTTCCATGTCTTCACATGGCTTGATAACTTATTTCTTTTTAGCACTGAATAATATTCCATTGCCTGGATGTACCACAGTTTATCTATTCGCTCACTGACCGAATGATGTCCTGGTTGCTTCCAAGTTGTGGCAAGTAGGAATAAAGCTCCCACAGACGTTTTTGTATAGACCTAAGTATTTCAACTCTTTTGGGTAAATGCCAAGGAGTGCAATTGCCGGGTCGGAAGAGTATATTTTGTTTTGTAAGGAAACTGTCAAACTGTCTTCCAAAGTGGCTACCATTTAGCATTTCCATCAGCAGTGAGCAAAAATTCCCACTGCTCCACCTCCTTGCCAGTATTTGGTGTTGTCAGAGTTTTGGATTTTGGCCATTCTAATAGATGTGTAGTGGCATCTCATTGCAAACCCCTAATGACATTTGATGTTGAGCATCTTTTCACATTTTTATTTGTGATGTGTATATTTTATTTGGTGAGATGTCTGTTCAGGTATTTGCCAATTTTTTAATTGGTTGCTTATTTTCTTACTGTTGAGTTTTAATAGTTCTTTGCATATTTTGGACAACATCGCTTTATCAGATACTTTTTTTTTTTGTAAATATTTTCTCCCAGTCAGTGGCTTGTGTTCCCATTCTGTTGATAGTGTCTTTTGCAAAGCAGAAGTTTTTAATTTTAATGAAGTCTAGCTTATCCATTATTGCTCTCTTGGATTATGTCTTTGATGTTGTATCTAAAAAGTCATTACCATACCCAAGATCACCTCGATTTCCTCCTATGTCACCTTCTAGGAGTTTTCTAATTTGGTGTCTTACATTTGGGTCTGTGACCCATTTTGAGTTAAATTTTGTGAAGGCTGTAAGGTTTGTGTCTATAGACTCATTTCTTTTCTGCAAGTGAGTGTCCAGGAGTTCCAGCACCCTTTGTTAAAAAGATTATTTTTTCCCTCTTGTATTGTCTTTATTCCTTTGTCAGACACCACTTGATAATATTTATGCGGGTCTGTTTCTGGATTGATCTATTTGTTCTTT
Organism: Puma concolor; assembly: GCF_028749965.1. Taxonomy (NCBI): domain Eukaryota; kingdom Metazoa; phylum Chordata; class Mammalia; order Carnivora; family Felidae; genus Puma; species Puma concolor. The sequence goes on from NC_141675.1 coordinate 22,922,031, forward strand.
TGCCACTACCACACTATCTTTACTGTAACTTTCTTGTAAATCTTGAAGTCGGATAGGTCAGTCTTCCGACTTTCTTCTTCTCATTCAATATCATGTTGGCAACTTTATAATCAGTTGGTCGATACCCACAAAATAACTTGCCAAGGTTTTGATTGGGATGGCATGAAATTGATAGACCTTACTTGGAAGAATGGGCATCTTGAAAATATTGACTCTCCCCATGCACGAACATGGAATATCTCTACTTACTTAATTCTTCTTTACTGTGTTTCATCAGAGTTTCGGTTTTCCTCATAAAGATGTTGTACATATTTTGTTAGATACATATCTTTTTTTTTTTTTTTTTAAATTTTTTTTTTCAACGTTTATTTATTTTTGGGACAGAGAGAGACAGAGCATGAACGGGGGAGGGGCAGAGAGAGAGGGAGACACAGAATCGGAAACAGGCTCCAGGCTCTGAGCCATCAGCCCAGAGCCCGACGCGGGGCTCGAACTCACGGACTGCGAGATCGTGACCTGGCTGAAGTCGGACGCCAACCGACTGCGCCACCCAGGCGCCCCTGTTAGATACATATCTAAGTGTTTCATTTTGAGGGACACTAACATAAATGCTATTGAATTTTTAATTTCAAATTCCACTTGTTCATTGCTGGTACATAGGAAAGTGATAGACTTCTGTACATTAACTTTGTATACTGCAACCTTGCTGTAATTGCTTATAAGGTCCCGGGGTTCTGTTGTTGATTCTTTTGGATTTTCTATATAGACAATCATGTCATCTACAAGTAAAGAGTTTTATTTCTTCTTTCCCAATATGTATACTTTTTATTTTCTTATACTGTCTTACTGTATTTGCTAGGACTCCCAGTACTATGTTGTAAAGCAGTGAAGGGAGGGATCATCCTTGCCTTGTTCCTAGTCTTAACAGGAAAGCTTTGAGTTTCTCATCATTAAGTATGATTTGACCGCTAGGTTTTTTGTAGGTATTTTTATCAAGTTGAGAAAGTTGCCCTCTATTCCTATTTTGCTGAGAGTTTTTGTCACGAATGGGTGTTAGATTCTGTCAAATGCTTTTCTGCATCTTTTGATATGATCATGTGATTTTTCTTCTTCAGTATGTTGATGTGATCGATTACATTAACTAATTTTTGAATGTAGAATCAGCCTTGCATACCTGAAATAAATCCTATTTGATAATGGCATACAATTCTTTTTATATATTGCTGAATTTGATTTGCTATCATTTTGTTGAGGGTTTTTGCATCTATGTTTACGAGAGATAATGGTCTATAGTTTTCTTTTCTTGTAATGTCTTTGTCTGGTTTTGATATTGGGGTAATTCAGGCCTCAGAGAATGAGTTAGATAGCATGTACCCTGCTTCTGTCTTCTGGAAGAGATTGTAAAGAATTGGTATAATTTCTTCCTTAAGAATTCACAAGTGAACCCACCTGGACCTGGTGCTTTTTAATTTGGAAGAGTATTAATTATTGATTCAATTTGTAATAGATATAGGCCTATCCAGATTGTCTACTTTTTCTTGATTTTTATGGTAATATTTAATAATTACTTATTTGCAGAGCTCCAACAAATGGATATCAAGAACCTCTTTTCATGAAAGCATTAATATTTCCCTGATCATATAACCAAATCCTCTATCACATTTGCTTATGGATATATATATATATATACATATATATGTATATATATGTATATGTATATAAATCATATCCATCTTCCAAAAAGGACTTTGCTCCTTCTGCCAATGTATTGCTTGTTTGCACAGAGCACAACCAAACAACAATGTCTAAAGAATATAATAAATTATATTAATATTAATTCAGTGTTTATTTCAAAAAGTACATAAGGCATATAAGTTATGGTATTAAAAGTAAGATTCGGAGTTCCATTGCCCTAATATAGCAGATTTCATTTTCCAGTGATGGCCACATTCTTTCCCATCGTAGCCCTTTAATGGAGAGGTGAGATTTATATGCTCTCCCCTGAATTTTGGCAAATTTGTGACTATGGTATAAGTGATGCTGTGTGAAATTTGAAGCTAATTTAATAAGTTGACAGAGTTTCTACCTGATTCTCTTTTGCGACATTTGCTCTTGGAATCCAGCCACCATGGTATGCTGGAGCCCAGACTACATGTTCCATGTACAGGTGTTCTGGTTGACAGCCCCAGCTAAGGTCTCAGCTGATAGACAAACTAAACTGCCAGATCTGTGGATAAGTGAGCAGACGATTCTGGCTCCCAGATATTAAGTCACCCCTCAGAGTCTTACCAGCCGATGTTGCAGACATCGTGGAGCAGAGAAAAGCTGTGCCCCTGTGACGTTTTTGAATTTCCAACCCCGTCTCCTGTGGGATGCCAGGAATGTGTTTGTATTTCAGACCCTGAGATGTTGCATTACTAAGTAGGTTTGGGATCGAGTGTTAGGCAGCAGTAGTAATTAGGACACCCGTTTAATGCTGGTAGGGTGGATATCTTCTGTTGGTCTCTTCATCCCCAAATCTACCTTCTACCCACCTACACTATGCTCTCTTCCCTGTGGATGCTGACCTGCTGACTGGCAACAGGCTCCTGTGCCTTCCAGTCCAACTGGGGACCCCAGGAGTTGAGAGGGAGAGAGAATAGAGAGGTTTGAAGAATTATCCCTCTGGCTTCCTCTCTGAGAAGACAGCTCAGTGCCTTTAACTCCAGACATTGCTTTCTCATGATGGCCCACTTTACATGTCTCTCTCCCCTGGGTTTTAATTCAGTATGCATTTAATATTCAATACTGCTATCTCCTCTCATTCCTTGCCATCTAGTAGTGGGGTCGGTCATAACCTTCTGTTAGTTATTCTTTGTGCTGCCGTGGCATCTATTTCGTGGGCCTTTAACCAGTTCAGTTAAACAAAACCAAACTTCTCATTTCACTGCCTACTTAGATAAGGCCCACATACTGACTTCCTCTGACCACTCCCAAGTTCTGCTCTTACCTGTCAAGAATATGGGACAGCTAAGTTCCCACCAGACATACAGTCCCTAGGGACCACCTTTCAACTAACCAGTTCCCCAGGAGCCTGGGAATCCCGCTTGGCTAATATCTTGAATCCCAGTAAAGATTGGCCCACAGTTCTCTTCCTTTCATTCCCTGCCTGCTGGTTGAGTCCTTGCATCACTCAGCATCCTGCTGGCCCTTCAAGGTAGGCTAGAGTTTCCTCTCTGGGACCTGGGAGTAATAAATTTTATTTTCCCTTGGCATTCTGGTCTCTTGAGTGCCCTTCAGTGTGCTGCATGAGAAACCGTCACCTTAATAACATAAAGCAGTGGCACCTGCTGTTACCTCCAGGTTCCTGCATGCATATCATGTGCTCCCTGCACGTGACTTTGTATTTAGTCCTTTTGTTATTCTAAAATTATTCTAAACATGAGCGCACTGTGTATTTCCTGTTGGGAAAGAAAGGTATAGAGCTAATGGATGGTTTAGCTGAATCTTGAATTTTAACCCATCTATAAAGGCAGAAGCCCCTCACCTGAATTTATTTAATGACACTTAAAACTCTGTAATTGTTATTTAAATTCATTATTTTCCTATTGGCTTATCTTTATGTCCCGCTTTCTTTTAAATGGCTTTCCCACAGTAGACGCTGAGTAAATGTCTGTTGAGTATGTAGATACTTGCCAATCACAAGGTACCCACAAAATAAAATAAATGTAAAGTTAATTAAGTGCCTTTTTTTCTGGGGGCATTCTCTCATGTATCATAACAGACATGGTCTTAAGTTGAAGATGTATTCAAATGGGATAACATAGAAAGTGTGTCCCACTGACTGAGGAAAACTGACTTCAGGAATAGCCCACAATGAGAGTGACCCAGCAATTCCTACCATGTGTGCAAAGTGCACAACATGCATCAGAGTGAGTCAGGTGACCCCTCTTATTAGACATAGAGCAGGAAATAGATATATATTAACAATGGACTCCAGGCCATAATCTCATTCCCAAGTTAGGTTGGCAATAGGTAGTGGGTCATATATCCTAGTGGACCAGAACTCTCTTGATTTACTCCTGCTTCCAACATACTATTATAGTGTCCCTTTTCAGTCTTTATTATTATTATTTTGAGAGAGAGAGAGATAGCACAAGTGGGAGAGAGAGAGAGAGAGAGAGAGAGAGAATCCTAAGCAGGCTCCACACTGCCAGCACAGAGCCTGATGCAGGGCTTGAACTCACAAACTGTGAGATCATGACCTGAGCTGAAACTAAGAGTCTAAGAGTAAGACGCTTAACCAACTGAGGCGTACAGGTGCCCCATTAAATGTGTACTTATCTAGATGATAAATATAGGGTCACTTTAGCTACAAATTTTCGTTTGTAGACTGGAGAGTATGGAGAGAGTATGCAGCCTTTTGGAAAAGAAGACAGACCAACTCGTCCTAGAAGGGGAGCAGTCACCACGAAGCCAGAAAGACCAGAGTGGAGGCTCAAAGCAGAATTTCAGTTTTTTGGGTTGGGCCATTATGGTAGAGGCTTGGGCAGCAAGGAGTGTTGGGACATCTTAGTTTTACATTTGGAGCAAGAACCGAGCGTTGGGGCACCTGGGTGGCTCAGTTGGTTAAGCTTCTGACTTCAGCTCAGGTCATGATCTTGCCATGAGTTCAAGCCCCACGTCGGGCGCTGTGCTGCCAGCTCGGAGCCTGGAGCCTGTTTCAGGTTCTGTGTCACCCTCTCTCTCTCTCTGTCCCTCTCCCACTCGTACTCTGTCTATCTCTCTCTCTCAAAAATAAATAAACATAAAAAAAATGAGTGTTGACAAAGGAGGCTGGGAGAGGGCACTAACATGGCTCTAAGTATTGGGTGTTTTTATAAAGTCCCCACTGTATTGATTCACACAAGTACCTCTAAACTTCCTCTGGGGTGGTGGCCCTAGCAAGCACAACTATCACTTACACATTGTGAAGATTGAAAGCATCTATTTGGTGAAATTTATCAGAATGACCTGCACTTGGTCCACTGCTCTGTAGTGTCGTACCTGGAGACCCCTATCTATCTTCATCTCTAGAAGAGAAATTCTTACTCTTACCGCATTCTTCAGCTTTCATGATTATGGACAAAGCTTGACCTTCAAACACATTCATATTAAAATTGCCACAGACCTGGAATCCATTCTTGTTAAGTTAGGTTATTAGGGGTTTTGATTTTTATCCTGGAGTGTAGGCCTTTCTTCTAAATATCCCCACACACTAGGTCTAAGGCAACGGACACTGTTTTGCCCCGGCCTCGGAAAGTATAATTGGCCTCGGTCGTAGCTTGGTCCATTGGTACATCCGCTTTGGGGATCAATGAATTTGAAGATAAATGGGAGTAGGTACAACCTAATAGGGCTAACTTCAGTTCACAGTTTTGTTCTTGATGCGTTTTTTGTACAATCGAGAGCAAAGATAAGTAATTCTATAGACTGGCTTATTCATTTACTAGTATTCACAAAGTTATGGAGACTTTGTATAAACTAAATGCACAGATAATGGAGTCACGGTTACAGGCAGCTAGTTACCCCGAACAGAACAGGTTTTGTCACAGTTTGCCAAGACTTCTGGCTCAGGCACTCAGGGAATAGTTAGGTGAGGCCTAGTTTTAAAACTGAGAAAATGTCTATGCATTCGTTTGTGATGGTCCTCAGTAAGAGTATCCTGGACATCAGGGCAATAGAACTGAATTTAATTCCTGGCTTTAGAATTCTTCACAGACTCTTGAACAAGGCCCTTGGCTTCTCTGCATCTGTTACCTCAATTCAAAAGTTGCTCTGAGAGTTGAATGTGGTCATGCACATGACCACAGCTGGAAAATGCTATTGCAGGGCTTTAAAGGTTAGTTCAATCTATACACAGTGGTTTCTCTATACAATCTATATACGGTGCTTATTTGTGGTTTCAAATTATGTGCTAGATCATAGGTGAGGAGTTCCTCGTAACATGTTACGTGTATCCTTACTAGGGCTCTTATGCAGTGACTGACTTACAATATTTTTGGTAAAGGAAAGAGGGAAGGAAGAAAGGAAGGAATGAAGGAAGGAAGGAAAGGAAGGCAGATGTAACCATGATATAATTAAAGAATTTAAAATTACTGAGATGAGTTCCAATCATGGATATGATTAAGTTTGTTATATCTCTGTAGAGTTTGATGATGATTTTTCAGAACCGATGGTCTTTATTCCACATTGTACAAAACACTTACCCAGATTGTGCTCCCAAGCAGGGTTTTATGGAAAGCTGCTTGTTTTTATCTCCAAGAAGATAATCATAAGACAGTACTGTCCTACTGAGTCTGTGTCGTGTCATAATAATTGCTTTGTTAATAAATAGTTGTAGCAAGACAAATTGGAACATCAGCAGCCATTTGACTTGGGAGATCTGATTAAAACTGTAGGAGGTCAACAGAAAATGAAAGAGATAAATATTATTTTTAGGCCCTGATCTGGGAGCTCCTTGAAGCCCATTCATTTCAACAGTTTGCACTGCTCAATGAGTCTGTTTCTAACAAGCGCTATGTGGTCATTGGTTCCCAAGCCAACCCACGAAAGCCTTTTAAATGGCTAACACACCTCAAGCAGTCTCTGTGTCTGCAGGGCAGTGTGGTCAAGGTTTCACTGAGGAATGGCAGGAATATGTCCGTCTTTCTAGCTCTGTGAGATAGGGAGTTCCTTTCTCCCTTCAATCCCTTCAGCTTTTATCCAGCCGGGAGGAGGATAAGCGAACCTGGAGGAGCCTTTGAAGGCACTGTTTGCTTGGACTGAGTTTAGTGGAGGCATTTCTGGGATGTACAAAAAGGAGATATTAAGTTAAATGACTCTAACGGACCATATATAATAATACCGAGACTACTGCTTTTTATTCATCCATTCACATCTGTTATTTGAAATATTTTATTTTTTTTAATTTTTATTTAAAAAAAAATTTTTTTCAATGTTTATTTATTTTTGGGACAGAGAGAGACAGAGCATGAACGGGGGAGGGGCAGAGAGAGAGGGAGACACAGAATCGGAAACAGGCTCCAGGCTCTGAGCCATCAGCCCAGAGCCCGACGCAGGGCTCGAACTCACAGACTGCGAGATCGTGACCTGGCTGAAGTCGGACGCTCAACCGACTGCGCCACCCAGGCGCCCCTGAAATATTTTATTTTTAAATAATCTCTACACCCAACATGGGACTCACACTTAAAACTTTGAGATCAAGAGTCGGATGCTCTACTGAGTGAGCCAGTCAGGTGCCCCTATCCATCGAATCTTTTATGGTTTTGGGGAAACAAATGGACATTTTGAAGAAAAGTCACACACAATATCTAGCATAAATTTTATCGATAATCATGTAATTATACAGCGATACATTAATCATGTAACTTAAGAGCTAGTAGAATTCAGCTATTTCAGTGTATAATTATGAATTCACTTTTGCATGTTTCTGAAGGGTCTCCAAAGAAGCTTTCTGTAATGACTCCAACTGCACAAGCAGCAGAAAGTGACCTTTCCCAGCTTCACAGGGAAAAAATGTCTCTAAGGCAACTCCAATTGCGTTTGTCGAACTACAGAGCAGAGGACAGTTCTCTCACCTCCATGTTAGTCCTTTCGTCCTGAGTTTCGCCTCTAATCCTGGAATCAGAGAAGTAGATTCTTTATTAGCCTCACTTTCACTTCTTAAACTATTCTACTTTGAAATGAGAATGGTTTTCACTTCTCAGACGCTGTTCCTAGGCTGGGGGCTCACGTGGCAAGGCTGCCATCTAGTGTGCAATAGCCTTCATTACATCCTGTACATCCTGAAGTCGGGGGGCGGCGGGACGGGGGGGGGGGGGGGTTGCGGAGAAAAGAATCCACAGAATTGCTGTATACACACGTGCGCCTACGTTATCAGCGTCAGCTATATTGGGGGATTTACTGGTGATTTCAAGACAAAAACAGGTCAAATATCACTAACAGAATTACTATTCTTAATCACATTTTTCTGTGACTAAAAATATCTGCAAGCTGCAGCCCTCACATTTGGGGTACTTTGTAGTATCTTGGGAAAAAATACACGCACACATCCTTGGGCTCTGATCTGCGGGAGAAATCGCAATTGCTTAAATTAGATCATGTGTACGGAGATTAGATTCAGCGGAAAATTTCTTGCTTTACTGCTGACTTTCAAACTAATTTAAATAGTTTATCTAAATAATGGTGGTGTCCTTAAGTCCCTTATATCTTGACAAGGTATCAGTGAATTCATGCCAAAGACTTTCATTAGAGAGACTTTTAGGTAAGAGGCAGCACAGATGGGTTTTTAAAGTCAGACTCCTGGGTTTGAATCCTGGCTCCCCAACTCAGTAGCTGGGCAGACTGTAGAAGTGTTACCTTAATGGCTATGTGCCTCAGTTTTCCCATCTGTGGATTGGACTAATGAGAGCAGTTACTTACAGAGAATACTGTGAGAATTGAGAGTTATGACATACACAGGAGTCTAGACCATTGTTTTTATTTTATTTTATTTATTTTTTTTTTTAATTTTTTTTTTCAACGTTTATTTATTTTTGGGACAGAGAGAGACAGAGCATGAACGGGGGAGGGGCAGAGAGAGAGGAAGACACAGAATCGGAAACAGGCTCCAGGCTCTGAGCCATCAGCCCAGAGCCCGACGCGGGGCTCGAACTCACGGACCGCGAGATCGTGACCTGGCTGAAGTCGGACGCTTAACCGACTGCGCCACCCAGGCGCCCCTAGAGCATTGTTTTTAAAAAAATACATTGTATCCTTTATTGAATAAGCAGGGATAGCCAGCATTTGAGTTTGAGAGTCTGCACTGTCTTATTTATATCATACGTTTGACAGATAAAAGGAAGCAAGCCTAAACCTACCTCCATGTTAATTTTTCTTCTCTGGACATTAGCCAGTGAAGGCAGCCTTGCTTTCTGCGCTGAAAACTTGTATTTCAGGGTTCGGTGCAGTAAAGTAGCCAAAAAAGGTAAGGGGGAAATACCTGAAGACATGATTATTATCATAGTTTTTCACACAGTAGGAAGAAAGCCAATTGGTTTGTACTGAAAAGGCTGCTTTTAGAGTTTAGCTCCCTGCACCATTTTCTGAATCATATTCAGTGAATCAAAACGAAATGAAATGTGACATCTCACCTGCCTGAGTGATTGAAAAAAAAAAAAAAAAGAAAACAAACAGGAGACCATTTCATGATACATAATGAAACCATAGAATTTAGAGATAAGGCATATAGAAACCCAAAGACGCAATAAAGTTAGTGAGTGGTGAAGGCTAACTCCAGAAGCCCTTCCCAATACCCAAGATGGACTTCAGACAAAAATAATACAAGGTCACTAAAGTGAAATCTTTATTGTTAACTCACTCTTTTTAGTAAGCACTGATGAAGCCAAAAATTTAAAACGTGTGCAGTTTGAAGAAACGACCCCAGCCTCACAAACATTGTTTATTCATGTAATCTCCTAAACTTTGCTCCTCTTAGAAGGTGTAGGAGCTGATATTTACCAGGAATGAGAAGAGAGGCCTGATGTGGGTAAATTACCCCTGCATCTTGGAGGATTGAGCCGGAACTGGAAGCAAGAAGCCCACAAATGCGCTAGAGAAACAATTCCTAAGGTTGTACATATTTTTTAATGTGAACGGGAGGAAGGTCCCATGAGCATGGAGAGCAGAAACATTCAAGATTAGAGTTGACAGTCAAGGTGAACACCTTTCATTCTTGGTTTTGTGAGAGCGAATCTCTCAAACAGCCATCCAGATATCTACCTAGACGATCCCCCTCTGTAGCAGATGCCTTGGCCCATGTCGGTTCAGCAGCAGCTGTGGGGGACAGTTTCTGTGCATGCTGGCTGTGTCCTACCTGGACGCTCCATGGTTCTTAATCAGTGCTTTCTCTAAAACCAAGGGAGCTTGCCCTGGAAGTGTGGGGAGATTCATTTCCTCAGGAGAGACCATTATACAAGAAGAGATTGGAATCACTAGAAACCCCCCCCCCCCCCGCACCCATTCTTTGATGGGGTAATTCTGATGTGCATTTTGCAAGGCTACTCAAAAGGGCTTCAGCAGGACTGAGTCCTAATTACCGAGGGCAATAACCAGTTCTAACAGAAACCTTTTAAAGCTTGTTTCTTGCCTCATTCTCCTTACCTTTCTCTCTCACTTACTAGAATAACTTACACCCTCCCTGCCCATCCCCTACCCCCAACAACAACAACAACAAAAACCTCTGCCCGCACTTAATCAAGTCCTTGTCTCAGGTTCTGCTTGTAAACAAACCCAAACTAAAACTCCACTTATGGTTCGGAGAATGTCTGACTCCTTCTTTTCGGCTCCCTCCTCATTGGCCAGGAGAAGGATTCAAGAATCCCTGTTAACTGACTCTGGTTTCCCTGCAATGACTCTCCAGATATCCAGCACCTCTTGGAAGAAGACAAAAGCCTATGCCCAGCAACACTGACCATCTTTCTTTGCAAAGTTGCAACCCCCTTTTTCAGGATGAGAAGCAAGGGCTAGGGAGAGTTTACTAGGGACCCAACTCTCATCCCTGAAGAGCAACCCCCCAGGGGTCAAGAAAGGCTCTAGGGCTGCCTGCCTAGAACAGAGCCTTGCTGTACATCTTCATGTGCCTGCATCCCAGGATGGTTTCTCTGAATTACTTCACTGTATTGGGAGACTGGGGAAAATATCACGCCGTAGGATGTCCCTTCCCACATCAAGTTCGCAATTATTGCAGTCGAACCAAACATTGATTTGAGCAACCAGGACTGTTTTGCTCTGTAAGATCCTCTGAAGTCTAGTTAGAGAGGTTAAAACTCTGGTCGTCATGAACAGTGTCCCTTGTGCTTTCAGACAGGTATACTAATATAAGGGACAAAACATGTGCTTAGAGCCAGATAGGGCTGAATTTGAAGACTGACTTAACCATTAACGGGTTATATGTAGTTGGTACTGTGATGGTCCACCCAGAAATCTCTTCAGGAATGAGGGACACTTCCTCCCAGTGACTGAGAGTTTGCCAGCTGAGAGTTTTCAGCTGTCAGCCATCTCTAGAAATTACTCCTGGTAATCCTTTGCCCAAGGTCACTGTGGCAGCTGACCCATACCATCCACTGGCTGACTGACAGAAATATGTAAAGGCCTGGCCATCTACCCCCCCAGGTCAAAACAACTATGAAGGGCTCAATTGCAGAACTCCCCTGGGGGTTGGCCAAGGCCGGTTGAATCTTTATCAGAGCTTAGCTCCTCCCTTAGCCCAATCCTCCATTCTTTCCCCCTTTTTGTAGGTGTTGGTCCTGACAATATGCCCTTATCAGTTGTCTGCATGCTAACTGCATTTCAGAGTATGCATCCCGGGACACTTGCTTTGTGGCACTCCATCACTGGGCTTGGTGGAGACAGGTGAGGTTTTTGGAAAACTAATAATGCAGCCCTTGATTGAGACAGGTAAGGTCCTTGGAAAACTTGACAATGCAGCCCTACTTTAAAAAATACTCTTTTCGTGTTTGGTCAGCATTTCCTCCACAAGGATGAGATCAATACCAATGAGGAGTGTTTCATACCCTTGTTTTTGCTTTTCTCTCCTTCAATCCCAGAGGATTTCCCAAGTGATGCTAAGGAATTTAATGTGAATCCTTGGATTAGCTGTCAAAAATTTTTCCATGTACTTAGATAATGTTTCAGTACTGGGTACAGATTGATTCTATATGAAATTGACCGTCTTTCCTGCCCCTTAATCTATTCTGGGCTTATATGTGTGATCCTGAGAAAGTCATTTAAATTTTATGAGCCTTGGTCATAGCCACAGAATGTTGATAATTGTGTCTTACAGAATTATGGAAAGGGTTCAATTAAATAGTATAATGGCACAAAATAGCTATTCAACACAATCTAGCTTACGTCTCCCCACTTCAGTACTCTGGGCCATTCGCACTTTTTGAGTAAAGTAAGGCGTTACAAATTATAATACAAGAACCATGGTTACTGTAGGCAAATTTGGACCTTTTTTTTTTTTTTAATGTTTATTTATTATCAAGAGACAGAGACAGAACATGAGCATGGGAGGGGCAGAGAGAGGGGAATCTGAAGCAGGCTCCAGGCTCTGAGCTGTTACCACAGAGCCTGACGTCGGGCTTGAACTCACAAACTGTGAGTACGTGGCCTGAGCCGAAGTCGGATGCTTAACCACCTGAGCCACCTAGCCGCCCCCAAATTTGGACCTTAAGTAGACAAGGTCTGTTATCTCTTGAGAAATAGGGTCTCCTCCAAGGAGTGAGTCACAAAATCTCCAGAGTGTTCCCCGATTTTCACCATGTCAATGGCCATAGTCCATGCTGAGGTCTTTTCTTTCTCAGCCAATATTTCCTTTTTTGGGTTATGTGTTTTAACAAGAGAGGCCATTCACATCACAGCTGTTTGAGTAGGTCTTCATAATGACCTCTGCTTTTGATGATAATCAAAGCAACTTTATAGAAGACAATATTTCCCCATATATTGAAGGAATATAAGTGAGGGAATAGGAAGAGTGATGGTAGGAGATAAGACATAGAAACAGAAAAAGGAATTTCTTAAGTTATTATTTCCATGGAGATACTGCTTGCCATTTTTATTAATCTTAGCATTAACTAATTTCCAGGCTCCATAATAATTACCTATTTCCCTGAAACTCTCTAATCTAAAAAAAAATTGCTTAGCATAATTCACACAAATCCCACTGTGTGTGCAGTGAGAAATTGCAAACCAAAGGAAGAGTTAGGACTTCTAGATTCCAATGGTTTAACTAACATATGTTTCTGGGTCCAGACATCCAATCAAAATTTCCAGGGCCATTTTAATAGGGTATGGAATATAGGAGACAATTTATTATCTCTTTGATCTAATAAAAAGGTGCTTTGAATTTTTAATATGTTCTCATTGGGGCGCCTGGGTGGCTCAGTCGGTTGGGCATCCGACTTCGGCTCAGGTCATGATCTCGCGGTCTGTGAGTTCGAGCCCTGCATCAGGCTCTGTGCTGAGAGCCTGGAGCCTGCTTCGGATTCTGTGTCTCCCTCTCTGTCTGCCCCTCCCCTGCTCATGCTTTGTCTCTCTCTGTCTCAAAAATAAATAAAAACATTAAAAAAAATAAATGTTCTCATAAATTCAGGAATCTATTCAAATAATCATTAATACTGAGAAGAAAAGAGGAAAAATGAGGTTATCACTCAGCCCACAGAGAATGACAGAATAGAGCAAAGTCAAAGGTGAAGGTTAGATGTATGTCCAGATGGAAGCCTGGATTCTTCTCAAATGCCAATTGAATTGCATTTCTTCATCTTTTCTCCTCATTTCCGCCCCCCCCTTTCTTTTTCAAATCTGAAATCTTAGCAATTTTTTTAAAATTCATCATCAAACCATCACACTATTAGGTTTTTTTGTAAAAATCAAAAGTGAGTTGAAGTAGAATCATTCTCATTAATAGTGCCAGTGACAGACAATATTTTGAAATACAAAGAACTTTCATGTAATGCTGGCATCTTTTGTGTTTATTCCTCTCCTGGCTGAGAGTCACCATCCTCATGACTTAGATACGGTTTCCCATTGTTGTAACTAAGATGGGATGAGACAGAGAGTTCCAGCTTACCAAAACTAACCTGCCTTGTCCTCCAATCCTCACAGACCTAGCTTTTAGTTAATTCTCAGGCTGGAACACAATCTAAATAATCTACAATAAACTATCACTATTCCAATTATGTTAATGGATACTCCTTCTTCCCTTTTTGCCTTATTTAAATTTTCTTTAACCTGTACTTCCTCCCATGTGCCTGTCTCTTTATTCTAATCCTTTACCAAATTTGGTAATTCTGTCTCCTTATCCCACTCAAATAGTCTCCAGTTGACTGCCACTGCCCTAGTTTGGTCCCTGAGTGACTGTTTTCCAGCTAATGGAATAACTTCTTAAAACGTCTCTTTTGTTTCCGGTCCCCAGCCCATGCCTCAATTCCAGTGACATGTAGAAACTTTATACAACACAGATTTATTCCCTTCCTATTCCTTTTTGCTGTTATTGTCATATATCTACATCTTTATATAACCCCAACAGTAGCTTATAGTAATAGTTCTATGCAAAGATAAAATATATGCTTATATTTACATGTTTACTTATGTGTAAGTACATTTTATTTATTTTATTTTTTGTTACTTTCTTACATAATTATATTTACTGGTGCTCTTTCCTTCTTTGTGTGGATTCAGGTTACCATATGGTATCATTTCTTTTCAGTCTGAAGGACTTCCTTTAGTATTTCTTGTCATGAAAATCTGTTAGCAATGAATTCTTTCAGTCTTTGTATCTGGATAGACCTTAATTTTGCCTTCATTTTTGAACTATAGTTTTGCTTGTTATAGTTACTGATTGATAGTCTTATTTTTTAAGTACTTTCCATGCGTCATCCCACTACCTTCTGGCTTCATTTTTTCCTGTCATCTGGTAATTTTAATGTGGTTTTCTTGTTTGTGATGGGTTGGGGGGTGTCATGAATGTGTATGTGTAAGCTGCTTTTAAGATTTCCCCCTTTGACTTCGTCTATGATATGTCTAGGTGTGGATCTCTTTGTATTTACCTTACTTGAAGTTCATTTAAGCTTTCTGGATATGTAGATTAATGCTTTTTCTTTTTTGGCAACAGAATTATGAAAATGTTTAGCCATAATTGCTTTATTTATTTTTCTGCCCCCTTTCCTCTCTTTCTGAGACTCCTTTACATATATGTTAATATAATTTATGTTGTCCCATGTGTCTGAGGCTCTATTCATTGTGTTCTCATTCTTTTTTCTTTCTGTTCTTCTTTCCGTTTTCTTTGGGTCATTTTTATTGATCCATTTCAGGTTTGCTGATTGCTTCTTCTGTCAGCTCAAATCTTCTGTTGAGCTGTTTTAGTGATTTTTCATTTCAATTATTGTACTTTTCCATGCCTGAAATTCTACTTGGGTAATTTGTATAATTCCCCTTTCTTTATTGATATCCTATACTTGTTGATCCACTGTTTATCATGCTGTCCTCTAATTATTAGAACATGGTTTCCTTTTGCTTTTGAATATATATAGTACCTACTTTTCTTTGTCAGCCAAGTCCAACATCTGGGCCCCTTGAGGGAGTTTCTATTGAAACAGAGATCATGTTTTTCTGTATATTAGTTACATATTCTTTATTTGCATGCCTTTTATTTTTTGTTGTTGTTGAAAACTGAATGTTTTAGGTAATATATTGCAGTTCTAGATTCTGCTTTCCACCTCTCACCTACTGTAAATGTTGTTAGGGTTTTTTTTTTCCACTTGTTTACTTGTTTAGTGATTTTTTTTTCTACACGATTTATATAGAGTCTATATTCCCTACAGTGTGATGCTGGCTATCTCTGCTAAGTTTTTAAGAAAATGTATTGTTATTTTTATTGTTAAAACTGGCTTCCTATGGGTCATCCCTGGATTAGCGTAGCTTGGTGCTCAAAGATTGGTTAAAGATGTGGTGGGAAATTTCAGTCTTAACATGGTTTATCCAATCCATTTTCTGATTTTAGAGACACACAAATTTCTAAATGCTTAGAGATATTCATCTATTGCCAAAATAATTGTAAGGGCCCTACTGTGTATCCAACACTCTGCTAAACTGTGGGACTATAACAGTGAATAGGAAAGTCACCATTTCAACTTCATAGAACCTACAATCTCACAGGCATGGCCAAAGAAAGAGAAAAAATATCACAACAGTCCATATTTGGGAATGGGGAAAATATGAAGAAAGAACAAGATAAACTTATTTTTTCTCTTCTCAAAAACTTGGCTGTGTTGGCCATTTCAAAATTATTTTCCCCTAAATACAGTTCAAGACACCTGGTGAGGTTCTGAAATACCTAAAGCAATGGTTAGAGTTGCAAAGGGGAATCGTGGTACTTCCTCATTTCTTATCCTGTGATAGCAGAAAAAGAAAGCGAAGAAGGGAATGTAGTCATCTGTTTCATTTATGTCCACAACAAGCCTCACCATCTTCAGTAAGTAACCTCCTTCAGTGCTTATGAAATGGTTGCAAGGATTCTGATCAAAAGACTGATTTCATTTCCTTGTAATCAGACAAGGTATTTTACTGTAACAATTAAAAACTAAGTAGCTCTTCTTTGATTATTGGTATTCAGTTTGGTCTAGAAAATAATTAGAAACTTATCCATCTCTAATCCATGAGGATGCAAAACTCCTGATAAATGCAATGTAGTAGCTCTGACCTATGCATGTTGGAATTTTCAAAATTATAATGAATGGGCTTGATTGAGGTATCAAATGTGGTTTTTATAATGCAATTTATTTCTGTATGGTTGCTTTCAGGGACACACATCACAAATCACTATACAAATCATTGCATTCTATCCAGCAAATACAATTCCTAGCTATAAATATGGCATTGCATATATCAAGAAACTACAGTGTCAAGGAGCCAAAAAATGACTTTGAACAAGAATGTCACAGAGTATGGCATATTTGAGACGCATTGAGTTGATTTGGTTGTTTTATTATAGAGGCTATGAGGTATTACAGATCAGAGAGAAAGATTTAGATTTTGAAGTGATGAATTATATAGTTATTCTCCCCCAAACACAGATAGTTATATTGTGTCCCATTTTCCAAGCAAAACAAGAAAAAGATACTCACAGAAACGAACTGAAAGGGAGGTTGCTCTTGCTTTCAAAGATTTATTTTTCCATTTACATGCGATTTGTCCATTCCCCAACCCCCCCCCCCCCCAAATATGCAAGAAGACTTTAGCTGCAGGAGAGGCAGTCTTGCTCAAGGAATAATTCTCTAGCTTCATTGTGGAGGAACCCTTCAGCTGGTAGAAAAACCACATTTTTGCTCCTAAGTAAAATGATTTGGCTACGAAGCATAATGAATGGTAATTTTCAAAAGCAGTATGATTTTCAAAACAAACTTCACAATACTGTATTCAAGAGGTTTCTTTGTGCTGTAATTAATGGAAACAACTTCACCAGCTGAGCCTGTGAGTCCCCAAGGACACCGTCGTTTTATCTCGGGACTCAGAGAAAAGTTTCGATAGGTGGTCTGCAGGTATCAGTCTGGTGCAGGAGCAGGAGGAGGCTTAGCTGGAAATTAGACCCAGCTCCTCCCGGAGCAGAAGCGATGCTGGCAGTTTAGAAATGGAGGGATGCATTTGTGTGTGTGTTGCTGGAGAAGAGGGTGCCGAGAGAATTTCTGGCTGACCCTGCAATTGTGTGCACAATCTTCGGTATTCGGTCCTCAGTCACACTTGCGGTAAAAACAACAACCCGGGAACGTATATGAGTTTTCTATTGCCATGTCACAAAATATCACAAATTTAGCAACTTAAAACAACATGCATTCATTATCTCACAGTTTCTGTGAGTCAGGAGTCCAGGCACAGCTAAAATGGTCTTTTGCTCAGGGTATCAAGCAACCAAGGTGTTGACTGGGATGCATCCCTTTCTAGAGCTTTGGTCCTTCTTCAAAGGCCATGGGATGGTCAGCAGAATTTAGTTCCTTACGTTTGAAGGTCTGAGGTCCCTTATTTCCTAGAGGCCACCCAGCATTCTCTGCCACATAGCCTCTCTACAAAGTGACAGTTTGCTTCTTCAAGACCAACAGGGAGCATGTCTGCTGCTGCTTTTTTCTTACTCTTAGACCCTCTTTTGAAGGGTCTAGATTGGGCCAGGATCACTGAGGATAATCTCACTTTTGATGTTCTCAAAATCAATGCACCTGAGATCTGACGTATACCTAAAAATCTCAGATTTGTTGGCATATGGTGCCAACTAATTGTGCAGTGACATCCATCATATTCACCGGACCCACCCATGCTCAAGGGGAAGGGATTATATAGGGCATATTAAGGATTAGAAGTCTTGGGGCAATCTTGTAATTCTGCCTACCATAGGACCCAAGATAAAGAAGCAGGGTAAATCACCAAAACTGAGGAGGAATGAAGGAGGTAAACACCAAAATACGGCAGAAAGAGACCCCTTATTGGATACCAGGGCTTGATTTGAACAGCTTCCTGAAATAGTAACTCAGAAAAGCCAAGACTATGAGAAGCTTCGCCTTGGAAATTTAGAATAGAACAAAAGCATTAAGGTCATTAGGAATAGCTATAATTCATAGAGGAAGGGTCTGTTGTTTTATCCTGTCTTGAAATGGTAGTGATGTGAGGTCAACATAAGAGTATCATGGACATATACGACTAAGAAAAAGTAAGGAAAAGATTTAGTTTTAAGCCTTGTTAAGAGTTAAAGGTGGATATTCAGTACCATATTGCAGGCTATCTCATAAAAGCTAAACCAGAGAATGGGGCTAAAGCTTAGAACCTTCTAACCTCTGACTATTTCTTCCCTACTCTCAGTTTCAAATCTAAAAATCTGAGACAGATGTGATCAGGCAAATCTGAGAAAAGAGAGGGAAAGGGAGAGAGAGAGAGAGAGAGAGAGAGAGAGAGAGAGAGAATGGGCAAGTGAGTACTCAGCCCTAGAAGGACTCTGAATTTACTCAGCCTGCCGCATGGAATATAAAAGGAAGTTCAAAAGATAACTGACTTGTCCCATGGACCAGTTTTTCTCTAAGGGTGAAGTTGGAAGGTCAAGATAAAGGGTGAAAGCTGGGCTCATACAATTAAGTGGTAGCTGCCTTGTCCTTTATATATATGTCCTGATCCAATGAATATCCTGGGTTATGACCAATCATAGCCTCTTTTGATGTTAGCAGATGTGAGGAAATTGGTTTGCAGAAGAGTTTTGCTCCCTCTAGATTAATGTGGAGGGCCTATAGATGCTATAATTAATGAGCCTTTTTTTTTTTTTTTTTGGAAGCTGGCATAAGGAGAACCATGGACATGCCTTTGGGTGGCAAAGAACAGATCAGGCCACTTTCAGGAGCAGTGGAGTTGGGCAATAGGCTGTTTATGCTAGTACTTAGATTTGATTTATTGTTTATTTTTTGCTTTTGACCTGGTGGGCACCAGGTAAAGGAGCAGTAGACTCTTTGCAAGCTCCACTAATTACCAGAAGGTTGTCTTCATTGTACTGTCTGCTCTGGTTGTCACTGGTTCATCCTATAGTGGAACTCAGGGGTCTGAGCTCAATTCTCTAATACCCAGTTTTGATTCCCTGATATTAGACATTGTATGGTGTGTTAGGCATTAAAATCATAACACTGTGATGCATACAAATTATGTTGTCATTTTCAGAGTGCTGCACTTAGTTTAATTACAATGTTGTTTTTGCTTTTATTGGTGCTTTAAAATGTCTCTTGCAGTTATCTTAAAAATATATAAAATGCTTATTTTTCAGAGTGTAAAATGTACTCCAGAATCTCTAGGATCTTTGAGAAATGTTACAGTGTGAAGAGGTAAATACCCACAATCTGCAGTCTTAACACCTTTTAACCCTTTTCCACTTTTCATTAAAAACACAATTTATTAGTCAATGATCAAATAATAACCTTGGCTCGAATTTGCCAAATTAGCTGCTTGCTGGGGTCAGGCGTGTGTGTGTCTTTGACTAGTGGGACAGAGCTTTGGTTCATGATAGTAATTGGAAGGAGCCACTAATAAATATAAAAAGTTGTGTACATCTTTGCTTATTTCCTTTAGGACGTATTGCAGGAACTAGAATCCTGGGTCAAATGGTAGGAAGCTATTTACACCTCTTGATAACGTTGCTGTGACAGCCAGTTCCATGTGTCAAGCTACCTGGGCTATAGTGCCCAGTTACTCAATCAAACTCTAATATAGGTGTTGCTGTGAAAATATTTTGTAGATATGATTAACATCTACAATTAGTTGATATCAAGTAAAGGAGATTATTCTCAATCATCTGGGTGGGCCTGATTCAATTAGTTGAAAAGCCTTACAGCAGGATTGAGACTTCTCTGAAGAAGGAAACATTCCTGCAGTGGACTACACCTTTGGCACCTTCCTCAGGTTTCTAGGCTGACCTCCCTCTATGGATTTCAGATTTGTCTACCCAGCCCCCACAATCACTCAAGTCAGTTGTTTATGTATTTATAGATCTTTTCACTGTGCACATATATGTCATATGCAATGTGCATGTGTGTCTCACATACACGTGTATGTGTGTTATATGCACGCATACATCTGTATGTGTATGTCATGTACACACATATATACATGTCACAGAGATAGAGGCGGTACTGGTTCTGTTTCTCTGGCAGAACCCTGATTATTCAGTTGCCAAATTCCTTTTCCGAATGATCATACCCGTGGTTGATAAGAATGTCCTACTCAGCACATGTCTATGATTCTGTAGACACGAAGACCATTGGCTAGTTTTGACTGACCAGAATGGTGTTTCAATTCATGACATTAATAGGGTGACAAGGAGCAGGGTGTAATAAAAGGGAGGGTAAAGAAATCAGGGGACCTATCACAGCTCATAGCAATGAAATCCCAAATACTTAAGGCATATCCAGTGGATAATGTGTATCCGTTAGGATTCTCATATATTCTGTCCTTTTTGCTCTGCAATTGTCTGTATAAATTAAAACTGAGTCTCCAAATGATTTACTCAATTGCTCATCCAAGTATTAGGATTATTAAAAGACTTCAAACTCCTGTCAAATACACCTCAGGTAAATTCTTTGGGCTGTTCATCTGTTGTGGAATGTAACATGGTGTTTCTGTACTCAAACAGCCCTTTATCAGACTTTCTTTGGCTCACAACTATCCATGCTTTATAAAATAAACCTTGATCTCTTCTATCAAAGGAAGAAGCTGAGGACAAATGTGGAGCAGTGGGTCAGCCATGGGTTGGTGTAGCAGGAATCTCATTCAGAGACCTTAGGAAGGTATGATAGATGCGGTGTGTAGAACCATTACTGAAGACACATCACTCATGGGGACATGAGAAAGCAACAGCCACTTTAATTTCAGCTTGCCATTCTCCTTTTACGTCTCCACTGGGAGGCAAATTCTTCCCCTGCCTTTGGATCAAATCTTAGGCAGGCCCTTGATTTTTCTGGTCCTTCTCCAATAAAGCTGACAATTCTTTTGTCAATTAAAATCACAAACAGAGTCTCAGTTGAGTAATTGAAAAGTTGCATCTCCTGTGTAGTTAAAAATGTCTCCTCCTCCAGTCGCTCAGGCTGCCTGCAGACAGGAAGGCAGGAGTCACAGAGAAGGGCGTCGGCATCTTTTCCATATTCTGTACGTTCTCTGCCATCTGACAAACCATGCTTCTGACCCTTCCAGAGTCGGAGGGAGAGAGGGAGATGCCCTAAAGGGAAAAGTTCCCACCTAACATGTAGGGTTCTACTTACCTAACTTCATTGCTTGTGAGATTTGGCAGGCATTTATTTTTTTAATGTTTATGTATTTATTTTGAGCGAGAGAGAGAGAGAGAGAGAGAGAGAGTAAGCGCATGCCCGCATGCATGGCGGAGGGGCGGTGAGCAGAGAGAGAGAGAAGGGGAGAGAATTCCAAGCAGGTTCTGCACTTGTGAGGGCAGAGCCCTACAAGGGGCTCCGACTCACGAACCGTGAGATGATGATCCGAGCTGAAACCAAGAGTTGGACACTTAACCAACTGAGCCACCCAGGCGACCCTGGCAGGCATTAAAAATGGACTTTCTGGAGGCACTTGGCTGGGTTGTTGGAGATATCCCACCCCCTTCCTTCTTGGGGAAATTTTCTGCCTGTCATCACCTTCACAGAGGAAAATGCATCTGTATTGTGGCTGATATCTTACTCCCTCCCAGCCTCTATAAATCCAGCGGTACCTCCAGCCTTTTCTCCTGGCAGGCTGCCCTCTTGGTCACAAGTTATGAAGACCCATGTAAAGGCTCTTGCACACGGCCCACGTGTAATCCCTTGGCGGCAGCGGTGGGGGACACTCATCTGACTTTTTTCCTGACAGACTTCAGTAGGGCAGGCTAATTCTATCACAGTAGCCACTTTGCATAAGCCCTGCCTTCAGATCAGCTAGCCTGCCAGTCTCTGTTGCTATTTAGATTTCTCAGGCGAGGGGGAGAGAGAGAAAGAGAGGGAGGGAGGGAGGGAGAGAGAGAGGGACAGGAGTCCACTCTGTGTTTGCAAACTGTAAGGAAGATATCTGTGTAAGTGGTTAGATTGAAGCTTTCTCCCCTAGTCATGATGCGAAGTGTCTGCACCTCCAGCCCGTTTCTACCACCCATGGGGGGATGGGATTCACAGCACACATTTGAGAGTTCTCTCTAAAGCCCTCTACCTCCCTCATCTCTAAATCTCCAGATCCTTGTGGGGAAGGAGCTTTTAGTCACCTCCTATAAATAATTTTCATCATAGTTGTCTTGCACTTCATTTTTGGGTACAGTAGCAATTGAATGAAGGCAGTGACTCCCAGAGTGGTCCCAGACCCGCATTATCAGCATCCTTGGGGGTGGGGAGCTTAGTAAAAGTGCCAGTTCTCAGAGCTCACCCTCGACCTACTGATCAGAAATTCTAGAGGTGGAGCCCAGAAGTCTGTTTTAGCAAACCTTCCGGGTGATTCCGGTGTATGCTAATGTTTGGAAAACACTGTTACTGTTTGAAAAAAAAAAAAAGATGTTTTTAATGTTTACTTATTTTTGAGAGAAAGACAGAGTGTGATTGGCGGGGGTGGGGTGGGCAGAGAGAGACACACACACATAATCTGAAGCCGGCTCCAGGCTCTGACTTGTCAGCACAGAGCCCCGTGTGGGGCTCGAACCCACAGACCACAAGATCATGACCTAAGCCAAAGTCGGATGCTTAACTGACTGAGCCACTCAGGTGCCCCAGGAAAACACTGTTTTAAGATATCTCCCCAGATTCCACTGTAATATCCTGTCACACAAATACTTAGCTGAGCTTGTCGACCCACTTAATCTGGTTCTTCTAGTAAGTCATATGTTTACAGATTCAAGAAATAACTATAAAAATGATAAATCATAATTACATTTTACTACAGCCGAAGCCTGCTGATTATCTGACACTCATCAATCCTAAATTACCATGAGTTGAAGGTTGGCCAGTAAGGGCAGCTGGAGTAATGTGTTATGTTATCTCCCCTCTCCCATTTCCCTAGCTCTAGCTTGCTCACTAAACTGTAAAATAAATTATTGTTTTGTAAACTACTGCATTAATTGTTTTTAGCTTTGGTCAGACTTCTTATTGTTCTTTTTGTAGTGAGACACATCATCCCTTTATTTTACTTGCTACTTTTTACAGTAACCTTTTAGGTCCTTTTGTTGGTATAAATCAGGATTCCTCAACTTTGGTACTGTTGTTATTCCTGGCCAGATGATTCTTGGTTGCACGGAGCTGTCCTAGATGCTAATAACATACTCTAAGTTGTGACGGCTCCAAATTTCTCCAGACATTGCCACATGTTTCCTGGGAGTCAAAATGAACTCTAGTTGAGAAGCACTGGTTTAAATGGATACCCATTAAGTCCCCAAATACATTTAACATTTCTAATCGATTCCACACATTTTGAAGGCCAAGAGGAACACTCCGTTTTGGTCAGGACTTCTAATTACCATAGAGATAGTTTGGAAATATTTTAAATAGTATTATTTTCCAAGTTGTTATAAAAATGCATCTTTAGATTGCTGAGCAAATATTCTTAAGTTCATCTGATTCACATCATCAATTAAGCCCTTAGAATCATTCTGAGAATTTACTGTCTGAGAGTCCTCATTTATAAACACAACAAGCTCCAAGAAACACAATTACTATACATTTTCTCAAGGAAGGGAGTGGTGGTTGTATCGTAGACTGTTGATTTAAATTGTCTTCTTTTTTTTCTTCTTTCATTAAGTGGTAATTCAACTCTTCATCTTTCGTGATTTTCTTTACTCACTTCAGGCAATTATTGCCGGCGATTATGATGTTAATGAGTTATGCAGAGCAGACTGAAAAAAAATGAAATATATTTTTAGGAAGTTAAGTTAATGGAAGCAACAACTTGAATGCATGCAAAAAGCAGGCATCTTTCTTATTGTGCCCTGATTGATTTCATAAGTCAGGTGTTCATATGAATAGATAACCTTTACTTAGCGCAGGGAGTATTTTGACAAGAAATTTACTCTGATGAGCCATAAAGGAAGTCTTTTGTGAGATTGCCTGTTCTGCATTGTGTCTGATGTATTTTTTTTTATATTGCTTGAGTTAATTTTAAGGCCTCCAAATCTAAGCAGATGATGCTGATCGACATGAAAACCAGAACTCTTTTCTTGCCTCCTTTGTAGTTGAATTCTAATGGTCTTGACATATTGCGGTATTGTTCACCAGGGTGACATAAAATACAATCAAATGCACACACAGATGACTATGGAAAAGCAAACCCAGATGACAACACATATCAATAGAATATTTTCTTTCACCCTTTTCTTTTTCTTCTTGAGTGACACGGCAACCGAAATAACCCTCCTTTTTGAATGCCTTTGATTCAATCAATTGTATGTTTCCCCTCAGATGGGGTTGAAGTATTAACACTTCACTGTCAAAACCACCTTTGTTTCTAAATTAATACCCAATATTTACACACCAATAAGATAGACCTCTCAGCTTTCTCAACCTTCAGTCTTACAAGCCACTTTTATTCTGGATAAACTTACAACCCGAAAATATGCATCAGTGATCCAGGACTTTTTGGTGAAGAGATTGGAGATGGCAGCCATGAGCTCATGCGGGTTAGGTTTTTTTCAAGGTAAGAACATTAAAAAAAATAATAACATCTATTATTAGGAAAAGTCAGATAAAACCAGGGAGGACAAAAATGTCTAAATAAGGCATTTTCCTTAAGTAGATAATGCATTTGGCTCATGTGAAAATAAAGTTATGATGCGTAGATTAGAGATATCAATGTTGTTCAGTAGA
This sequence comes from Puma concolor, assembly GCF_028749965.1. Classification (NCBI taxonomy): domain Eukaryota; kingdom Metazoa; phylum Chordata; class Mammalia; order Carnivora; family Felidae; genus Puma; species Puma concolor. Next base: position 22,946,924 of record NC_141675.1, read on the forward strand.
ATTTCCTGAAATTATGGGTATGTACTAGATAATGCACAGTTAAATATGGAGCCGCTAGCCTTGTGGCTATGGAAGACTTGAAATGTTGTAAGTGTAATTAAAAGACTGAAATTTTAATTGTATTAATTTTAATGAACTAAAATGCAAATTTAAATAGTCACATGTGACTAGTGGTTACTGTACTGAGCAGAGGAAATATATGTGATGTATGTATTTGTGTATTTGTTCCTACTTTTCTCATTTTTACAGAGAACCTGACATTTAGTGATTATTCGAAGCTGCATGGGGCACCTTGGTGGCTCAGTCGGTTGAGCACCGACTTTTGATTTCAGCTCAGGTCATGACCCCAGGGTTGTGAGATTGAACCCTTCTTCACTGAGCATGGGACTTACACTGCTTAATATTCTCTCTCTCTCTCTCTCTCTCTCTCTCTCTCTCTCTCTCTCCCCGCCCTCGCTCCTCTCCCTGCTCCCGCTGTCTTTCTCTGAAAAAACAAACAAACAAACAAAAAAACCTCTTTATAGGTACCATGCCATATGATACACTCATTTAAAGTGTACAATGTAGTACCCTTGGCATAATCACAGCTGTGCATTCATCATCACAATCAACTTGAAAATATTGTCACCCCCTCCAAATTTCCCCACAGCTCTTAGCCACCATCCATCATACCCAATCCTCCCCACCCCAGCCTCTATGAGGCAACCACCAATCTCCTTTCTGTCTCTCTGGATTTGCCTATCCTGGACGCTATATAAGTGGAATCACACAGTATGTGGTCATTTGGGACCGGCTTCTTTCACTTGTCACAACGTTTGCAAGATTCATGTTGTAGCCTTCATCAGTGTCTCTCTCTGTTTTTATTGCCAAATAATATTCCATTGGGTGAATATACCACATTTTGTTGATCCATCCATCACATGATGGGCTTTGGGTTGTTTCTATTTTTGACAGTTGTGAATAGTGCTGCTGTAAATATTCACATACAAGGTGTTTTTTGTTTGTTTTTTTAATGTGGACCTACGTCTTTATTTCTCCTTGGTATATATCTAGAAGTAGAATTGCTGGATCATCTAGTAATTGTACACCATTTGATGAACTGCTAGACTGATTTCCGAAATTCTGCACTGTTTTATATTCATTATATTACAGCGTATGAGCATTCTACTTTCTCCACATCCTTACCAACACTTGTTATTATCTTTTTTATTATAACCATTGTAGGGGTATGAAGTGGTATCTTCTTGTCATTATCAGTTACAAAATTTGCTAAAGTTTTCTCCTATTTTGTTGTTTCTCTTTTTACTTTCTTGATGGTGTACTTTGAAGCACAGACGTTTCTCATTTTGATGTTGTGTATTTTATCAATTTTATCTTCTTTGTGCTTTTTGTGTTGTATCTAAGAAAGCAATGCCTAATTCAAGGTCATTAAGATTTAACGCATATATTTTTTTCTACAAGTTTTATAGTTTTAGCTCTTGAGTTAGGTCTTTGATCCATTTTGAGTTAATATTTGTGTGGTGGAAGGTGGGGTCCAACTACAGTTTTACAGTGTGTATCCAGTTGTACCAACATTATTTAAAAAAAAATTTTTTTTTAACATTTATTTATTTTTGAGAGGCAGAGTATGTGCAGGGGAGGGGCAGAGAGAGAGGGAGACACAGAATTCGAAGCAGGCTGCAGGCTCTGAGCTGTCAGCACAGAGCCCAATGCAGGGCCTGAACTCACAAACCTCGAGATCATGACCTGAGCCGTGACCTGAGCCGAAGTTGGTCGCTCAACCGACTGAACCACCCAGGCGCCCCTGTACCAACATTGTTTGTTAAAAGACTATTTTTGCTCCACTGAATTTCCTTGCTACCCTGGTTGAGGAACAATGTTAGGGTTTAATTTTTAGACTCTCATTTCTATTTTATATGATTTATATGTATATTTTTATAACAATACCACTCAGTCTTTATTACTGTAGCTGTATAGTAGATTTTTAAAATTTGGAAGCATGAATTCTCCAAATGTATTCTTTACAAGACTGTTTTGGCTATTCTAGGTTCCTTGCATTTCCATATGCATTTTTGGAACACCTTGTCAATTTCTACAAGGTCAACTGGCATTTCTTTTTTTCTTTTTTTTTTTTTTTTGTGAGCTCCATTTCTTTTTTTTTTTTTTTAAATATGAAATTTATTGTCAAATTGGTTTCCATACAATACCCAGTGCTCTGGCATTTCGATGTAATTGTGTCAAATCTGTAGATCGATTTGGGGAGCATTGCCATCATAACACCATTAAGGCTTCTGATCCTTGATTGTGGTGTGTCTTTCCATTTATTTAGACCTTCTTTCATTTCCTTCAATCATGTTTTATAGTTTTCAGAATATGCTAAATTTATTCCTAATTACTTTATTTTGGGTGCTATTATAAATTATTTTCATTTATTTAAATTTTGCTTTCTCATTGCTACTGTATAGAAATACAATTAATTTTTTAAGAATTTTTTAATGTTTTTTATTTTAGAGGGAGAGAGAGTGTGAGTAAAGGAGAGGGGCAGAGGGAGAAATAGAGAGGGAGCGAATCTTAAACAGGCTCTGTGCGGAGCGTGGAGCCACCCCCAACATGGGGCTTGACCCCTGACCTGAGCAGAAATCAAGAGTCGGATGCTCAACCAACTGAGCCACCCAGGTGCCCCCTTTAAAAAATTTTTTTTATCTTTTTATTTTTAGAAATACAATTAGTTTTTGTATATTTATCTTGTATGCTGCAACCCGTGGGACTCACTTATTAATCGTAAATATTTTTGTAGTGAATTCCTTAGGATTTTTTATATACAAGATCATGTTCTCTGCAAACCAAAATAGTATTACTTCTTCCTTTCTAATCATGGGATATATTCTATCTCATTTTCTTGCCTGATTACCCTGGTTAGATCTAATTAGTACAATGTTGAATAGAAGTGGCTAGATCAGACAACTGTGCGTGGTTCCTGATCTTAGGGGGAAAATATTCAGTATTTCAATATTCAGCATTCAGTACAAAGTATGATGTTAAATGTATTTCGTAGATACCCTTTATCAAGTTGAGGAAGTTCCCTTCTATTCCTAGTTTGTTAGTGTTTTTATCATAAAGGAGTAATGAATTTTACCAATTGTTTCCCCTGCATCTATTGAGATGATTATGTGATTTTGCTCTTTATTCACTTGATGTGATATATTACATTAATTTATTTTTGACGTTAAAACAACCTTGTGTTCCTGGGATAGATCCTATTTTATCAAGCTATATTCTGTTTTATATATTTCTGGATTTGATCTATTAGTATTTTTTTGAGAAATTTTCTGCCTATATCTGCAAGAAACACTAGTCTTTAGTTTTCTTGTGATATTTTTTTTCTGGTTTTAGTATCAGGGTAATACTGGTCTCACGCGATGAGTTCTCTCCTTTTATTTTTTGGAAGAGGTTGTGAAGAATTGGTATTAGTTCTTTTTTAAAAAAAAATTTTTTTTAATGTTTATTTTTGACAGAGAGACAGAGCATGAGCGGGGGAGGGGCAGAGAGAGAGGGAGACACAGAATCCGAAGCAGGGTCCAGACTCTGAGCTGTCAGCACAGAGCCTGACATGGGGCTCGAACTCAAAGAGGGGGAGATCATGATCTGAGCTGAAGTCGGGCGCTCAACCGACTGAGCCACCCAGGCACCCTGAGAATTGGTATTAATTCTTCTTAAGTGTTTGGTAGAATTCACCAATGAAGCCATTTGGTTTTGGGTTTTTGGGTTTTTTTGTGTGTGTTAAGTTTTTTGATTACTAATATTTTTATTTGTCATGGGTCAAATCAGATTTTCTAGTTCTTAATTTATTTTTTGTTGTTTGTGTCTTTCTAGGAATTTTTCCATTTCAGTGAAGCTATCTAATTTGCTGGCATGTAGTTGTGGAAAGTATTTCTTCATAATCCTTTTGATTTCCATAAAAGGATGGCTCCTTAGGGCCAAAAACAATGGCAATAAATGAGACAGAGTTGTCAGAATACTTTGGCTCAGACTTGAGTAATAATTTAAAACTCCATAAAGTTGTGTTAAATGGATGTATTAAGTCAGATATCTGAGACTTGAGAACTAACCAATAACTATATTCCCAGGGAAGGCCTAGAGGACACTCCCATTATGAAGATGATAAAGAATGCATTGGGGAGACAGGCACTGGAATCGCTGAGAAGTCAAGAGGGGCTGTTCTTTGCCACTATGGAAATGAGCTTGCTGGTACCAGTGGGAATAATAACGAATCAGGACAGAGGGAACTAGATGCCAGAGACAAGATGGATGTGATTTCCTGGTGGGCAGCAAGGCCAATATGGCCCAGAGGGCCCTGAGCTGCTACAAGGCGTGGCAGTTGCATGGAGAGCACGGTGTGCCTGGGGGTAAGACAGACGGTAGCCGGTAAGAGTATTGTTTGTCAAATACAACCACAAAAGATCAAAAGTGAGTGAACAAGAACACCGATGAGAACCATTAAAATGGAAAATCACGATTTTTCACCTAGCTTTCATGCCTGCGCAGTTCTCAAAGCCTTGAAACATTACTTCCCTTTAATGGAAGAATAGTCCAAATCCCTTTGAGGAAGAACCCTGCAAAGATGCAGCGAGGATATATAGTAGCGAATTCTCCAGTTCTTCCCCAAATGATCTTATGGTATTTGCCAGAATAACTGGAAAGGACAACGCAGATCTTTCAATGACTGTTATATACACAGTCTCAGATGACAGTGAATCCAAATGGCTCAAAAATGGCAATACATTCCCTTTGATAGAATAGGAGCATGTAGCTAGAGTCCTGGTATGTTAATTAGGATCTTGGATGAACTGCAGCAACAAGGACAGTAGCTTGTTCCATGACACCTGCTGTGTAAGGCTTTCTCTCTCTTTCTTTTTAAAATTGCAACTGGATATCACCATGAACAAGCACTAACTTAAAGCGACCTTAAGTTGGGGCACAAAAAGTACATCTGAATGGTGCAAGGAATTGAGTGCCTTAAACATAGCCCCTCAGCACCCATCATTCACAAGCACACCAACTCAAGAATTTCAGTTACAAGCCCTTACAATTCTTCACCTGGAGCTGCTTGGTCCACAGGCTAGAGGCGTGGGTGAATAACCACCCCTCCCTAATGGCCTTCGAACAATGAGTGACAGGAGTTGGTAGATAAATACTCCAGCTACCTTGCAGGAGTTAGTATCTGAGCATGTTGGGATAACTGAGGCATGTGACACCATGTCTCTAAGCCTCAGTTACCCACTGTTGGTTGTCTGTACAATGACACACCCCTCATTTGCTGTTTTACCTTCCCTGTTTCGCTTCCCTCCTTCTCTACAAGTGTTTTCTAGAACCACCTTGCATATAAATTACTCATACCACATCCTTGTCCCAACATCTGCTTTGGAGAAACCCAAACTAAAACTAACAAGAACTAACAAGACTAACAAACCCAAACTAAGACACTTCCACCTTCAATTCAGTCTCTCTGAATTTTTTCTTTGCTCTTTCGAAGCAAAATAGAAGCACTGAGAGAAAGAGGACTGAAAAAGGGCAAGAAAGAATAGCTGAAAGAATGGAAGGACTAGCGGGGGGAAATAAAAAGTGTTCGCCAGTGGTATTGTGGGTTCACCTCCTCAGAAGAGAAGGATCTGAAAAAAGAACTGGCTTGTGACCATCTTGTTCCATCACGCACGTACCTAATCTCTAAAACAACCCACAAAGAACACGTGGTTACCTGAAATTGTTAGCACAGTGTAAGGTATGTGTGATGGGTAATTTTATGTGTCAACTTGACTGGGTCACAGGATACCCAGGTATTTGGTTAACCATTATTCTGGGTGTGTCTGTGAGGGTGTTTCTGGATAAGATTAGCATTTGAATCAGTAGACTGATTCAGTAGACTGCACTTCCACATGTGGGTATCATCTAATCCACTGAGGAACTGATAAGAACAAAAAGGCAGAGGAAGGGAGAATAATTTCCCTTCGCTGTCTGACGGTTGGAGCTGAAACACTGATCTTTTCCTGCCTTTAGACTAGGATTTACACCATCAGCTCTCCTGAGTCTCCAAGTTGTAGATGGCAGACTGTGGGACTTCTCAGCCTCCATCATCAAGTGAACCAATTTTTTACAATTAATCTTTATTGGTTCTTCTTCTCTGGAGTACCCTAATACTGAACATCATTTAAGATAGAGGGTAAGCTGCAAATAACAAAACATGACTACAGTCACTAAGCATATAAGGTTTTACTTTGATCACATAATAGAAAATACAGGGGTAGTAGTCCAAGTCTTTTCCAGCTGCTTAGCAACAATGTCAAGAACCGAGACATTTTCCATTTTTGTGTTCCAACATCCTTTTGTATTTGTGTTTGCCACCTTCTGGTTGCAATATAGCTGCCACAACTTTATCTCACTTTTGTTGCAGGAAGAAAGAAGGTCAAACCTCTTCTGAGAAATCTGAGCTTTCCCAGGAAGCCTCAACCATTTCTATTGGCTAAAATTATGTCCCATGGCCATCTCTAGCTGCAATAGACTATTTTTAGCTGGGTACATTGCCATTCTGAATAAGGGAGAAGAGATTGAGGAATTAATATTAGGTCACAATTATCACCATCTTCCACAGAAGGTGAGCACAAGTAAAACTCAAATTATCTCACAGCAGGGTTGGTACATCCCTCTAAGGTCATTTTGTAAAATCAATTTCTGAAGAATGGACCCTAGGGATATGTATGTGACTAGTCCAGTGGCTTCATGCAATTAAAGGCCCACCTACATTGTGTGTGTGTGTGTGTGTAGTGGGGGGCGAAGGGAGATGTCATCTAAATCTAAAAATAAAATGTATTAAAAAGCTAGGATAACATGGTAAAGAAGAGAGGGAGCCAGAAACAGAGAGACAAGCAGAATTTGTAGAGCTCACTCAACAATCCACGTAAGGAACAGAAAGTTCTCTTTGCCCAACTTAAACTACTTTGGACCTTAGCCAAAAGATCGAGAAGGGCTACACTTAATCACAGCAAGCAGAAGAGTTTTCAGGTGGCCTTCCTGAACATTATCTCGCATCTGTAGTCTATGTATGAGGCTAAATGACTTCATAGACTGAGGAGTGAAGTTCTCCACATAAGAACTTCTATCTTGACTGCAGAAGACTGTCCTAGTTGTTGTATTCTACTTGTGCGTGTTTGTGTGTCTGTGTAGGTCCATGTAAGGGTGAAAATGCTCCCTGGAAAATGCCGTTTATGTGAATTTATGTAGGGATATGTGAATAAATGGCATTTTGTAGGCCACTTATTCCAGAGTCAACCTCATGCTAATTTTTTATTTCTAAGAGGTTTCTTGGAGGAGTACTGAGAGACCACTCCCTTGCACTCACCTGCATGATTCACTTGTTACAAGCAATGAAATCCCCAGGAAGATACAATATCATCATGCTTCTGTTCTTTTCTTATTTTCTGAAATACGTGCAGTGACACTTTTGATCTCTCCAGAGACACCAAAAAATGCTTGCGGACAGAAAGATGGTTCTTCCAAGACTCATAATTTGTATTCTCTCTTTATGTGTCTGTATCTTTTACTACATGTACAGCACGCACATGACAGCGTGGAAAATATAAACACACTTTTTTTTTTTTTTTCATTTAGAATTAAAAGTCTTCCGGATACTCATTGTAATGGCGATAAGAAAGGCATGCTCATACATTATTAATCTGTGCTATAAAAAATGGAATTTACAGTAACATGATGTTTATTGCTTTTGCTCCTGAGATGCAGGGACATGCGCCTTTTTTTTTTTTTTTTGCCAGGCACTTTAAAGCAGAGCTGTTCCACTTCATGCTGATGGCACTGTGGCATCAAACAAGCACCAATGACATTGCTCAGGGTCTTCCAAATGAATTTCTAGATTTCATTATCAAAAAAACGGTCTGCCCATTTGTACTGCCTGTCTTAGTCCAAACTGACAGCGTGAGCTGGAGTGACTCCAGATCTGGTTTTGTAGGGATATCTCACAAATTACAATGGGGATAGTAGAAGTGTATTAGAGTTCCATTACATTACCTCGCTGTCTTTCCAAAAAAAAAAAAAAAGAAAAAATCCTAGGAAGAGGCTTTGTTATTCTTGTTTTATTTTGCTTGTTGTGCAAGAGTCTAGCAGATTTGCATTTAAAATTTCCTGCTGGAAAGGACGAACATGGTTGCACCAAGTTTTCTGGAGCACTGGGCATGGGGACAAAACCCCTGGGTTTCCAGGTGTATCACCTGTGCTCACGGTGCTCTCATAGACGGACTTAAATTTCCACAGTTATCAATACAGTTTGCTCTCATGGATTCAAGATTGCTGTAGGTTCAGTGTAGGTTAATTGGTTTGGGCTAGATATTTCAGCCCAGACTTGTGAAACAGACTTTACCTTCAATTTTTTTTTTTTTTTTTTTTTTACCATTTATTTATTTTTGAGACAGAGAGAGCATGAACAGGGGAGGGTCAGAGAAAGAGGGAGACACAGAATCTGAAACAGGCTCCAGGCTCTGAGCTGTCAGCACAGAGCTTGACACGGGGCTCGAACCCACAGACCGCGAGATCATGACCTGAGCCAAAGTTGGACGCTTAACCGACTGAGCCACCCAGGCGCCCCCAGACTTTACCTTCAAATCAAACATGCTTTTTCGTGGGAGCCCCGTACAGTAGGGCAGTATATTAGATGCACCATATGTAATCGTCCTTTTCCTATGTCAGAAATGGTTGAATATGAACAATTTCATTGGCTCAACCTAGTATTTGGGCCTAACAAGAAAAATAATTCTCAATGAAATATGACTACCTCCCTTTCTTCAGTTTACTCCAGAGTCCTGTCCTTTGAACGGTCCCAGAAAGAGCACTGTAACTCCTGACCTGACTGGAGTTGCAGGAGATACAGTACGGCACAGAGAACTGGGCAATCATGGCTCAAACTGGTTCTTCTCTTTCCATAACTTTAAGGTATTTATTAATGTTGGCTCCCGTGTTATTCACAGTGGTTGTCCCAGGTTTCCATGATGTTTTCAAATATATTTTCAAATACTCCGGGGAAAGATGAGCCTAGGCTCATCTTATAGATTGGGACACTGAGGCCAAATGTGATGTTGTTGCAGTTATGATGTGGTCAGTGGCGGTGTCACAGTCTCCTCCTGTCCACCTCAAGTTTTGTTTTCCCACTTGCCCCCTCACAGCAGTGAAGCTCTCAATCCTCTAACTGCTCACTATCAGTGATGCTTCAGTCTCCATACTTAGACTTATTTAACTTCATTTCTAAGCTTTAAAGTGGGCATAATAATAGCTACTTCATAGGACTGTTTTGAGGATTAAGCTAGTTAATTCATGCAAAGTATTGGAGCACCTGGGTGGCTCAATCGGTTAAGCGTCCGACTTCGGCACAGGTCACGATCTCATGGTTTGTGGGTTCGAGCCCCGCGTTGGGCTCTTTACTGACAGCTCAGAGCCTGGAGCCTGCTTCAGATTCTGTGTCTCTCTCTCTCTCTCTCTCTGCTGTCTCTCTCAAAAGTGGATAATAAACCATTAAAAAAATATATGTGAAGTATTTTGAATAGTGCTTGTATTGGAATAGTGCTATGTGTGTTTATTCTTATCAATAGACTTTTTGATTCAAAAGCCTCCTGCTCTAGGAAGCTGAAACTTGATGGAAAACCTACACTTGAATTTTATTACAGTCAGCTTTTATATTCATGAAGTCAACAATGTGAAAGCACAACCAAAGACTGACTACGAGTAGATGTATTGCGTTCTGCTCTAATAGGGGTCTTATGTTTCACCATTCAGGGAGCTCATCCATATTCCTCTCGGTTTATGGTCTTATGTTGGGCTGAGGAATAATTTTAGAGAGTCATAAAAAAAAACCAAGGTGTTTGTCATAGCACCTGGAAGCAAGCATACTGTGGGCAGGTGCTGAGAAACCATTCTCCATCCCTGGTGCCAAAACACCTCAGCCTTTTCCCTGCCACGGCCCTGGTCTTGGACATCACCGAGGCAGCCCCTGCCAACCCAGCAGGCTGTTTGATGGCTCGGCGTTCTAGGAACTGAGACTGCGGGATGAATGCTCTGGCTGCATCTCACAACTGGCACTTTCCACAAGGCCTGTGGGGTTGGAGCGGTTGATCTCAGGGCTCATTGCATGATGGCCAGGTATAAAATGCTCAAAATGCTCAATGGGAGCAAATTGGCTGCTTCTGGGTTATTACCAATAGACTACGTCTTCCAAAGACCAAAACTAATACACGAGTAAGACTGTATTATCAGCCCACTACTAGATTAAGTCATTGTTTTCTATGACAAGTCCTCCACATAGGGGTTGCTGCTGCTGCTGCTCTGTGTTTGTATTACCAAGAGTTTGCTTCTGAGTTGTTAAAAATGTCTGGATCGAATTTTTGGAGTTGGGATAGATCAGGTGAGGGTCTTTCTGTCGGAGCCTCAGTAAAGAGGGTAGTCAAGCAGATGCTGAATGGATTGTGGAAGGTGGAACCCAGGCGAGGAAAAGGCCTAGTGCTTTCCCTTTCTGTACAGCTGTCTATAGAAATGTTGTTTATAGACAGGTCTTCATGGGAATGAGGATCCTTGTTGGGGAAGAGAGAAAGTTTGAGGACAAAACAAATGAAAGCCTGGATTATGTTTATGCTGGGATGGCCTAGGTGGAGAAAGGGTGGAGGCAGAATTTTGATGGGACTTGAGAGGCTGATAAGGAGAGAGGTTCAAAGGGTATAAACCCAGGCAATCTAGGATGTGTATCCACAGCAGCCAGGAAAGTAATGTGTGTTCTGCCGATCAGTGTATTTTCTTGGTTATAAATATAATTGTTCAGGACCAGGTCAGACAACAAAAATTTTAAACTTAAAATTTGCATAGGAAGAATCTTTCAGAAGAAAATGAATCAGTACATTTTTAACAAATGACATTTTATCCAAGTTTCTTTTCATTAATTGAAACTAGAGATTAAAAAATGAGTGAAAAGAGAAAGAATATGCAATGGGGAAAAGACAGTTTCCTCAACAAATGGTGTTGGGAAAACTATAGGCAAAAGAATGAAAGTGGACCACTTTCTTATACCACACGCAAAAATAAATTCAGAATGGACCAGAGACCTAAATGTGAGAACTGAAACCATAAAAATACTAAAAGAGAGCACAGACAGTAATTTCTCTGACTTTAGCCATAGAAACATTTTTCTAGATATGTCTCCTGAAGCAAGGGAAATAAAAGCAAAAATAAACTATCGGGATTACATCAAAATAAAAAGCTTCTGCACAGTGAAGGAAATAATCAACAAAACTAAAAGGCAACTTACTGAGGGGGAGAAGATATTTGCAAATGACATATCTGATAAAGGGTTAATGTTTAAAATACATAAAGAACTTCTACAGCTCAACACCCAAAAAGTAAATAATCCAATTAAGAAATGGGCAGAAGACATGAACAGACATTTCTCCAAAGAAGACATACAGATTGTCAACAGACACATGAAAAGATGCTCAACATCACTCATCATCAGGGAAATGTAAATCAAAACTACAGTGAGATATCACCTTATACCAGTCAGAATGGCTAAAATAACACAAGAAACCATAAGTGTTGATGAGGATGTGGAGAATTAGGAACTCTCGTGCACTGTTGGTGGAAATGCAAACTGGTTCAGCCACTGTGAAAAAAAGTATGGATTTTCCTTGAAAATTTAAAATAGAACTCTCCTAAACCCAGTAATTACGGTACTAGGTATTTACCCCCAAAATACAAAAACACTAATTCAAAAGGATACATGCACCCCTATGTTTATAGCAGCATCATTTATAGTAGCCAAATTGTGGAAGTGACCCAGGTGTCCATAAATAGATGAATAGATTAAGAAGATGTGGTGTGTATATATATATATACCCACACACGCATATATAATGGAATATTATTGAGCCATAAAAAAGAAAGAAATCTTGCCATTTGCAATGACATGGATGGAGCTAGAGAGTATAATGCTAAGCAAAACAAGTCAGTCAAAGGAAGATACTATATGATTCCCCTCATATGTGTCATAAGTGGGATTTAAGAAATGAATGAGCCAAAAGAAAAAAGAGAAACAAACCAGGAAACAGACACTTAACTCTAGAGAACAAACTGATGGTTACCAGATGGGAGGTGGTGGGGGATATGGGTTAAATAGGTGATGGGGATTAAAGAGTACACCTGTGATGAGTACCAGGTGATATATGGAATTATTGAATCACTATATTCTACACTTGAAACTGTATGTTTAAAAATTAGTGAAAAAGAAAGGTAAAAATGTCAAAATCAACATAAGTGAGAAATATATCCTCTGCTGAACAAAAATCCATAAAGTTGCTTTTTGTTTGTTTGTTTCATGTAAGAAGCCAGACTCGACCAAGACCGGAATTCCTCTTGTGCCTAATAAAAGGTTAGTAGATTCTTCAGCTTGAAAAACTCAGTGTTAAACAGATTCTCAGTTGTGGAGGTTCTCAGAGTCTAAAAAATATTTCTAGTAGTTCCCGTAGTACGCATTCTCCAAACTTATTTGATAACAGAATCCCTTTATAAGACCAATCTGTAGGGATTAATGTTCTCCCAACATGTTTTGAGAACTGTTACTACTCAAGAGGCTTCTGCAATTCTTTCATGAGCCTCAGAATACCTTAATAGACCTTATTAAATGGTAGGTATTATTATTTGTGAAGCACTTTCCACATATTGTTTTTAATTCTTAAACTGTCACGTGTAAGACATTATTATTCATACTACAATTAAAGAAAGAGACTGAGAGAGGTTAATGGATCTACCCAAAGTCACAAAGCTAGTAAATAATGGAGCTGGGTTTTAAACTCAGATCTACTCAATCAACAGCCTTTTTGTTTTCTGTATAAATATGGTTGAATGTCAGAGTTCCTCCCTCTGTGTTTGCTGAAGAAGGTGGTATTCTTCTATCCCTTAGAATTAATTATAATAAGGAATACCCTTTTGGTAAACTCGAGGTTTGATTTAAATGGCGATTGTAGAAGGTCAGTCAACTGATTAGGAAAACAAAGGAATGAAATCATTCCATATGAAGCAGGACATAACCAAATTTGCTGCTGAGTAAGACTTGAAAATTATTTTCAAGGCTGCATTAATGCATCATCTACTGGCTTTCCCCTGGCTCATGCTGTTACTTCGCCAGATTCAGATTTGATTTAAAAAGCAACAGCTTAAGAAAAATCATTTATGGAATATCCTTGCAATGTTTAAAAAACATGTTCAACTTGAAAGCATCTTGAAGACCTTATTGAACCAGAAGGACGGTATCCTGCACAGCTCTTATGTTGCCTTGAACGAAAAGCCTCTACTTGTCCGTGCGCTCTTATTTGTAAAGCCCAGCTTAGAAGCTTAAATGTTTTCCTGTAGGAACAATCCTTGCTACTTTACCTTTGCTTCGACTACAGTAAATGCTTGACAAAGCACAACTGACAAATTCAATGGCCTCTGCCTGCCAGCCACACCTTGCTTTATAACAAGGGTCTTCATATGCCAAAAGGAGGATTTCTAAAGAGAACCATTTAAGGAATATGCCTGCTTTGCTAACTCTAGCACTGTTGAGTAAAATCCAAATTCTCCTTTCATTTCTTTTTTTTTTTTATTTTTAAATGTTTATTTATTTTTAAGAGAGAGAGACAGACAGAGTGCAAGCAGGGGAGGGGCAGAAAGAGGGAGACACAGAATCCAAAGGAGGCTCCAGGCTCCAAGCTGTCAGCCCAGAGCACAAAGTGGGGCTTGAACCCATGAACCGTGAGATCATGACCTGAGCCAGTCATATGCTTACCAGACTGAGCCACCTAGGCGTCCCTCCTTTCATTTCAACTGCACTGTGGAATTTTTTTCAGTTTATTTTATAACTTCAGAGTGCCTTATTATTATAAACAGCATACTTTTTTTTATGGGACCTAAAATATCTTCTGACCTAAACTTTTTTTTTAAGTTTATTTACTTTCAGAGAGAGTGAATGTGAGTGAGGGAGAGACAGAGAGAGAGAGGTAAAGAGAAAATCTCAAGCAGGCTCCTCACTTTCAATGTAGAGCCTGATGAGGGGCTCAAACTCATGAACTGTGAGATCATGACCTGAGCTGAAATCAAACGAGTCCGACACTCAACCGACTGAACCACTCAGGCACCCCTCTTCTGACCTAAACTTTAGTTTTCTTGACTCATTTTTACTATAAATGTGGAATCCTGAAGCTATTAGATAGTGTCTCTTGAAGCCAGTTTCCTGTTTCTCAGACAATTCAGGGCCTGGCAGCTCAGGTTGAGAAATTCATCAGGGATTTCAAGGTATTCACCCAAAGTGCCTTTCTTTGAAATTCTTTCACATTTACTACAATGGCTTTTTAAATGGAGCAGTCTTCTGTTGGAAGAGGCAGGAGAGTTTGGAGAAAAAAAGGAAATAGTCACCTGGGGATATGAGTAGGGTTGTCAGATAAAATGCCAAACACTGTTAGCTTTGAAATTCAGATTTCAACAAGGAGGAAATTTTTAGTATAAGTATGTCCCAAATATTGCATGAGACATACTTACACTAAAAAATTCTGCAGTATTATCAGACAGTCGAAGTTAATGTGGCTGTGTTTTTATTTGCTAAATCGATGGCCCTACACATGGAAGAAGTGTAAACCCAACGGGTAAGAAGAGGTGGTCATGACTGAGAGACTGCCCATGGAGCTGGGTCCACCTTCAGCAGCATTGGAACAGAGGGACACAAGAGGCAAGGATGACAATGTGTGGGCATAAAAAGGGAAGAAAGAAAATATGCTCCTTAATTTCAGGCGTTAGCCTTCCTGGGACTACTTAAGAAATAAAATGAAAATAACCTAATCATTTTTGTAAACAAATACAATTAGATGAAATGTCAAATGTTAACGTTTTATCACGCTGTCACCTAGAACATCAAATTTGAGCGTTTGCCAATTCTGCATTCAAGCTTGTCAATTTTTATCAGTCATTTCTTTTTTTTATATGAAATAATGACATCAGAACTGTGTTTTCTAAAGTTTAGCTTTTTTTTTTTTTTTCAATTTTTTAATGTTTATTTATCTTGACAGAGAGTGAGCAGGAGAGGGAGAGTGAGAGGGAGGCACAGAATCCGAAGCAGGTTCCAGGCTCTGAGCTGTCAGCACAGAGCCGGATGCGGGGCTAGAACTCAGGAACTGTGTGATCATGACCTGAGCCGAAGTCAGACACTTAATTGACTGAGCCAACCAGACACCCCTAAAGTTTGCTTTTTAAAAATAAAATCGCAGGGACGCCTGGGTGGCCCAGTTGGTTAAGCATCTGACTCTTGATTTGGGCTCAGGTCAGGACCTCAGCATTCCTGCTTGGAATTCTCTCCCTTCCTCACTCTCTGCCCCTCCCCTCTCAAGCCTGTGCTCTCCCCCCTGCTCTTTCTCAAAATAAACATTACAAACAATAAAAATAAAATTGCGTTTCCTGGGGAAATTGGTTATGTTCTAGGATATGTTATCAAGATGATAATGTTTGCCCTTCGTTTTCCTCTCATCTGTATTCTGAGTACACAAGTGATTCTTCACAATGGACCTCTGAGCTGCTTGGACCTAGCAGAAACTTCCTGTTCCCTGAAACTAGTCTTCCTGACTAGGAAAAGCCTAAAAAATATAACGCTAAGATTGCTTCTGAGGGCAACTGGAGAGAGAGAAGTGAGTCAGTGGCTAGTAAAGCAATAGACAGGAGGGAAGGAAACAGCTCCCAGAGAGGAGAGAGAAAAAAAAAAAGGTGGCGGCAGAGGACGGCGGGGCATGGGCGTGGTTCCTGGCTGTGCGGCCACCTGCGGGCTGATGAGGGGAGGTGGTCTTGGAGGTGATGGCCGCCGAGGTGCATGTCTGGGGTGGACACAGAGATCCCAGCCTTCCAGACTATGTCACATTGCTGGCACATAGAGCACGGTCAGCCCTGAAGGGACCCTGACAACTAGGCCCGTAATGCCTCAGCGGCAACCATGATGAACCGATAACGGATGACCGAGAGGCTTCCTCATTTCTAGAAGTCACCTAGGACCCCAGAACCTTTGTATAATACTGGGCAGGGGTGGGGCGGGGAGAGGCTTGTCACATGACTGTGATGAAATTTCCCAGCAACACAGCAGGATGAGTCAGAATTAAGCGGATTCAAGGAAAATAAAGTGAAATTTGCCACATCCCTGTGGCCTAAGCTTCAAACCCACTCCACACATTTGCTTCATCTAGGTGTGTGAATTCCACACCTAGCAGTTACTAGGAGGAATCCCTGTAGTGTTTTAAGCCCAGGAATACCAATTTCATAAGTTTGCTCGTAAGATATTGTGGGTTCCAGAGAAATTCCCAAATTGCTTGATTTTGATTCAACTAAGACAGACTCTAACTAATTGTGCTGCCTCTAAGATTTGGAAATAATTGAATTTCTGTTTCTGTCTTTTGATCCAAGTCCTAGTGAGTAGTTCTCAATATAATAATATTTTCCTAGTATTACTTCAGCAGTCAAACAAGAATATAATCCAAAAAGCCCCCTGTATTCACAGACACAATGCTCTTATGGTGAAACCACAGAAAGAAGTTGTAATTAATGCAAGAAATAATGCGAACAATCTATTAACATAATCTGAATGAAATCCCTGCACTGTTAAATGCAGACACTAAGTGCTCATATAATACTTTATTAATTAACAAAGTATTTATCCACAGGGAAATGAGGATAAGAGACCATACACTTTGTCAGACTACAGGAAAATGTATTAGTGCTTCATAAGAAATGCATACAATTCAAACAATAGCATGATTATCTTTTTAAAGCAATTACATTTAATCTCAGAAGAAAGAATAAATACATTAATTCTTCTATGTTCCCTGATAAGCCACCAAGATACATAAGCGATCATTTTCTTTTCCTACAGCTCTGGAGGCTGGTGGCAATCCAGTGTGCTGCTCAGACAACTTATGCAGTGAAATATCACTTAGCACATGAAAACACATTATGAGATTAACTGACTTTTGGCTGAATAGAGTTCTCTTCCCTAGGAAGCCACGGTCTGTACTTGACTTTGCACATTCCTTTCAGCTTTAGAGACTTGGATGATGAGAAGGTGTATCTCCCATACATAATAAGAGTGTTTGGTACTGAATTCCAAGTCTTTTTTCTTATCCTGGCATGCCGGGCTGAACCAAGTCTGATCACTGAGAATGCCTTTTACCTTTAAAACTCAAAATGCGATGAAATCAAAGGATTTCCATGATTTCTTTCTCTTGGCCCTATCCAGGCTCCTCTTGGCCTTCTAGAACTGGAAGCTGATAAGCAGAAATCATACCCCTCACCTGCATTAGCTGATTGTGACAGCCAGACAATGATCTACCCACAGCCACCAGCTAATGCAAGAGAACTTTGGCCAACACAGCCCTTGTTCATCACCTCCGAAGCAACACCCAGGCTTTCACAGCTGTGGTTTCCAACCCTGTACTATTCCTTGTCTATCGATCTGAAAAGCTGGCTCCAACTTGTCTCATGGTTGCTTCATAGATGCTGTCTCCCTCGGCTGCTGGTTCTTCAGAAATAGCCCTTCCGGGTTTACCCTGGACCCAAGACCCAGGGTACTGTGTGTTCTAGATGCTGTCACCCCTCAGTGGAGTCGCACCAAGGGGATGGGAGCTGGTGCAAAAGTACAGAGAGATTGCATGACTGACCAGTCCATATATTTCTTGAATGAGGATGTTTGCGAGAAGACTTGCAGTCAGGGGTGTAAATGCCAAATGCCCTAGATGCCACATGGCATGACAATGAAAAGATAATCGAGCCCTCCAGGGGTGCCTGGGTGGCTCAGTCGGTTCAGCGTCTGACTTCAGCTCGGGTCATGATCTGGCAGTCTGTGGGTTCGAGCCCCACGTCCGGCTCTGTGCTGACAGCTCAGAGCCTGGAGCCTGCTTCGGATTCTGTGTCTCCCTCTCCCTCTGCCTCTCCCCCACTCATGCTCTGTCTCTCTCTCTCTCTCTCTCTCAAAAATAAACATTAAGAAAAAATTTTTAAAAATGATCGAGCCCTCCAATGCCTCTGTTTCCTCATCTGTAAAATGTTGGTACTAATTACTTTCCTGTTGTTTCCCAGGGACTGTGGTTGGTGATGGACACTTATTACTATATATGTGAAAATATTTTGGAAAAGTACAGAATGTCAAATGCATTGCATTATTGTTCATATTCATGGGAATAAAACTCTGTTTAAGTCAGCCCTTTTAATGTTTTTTTCTAAAGCATGCCTGTCACAATGCCCCATGGGAGAAAATGCTGTAAATGTTATATGGTCAAATATGTGTGGCAGAAAGTGCCTAGAGAATCTCCTTGTAGGAGACGAACAACACTTGTTGGCATATTAAGGGCTCTGAAAAGGCCCATGAAAAAGACACCTGTTTAAGTTTTGGTTAATAATGTTTACCTTATTTGGCCACTGATTTTTTTTTAAAGCATTAAGAAAAGTATTTTTTAAAAAAGATAGTCATTATTAAAACTAATGGAGGGAAAACATATAAGATACATCCAAAACAACAACAAATATTCCATGGAACTAGTTTTCTATAAAACATGATTTAAAAAGCAAGGTCTAGATCATTTTAAAAGTGACCCTGAAACAAAATGTAAAGACATGCTAGCTTTCAAAAGAGAAGTTGCTTATTTTTGTATGTGTATTTTTTAGGATAACATTGCGATTGTTTTAATATGAAATAGAAATGCACCTGGTATATTTCACCTAGTTTTTGTAGGATTTTCATCCATTCTTTTAATGTGGCGACCCTAATACTTGTACTGAGGCTTCTAGAGGAGACACAGTGAGACAGTTGGGTTCTCTCACATTCCTTGTCGGCGCTGTGGCCTTCCTTCTAGGCCACCTCTGACAAAAAGTACCAACACCAGAAAGAAGGAGCCGAGGGGAATAGTAAATCAATCCTTTAGGGGCTAAGTAATTTGTCTCGGTCTGTTTGGGCTGTTATAACAGAATACCATAGGCTTGGTTGCTTATAGATAACAAACATTTGTTTCAAACCCTTCTGGAGACTGGAAGTCCAAGATCGAGATGCTGGCAGTTTATCATCTGGTATGAATGCCCTTCGCCTTTCATAGAAGTGCCATCTTCTCACTGTGTCCTCACAGAGGGAGCTCTCTGGGGTCCTATTTATATGGACACTAATCTCATTCATGAGGGCTTCACCCTCATGACCTAATCACGTCCCAGAGGCCTCACCTCATAACATCATCACATTAGGGGTGAAGATTACAACATGAATTTTAAGGACACACCAATATTCAGTCTGCAGCCTAACTATATCTGACATCATTCTCGGCTACTTCATCCTTTTATCAAAGTGCATAAGGCAAGATCACTGACATTCTCAAGAAGAAGCAACCAACTGGAGTAATGGGCAGGATTTGAGTGTGCCTTCCATGTGTCTTTCCACTTTCACTCTCTTCTCTTTCTCTCCATTTTCTTTAGCTATTTTTCTCATTGGGTTGCCTCTCTTGCTTTTCTTAATGACCGAGTTTCTTTGAGTTTTAGATATCATTAATTATAACATGTAGCACAGGTTTAATGTAAGCTGGGGGAATGGAAGGAGATAGAGTGATTGGACACATCAGTTCTAGGATGCACACTGATTTTATACATTTATTTGTATAACAGACATTTATAAAGTGCTTATTATGCACCAAACGCCAAGTCTAAGAACCTCGCATTTATTAACTCATTTAATCCTCTTTATAACTCTATCAGGTAGATACTGCCATTGTTCTTATTTTATGGAGGAGGACACAAGCACAGAGAAGTTAGGAACTTGCTTAGTATCACAGCTAGTAAAAGCTAGGGGAGACATTCAAACACAGCAATTCTTACTGTCTCTCCCCCCTCCCCACCATTCTGCCTCAAAAAAAATTCTGAGCCCCAATAAATAGATTTTGGTTGAGAAATTTTCACCTTTGTTTTCCATGTCATAAAGTACAATGAAGATCAGAAACACAGAATAATTCAACTATTCCTAATTATTTAGTCTTTTATCTGATGGATATTTGTCAAGCTGCTATTCTGTGCATTCTGCTGAAAAAGGCTCTTCTCAGAGGGGAACCGAGGCTGTCACAGCTGTGTCGGGAAAAAAAGATGTATACATGTAAACCACAGCACAAGGGAGAAGACTACCCTTTGGGTTGTGGCCACAGACGCTGTATACAGATGCTACTCTTAGGGTCCCAGCCTCTTGCCTAAGATCACAAAGTGGGAGGCAGTGAAGTTAGGGTTTGACCTTACAGTGCATGCTTTCAACTACTACCGCTGCTGTTTAGGAATCTCTGAGAACTGCGCAAAAAGCATGTGGCATGAGTCCCATGTAGCTGCTGGTGGTGGAGAAAACTTTACTTTTAGTTATTTTGTTTGCAAACGGTGTTCATAATGTCACTGCTTGATAGGAAGTGACAGCGAAGTCAAAGTCCAGGGAACCAGAGATGGCATCCAAGAATCATTAGGATCTCAGAGGTGGGAAATTAGGAACAGGTAAAGTTTTCTGGCTCTTGACTGTGGGTCGGCCTCTGATGTCTCATTGCCATTTGTAAGCCGTCGGACGCCTGAAACACACCCAACTCTTCAATCTGTTTATTCAATTTCTTCCTCATTTGGGATTTGGCAATTTATTGTTTTTTAAGCAATGTGATGATTATAATCTAGGTTAGATTTACTGAATTCAGAATGCAAGAGAATTTCTTGTTTTTTTTCTTTTCTTTCCTTCTTTTCTTTTCTTTTTTAACCAAGGAACAAGAGTCTGCCTCTGCCTTACAGAATCTTCATTGCAACCTATTTTTTTTTAACTGCCAGATTCTTAAAATGAATTTCAAAAATGCATTTGGGCCACTCTATTCAGGTGGAAACTTCTATTAATGGTCTTTTGACCTAGTAAGCAGCAATGATGTCATTTCTAAGCAGATATAGCAAGTACATGATCGCAGTCCATTAGCAGGAATATGAAGCCAGTAACACTGAACTTTATTGACAAGCTGGAGAAAGTTCTGTCCTCTGTCACTGAAAAAGCTGCATGGTATATTTTCCCGCATGGACAACAAGCTTTCCCGGTAATGGAATTCGGTGGTGCTTTGAGGGATGTACCACATGTGGTTATAGATAACCTTTTTCTTGTTTATTCTGGAAACTGGCTTTACTCAGGAGAGACCTTGAGATTTGTGTAGTCCGAATTACATGTGCCAACACCGTACCCGGATGGCTAATGTTATCCAGTATTAGCACCGCTCCTTTATGTTGGATGTCTTTATCTGGGAGAATCAAGTCTTCCACTAGATAACACGTTATGCAGAATTGATTTATGGGCAAAGTTTTACCCTTAGGATACAGATGAAGTGGAAAGATTTAAGTCAGGCACGTTCTGAGGGTACAACAGTTGCATTGGAGGAAAAGCCTGTAAAAAAAGATTGCTTCAAGTGGTTAAAATCAGAATTATCGTAATTCTAACACGAGTTTCTAAGCTTCTTTCTGGAGTTACTGAAAGTCCCTATAAATTGTACTCATTAGAAGACGCTGCTTTATGTCACTGATGTTAGAGAATTAATCCGCCTGGAAGACATCAAATCCCGCGTAGCCAGGGCTCATATCCGCAGAGAGGCCTTTCAAGATATATCCACAGAGAGTACATAGGGGGCCCTAATAATATGCCATCGGTGAGCCCTGGGTTTCTTAGAAGTATTTTGCCACAACTGTAGAAATGGTTTAAAACTGCCAACACCAGGGTCTCTGCCTTTCCATCATCTGGAGTTACTCTTTTTCCGAGCATTCAAATAGTCCATTTGACTCCCCTGTCCCAGGGGTAAATCCAACAGCCTGTCCTGCATCTCTCAGGACCCCTGAAAAGCACTTTCATTCTTTTGGTATCTGTCACTTCCTGGTTGGAAAACTGCTCTCAGTTCCATTTCAATCCGCTTTTACCATCAGATTCCCACTCTCACCCACAGATCCAGCCCTCTGGCCTCCATTCTCTAAGTAGGGTGACCAACTATCCTGGTTTGCTTGGGATGTGGGACTTTCTGGGCTAAAACTAGAGAAGCCCCAAGCAAGTCTGAATGAATCGTTCACCTTATTCTGTAGGAGACCAGTATATAGCTCTATTATGTATAACAAACTTTCTGAGGGATCGGGGGTAACAAGAATAAAATAAAAGCACAAAAAAGAAAACACAAACTTGGAGATAAGGCATCAGTATAGCTAAGGGCCTGGTCCTCTGTCCCCTTATCCTTGGTTAGCATCAGCACAACAAACTCTAGCAGTTCTGAAACTATGATCTGTCGTCTCATGATTGAAAGTATGATGGATTGAATGTTTGCATCCCCCAAAGTTTATCTGGTGAAATCCATACCCCCAGTGTGATAGGAGGTGAGGCCTTTGGAAGGTGATTGGATCACAAGGGTGAAGCCCTCCTGAATGGGATGGGTGCCCTTATAAAAGGGATTCCTGAGAGCTCCTTTCTCCTCTTCCCACCATGTTGAGGGTGTGATGAGAAAACAGCTGTCTGCAGCCCAGAAGAAGGCCTTCACCAAAACTGGACCATGTTGACACCTTGATCTTGGACTTCCATTTTTCAGATCTGTGAGAAATACATTTCTCACAGATCTGATTTTTATAAGCCACCCAGGCTATGAGATTCTGTGAAAGCAGCCCGAACTGACTGGCAGAAAGGTTGAAGGGCGAAACATGCGGGCAGATTTCAACACAAGAGAGCATGTGTTTGCCTTTTAGAAAGAGGCCCCTGGCAGCATTCTGTAAAATAATGGAGCAGATCCTGAAGTGCGTGGAAATTGTCTTTCTGTGGAAAATGCTACACCTTGTGCCAATTAGACACTCAATAAATGCCTGTTGAATCAAACCATAAGTGCCCTAAAAATATGTAAAGAGTAACTCAAAAAGATTTTACTACGAAAACCCTTTATTGTCTCAAGTAATAAGAGACCCCAGGTAGTGCATTTCAGAGTTGATTCAACAGCTCCTCCTTGTTATCAAGAGTGGTGTCACTTCTATCTTCAGACCCTACCATCTTCAGTACTTCGGCTGCATTTCCCCTCATTGTCCCAAGATGCTAATTCCAGGGGTCAAATTGCATGGCCACATCAGTAGAGGAAAAAGGGCGAGGGGAAGCTTACTCCTGTGCCCCTTTAATTAGGGAGGAGAGTCTTTCCCAGCAGATTTCTTTTTTAAGACTCACAAGGTTCACGTAGGTAGGCTAGGAAAACTAACCTGTAGGAAAGGGATACAGCCTTTCCCAGCCAAAGTTGAACAGCAAACAGAAACTTTTACTCACAGCAAAAGTAGGCTGTTTTCAGCAGTTTGGGGGTGGTGAGATTTCCTATAAAATGAATTTATGTGTAGAATCTCTGATGATGTTTCAGCCACATCGTGGTAGACATTGACAAGAAGTTCACCTGAATAATTTTTTTTCCACAGCCTGCACAAATACTATCTTTCCCAGCTTCTCTTATAATTAGAATGAGGCCATGTGATCGAGTTCCCGGCCAAGGGAAAGTGGGTAGGAGTGCCTTCGAGGAGCCCTGCCTGGGAGAGCCACATCTCCCACATTAAACTGGGATTACTGAGATTCAAGTAAAAAACCAATTTTATGGGGCACCTGGGTGGCTCAGTCAGTTGAGCATCCAACTCTTGATTTCGGCTCAGGTCACGATCCCAGGGTCGTAGGATCAAGCTCTGCATCCATATATCCCTGTGGCTCCAGAAGCCAACTTACATGTCAAAGATGACTAGCATTCATATCTTGAGAATCCCTACCCTTAGCAGAATTTACTTGTGCAAAGAAAAATGAACCTAACCCACTGAATTATTTTCATCATCTCCACAGAAGTGACTGCAAACTTAAGATGAGGTTGAATCCAACTTCATTCTGTAAGACATTACACAAGGAAGCAGTATGGAGGCAGTTATATATGGTCTTACTTTGGGGGTCAGCCTTTACACTTCTGGCTTTTATTATGTCATTCCAACATTCAACAAAACTTCTGTGTGGGCAGATTTTGTTAGTCCCTGGGATTATAAAGATGAACAGTGTCTTGTCCTCATAGAAATGACAGTTTGTGTATTGGCAATGGAAATTTAATGTCATGTGAGCAGTCGTGGAAGTGTATATATTCTGCTGTGCAGACCACAGAAGAGAAGGTTGCTGAACCTGCCTGGGGATGATGTTACAATATCTACCATGGGATCTTTGTCTATTTGGGCCGCTATAACAAATTACCATAGACAGTGGGACTTATAAACAATAGAAATTTATTTGTCATACTTAAGGAGGTTGAACAGTCCAAGATCAAGGTGCCAACAGATTCAATGTCCTAGTGACGGCCCACTTTCTGGTTCATAGACCGCTGTTCTTTGCTGTGTACCCACGTAGTTGAAAGAGCAAGCTAGCTCTCTGGGGTCTCTTTCATAAGAGCGCTAATCCCATTTATGATGGCTCTACTCTCATGACCTAATAATTTCCCAAAGGCCCCACATCCTAATACAATCACATCAGGCATTAGTTTTCAACACACGACTTTGAGGGGGCATGGCACAACTATCCTGTCTAAAGCACATATATGGGGTGCCTGGGTGGCTCAGTTGGTTAAGCCTCAGACTCTTGATTTTGGCTCAGGTCATGATCTCACGGTTCGTGAGTTCAGGCCCCACATCAGGCTCTGCGCTGATGGCACAGAGCCTTCTTGGAATTCTTTTTCCCTCTCTCACTGCCTCTCCCCTGTTGCACTCTCTCTCTCTCTCTCTCTCTCCCTCTCTCAAAATAAATATATAAACTTTAAAATAATGTTTATAAAACACATGTATAAAGCCCAACCCAGTGACAAGGATGCTGTTAGTGTTCAATAATGTTATCCTTTATCTTTTCTTTAAAGCTATGTTCTAGCTGATCTGAAGGCACTTTTATTTGTGCCAGACTCTTGGCTGTCATCAGTGGTGTCCTGGTAAACTGGTCCTCCAAAAAATAACAAGTCTTGATTTATAGGGTTTGCCAATCTCTGTGGTGTAAACACTTCCATCATGGCCAATTTCAAGCTATAACATTTAACACAGGTTGGCAAAATGGCTGAATATTTAATAATTGGCTCGTCAGAGTCTGCATTAGCCAGCGCATCATATCACTGCCATAATCTGGTAAGATTCCCCTCATTGATGTATTTCAGTGTAAGAATATTTAATTAATTAATTAATTAATATATAGAGAGAAAGGTCATGAGCAGTGGAGAGGGGCAGAGGGAGAGAGAGAGAGAGAGGGAGAGAGGGAGAGAGAATTGTAAGCTGCCTCTACATTTAGCATGGAGTCTGATGCGTGGCTTGATCCCATGACCATGGGATCATGACCTGTGCTGAAATCAAGAGTCAGATGCTCAACTGACTGAGCCACCCAGGTGCCCCAATATAAAAATATTTTGAAAAGACTTTTAAATATAGGATTTTGTGAAGATTCATTCATTCATTCATTCATTCATTCATTCATTCAACAAGTACTATTTTGCATTTTCTAGGTGGTTGGCCCTGTTAGATGCTGGGGCAATACCAGGAATGAAGCAGACATCGTTCCTTCCATTCTGGAGCTTCCATTCTAGTGGAGAGTGATGACTATAATGGAGAAAAGTAAGATGAGGTAAGGGGGTTACTGAGATAGTATGGGAAGTACTATTTTATATACGGTGGTCAGGGAACTCTTTTCTTGATGAAATTATGTTTGAGCGAGGCTTGAAGGAAGTGACAGAGAAAACTGTGTAGATATTTGGAAAAGGACACTGGGGGTGCAGAGATTCTGGAACAGGACTATGCTTGCCATGTTTAAGGGGGGACAACAAGACCCCTGTGTCCTGATTGGAGTGAGTGCAGGGTAATCAGGTAACAGGCATGGGGGCAAGGTGGGGCTTTCTATGGATAACTACAATTTATTGAATGCCTCCTCTGTGCTGGTAACAATGATAAGATTAAATTTTTTTTTTTTTTCAACGTTTATTTATTTTTGGGACAGAGAGACAGAGCACGAACGGGGGAGGGGCAGAGAGAGAGGGAGACACAGAATCGGAAACAGGCTCCAGGCTCTGAGCCATCAGCCCAGAGCCTGACGCGGGGCTCGAACTCCCGGACTGCGAGATCATGACCTGGCTGAAGTCGGACGCCTAACCGACTGCGCCACCCAGGCGCCCCTACAATGATAAGATTAATATAGACATTGTTTCACTTAATCTTTACAAGGCTCTGAGGGACTTACTATTTCTTCCCTTTACTAAGGACAGATTTGAGGCTTTATAGTTTTAAAATATAAAAGCTTACAGTATTTTAGTTTGGGTTACTCCAGAAGCAAACCCTGAAACAAGAATCTGAGTGTGAATAGTTTATTTGGGAGGTGATTTCAGAAGATGCCAGTAGGAAATTTGGAGAATGAGTCAGGCAAGGGAAGAAAACAGGAAAATGATGGGCTGTGACGTCACCTACCACTGTGGGCTACTAGAGTTTCATCCCACAAAGGGTGTATGGAAGCTGTGTAGAACATATGCCCTTCAGAGTTATTCAACCTGAAGGGTGATGGAGCTGGAGTATTTTACCTCAAAGTCCCATCATTCAGGTTTTCACAAAAAGGCATTGCTTCTCTGTGCTTTCAGTCTGTCATACTAGTGGATAGATGTCTGGTCAGTTAAGAAGGCCTTTAGACAAAGATTTTCAAGGGCTAGCAGTTGAAAGTTTACCCTAGGTACACAAATCACATATGGGTGCAGATATCGGTGGGGTATGATGGCATCTACTACAAGGAGTTAAGTGGTATTTTGCAGAATCAGGATTTGCACATAAACCCATTCTGTGGTGCGAGAGGAAGAACGTAAATTATCAGTAGGATTTCAACTATCTTATCTCTGTGTCACATAGAAGGTAAATATGCTTTATTTAAAGAAGGTCAACATAGTCCCCTGCTTTTTTTTTTTTAAGTTTATGTATTTATTTTAAGAGAGAGAGAGCTCAAGCAGGGGAAGGGCAGAGAGAGAGAGAGGGAGGACCTCAAGCAGGCCCCAGCACTGTCAGCTCTGAGCCTGATGCAGGGTTGGAACCTCAGGAACTGTGAGATCACCACCTGAGCCCACATCAAGGATCCGACGCTTAACTGACGTCAGCCACCCAGGTGCCCCAGTCCCCTGTTCTGAGCACTAGCAAAGGTTCACAATGAGTATTCCAATTTCATTTTCTCAGCAGCCCTCAAATGGGACCTAGAACCATCTTGAATTTTATTTCAACACGATTGCAGATTCCAAGACCACTTAAGACAGGTCAGCAAGGACATTTTCATGCAATCTAAAGCCACAGTAGTCTAAATGAGTTAGAGATTTGCCACCAAGGATCGTACCAAAGAAGACACAAGGAATTACTTGACATAAGTGAAGATTAAATGTGGTTTTTCCTTCTCTGGAGCAGTGATGGCACAGGCCAGAGAGCCAAGAAGCTGAGGGGTGGTACGATGTGAGGTAGTATTCATTATGGTAAGAAAGAGGGATGCTTGGAATATTGTGTTAAAATCGAAGGCTGTGGCAATCTGGGTGAAGCCACTGTGCCTGTCCAGGGGATCCCGCCGTGCCCACATTTATTCAACGTTTTTATTTATTTTTTTTTTTTTTTGGGACAGAGAGAGACAGAGTATGAACGGGGGAGGGGCAGAGAGAGAGGGAGACACAGAATCGGAAACAGGCTCCAGGCTCTGAGCCATCAGCCCAGAGCCCGACGCGGGGCTCGAACTCACGGAGCGCGAGATCGTGACCTGGCTGAAGTCGGACGCTTAACCGACTGCGCCACCCAGGCGCCCCGCCGTGCCCACATTTAAATAGATACAAAGCAGCTCTGGTTTTCAGGGAGCAGCCTGTGTATGTCTGTGGTCTCTCTGCTCGTCCGTACTTGACAGTTAGAAAAAAGAGCCGGGGAGTGGAAGTGATTGCACAGAGCCCTTTGGGTTATGCTGATCCTTACCGTGTGCTCTAGGAAGCTCCACTATCCTGAAAGGTAGTGGTCAGGCTTCCAAAGGAAACTCTATAGGGAGTGTGGTACAGAAGGCTTTGCATAAATTAAATGAAACACAACCATTCCTAGACCTGAGAGATCACATTGTTTTCCTCGCCAATCTCCAGCTAGATTATTTATTTGAAATGGTATCAAACATGCCTGTCCCTAGGCTAGGAGTAAAATAGCAATTTTGAGGCTGAACATAAGGAGAAGAGAACAAAAAGATTAAAGCAATCAAAATAAAACGGGGCATGTTGTGGAAAAAAGGCCAAAACGTGGCAAAGATAATCCCATTCCTTGCTGACACACAGAGAGCCAAAAATTAAATAAATAAATGTTAAGGCCACATTTAAGAGAAGCAGTGTTCTTGGGTGGAGGAAAAATGGATGTTATAGCAGAGGAAGACGTGATCACAGCCAATGTTTTCCAACCATTTTTTGAGCAGCAGAATGCTTTTATTCAAATGTAATCGTACATGGAGTTCAATTGATAAAGCAGATAAAAATGCAGCTGCTCCAGTAGAGTGAGGGGAGGCCAAGGGCACTGTACCTCTGCCTGTCTGTTTTCTCCGGCAGCTGCTCCTATAGCCCTGCCAGGGAATCCTTACGCTTTGCAAAATGGAATTTGAAAAGGAAACATTGGAATGTTGCGGCTTCCATCCATCGCATAGTTTCACACGTATTCAGTGATACCAGCTCCTTTTCAACCGGTAGACATACCCTAATAAGGTGGCCAGTCTCTCTTCTTGTGTCCATGATTGTTTCAGCCTGTAAAAAGAGTCCAACGATGTAGCAACCCACGGAAAGACGGGACTTGAACCCACCCTTCCTGGTGTTCCTGCTGGTGTTGGCAGGTGACAACTGTATGCGGACAATGTGCAGTGTTCACACCAGGGATAAAAATCTTGCCTGGCCTCATGATCTGATTTATTTGAACTTCTTATCACTTCTCAGATCTTTGACCCAGGGACTGTTTGCCATTTGCGTCGTTTCGACTGAGTTAAGTCGGATACATTTAATATTTATCTCGGGGAGGTCAGAAACCTTAGGTGAACTCTGTATCTAGTTAGCTGGAATGATTAATTCATATATCCCAAAGCTAAAGGGTCCTTTCTGTGAATTGTCTGCAGCATTCTTTCAAATGCAGCAGGATGGTTTAATGGCTTATATGCACTGGTGATGAAGGGAAGAAGGGGGCTCAGTGCTTCTCGGTCCCATGAGGAACTGTAGGCATGGAATCAAAAAGGGCCATTTAGCCCCTGCTTAAGCCATAACCAGGGTAGAGAGGTCCATGGCTCTGTAATTTAAATCATCATCAGTCTCCAGTGAAGAGGAGAAGGTATATCTATTATCACATCTGAGTGGATGATCTGAGGGAGGAGAAAGCAGCCTGTAACATACTCAGTGCTTGAGGGGAGACAGCAGCAGGAGCAGTGCGTGGGAGAAATACAGAAACGCAGACTTCTAAGCTTTCCCTGGCCACACTCTACTTTTTTGTCTGTAAAATGGGAACGACTGGGTGGCTCAGTCAGTTGAGTGTCTGACTTCAGTCCAGGTCATAATCTCTCAGTTTGTGGGCTCGAGCCCCACGTCAGGCTCTGTGCTGACAGCTCAGAGCCTGGAGCCCACTTTGGATTCTGTGTCTCCCTCTCTCTCTGCCCTTCCCCTGCACATGCTCAGTCTCTCTCTGTCTTTCAACAATAAATACATGTTAAAAAAAACATTCACACTTTTCCACCACCTTAATGGGAAGAATAAACTTTCCTCCTCGGCTGATACTGGGTTTAGCTACGCAATTTGACTGGCCTCATGTAGGGCGGGAGGAACCTCACTGTAATTTGGCTTTGAGCTTGACCGTGTAACTTGTCTACACCAATGGGTTATCAGTAGGTACGATGCAATAACAGTTTAAAGTATGCCTGCGTAAGAAAAACATGCTCTAAGTGACCCTACTCTCTGAAGGGGAAGAGAGGCTCTTGGAGCAGACCTGGACCCAAGCCAAGGCCAACCTATACCCACAGCTCTGTGAGCAAGAATAAATATTTTGAAGTCACTCACTTTTAGGGTACTTGGTTACACGGCAACGCTTACCCAATCTGCTTAGGTTGTTACCAAGATTAAATAAGGTGACATACAAAACAACCAACGTAAGGCCCATAAACTAAAGCACTCCGTAAAGAATTTCTGCTCTTATGAACAATGTTCACATTAGAATTTGGGTTCATGTTTTTTTCCTTCCAATGTTGCTGACGAATGAATGGGCATCACATGGTCTGGCTGGAGTGTCATACTACTGGGGAAATTCATGACACTCTCATTTCTCTTTGCAATTCAAGTCAAGTTCCCCTCTGTCCTTTCCTACCTTTCTAGTTCTTTTACATCCAGTGTGGAACACTGAAAAGGTGACAGAGTTAGACTTGTCTTTGGGTCTTTGTTTCTTTTGAAAATAGGCCTTTTTGTTGCAACCAACAAAAATGGTAGACTTTGCACAAGCCTCAGTGGGTGTGCAATGCTAAGCAGTGAAAGCTTGTGGTCTGAAGCTGGCTCTGCCACTGGTTTTCGAGCTGCCTGAGGAACTTAACCTTTCTGTATTGCACTTCCCTGATTTACATAATGGGGCTGATTATAATTGCCAACCTCACAGGATTGTTGTGCGAATTAACTAATGTTTATAAAGTACTTAGAGGTCCATAGATGAAAGGTGCTATATAAGCCTATTATTATGTCATCAAAAACGAAATTCCAATAAGATTACACTTTCATTTAAATTTCCATTAATTTTGTCATCATTCTAGATTAATTCTCCACTGGCTTTCTAGAGCAAAAATAAATAAATAAATAAATAAATAAATAAATAAATAAATAAATAGGAGAACAGGGTTATATATTAAAATATGAAGCGTTCATATGAAAAGGAAATTAGCTAGAGAAAGCTAACACTTAAAAGTGATTTTTAAATTATTATCCTTTAATGAGCCCAGATCATGTAATCAATATTATGTAAAACCTAGATATGGTCTCTGAGTTTACAAACTAAATCATGAACCTGCCTAATTAAATAGCGAACATTTCCCATTTCAAGTGTGTAGAAATGAATGCTATATAAAGACCTGTAACTCAACTCATTTTTAAATTGGACTTCTTGTTATAGGAAATAGCCTTACAAGACTTAAAAAGATGATAAATGTATAAAGAAGGTAAATATGAGGTTATCATGTGGTCTGCTTAACTCTATATTGGGTCTGTGTGAAATGGCGTTGACATTCAGACTTGCTGTAAGTGACCAGTAGGTAATTAGTACCAAAAAGTTTGAGTGTAATCTGTCTCATCAAACCACGGCATGTTAGATCTTGAACATCTGGTTTAATGTCCTCATTTTACCGATAAGAAAACGGAGACTCTCTACAATAATTTGCACAGAGTCACATAGCCAGAGGTTAGCAAATTGGAGCCTCCGGATGATTCCACCCAACACCATTTCCACTACAGCTATTGACATCTATGAATAAGAGGATCAGTTACTTATTCATGTTATAATACGGGCTATTTCCGCTATGCTTTTGACATCAAGGGTACATTAGCCGCACGCCTCATTGTTCACCAAAGTTCCTTGTATGAATACGAGTAAAATGTCTGCACTCATCAGGTCACAGTGCTGGTTTGAGAAAGCAAGACCTCATTCTGGGTGTCCTAAGCACATAGAAATGATTCCTTTTTTCCAGGATTGTTGACAAGAAATGGCAGAGGGGGCATTTGAATCTGTTTTCTTCTTTGGAAATCGAGGGGTTAGGTCCAACGTTATCCAGTTCTCCGACTCTGAATGTCTATGCACCCGAGATGGCAGGTTCACTCGAAGTAGAGAATGATACCAGATTCTCTGCTTGTAACAAGGAGAGTTCATTGGATTCCACTGAATTTTAATGACAGTTGAAAGAGATGGATGCTGTTGCTTCGTTTTCCATTAGGTAGATGCTATACACAGATAATAAAGGAAAAGTCTCTTTAGAAGCTTAATGCACACTTCTTTCGTAGGTCGTCTCATGCCGCTGATGTCTGAAGATGCAAATTTTCTTTTTAAAATGGGGAGTGAGAGTAGTGGTCCAACTAAACTTCACTGGGTTATGGATGGGGGAAATTATGTTTCATTTGATGATTGCAGCGCTGCCAAAAGAAACCCGAAAGACAAATGCCTGCCTTAAATATTGAGACAGGGATAGATGGACTAAAAGAAGCACTACAGGAAAGCGACAGCAACACTTTAGTGGCTGGGAATCAGATTCTTTCTCTAGATTTGATTCATCTTTCCGCTCCGCTGCCAATTTTACCCACAGATTCATTTTCTGTTTCTAAGAAATTGAAAATACTGGTGGCCTGACACGAAGGTGCATAATCATGGGAACTTACTCGCTCATTCACGCGTTCGTTCATTCAGGGCTTTTCGAGCACGCCCTGCTTTGTGGGAGGCATGTGAGAGGTGCTAGCATGACAAATGCCGATTTTTATATCATATCCTATATGTCACACACTTCATCTAGTTTTTGCTACAATCCTACGAGGTTGTGTTTTTATCCCCATTTTACAGATGAGGCAGGCAAGAGTGAGCAGCCTGTCAAAGTCATATTGTATTGATCATGCAAGTTTGTTTGTTTGTTTTTTCCTACATCTGACCATATTTCGATGTCTTAAAAAGTCCTGTTGACTAGGGAGAGACTGGCCCTGCTAGGGAAAGCCGACTCTTGTAGATAGCAAAGGCTCAGCCAAGGAGCACGCCTCTCCTATGCAAACCGACCCTCCCAAACACCTCCTTCTCTAAAGAACACACACCAAACCAATATTTCCATGGCCCTAAATCATCCCAGGGCAGGGACCAGGCACCTAGAGACTACTCTGAGAGCCCCAAGCCTACTGGAATTATTCAAATTAGCCAATCCTGAACTATTTATTCCGCTCTGCCTTGCCTTTCCTACGAAACCCAGATCAAAGCTCTGATCTATGCTTCCATGATCATTCCTGCTTCTGCCTCCTGACGGGGTGGGGTGCTTCCTTTTTGTGGTACGCCATGGCTCTTGTTTCAACGGCACCGACCTCTCCACATTGTCCCTCAGTTACCCTTATAAATGAATACCCAGGTACAGTTCATCATAAAGCTGGTAAGGAGGACGGGGTGGGGTACTTGGGACTCAATAGGCTGAGTGGCTCCAGAGTCTGTGCTCTTAACATATGAGCTATACTGGTATAAATAAGATACTCCCTTCAGAGGGATCTCGGCCCTGTGGGGAAACAGAGTCAGAAGGGAATAATTATAAAATAATATGTAAATGCAATCGTGAAGATATTGTTACGGCTATAACAGTAGAATTGTTATGGCTCATTCAATAGAATCGTCAACGAGGTGGGGAGAAAAGCATGTATCCTGCTTGGTGTTTGTGTGAGCTTGCTGTTTGGTTCCACTCAGCACATATTTAAGCACCTGCTGTGTGCGGGAACTTTCTCAGGTACTGAGATACATATAGGGCCTGCAGTAGAATACACCTTTGAGTAGCTGAGTGGAGGATGTGGGCGCTTAAACAAATGATCATAATATAGTGCGGTGGGTGTCACCCATGGGAATCCATGGGTGGGGTAATTAACTGTGTTCCCAAGAGGAATGCGGGGCAGGTGAGCAGTAAAATTACTGTGAAGAATTAGGAATTTGGAAAGTTTTGTGGGAGATGTCACAAGGAGAGGGGTAGAGATAAAGAGTGGGGAGTCTCATTTACTTGTAGGGGACAGAATTAGTCAGGATTTTAAGACACGTCATTATGCAAGTCTCATGAATTTGGTTTGTGTCTTTAAGCTCTGGTTGTATTGAACATCAAAAACGAGAGTGGATTATATTTAGAATTTCACGCCAGGGTCACAGACCTTACTGTATGGCAGTGAGAAGCAGGTCAGAGTAGTAAAGAGAGTGCCAGTTTTTTGAATTTAGTAGATTTGAGTTCAAACTTGGAATTTCTAACTCACTAGCTGTGTCATTTGGGGTAAGTTACTTAACCTCTCTGAAGTTCAATGGGAATAATTTTACCTACATAAGACGTGCAAAATGCCTAGTAAACAGTTAAGAAATGAAAGTTTTCTTCTATGTTCTGGACCCCTCTGCTCCAGAGGGGTCTACTTACCTTAGTCAAAAGATATGTAGATGTGTATAACCCCAGGAAGTTTTCGTGGCTAGCACAAAGACTATGACAGCAAGACTCCACATAGGCTTTTGTTAACAGCCCCTGCGATATGACAGTGATAAAATTAGCTGAACCGATTTCCCGTTTTCCTTCTTTCCTTGAGCAACCTCTCAGCATTATTCCTTTCTTGGATGAGGCTGAAGCACGAGGAGGTTTGTAAATTCTTGAACTCCAAGAGGCTGGGGTATATTGGTGTAGTGTGACTCATGGAAAGCAAGGATGATGAATGAAAACCAGAATTAGGTAACAAGTGTCAATAACTTACCTTCATTTCCCAGTTGGTGTTTTTCCTTTGCCCTTTGTCAGTAAATGATCAGGCCCCAACTTGTCTTCTGTGTTTTCTTCCCCAGATGCCGTATCAGATTTCCCTAAAGGAGGCGTATTTTTCATTTTATGAGTGTTTACTATGTGATATGCTCTTTGGGTCACTCAGCATATACATATGTATCTCAATGGCCTTGGTTGTAAGCTTGCTAACTCGTGTTTGAACTCAGCTCCTTTGGAACTGGATTGATCACTGGTTCATCTTTACCTCCAGGGCGACACATTCCTCTATCATCCATTCATCATTTGGTCTCTTGTTATGTACCCACAGAAGTTGATTCACGTGAATAAGTAGAGTGAATTCAACAGCATGTTTCTTGATGCCACCTTAAGAGTTTGATAGGGAAAAGTCTGGAGTCAGACTGTCTAAATTATATTCTGACTCCTTCACATGCTAGTCTGGTGACTTCAAGATAAGTAATGTAATGTCTACGGACTTGAGTCTCTTCAACCGTGATAGTACCGACTTCAGAGACTTGTTGTGGTGATTAAATGAGATAATGTTTAGCCTAGTTCCTGATAGGTAATAAGTACTCAAAAGATATTAGTTATTACTTTTATTGACAAAGACAACTCAATGAAATTAAATTGTCTTGCGCTGTCCAATTCAGCAGCCACTAACCACATGTGGTTATTTAAACGTAAATTTGTTAAACGTGTAAAAATCAGTTCCTTAGTTGCACTGGCCACATTTTATGTGTCCAGTAGCCAAACACGGCTACTGGTATTGGACTGTGCAAATGTAGAACAGTTCTATGATGTAGAACTTTCTACACAGAAAGTTCTGTTGGACCCGTGCTGATAATGACATTGCTATCAAACTCTAGAAATATCGTAAGAAAAATGTGTGAAATGCACCACATACTTAAAACAAAAGCTCATTTGTGTATTCTAGGGGGGGCTATAAATGCAAAAAAAAAAATATCCCAAATACCCACCTACAGCGTGTGTAAACCTTCTGAAACAATTAGAGCATACGCTGTTCCCTTTCACATTGTTTTGTGGCTGTTTCTCCCTGCCCCCTCCTCCATTTTCAATATCTTTCTGATGGAGTTACGTTCCATATGTAATATTGTTACAGGTGCAAAATTGTTTCTTTCAATCCTGAATGCAGTTGCACATGTGCAACAATAGCTCTGAAGGCCAGCACACTATTACTGTGGATCCAGGCCTCTCTCACAGTCTGTGGGTCAACAGCGTTCTTCTTTGCTTGCTAATGCTTTATTGTCTCTTAGTATACATTGGAATAATAATGGTAATTTATGCAGATATTTTGTATGCATAGCAAATAATGAGAAACACCTGCAGAAATTTCCCTCCTTCTCTGAGTTCAGCAACTAATTATATTTTTAAATAATGGCTACCATTGAACACAATTATCCAAATCACTTTAAGTAATGGAATCTTTTTAAGGTGTTTTTGAAAATTTTAGCACAGTTTTTAAACACTCATTTTTATCTAGAAGATGGGAGGAAAGAAAGGCTAGTGGGCGGCTTACCCAAAAAAAACCACTTTCTGCCAAAAATGGATCAGCCCTGGATTTTCCTCTGGGCCCTGGTCTGGCTCCCAAGGCTATGACCAGCTGATGAAAACCAGGTTTTCTGTAGAGTTCACCTTGCTGATTTTGGCGGCTTGCTCTTCCTTTCCTTCTCCCTTTCTTAATGCAATATAAAAATAATTAGATTACCTCTAAAAATTCTCTTTTAAAAAGCACAAATTGCCACATGATTTTCCCTTCTGTCAATCTAATAGTTTGAGTGGGAAAAACACTGGCTGGGAAGTCAGAAAATGAGTTTATTTTGTCCTTCTGAGTCTCAATACCTCTTCCATACATTGGGAAGGTTGAGACAGGTCATTTCCTGAAGACTTTCCAACTCTGAAAAACCACAGGCTCATGATACCCGAGGTCTCTGAACCCTAGCCATCAGGAATCAAGTTCGCCAAAGAGAATCTGAAAAACAGAAGTGTTTGGCCAAGAACAAGACTAGTAAGAAGCATCTATTTCCTCCTTATATCTAAAGCTTAGGTTGTGGTCTTCATTAGAGCAAGGTTCTAGAAACTTTTTGACATATATGCATATGTGATTTGGTGGTTGAACATAGAACAGTTGGGGAAATTTCCATCTTCTTGGGCACATGCCCTCATTGCTATCACGTGTGGATGTGATCAATTCCACCTTCTAATAGTTCTTTTTCTTTAATTTTGGCTTTTTCCTCTAACTTCTAACATTTCTAACCCTTTTTCTACATGCCTATAAGGAGTTATAGTTCTTTAGGAGGGAAAATCAACTCTTGCATAAACCATATCATTTTCTTTTAGACCTGGGTTTATGTGGCCAACTGAAATTTATGGAGTGCTTCTTAGAAAATGTTTAATTACAGGAATTTCTGACCTCAAGGGGTTTACAGTCTGAAGATGGAGACAAGTTAAATACCGACCAAATTTAAAATAAAATGGTGAAAATAAAACAGGACATCATGACAGCATGAAAGGCAAAGTTGTTCATTGTGATATGGCAAATTAAGGGGGAAATCGCTTGAGGAGGTGATGTTGACCAGCAACAAAGTGGGCAAACTGGTGGGTCCCAGATGCTGGTCTGTGGACTAGCCCTATTCCAAATAGACGTTTAACTGATCTAATTGATGAGAAAGCACAAAGGAGAAAAATAAGGAAAGTGGAGTGATTATTTTCTAAAGCTAAATATAGCCAATGAAAAGGATGCCCTTTTTACTCTTTGAGATTATGTTCTTTCTACCTATTCCTTGTTGTTAAGGTATCTTTTCTTTTATAAATGATAGTTAGAATATACGGCTATTTTCAGATGAAAAAAACAAACTTCTTTGGCAAAAAAAAAAAACAAAAAACCAAAACTGGAAAATATACATCATCCCCAAACCTTGAATACTGTATTTGAAATTTTACTGGAACTTTAAAATATAGGTGCCATTATGTTAACAGTTCTCTCTGTGTCCTTATTTGTTTTGCAAATTTCATAGGAACTAAGTGTTCTTCTAAGAGATGGAAGGTGAGGGGCGCCTGGGTGGTGCAGTCGGTTAAGCGTCCGACTTCAACCAGGTCACGATGTCGTGGTCCGGTCCGTGAGTTCGAGCCCCGCGTCAGGCTCTGGGCTGATGGCTCAGAGCCTGGAGCCTGGTTCTGATTCTGTGTCTCCCTCTCTCTCTGCCCCTCCCCCGTTCATGCTCTGTCTCTCTCTGTCCCAAAAATAAATAAAAAACGTTGAAAAAAAAATTTTAAGAGATGGAAGGTGAAAAGCCAAATGGATTTTTATCTTGTATTTTTCCTGTGCCAATGAATTACACTGCTAATCTCAGAGAGAGACAGAGATAGAGACAGCGAATGAGAACAGGGAAAAATGAAGAGTTTGAAGGTACGTATTCTATAAAAACCAGCTGACGGCGACTTAAAAATACATATCCACAAGAGCCAATAACTGTGCATTTATACGGCGAGCTTTTCACAGTCATTATTTGATTAAGTTTTATACTATCATAGTGAACAAAAAGGCAGTGAGAAAAGTGTAGAGAAAGGAAGCTAGGCACTAACTCCCCAGGGAGATGCACACCAGACCTTAGAGAGCGTGACAAAGGAGGTGTAAATGGGACATTTCCCTCCCCAGTGAGGACAGAAAGGGGTAGCAAAAGTCACTGGGGGAAACACAATCAACAAAAAAAAGGGCCCCTATTTGAAGAAAGTCCTTTTCAATTTTGGAGTTCCAGCTACAAATTAAATTGATGCTAATCCTATTTCCTGAATATAATCTTCCTCTTCTGTGAGCTGCTTACATGACTCACATTGCAGGTGGATAGTTAAAAATGAGCTGCCTGTGCGCGGCTGCACAAAATGGAGGGTGGTCAGTAAAATATGCAGGGGTGACCTGTGGTGTCCATGCTGCCTCAGCCATGAAGGGAAGAGACTTGTCATTTGGTGGCTCAGCCTGGGGTAGGCGGGGGAGGGGAGGGAAGGAGGCATTCACTTGGAATCCGAAGAGTGAGCCACATGTTCTTAGTCATTACATGATCTCTGTGCTCTCGCTTCTTGGCAACTAGCTCCCTTGTTTCACCACCCTCCCCGGGGCACCCAGCACTGGTGACCATTTCCACCCTGAGCCTTCAGTTCCCACGTTAAACTTTTTTTGTAAATAAACTCTGTGGTGCACGAGAAGGACTGTGGCTTGAAAATGGCTTGACAAATATGAATGCTTTCATTCTCTAACAAGGATCCTTAGAGTAGAATTGAAAGATGGCATCTTTATTACTCAAGACTTTGAAGTGGGCTAAGAAAACATCGCATCCATCTTGCGCGGATGGCTGCAACCCTTTGTAGATACTCATGATCATATGACCACGAGAACAGCTTCTTGTCTCTGTCACTAACAGCACTTTACTTTTACATTAAACATGATCTTGAGAAAAAATATCTGCTTAAGGGACATCTCTTGGCTGTTGCTGTTCTGAACATAGTTTAACACTGAAAGAAAGCATTTGTGGGCTGTTTATAGCTGCTGTGTCAGAAGAATGCTCTTTATCACAGTAATTTGGAGAGTATAAGATGGTCGCCCCTGGGGAAATTCGACTCAAAATAAATCTTTGAAAGCATATATCAAAGGTGCTTGGAAAGACTATCTTTGAACAACTGGTTAAGTGTCAGATTTTTCCCCTCTCAGATGAACTTTGAGAATAAAATGCCTCAGAAAGCAAGCGTAGTCTAGATTTAATTCTACAGTAGCAACGTTCCCTCCAGAGATAATGAATAGTGAATGGTGAAGTTCTAAGTCCATTCCCAAAGTTTTCAGTGAAAGGCTAACCTGTCCTTTTTTCCCAACATCCACACTGACACCTTCAAAACTGTCCTAAAATATGGATACCATACCTCAAAAGAGAGTTGGTTTTTCCCCCCTAGTACTGCCCGTAATAAGCATCAGGCTGCTTGGCTATTCTTTCTCAATACATTCCAAAACTTGTACCTGACTGAAAATAGGTAACAATAGGTCCTGGGGGACCTGGGAATGACTCCAAATATTATCTGCAAGCAGATTAATGCTGTTTGTTTCATAGCAATCTGTTTTAATGTCGCAAGAGATTTTTAGCCTCCCCCCCCTTCTTAAATCGCAGTGCTCAAGTGTTGCCACAAGAGGGAACCATTGTTTAAATGTTGGAAGGATTGGTTCTTCTGAGGGATTCACCCAGCTCAAATCTCTTTCATATTAGAACCTGGTCAAAAGGGTTGAACAAAAAAGTAAAGGGACAGATACAATCATTGATGTAGTTCTGTTTTTTGATAGCTGAAGTATTTCACCTTTTAAACATTGAAATAAACAAAGGTACTCCCAGGTCGGTAACCTGGTTGACAGAAACCCAAGACCAGAGTCAAGCACCTGATAGAAATTGATGTAAACAGAGAAAGCACTGACGAATCTTTATTTTTACTAAGAACAAGGCAAACTTTTTTTGGATGCAAATGGAAAATATTGAAATGTAAGGACATAAAGACAAATCCAGACCTTTAGCTCAAAGCGTTGTGTATCAAATACCAAATAATAACAGTGATCGGTAACCGGAGAAGAGGAACATATGTTGTAAAGAATTCCTGCTTACAGCCTTTTGAACCAGCACAGTTGTGAAATCCAGATTAATGTGATAAAAGACATCTAGAACGGCCTCTTAGAGTTCACATGCGCCAGGCTGGCACAGGCCCAGTTTCACTGCAAAACAAACTGGAAAATATTTGATACTAGTAGGGCTTTTATAGGAAAACAGAGGACGGCTGAGATTATTAATCCTGACAGTTTCCTGATTTATTAGAACGTTGTCATCCTCTTCTTTCGTATAATTTGGCAAATGATCACAGTATTAGACCTAGCGG
This sequence comes from Puma concolor, assembly GCF_028749965.1. Classification (NCBI taxonomy): domain Eukaryota; kingdom Metazoa; phylum Chordata; class Mammalia; order Carnivora; family Felidae; genus Puma; species Puma concolor. The sequence goes on from NC_141675.1 coordinate 22,987,482, forward strand.
AGGCAGAGCTAAGGGTTTTCCCCTAACAGTGGCAGCAGGTATAAAACATGAAGGCTTGGGTTTAGGCACGAAATGGATGAGATGAATTTTCCGTTATATACTGTCATTTGAGGAACACAAAATCGGTGTTTTCTAATGACTGTCAGCCTAGATATAGCTATGTAACTAAAATGCACGAATTAGCTCAGAGAAATAAACCCTCTGCTTATTGGATAAATCCGAAGCAAGGGTGACTAAATTTAAAACTAAGGTCTCTAGCAGTCAGGAATTATTACTGTTTACCATGCAGGCAAGGAAAAACAAAGAAAACAATTAGAAAATAGTAGTAATCTCTAAAAGCCATTCTTCTAAATTGTTATACCCTGCAACACAAAACTGTACGGAATTTCTCATTCTGAATCGTTCATGCAAAATCGCTGAAACAATCTTGGGTGACTTCATAATGGACTCAAAATTAGAAAACGTTGGCATATTTTATTAGTGATCTCCTTCACCAAGATATCTTTGCATCCTGTTTTTCATAATACCTTGCATTTAAAATAACTGCAACAGAAATTAAACCTCCATAAAATACATCACAATTATAGATATTTCCAACTAAATGATGTTATCCCCACGACAGTTTTATCAAAATATAAAACCCCAAACTTGAAATGCTGTAATTGAACACTTTTTTTTATTAAGAAAAGCCATGTCTGCACCTATGTTTCAAGACTGACATATTGTGCAATAAACAGCAATCAGCCTAAAGATGCTATATTAAACAAACCAAGTTTTGTTTTGCTAAACTAAGCAAAATTAGTTGAATGCCCTAAGTAATAGTTGCTGGTATTTTTTTTTCTAAATTATTTCTCCACTTGTTTTTGTGTCTATGCATAAATTAAAAATCTGCTGAAATTTATTATTCATCTGAGATGTAATTAATATGCAAAATTATGCAAATTAAGATGCAATTAGGCTTCAATTCTCTAGTGGAATTTTCCATTATAATTTAATACAAAGTAATAGAGTAATTGGTGTCACGTGTAATTACGGTTACTCACGTGTACTTGCAGACGTGCAAATGATGTGGTATATGTTAGTTATCCTATGCAAATGGTTCATGCAATCTCCTAATACTTGGGAATGCAGTAAACAAAGATGGGTCTTCACAAAAGGGTGAGAGGGACCCCTCTTTCTTCTCATGTGCTACCATTTTGAAGAACTATGTGAATAATTGTAACTAATTTCTCTGCATTTATTTCTAAGAATTTTTAACTTGATATTATACATGTTGTTTATTACTTTAGAGAAATTATTTCTAGTAAAAATGAATCTTTAACCGGCGACCGCATAGAGATTCAGATGCCACATGGGTGAATCCAGGACGAGAGCGAGCAAAGCACTATCTAACCCCGCAGAGGCTGCTTTTGCATCAGGCTCGGAAGGTCTTGTCTTTAAAAGAACGAACACAGCCAGCTTTGCCAAAGAAATCATTGTAAACAATGTTGTGCTCTTCCCTGATTACAAAGTTGATCACTTTGCTTCCCAATCTCTTTCGAAGCCAGGCAGTCCAAAATTTCTTCCCTCCTACTTTTCCGAATTCTGGAAGAATTCTGTGTCGTTTCTTTCTGCATGAATAAAGCACTGAGCACATTGAACTGTATAATTCTCTCCATCACTAACTCTGCCATTTGGTTCAAGGGACTCGGCCGCTCACTACCAAGTGTCTCCTTGTGTCTCCCTGGAGAAATGAAAAGAACGAGTCTCCCATGTGCTTGTCCTGAGCCTGGAGCTGCAGCTTATAATTTCTCCGTGAGAAATGATTACCGCTTGTTTTAAAACACCCATGCTGTGTTGAATCCTGCACAGAAAACATTATGATCTCGACACTTTCCTTCTCATGACTGAAGCACACACTTTAAGACGAGTATTTTATATTCTCAGCTCCAATTAACCTGAAGTGTTTCTCTTCCCTATGTCTCCCCTCACCCCTGCCCCCTTCACCTGGGCCTGTGCCTCTATCCTTTTGTAACAGATTTTTTTATTTTTTTATTTTTTAGGGAGGGGATATGCGATCTACTTGGCTGCAATTAATAAGAGTGGGCACTGACAGAGAAAAACAGGCATGCTATGGAATAGCAGATAAGGAGCTTCCGGCTTTCCCCAGTACATTCCCACTTCTTATCCCCTTTCCTCCACCTCCCCTGCCTGGTTATTTGAGAGAACAGACGTAGATAAGAGAAAATAAGCGCTACCGTTAGTCTCTCATGCTGCACCCTTTCAAAGGCCCACCCATCCATCCATATGTGGCTTTCCCATTCATTCTGATAATAATACCAATTACTATGCAGGCAGGGCCATTCTTATTCACATTTGCAGCTCACTGTGGACATTTATCCTGCACTCTGAGCAACACTCCTATCTTCAACAACATCGATTATACAGCTGTTGTACAATCATTGTAAATGAAATATACAATGCCCCGTGCAGCTTGAGGAAGCATTTGTAACCATGGAAGGTGGGATAGGAGAGGGGTGGCCCTTCTTCTGCCTGATTTCTCTCCGACACTGCCTCAGTCTCCAAGTCCTGATACATCCAGGGGCTTAGGGTGGGGAAGGGGCCGAACTGATATAATTTAGGAACAAAAAGCCGAGGCAACGCGGTTTTTCTCTCAGAGGAGGGACTCTGTGATTCAGTGGGCAAATGGGGCCCCACAACCTCAGCGTCATAAACAGTGGCTCTCGCAGTGAACTTGCTGTGACCAGACGTCCAAGGTCACATGGAACAGCTTTGACTCAAGCTACCCAAGAGCTCCGAATCAGAACGTCTGACTTAGGCAGATATCGTCTCTGCTATTTCCTCTCTTCCCCGATAAAGTTTTTCTGTTTGTTCTTGCCTTCAACAAGTTACATTTGTCGTCAAAATCAATGTGATGCGTAGGGGCGCCTAGCAGGCTAAGTTGGTAGAGCACGAGACTCTTGATCTTGGGGTGGTGAGATCGAGCCCCATGTTGGGCCTAGAGATTACTTTAAAAAACCAACATTATGGGTCTTTTATTTTTATTTTTCCAAGGAACTGTATTATTCAGTCTGCCCTTCCCAGAGAGACCCAGTCTGTGAACGCTTTTGTACTCCTTTCTTTCTCTAAGTTTGTCTCTTCCACCCCTCAGAGACTCTGATCCACTGTTTATTGACATAAACAGGACCATCCATTCACCTAGGTACTGTCACATTAAATCAATACAACTCAGATTGTACCTATTTTATACGTGAAAAGATTAATGTCTTGAGGAAGGCCATACAGATAATTCATGATAGAACTGAGACTTAAGTAATAATACTAGGTTTCCCCTTTATCTAGATTCTGCTTACCTTTATTTATCAAACACTCTTCTACAAGCTTTGGACTCTATTGGACAAAACTTAATATACTTCTTTTAATGTTTTAATATGTAGGAAAACGTCTTACAGTCTATGACACTTTGATGGTCGCTCTCAGCCACATGGCAGTTATGTAGGTGCACAAATTTTTTGTTGTTCCTGGTAAATGATTGAAAAATGAAATCCTTTGAGTGTTTAGCAACAATCTTTAACTTAAGGACCATTAAAAAATAACACAAATCTTTCTGTTGTCTGACAATTCTCCATCTGACATCTTCTGGTAAGATCAAACCTTCTTCTGTGGGTGTCAGCAACTTGGAAGAAATTCCTGGAGACAATGGTGGAGAACTCTTTTAAAAGGTGCGACATCACCGACATTCTTAATAGCAGCAGGGATGACACTTTGTGGAAAAGCACAAAGTTGAAAGCTAATTCTTAGTTGTCAGCCTCCTAATGTAGAAGTTTTAAGAATACCAAACCTGATTATTTCACTTATATTTCCTTTATATATATAAGTGATAAAAAAAAAATCTATGTCGGGGCGCCTGGGTGGCTCAGTCGGTTGAGCGTCCGACTTCGGCTCAGGTCATGATCTCGCGGTCCGTGAGTTCGAGCCCCGCGTTGGGCTCTGTGCTGACAGCTCAGAGCCTGGAGCCTGTTTCAGATTCTGTGTCTCCCTCTCTCTGACCCTCCCCTGTTCATGCTCTGTCTCTCTCTGTCTCAAAAATAAATAAACGTTAAAAAAAATCTATGTCAAAATCCTCTGAAAGAACTCCTTTAATAATTCTAAAGCAACAAGTCTAAGTGATAAGAAGCCATTGTGTCACAGGTTAATTAGCAGCCATCTTTTCTTTCTTGGGGAAACCTAAAATAATGGTTCAGCCTACATTCGGTAGTGTCTTAGAAACAAATAAGTGTATTAGTAACTATTTGATCCTCATAGGCATCCTATGAGATTAATGCTATTGGTCTCAATTTATAGTTTAAAGACTGAGGCCCAGAAGTAACTTGACCAAGATTACATATGTAGTTAAATGGTGGAACGTGGGTTTGAGACTAGGAAATCTGGCTCTGGAATCCATGCTTAACCTGGGCTAAATCTGACTTATAGATAGGATTTGTTAGGCTTAAACATTGACTTAAAAAAATCATTAGCTTTTGGTTTTGTTGTTGTTGCAGACATTTAAAATTGGGAAATTTTGAATAAGAATTTGAATTTCCAGCTTTTTAGGAAAATTAAATGTAGCAATTTTGGGTGTCTATTCTCATCTGATAGCAATCAGCTTGGGGGGTTTGCTGCTTCCCCTACCGAGGCACATGCTCTCTTGTCTCCCCCTTGCCTGCTCCACTCATTTTCTTCCCTTCCTTCTTCTCTGAATAGATTTAATGTTGTGATGTCAGCTGTGCTCTTGTGTTAAAACTGGGGACATCTTCTGGAGCACTCTCTTGCAACCCATGGTTCCCACCCCAATCTCCCCCTTTCCTCCCATATTGTACATAGCACAAGTGAAATCTGTGCAAAAAGGTTGACACAGCTCTGGCCCAAAGCTGTAAAACAGAAATCTTTGTTTGGCCATGACGTTAGGCGGTGTTTGATCCGAAGCAAATTGACTAGGAGTGATATCCGATAAGGGACTTGTCACAGGGACTTTACCATGTACAATTCTGGTTACTGGTAAGACAGTTCACGTAGGGCTATTGCATCTGGTTCCGGGCCTGGCATGAGCAGGGCTGACAGGGGAAAAGGAAGGCTGGGTGTGAAATGGGGGAGGGCAAGCGCAAGTTGGAATTCACGTGGGCAAGGCGGAACCCACGCAGGTGTCGCACTGCTTCTAAGCCTCCGACCTTGTAGATGTGAGTCACCTGCGGAAGAAGCTGCCAGCCCATTATCACAGGAGTAGACGGGTCTTGGGTAGGAGTCAGAGAAGCCAAAGGAGGAGACCTGGTGGGAGGTGGTGGAGAATGGGCTGGGTCGCTGCTGCACACCCACCAGGAGAGCCGGCCCCTGTGACCACGTACATGCGCTGCAACCCCTGCTGGCCATGCTGCCAGCCCTCCCACGTGACCACAACCGCATCTGCACTCCGCTTGCCAGCTCCATGCAGAATTTTCTGGTGGCCAACAGTAGTCTGGAGCCATAAAGTGAGAGGGGGCTCTGGGGAATGTGGTTCCAGCTTAGCTAAATTAGCACAGCACAAAACCACAGTAGCCCAAAGTCAAGAAATCTAAACCCTCCCAAAGCTGTCGCAGAAACAGATTCAATCTCCCATCTTTGAGAGACCAGAAGGATGAGAAACCTGTCAGGAATGCATAGCATGTGGCTCATATCTATAACCATGGTGCCGCCTTACTGTCTGCTATTCTTACACAAGGCCTAAAATACTCTGGGGCGCTGGGGTGGCTCAATCGGTTGAGCATCTGACTCTTGACTGCGGCTCAGGTCATGATCCTAGAGTTGTGGGATTGATTCCTGCTTCAGGCTCTATGCTGGGTGTGGAACCTGCTTAAGATTCTTTCTCTCTCTCTTTCTCTCTCTCTCTGTCTCTGTCTCTCTCTCTCCCTCTCCCTCTGTCGCTCTCCCCCACTCACGTTGTATCTCTAAAATAATAATAATAATAATAATAATAATAATAATAATAAACCTCATTCTGCAAATCTAGTTTCCAAGTGGCTGTCACAAATAAGTCTCTCTTTTTCCTGGATCAGTTCTACCTTAATCTAGTTCCAGCACTCTGCTGCCCTGACTCATGTGAATTCTCTTCTTTGGGGTAAGGATGCTTCTTCCTTCCACAAAGCAGCAACTCTCATATTGCTGTTGACACAGTTTGTTCTGTTTGTAGGCCCAAGTCTACTTTCAAGAAACTCTGGTAGCAAGAACTGCAGAACCTGGTGTTATACACAGCACATGCCTTATAGAATCCTGCCCATTGTCTGATGACCAACATTTACTGACTCTGACCTTGCTGCTCAGCAGTGGTTTACAGAGCAGGCAGAAAACAGAAGTGCCTTTCCTCAGGGCAACCCTCATCTATCATGACCCATACTGCCTTGTAACTGGGATCTCATTTTTACAGTTGCGTAGATTGCACTCAAATAAATGCACAGCTAGCCTGTCTCAAGCCAAGTTCACAAAGTCCATGTTCCAACCTCACCTTCACATTGTGCTAGATCCTGGCCTAAGTCAACAGCCAAGACCCACCCGTACCCCTATGATCAGATTTACTCTAGAGATCCTGAGCATCTTCTGCTCTTGACCAACCTTGCTCAGGCTGTCCTGATGCATTAAATTCTAATAACATTGAACTCCAAGAGGAAAGACATTTCAATCTTTTCTTTCCAGTGTCTCATTAATCCTTTACAAAATGCCCACTAAAATGGTTCTGGTACCACTTCCAACATGGGAGGGATAGTTTCCCCCATGTCACCTTAGCATTTCCCCAACACGATCTTGGTGTCCTACAATTTAACTGAATTCAACTCAACACTGTCTACCTAGAGATAGAATAAAACCCCACAGGTTAAGGGGTCCTAGAAAACTATCCTCTCCCCAGTTTCAGATGCCAGTTCCAAGCCCAGGTTGTTACCTGTGTTTCTGACCAACTGGCTACAAATTGGAGATTCTAATGACATTCCTCTTTGGGTTTGATTACTTCACTAGAGCAGTTCACAGAACTCAGAGAAACATTTTACTTACTAGATTACCAGTTCATTATGAAAGGATATAACTCAGGAACACCAGGTAGGAAGAGATGCATAAGGCAAGGTATGGGGAAAGGACATGGAGTTTTCATGCCTTCTATGAGAATGCAACTCTCCCTCAATCTCCTGGTATTCACCAACCAGGAGGCTTCTGAACTCTGTCCTTTGGGTTTTTACAGAAGCTTCCATATATGGACATAATTGATTACATCATTGGCCATTGGCAATTGATTCAACTTTCGAGCCCTATTCCATCCCCAGTGGGACTGAAAGTTCCTAATCTCTAATCACATGGTTGGTTCTGGCAACCAGCCCTCATCCTTGGGTGGGGTCCAAAAGTCACCTCATTAGCATAACAAAGATACCTTTTCTGCTCTTATTATTTAGGAAATTCCAAGGATTTTAGGAACTCTGTGCCAGAAATGGGGATGAAGACCAAATATAAATTTCTTCTTATAAATCACAATACCAGACCCTCTCCTTACCAGTCTACCCTATTAAGCATTATGGAGTGCAGAGGAGTTTCAAGTTTTAAAAATTGTCCTTTTATATTCAGTTTTTGCCCGGGTTCCCCCTAATGCAATACGAGGAAACGGCAGGACAAGGATGCATGAACTGGTTGGCCACTACTATGTGACATGGGTTGCTTAACCCATGGGACTTTCCGAGGAGCCTAATGAAATGCATCTCAGACCTATCTGCCTGAGAGAGTGGAAGAGGGAATGATTTGTCTATTAATCCTTTCATTCATTCATTCACACTTCTGGGTTCTGAGTGGGATTCTGTAGGTATCCTATGTTGCAGCATCAGAAAATCCAGGGCATGGTGGGCAGTTCATGACAAAGCCCCAAAGTGAGGTTGCATCTGAGTGAAGCTGATCAAAGCCCATGTGGGACTGGTTATTGCAGCAGTGGCTGGAGAAAGAAGTCTGGCCAAACAGAGATAAGTGGGCCACAAGAGGGATCCAGTAAAGTCCATCCTTGCAATACTTAGATTTACTCATGCCTTCTAGTCAGGCCATGTTCACTGACATGGTTATGGGAGAATACTCTCTTCCTAAAATTCAAGGAGACTTACTCATCTTTTTCGGGAAGTAGGGCATACCAAGACACCAAATTTTCACAGAGAAAACATCAGGCCTTCCTTTGTGATCTTCTCACTGAATTAGTAATAAATCATCAATATCTGGGCATTCTTTTCTTTCTGGGCATATGAGAGTCAGGGTTTCCCAGTCCTTTTGAAGTAAGCCAGGGCTATGTGACTAATAATGGCCAATGAAACATAAGCAGAAGTGACATGTGTCCCTCTGAAATGGAGGCCGGCAACAAGCCCCTATACAATTTTTCAGTCTCTTTCATCTCTCCTTGGGTGGAAAACATGGAGGCTGTTTGTTGAAATGACAGAACAACAACAGCCTGGATCACTGAATCATCGCATGGAGGACAGCTGCCTGGGAGTATCACCCAGCAAATAACAGATTTTGCAGGAGCAAGTAATAAACCCTATATGTTTAGCTGTTGAGATTTTGGGATTGTGTATTATAATATCATAATATATTCTGTCAAAAACACCCTTAAACATTTGCAGATTCCGTGTGCATTGTAATCGAAAGTCGGGAGAATGAGTTATATATTAATGTTATAAATTATTTATAATATGCTATAAGTTTAATCAATGCTCAGGAGGAATTAAATTCCTAAGTGAGGGAATGTACTAACATTCAGAGCTGATAGAAAACTTTCTAACATCTCCTGTCAACTCACTGTTGGAATTGGAAAGTCATGGTTAAGATCCTGTTACCTGCCACAATGAGATGTCTCTTGGTGAGTTTTCTAAAGACCTGCATGTGTTCCTAGCCACAGAATCTCCAAATATCCCTTCACTTTGTGTTCTACACTAAATACATCTGTACCATTGTCCATTACCACCTCATTCTTTAATCGAATTACATGTATTTTCCCAGGGATAAACTTTTGAATTGCGTAGCATTCTCAGAAGCCCACATTTGCAATGATGCCACGATAATCCCATGCTATGTCTCGGCATTGTAGTTGATAAATAGTTGATGTTTGTCGAATTAAGTCAAATTGAACTGACATGAATTGAAGGAGGAGGAGGATGATACAATCGTTGTGTTTGGGACGTTGTATCTGTTATGAGGTGGCTAATATTACCCCCTTTTTGCAGATGAGGAAATTACTGTTTAGAGAGATTGGGTGAGTTGCCAAACGTGATAAAAAAGGTAGGGGATGTTGAAGTCTGTGAATTTTAAAATCCGAAATAAAGCCGACCTTCCTTCCACAATATCCTAATGCTACCTTGAAGTGAAACAAATGTAAATTGAATCAAAGTGAATTGAATTGAACTGTATTGAACTGAACCGGCAAATCCATCACAATGTAGAGATGTGGGGCCCAAGACTCTGTAGCACTCATGTTATTTATGATGTAGCATTACAGCCAACGCCAATCACTACATGCCTGTTTCTGAGAGGTGATTCTTTAAACTATCAAACTCTTAATATGTTTTAAGTCTACTTTTATTAATAAAAGTTTTAGGTAATAAAAAAGTTTGGAAATAAACTCTCGGGTGACTTATATTGCCATAATAAACCCTATCTCCTTCTTCGTGAGAATGACTCCTTTGATCTCAGAGTGCCGGGAATAGGCCAGATTGGCACTGGTTCGTAAGACTTCTAGTCTCACCTGACATGTCCACATGGTGAAAAGCTATCTGGGATGACCACAGTAGGGATATTCACTGGCACATCAGACACCAAGCGACACTTTCTAAGAGGCAGGTTCTGTAACTGGTTTTTAAGTCACTTCACACTTTGAGCCAACATACTTAAGGAAAAAATAACAACTTGTAAGCATATCATTGTGGAATGCTGCTTGTATGGGTCATTAAGAAAAAAAAAAACAGATCAGGTTCAACTGCCTTATTTCTCAGAATAGGAAACAATGTTAACACCTCGAACTGATTTTACAGTTTGTAGTTTATACAGGGTATTCACACATGCATTATCTCATCTGTTAGGTCCTTTGAGGCCTCAGCCCTAGGAGGTTAAGTAATCTGCCTCAGGTCACATGGTTACTTAGTGACAGAATAATAATGAAGTGTTAGAAACCTGAGGTTTGTTATATGTGTGTTTTTCATTGAGTTACTTGCTTAACAAATATATAGTGTAATAACCAGTAGACATTGTACTTAGACCTTTGCGCTAGCATTGCAAAAACAGGGTGTGAGATATTCAATAAATACTGAATTGCCCTCGACCTGAAGACAATTGAAAGCAGTGAAAAAAATTTCTCAGTACAGAGTAGGAAGTGACAAGTGCCTATGAGTGGTTCCAATCATTTTCTTGGGGACTTCATGTAGGAATGATTACATTCGTCTCAGTGAAGAGAAAGGTTCTCAAGGATTTCTAAGAGAGGAGACATTGGAATAGATTTTTCGATAGGTAGAATTTTAATATGCAGACCTGAAGTATATAAGCAGAGGGAATTGTTCTAGACAGGGAGAAGAGGCGGGAAATAATAAGACACGTGGAAAACAATGAGGACTCTTGCCTCAAATCTCAGCCACATTATATTTTTGTATTTTAATGTCTAGAATATCAGGAATTATCTTAGAGTCAATTTCAGAAAAAAAAAATTCCCATCCATTAGCCTATGAGTAAGACACATATTAAATGAATGATGAACTATTCAATCAGAATGGTGTCTTATCAATGATTTAGGGCATTATAACTCATCTTGACCAAATTGAGGGTGCATGGAGAAAAGCAGCAGAAACTTAGATTCGAATTTTAAGTTGTGGAAAAACCATGAAAGGCCTTGAATAACCAGATTAAAGTTGCTGAGACTTTATTACATGTGCAATCAAGAGTCACTGAACATTGAGTAAAAAGTAATAAAGTAAGAATGGTGTTTAGTAAACGAAGTTGACAGTAATATGTGGGTAGACTGAGAGTAGGAATACAGTAGAAAGGTAGAATACAGAAAGGTGATTAAAATGGTTAAGGAGAGAAATTAACCTGAACCATTGAATTAGTTCCTGAATAACAACCCACCCCCGAACTTAGTGGCTTAAAACAACCACCATTTATTTATTCTACAATTCTATGCAGTAGCAGTTGGGGCTGGGCCTGTCTAGGTAGTTCTTCTGGTTTCAGGTATTCTCAGTCATACACTTGCAGCTAATCACCAGACCTGACTGGTCTAGGATGGTTCCAATTGGGATGGCACATCCTTGCTCCAAGTGGTTTTTCATCCTCCAGCGGGCTCGCTCAGATTTGCTCACATGGAGGCTGAGACTTCACACCTAGAGAGGAGAAGTGCCAAGGGCACTTGAAGCCTAGGCTTGCAGCTGGCATGATGTTACTTCCATTGCGTTCTGTTATTCAAAGCAAGTCACAAGGCCAGACCAGATGCAAACCCAGACCAGATGCAAATGGAGGGAAAGCAGAGTTCACCTTTTGGTTCCAGTAGCTGCAAAGTCACATCGCAAAGGGGCATGCATAAGAGAAGGAAGGAAATAAATATGGTCATTTTTTTCCTCCAGCCATCTGCTATATTCCCCAATTTATTTCCTTTATCATTATTGTTATCATACAATTTTTTTTCTGGCTATGTGAAAGATATAGCGGAATAAGCCACTTTTTCTAGAACATTTCTTATTGACAATTTCCCTCTAATTGTCACTGTCCTTGCTAAAAAGAAGCACGGCAATACGATTTTGTCTTCAGTTAAGAAATCACCAATTCTATTCTTATGATTCAGTTCTATTCTATGAAGCCAGAAATATCTGTAGTGTTTTATGCCATATTTAATAATATTAATTAATGTGGTTTGTGACGAAATTTGTCTTTTTTCCCTCTTATGTTCAAATTACATTACAATAAACACATCATATGGGGCTTAGTGAAAAATATAAATCAATGGAGGCTCATGAAGGATATCCCCACATGTTGTTAAAAAAATATTTGGTGGGGCGCCTGGGTGGCGCAGTCGGTTAAGCGTCCGACTTCAGCCAGGTCACGATCTCGCGGTCTGTGAGTTCGAGCCCCGCGTCAGGCTCTGGGCTGATGGCTCAGAGCCTGGAGCCTGTTTCCGATTCTGTGTCTCCCTCTCTCTCTGCCCCTCCCCCGTTCATGCTCTGTCTCTCTCTGTCCCAAAAATAAATAAACGTTGAAAAAAAAAATTTTTAAAAATAAAAAAAAAAAAATTTGGTGCTGAGGCCCCTGGGTGGCTCAGTCGGTTAGGTGCCTGACTCTTGATTTCGGCTCAGGTCATCATCTCATGGTTCATGAATTCAAGCCCCATGTCCGGCTCTGTGATGACAGCATGGAGCCTGCTTGAGATTTCCTCTCTCCCTCTCTCTGTGTCCCTCCCCAGCTCTCTCGCTCTCTCTCAAAAAATAAGTAAGATAAAAACACATTTAAAAAATATTTGATGCTTAAAATATTGAAATTGCTTTGGATCTAGAATTTCACTGAACTGCTCATTTGGTGATTTTTTTTTTCAACCTTTCTTATTCTGGTAGGTCTGTTTTTACATGTCTTAATGAGTCAGAAAGACTTCTAAAACATCTCATGGACTAAGAGGGGCAGAATAAACATAACTGGGCATCTTAGGAAAATTTCCCTTAAAGTTCAACCCAAAGGAAATATGTTTCTTTTCCATATCTACTCCATAAATATCTATTTCATATAGATATGCCTTTGGTTTTCATCTAGGTGCTTTTGTGAAACGTAAAAACTTACAAAACATATTGTTAGATAGGAATATCTAGGATTCTATTTCATTGGCGTAAATACTCTCGCCAGATCATGTAATTTCATTTTCTAAATACTTATTGAACCCGTCCAGGCTCATGGCTATTGCCATTTCTCCAGTTCAGATCCTCATCACTTCCGGACAAATGAAGTAATCTCTTAGCTGGGATCCTTGGTTCCAGTTTTTCCTGTTTCGCAATGTTCCTTTTACTCCTCACAGTATTTCCAATGGAATATTGGTCTGGCAGACGTTCTTTAAAGAAAAATGATCTGTGTTCAAATAAGTTGGAAATTCGATAGGCCACACCCTTCGTGCTTGTAGAGTCCAAAGATCCGTTTGCACATTAAAACCTTTTGAGAAGTCCTGAGTAACACGAAGATTGTAATGTGCTTTTCTCTTCGGCATGAACCATGATCACCATGCTGTTTAATCTGAAGTACCCAGTGCCTTAGGCAAAATTAGAATAATTACAGGATAGCAGGAATTTGGAAAGAAAGAGTTAATAGTCAGTATTCAACTTCCAAAAGGGACGGTGAACACCAAGACTAGAAAATTTCTTGAAATCCCAGCTTTACTGAGAGAGAATGGATTTATAAATTCCAAAAGATCTTATGCATATCAAAAGGATCTTATACATATCCAGGCTTAATGGAATAACAGATCGTTAAATTTTACCCAAAAAATGTTGGGAGGTTAATCAGAAAATAATTAGTGTCTGAAGAATGCCTACAAGGCTGAGAAAGGAACATGATACTTTTCCTGAAGGGGAGAGGAGATATTTGGAAGGGATTGGTAGAGGATAAAGAAGCAGCCTGGATCTGTCAGAGACCCAGTGCCTCAACCTCCATGGGTCTTCGTCCAAGGGATGCCAGAGAAGTGAGATAAAAAGCCCCCAGGCAAGTTAAAAGAGAAGTCGAAACCTTAGGGTGGGTGCATTCCCTTTACCAATTGTAACCCTGAAAGGACCCTGACTTGCAAGATCCTCGTACCAATTCGGGAAGGTCACAGTGGAATAGAGAAAAGATTGTACACATATATAGGCAGAAAACAGCAGGGAATTTTGCCAAATTTCCCATGACAGATATTTGACATGGAAGGCTCGAACATTTTCTTCCGTGCTCCCTTTGAGGCAACTGACAATAGTTGGGAAATGAGACTGGATCTGCTATGGGTCACCAAAGTAAATGGCAAGGTGATCTCCTATGGAAAACAGTAACACAGAAAGAAGTTGTAGGTGAACAGCAGAGAATTTAGTGTCAATGGAAGCCAAGGAGAAGCAAGATACCCAGAGGTAAGAATGAGGATGAGGTTCTCAAGACTTTTGATTTTGCTGGGAGAACAAGCAATAAGTTACACCAAAGAAGTAGATGGAGTCAGAGAAAAGGTCAGTGCCCAGAGTTAGGTGAGCCAAGCAAGACCTCCACCAGAATTCAACAAGAGGAAGCCCAGAAGTCATCTACCCCAATGCTGGACATTGTTTTGGAAAGGAAGTTATGCAAGACCATCTGGAGGAGAAGAATTGCTTGAAGGAGAGTTTAAACTTTAAATTGAGTGAACATTTACCTCAGTGAGGAGATCTTCAACTGGAAAAGATTGAGTCACCTGTAACCGGAAAGTTCACATTATTATTTTCGACACATTGTTAGAAATGGGGATGATAAAGGAACTTAGTTACACGGAAATATCATTGAATTTTATACGAATGAGATGCACGTATAAAGTATCTACTCTATTACATAGACAAATCTGATTCCTCATCTAATCTAGAATTCCCCAAATGTATTTCTCAAAAGTTTTTTTTTTTTTTAAATTAACACGTGTCTTCTCTCAGAACTAGTATTTCATGGAACTAAATCTGGGAAATAAGGTCTTATATTCTTATTAGAGTTATCTCTTAAAAATGATCTTTTTTCTTTTAAATTAAACTTGGTTTTTTGCTTTTTGGAATTCTTACATGTTTCAGGCATTATGTTGGGTGCCTGAATTAGAAAGATGTCTCAATCATAAGTTTCGCCCTCAAGGAAGCTGCAGACTTACAGAAGAAATACGTGCTTGTTTTGGCAACATATATACTAATATTAGAACAGTACAGAGGCAACTAGCATGAGTTCTGTACAAAGATTGCAGGAAAATTTAGGAGTTCCACATTTTCTCTTTAAAAAAATTTTTTTTTTAATGTTTCTTTATTTTTGAGAGCGAGAAATGGTGCAAGAAGGGGAGGGGCAGAGAGAGGGAGACACAGAATCGGAAGCCGGCTCCAGGCTCTGAGCTGTCAGCACAGAGCCCGACGCGGGACTCGAACCCACGGACCATCAGATCATGACCTGAGCTGAAGTCAGAAGCTCAGTTGACAGATCCACCCAGGGGCACCCACATTTTTGTCTTTAAGAGGTTATACTGTCTCTTTAAGAAAATGATCAAGGCTAGGACATTCTCTCTCATCACTTCTCTTCTATATTGTAATAGAAGTTTGAGAAAGCGAAATAAGGCAGGGAACATAGAGATTAAAAGAAAGAATTCAAACTGTCAATATTTTCAGACGTCATGGTTGTCCATGTAGTGAATCCCAAATAATATACAAAACATCTACTAGCCTTAACAGTGAATTTATCAGGGTCACAGTAAACATAGTTAACATACTAAGAACAAAGATCTGGAAAATAAAAAAAAATTTTTTTTTTAACATTTTTTTTTTCCAACGTTTATTTATTTTTGGGACAGAGAGAGACAGAGCATGAACGGAGGAGGGGCAGAGAGAGAGGGAGACACAGAATCGGAAACAGGCTCCAGGCTCTGAGCCATCAGCCCAGAGCCCAACGCGGGGCTCGAACTCACAGACCGCGAGATCGTGACCTGGCTGAAGTCGGACGCTTAACCGACTGCACCACCCAGGCGCCCCTGGAAAATAAAAAATTTAAAGACGTATTTAAAACAGCACCAAATCCAGGATGCCCGACTGGCTCAGTCGGTGGAGTGTGTGACTTTTGATCTCAGGGTTGTAAATTCAAGCCCCATGTTGGGTGTAGAGATTACTTAAAAAAATAAAAAATCTTGGGGTGCCTGGGTGGCTCAGCTCATGATCTCACAGTTTGTGGGTTGGAGCCCCATTGGGCTCTGTGCTGACAGCTAGGAGCCTGGAGCCTGATTCAGATTCTGTGTCTCCCTCTCTGTCTCTCTCTCTGCCCCTCCCCTGCTTACGTGTTCTCACTCAAAAATAAATAAATAAGCAAAAAAAAAAAAAAAAAAAAAAAAAAGAAAAAACACACACACAGAAAAAATTTATAGAAAAGATAAAATAAAAAATAAAAAGTCTTTAAAAAATAAAACATAAAATAGCACCCAAACCATAAAATACTTGAGGATAAGTTTAGCAACACATAAAAAAAACTCCACACTGAATCCACAAAAGATTAATGGGAGAAATTAAAGAAACAATTATACCATGTTAATAGGTAAAAGACTTATGTTGTCAAGATATCAATTCTCCCCAAGTTGTACAGATTCAAAACAGGCCAAATCATAATCCCCAAAGTTTTTTATTTTATAAATTGATAAGCTATTCCAAAATTTATATGGAAGTGCAAATAACCTAGAATAGTCAAAACAATCCTGAGAAGGGAAAATAATATAATACAGAAGAGCTTCCCCGACTTCAAGACTTATTTGTTATGAAGCTACATTTAAAGACAGTGGGATGGGGCACCTGGGTAGCTCAGTGGTTTAAGCGTCCTACTTCAGCTCAGGTCATGATCTAGCTGTTTGTGAGTTCTAGTTCCACATTGGGCTCTGTGCTGACAGCTCAGAGCCTGGAACCTGCTTTGGATTCTGTGTCTCCCTCTCTCTCTCTCTCTGCTTCTCCCCCACTCATGCTCTGTCTCTCAAAAATAAATAAACATTAAAAAAATAAAACAAAGATAGTGGGGTATTTATAAAAAGGTCGTTAAATAAAACAGAACAGAGAATCGAGAAATACACCCACACTTGCACGCTCAACTGATTTTTCATAACAGCACTGAAAGATTTCAATAAACGATGCCTGAGCAACTTGATATCCACATGGAAATAAATGAACTTTAACCTCTATAGCATGCTGAATGTTAATTTGAGATGGGTCTAAACTTACAAAGTTTATAAAAGAAAACCTATGGAAGTATCTTCATAAAATGAGGGTATGCTGGGAGAAATCATTTACAAAACATACATCTGGCAGGAGAAAGAACTTGTATCCTATAACCAAATAATAAAAAGATAAACAATTCAATGAAAACAGATCTGAACAGAGGCTTCAGAAAAAAGATCTGAACAGGCCAATAAATAAATGAAAAAAAAAATTCAACATCATTAGTTAGCAGGAAGATGCAATTAAATCACAAAGAAGTACTACTCCATGTTTATTAGCAGAGTGGTTAAATTTAAAAAGAACAACAACACTAAATGTTGGCAAGAATATGGAGCAATGCGAATTCTCACACATTAATGATGGAGTGTAATAGAGTGCGATCAATTTGGAAAATGGTAAGTTTTTTTTTTTTAAGTTGAATATATATCTTCCCTATGATCTAATAATTTCACCCTTAGGAATTAATCCAAAAGAAATGAGAATATGTGTCCACATAAGACTTTATGATAAATGTTCCTAGCAGCTTTATTCAGATTCAAAATTAGAAACAACCCAAATGCCTATCAAAGTGCAGGTAAATAACTTTGATATATTCATATAATGAAATAATATTGAGCAATAAAAATGAAAAATTCTTGACTCCTACAACCTGGATAAATCTTCATACTGAGCACATGAAGCCAGATACAAGAGAATGAACATTATATGATTTCATATGTATGAAATTCTAGAATAGAAAACCCTAATCCAATGGGACAAGAGATTTACCCAGCAGAGACCAGAGACCTTTCTACAGTGGTGAAACTTTTTATGTCATACTGGCAGTGTGAGTTACATGGATGCAGGCATTTGCCAGAATTTATTGAATTGTACACTTAACATGTGCATATTTTACTGATTATAAATTTTACTCTAAAAAAAGGAAAATTGAACTCTACTTAGTAGGAATAATCTTCACAGTGGTATGGATAAATAATTCTGAAATAATTGTGTGTTCTCTGAGCAAATACGTAAATATATTGATGATAATAGGTGCCAGATTTTCCTCTGCTGCCGTTATAATTATGGAAGGGAGACAGCTAGAATGAACATGGGAGTGTTGAAGTGGAATTAGAATTACCAGGCAAATTCGTTGTTTTCAATATATAAATAGGTAGACACAGGAATAAATGTGTGTGTGTATGTGTGTGTGTGTGTATGTGTGTGTGTTTGTAGTTTTTGTTGTTTTCCCAGCTCTGAACACTGAGAGAGGTTGAAAGCAATGAAATTCTAGTAGCCGTGACTACAGCCGATACTCAGATATTGCCTCCCAAATATCATTCTCCACTAAAAAGTACCAGGGCTCCCTGGAGGAAAGATTTAATTCCAGTGCTTAAGCTAAAAAAGTACAAAATGAGTTGTTCAAGAAAGTCAGCACCTACTCAAAGAACGTTGGAGATCTGACAAGAGGATGCCAAGACCAGACGGAAGGGGCTACTCATGTCCAAAATCTGGAACGATTTGACCATCAACATAAATAATGCTAGGAATTATAGTCTATTGAATTAAGTAGAAATATATGGGTCCAAGCGGATATAAACCCAACGTACATGTTGCCTCCTTTGCGAAGGTTTCTTGAATGTTTAGAAGCATCTTGGTGAAGTAATTATTGATCATTTGTTGTCTTATTTTTCCTAATCTCTTTTTCAGCATAGGCAGCAGAAATTCTTTTTATATTTCTTAGAGCTGTCTTTCTTCCTTAGGGTCATGTTGTCTTCTATGTTTCCTATATCCATTCCCCCACCTGTACTGGTGGGCACTTCAAGATTTTATCTCATTTTTTTGATGCTTTGTTATGGAGGATGCTGCAACATTAATTGCATTATATTAAATTGTATCCCATCAATTGGTTGCAAGCTATGAAAATGAAAGTAATAGGGGTCAATTTAGTAAAAAAATTAGTTTATCTTGATGCCAGCTGTGAAAAATGCATGCAACTGGCTGAGAGCCAATCACAGGAGCCCTGTAAGGTATATCCTTTCCACCTGCTTGCAGGAAAAACCTTATTAAAAAAAAAATCAGCAGGTAACTGCAACTCTCCTTCTGTCCTTTGACTCAAAGATGTGTTTTGTTTTGCTCCCAGACTAGACGGTCCTGAATTGGGTTCCCTGACAACACGGGGCTCTGTCAGCCAGTTGGGCCAAATGAGTCAGTGACCCGCCGCAATGATGGACATCAAACAGCCATGCAGGTATGAGGATGTCCACTCGCCCAGGATCAGAAAGAAACCTCATGCTGGTTTCCAGGCTTCCCTTCCCCTTTCCTCAGCTCCTACTGAAAATAAACGTACAGAAACCACAACAAAATAACCTCTCCACTCCTCGATCATTCTTTCAGAAGGGCCAGAACAAGCAAAGCAGGCCCTCTCTGAGGTAGGAATTTCCCAGTGAGGGTTAGACTTTAGGGGGCAGGGCTAAAGTACAGATGCTAACCTTGCCCCTGCTGCTCACTGAGCTATCAGTCATTTGATAGTATTGCTTTGCTGAATACAGACGTCGCAGCCCTAACTACCTCAGCCAGCTGAGCCTAATCATATTATTATAATGATAACTGAATTGCAAAGTGAGGCTAGATGAGTACCTGTTTGAGACAGAATCCAGGAACATGGTGTGTATGGCTCCAGGGAAGGAAGGGCAATGTCTTAGGGGCTTCAGGAAAACTACCATTCCCAGTGTTTTTCTTTGTAGTTTGTAGGTTTCTTCAGACTCATTTACAAATATGTCTTTTCTTTTTTTAAAAACATTTTGAAAATGTTTACTTATTTTTGAGAGAGAGACAGTGCGAGCTGGGGAGGGGCAGAGAGAGAGGGAGATACAGAATGTGAAGTAGGCTCCAGGCTCTGAGCTGTCAGCACAGAGCCCAATGCAGGGCTAGAACTCATGAATCGTGAGATCGTGACCTGAGCCGAAGTTGGATGCTTAACGAACTGAGCCACCGAGGTGCCCGTACAAATATTTCTATAACATGAAAATTACTATATACTGTAAACAATTATAACTGATATCAATATGGTCATTTCTGATCTTCACAATGGGATCAGATCTTCAATCTCAGCATATTCTCATGATAGGGTCATACATATGACACCTATGAAGGACATATGATAATCCCCATTTTACAGATGAAGGAACAGAGACTTGGAGAGGTATAAATATTTTCTGTCATAAAAGGAAGAGAACTATGCAATTCTGGGTTGAAAATAAGTTATTAACGGACAACTGAATAGCTAGTAAGCTGTATCTTGGGTATTTGAAGAAAATAAAAAAGAATGGCAGGAAGAAAATAACTGGTAAACATTTGGCCAGATGTTTTCAGTAGAAGATCTGGGATGGGTTCACTCCACAACTTACTGCCTATAAAACTTGGCCTTGAGATGTTCTAGGATGTCGCCGGGAGACACCACTCCCTAGACTCACTTGAGATCTGTTTGATGTGACTGCAGATGACTCAAGACACTTCTATTATATGAATAAAAATAGTTCCCTACTCACAGCCACAGAGGATACTATTCTGTCTTTTTCCCCATCATTCCTACTTCCTACTTCGTTACCTCACACACAAGCATGGTGTACCTCCTCATTGGTATTGATTAGTGGAAAGGAAGATGATGCAGTAAAGCTGGAGAAAGAAAAAAGTTTTGCTTTTCAAAAATCTTGTTTTAGGTTTGAGATAAAAAATTCAGAAATCAGTCAAATTCAGTTTTCTTACCACTGAGTGGAGATAAAGTTTTCAGGAAATGGGAGAATGGCAAAGAACGAGTAGAGAGTACACAAGGAAAATGAATAAAGATGGACCCCAGCAAAGGGGCCCTCAGTTCTTCACTATGCTTCCTCCAGCCTTCATCTGCTTCTGTCTTTAATCCCAGGGGACATAATCGAATTCCAGAGAGTTTGAGGATTTGAATGTAAATGACAACCATGCAAATTTTCATAAGTAGCATCTAGGATGAAAGCAAGACTTAAGTTTCTCTGTGAAGGAGCAGAAATGTCTATGATCAGACAATAAATCAGGATATTTTACTCTGAACTCACTCTATCGTCATGCAGGCCATTAAAGAGGGGTTGTGTGCTGACTTAGGCAGAAGGTGGGTCAAAGTTCAGATACCTGGGGGAAGGAGAGAGAATTAACCAGAGTTTAGTTAGCAGGTATTTTATTCATCACTGATCAGTGAGGACAAAACAGTACAGCTAATCATTTATGAAGCAAAGAATGGGAATTTTGGAGGTCTGTGTTGCCCAGTCACAGGTAGATAAGGAGGAATCTGTGAGTCATATCTAAGTCACGCATAGAATGGCCGTTCTTTCCCATAAGCAATTTCCTAGAACCCAAGAGTTGCGGGGGAGGATTTTTGTAAACTTGCTGTTTTCTAAGATCATAGGGCTTGAGCAAAGTTTCACATTTTTAAAAAAGTTTATTTATTTATTTTGAGAGAGGAAGAGGGAGACAGAGAGAGAGCCCGCAAGTAGGGGAGGGACAGGGAGAGAGGGAGAGAGAGAGCATCCCAAGAAGGCTCCACACTGCCAGCGCAGAGCCAATGCTGGGCCCGAACCCACAAACCATGAGACCATGACCTGAGCCGAAGTCGGACACTTAACTGACTAAGCGACCCAGGAACCCCAAGTTTAACATTTTAAAAATGGATACCGGCAAACCAGGAAAATGGATCCAGTATGGTCAACTCTAGGACTTATACTTGGACTCTAAAAACGAAGAAGGAGCCACCACTGCAGCAGCATCCAGGAACAAAACAAAAATTCCTAGAACAAAATACTAGCCCTGTATTTCTTTTTATTAACATTCAATACAAGAAACAATAAGATACTTAAGCCAAAGATTGTTTAACCAACCACATTTTATTTGATATATAAAGTCTCTTCTGTGAACAGTTCTGACCATGCAAAAGCTCAGAGGCTATTATGCCATTGAGTCCTTCTGGAAGAAATTATTAGACAATGAATTTAGGCCAACTAAGAAGTAACTAGATAAGCAGTGTCAAAAGTACTGGGAGTAAATATTGAATATATTTACCTGTAGAAAAAAAATATGGAGATTGAGATGTCAGAATGAAATATAAATGTTATATGTCTTCCTTATGTAGAAATGATATAACTAACAAAAATTGGATAGGTGAGGGAAAAAGGAGATCAGAAACTGGATATGTTGATGGTCTCATTTAATTTATTAAAAATAAATACTATTAGTAACTAAAGTCAGGTGAGAGAGACAAGGGTAGACAGGGAAAAGGAAGAAGAAACATCCTAATTTTTAATCATTATTTATAGTAGGGAACTTGGAGATTTAGTTGAAAGAAGTGTATGATTAAAGGTCTAATATAAAATTATTATAAAGGTAACAACTAAAGGCAAAAACACAGAACTTGAATAGTAGAGAAACAATACACAAAAAGCAAAGGAAATAGAGTTTATAATGAAAGAATATCTTTAAAATGATACAATGCAATCCATAATATGATGGAACAAAGGTGAAACATAACTTTTATATCAATAAGTCACCTGTTAAAAGGATTAGCTTTTTAAAAATTTTATTTTATTTTATTTTTTAAAGGGTTAACTTAGTTGTTTTTTTTTTTTAATTAAGCTTACCTTAGTTTTTAAACGTAATGAAGCTCCTGGATGGATTATACAACGTAATTCTGTGCTCTATGGCAAAGACTCATCTAAAACAAGGTACTTCAGTAAGTCTGAAAAGAAAAGAATTAAGAAGGGTAGACCAGAAGATAAAAATAAACCAGGGACTTCAGACAAACAGTATTAAGAAAGAAAGCCTAATAGTGCAGAAGTATGTAACTCACAATGGGCATATTACAGTTATGAATATCTGTGCACCAAACATTCATAAAGCATAAATTACAGGTGATAAAAGCAGAAATAGACATAAAAACACTAGTGGGAGACATGAATTCACCTCTCTTGGTCCATGTCAGATCAGGTGGATGAAAATAATTAAGTATATTGAATATTGAAATAACATAAATAATAAGGTAGAGCTAATTGATAAGGTAATTCTGTACTTTATTACTTTTGAATACGCCTTGGAATATTTGGGAAAATTGGCCATATATTGGGCCACCAGAAAATCTTTAAACTATTCTAAATTAAAAATAAATAGGAATCTTAGGTCCAACCATCTGCAATCACCATACAATGAAACTGGACAACAGAAAGACCCTCTTACCTGGAATTTGTAATAACATTTTCTTAAAGTCTGGATTGAAGAGGAAATAAAAAATGAAATTGCGTCATATAGAAAAAAATGTAATAAAAACACTTCAGAATCTATGGGATGCAGTTCAAATGGGGTTTTTAGGCAAATTCATCATCCTAGAACACTTACCTCCGTAAAAAATGGAGTCACGGGGCTTCTGCACCCCTGTGGACCAGTGCAGAGCTTCCGGGAAGCTGTTGGACGCATACTTGGTGTATTCTGCCTGGTCAGAGTGACAGAGAACAATGCAGAAGGACTCCATCCCACCAGTGCCTTTTTGCACTGGATTGGCTTTGGCTCCGCATCACCGGTTGCTTCTGGTGGGATCATTGGCTATGCAAAAGCAGGTAGCGTCCCCTCAGTGACTGCCGGGCTTCTTTTTGGTGGTTTGGCAGACCTGGGTGCTTATCAGCTGTCTCGGGATCTGAGGAACATTTGGGTTTTCCTAGCTGCACCTGGCACCTTAGCTGGCATTATGGGAATGAGATTCCACCACTCTGGAAAATGTATGCCTGCGGGCTTAGTCGCGAGTGCCAGTTTGCTGATGGTCCCTCACCTTGGAATTAGTGTGTTGAATAGATCCCGTCAGTAGTAGTCGTGTCCCAGCTTGGAGTCATGAAGAATTTAAAAACTTCCACTCTTTTTAGTGTATTAAAAGAAGTAAGTGCAGCATTCTCACATATTCTGATATTTTACTTAAAAAACAAACAAAACAAATGACACTGAACTTTGAACTTTACAGGAGAAAAAAATCAGTCGTTATCATTACAACCTTAAAGAGGTGGGTGGTATATAACCCAAAAGCATATTGTTGTAGTTTCACACAGTTAGATTCTTGTGTGTTGATGTTATCTCTTCTTTCTGTATCTATAGGTAAGGTTCCAAGGGATAAAATGCCCTACTCAGAACAGTATGAAAAACAATTTTTGAGATTTAGGATTTCTGTTCTTTGGCTCATCTTAGGGCACAGACATACTTGGAAATTATGTCAAGTGACAAGTCAATGGAAATAAAGTTTACTGTAAAAAAAATGGAGTCATGAACAGATACCCAATTCAAAATTTAGAGGCCAGAAAATGAAATTCATTAGCCTAAGAAAAGTTGAGGAAGTTTGGTAGATTGAATATTGGTCCCACTTTCAACTCTCTCTGTATTGTCTGCTCCCTCTTGCCTTTGTGCTCTGCCATGTGGATTTCTTTGGCAGATGGGGGGCCGGTAGATGGGATGCATTCTAGGCTTGCAGCACTCAGGTGCAGCAGTGTAAAAATCTTGAGCGTCTGCAATTGCCTTCAAAGTAACATGCATTAAGTAGCCTGTCGGTTCTGGAGGAGGAAGAGAGAAACCTAGAAGAGAGATGCACGAACAGTCGAGGGCATGACACAGAGCGTCTTCAACCACCAAGACCTGGAAAGAAACTGCCCCAGACAACATTGAAGTTCAAGAGTGACAGTGCCATGGAGATTTTGTGGTTCTTTGCTATGTGGCATTAGTATGACAATATGAATTAACTAATTAAAAAATAGAACAATGGTAAATTTTATTTTTTTAAGTTTTTACTTTAAAAAATTTCTTTAGCTTTTATTTATAAGCTTCTATTAAAAAAACTGATAGATTGTTAATCTCATCAGAGACAGAGAGAGTGAGAGAGAGAGAGAGAGGGAAAACCTCAATAGCAAAAGTAAGAAATGTTAAAAGAGAGGGAGAATATTCTGAGAAACAGAGGAAATTTAAAGCTCAGTAAAATCATTTTGCTGCAATATCTAAATAAATTTGAAAACCTGTATGCAATGTTTTATTTTCAGGAATACAAAATATTCCAAAACTTATCTCAGGATGAAATAGAGAATTTAAATGGACTGGTTCCATAGAAGAGGGCCACTACCAAAAACACCAGACCCAAAGAGGTTCATTGAAGAAGTCTACTAAACCTTAATGAGAAGATAAGTTAATAATTTAAACTTTTCCAGAGCATTAGAAAAAAATCTGAAATATTTTGTAATGAATACAGATATCAAAATCTAACAAATATTGTACAAAAAAGAATGCTAAAGAACATGATCACTTATGCACATCGATGTAAACATTCTCAATAAAACATTAGCTAATGGAACAATTAAACAATATACCAGAGAAGAACTGGGTTCCACTGAAGAGATGCAAGGATGGTTTTATATTAGGGCGTCCATTAATATCCTTCATCACATTGATACATTTAAGGGGAAATATAATATGATCATAACTAAGCATCTGCAAAGGCATTTGATAAAGGTCAACATTCATTTTGGATTGAAAAACGATAAACATGTAAGAATAGATACAAGTTTCCTATTGATAATCTTACAACTGTGTATCTACCTATTTTTGCCTCTATCTATCTTGGCTCCAAAGCCACATTTTACTTGCTGTGGAAATAAATTGCTTTCTTAGTGCAATTTATAAATATTATATAAAAGAAGGGGCACTGGGGTGGCTCAGTTGGTTAAGCGGCCGCCTTCAGCTCAGGTCATGAACTCAGGTCTTGAGTTTGAGCCCCTTGTCAGGCTCTGTGCTGACAGCTCGGAGCCTGGAGCCTGGAGCCTGCTTCAGATTCTGTGTCTCCCTCTCTTTGCCCCTCCCCTCCTCATGCTCTGTCTGTCTGTGTCTCTCTAAAATAAACATTAAAAAACATTTTAAAAAAGATTATATAAAAGAAGCAAAAACTTACATACCAAAGAAATATTAATAGAAAGTGAAAAAACTAAAAATAAATCTCACAGGAAATGTGTAACATATATATATATATAAAGGACATATTAAAAAGCTCCTGAAGGATACATGCAAAAAAAACCCTGAAGAAATGGAAAAAGAGACTATGTTCTTGGTAGGGTACTCTATATCATAAATATATCCAATCTTCCCATGTGAATTAATTTTTTATGATCCCAATAAAAATATCAATTAAAAAAACTAGAAAAGCTGATAAAGTTCATTTGGAGAAAATAAAAACCAAAATGACCAAGAAGAATTTTCATATGGGAAAGCACAAGTGATGGGCTAAGCCCTTTCATATATGAAAACATCATTAAAACACTCTGGCATTTATGAATAATAGAAAAACAAACCAGTTGGATAGAATTCCAGAAATAGAGCCAAGTGCATGTACAAATGCATTATATAATAGAGATGGGATCTTTAATCTATGAAAACTGGGTGAAATGTCCCTTACAGTTGAATATATATGTGATATCATATACCATAGCAAATTCAAAAAGGATGTAAAAATATAAAATAATAAAAACACTAGAAGAAAACATAGGTTAATTCCATTATAACCTTGGCATGAGGAAGTCCTTACTCTGACTCAAAATCCAGAAGCCATGAAATAAAAGGTTGATAAATTCAATTGTGTTAACAAAACAAAAACAAAAACACCCAAAAAACAAAAAAAACCTGCACTTGGGAAATGAAATCACCATTAGCAACAATAAAAGATAAACACTAAAGTGTGACTTATGTACATAAATACCTGACTGACCTTACAGATGAAGGGCTAACATCACCAATTTATAATGTACTAGAAATTGCGAGCAACATCAATAACCTTATTAAAATATGAGCCAAAGGTATATACAGATACCTCATGAAGAAGCAAATATAACAGGCTTGAAAACACATGAGAAGATGCCCACTTTTATAAAAAAATGCACATTAAAACTACACTAGAATGTTATTTTTTTAAGCTTTAAATTGGCAAGTATTCCAAAGTTTGATAGCACCTTCATTTGCAGAGATGGTGGGACTAGATAGGGTGAAAAAGGATATTGACTCAAACCAGTATGGTTTTTAAGGGTAATTGGCCATATCTGTTAAAACTGTAAATACATTTGCCTTTGACCCAGCCATCTCATTTCTCTTATTTATTTGAAAGATATGTTTGTACATGTGCAAAATAATGCAGATTGTTATTCATGAAACATAATACATGCATTTTTCTAATATACAATGTTTGGAAATTACTTGAATATCCACCAGCATTGGACTGATTACATAAATTATTTATATATCTATATCTCTCTATATATCTCCTTTCAAAGGAATATGACGTAGCTGTAAAAAGGAAGGAAGAAACACACTATGCATAGATCTATATAAAGGTCATCGAGGTAGATAGATGCTGTGTGTGTGTGTGTGTGTGTGTGTGTGTGTGTGTGTTTATATATTTGCATGTTTTTATATATTTGTGTTTAAGGTAAAAGTGATTTTTAAGTGATTGGCTTTAGAAAGAGAAAAATGTAGGTATAACATGCAATGTTTTGTCTATAATCGAGGGCACAAAATATGTGTATTTGTGTGCTTATTTAGCTTACCTACAGAGATAATGACATTGGTGGAAACACAAAAACCAGTACCAGAAGTTGTCTGTGAGGGAATGGGAATCAGGAAGGGCACTGGACACACACAAGCAGGGGTGGGAGCAAGGCTTTCACTCTACATCACTTTACATATTCTTTTCATTCTGAATCACATGAATGTATTATCTATTTAGAGAAAAGTACACCCCAGTGAAGGAATAAACATAATAGCCAGGAAAACATTGATGAGGAGGGAGAAATACATCAGACTACAACCAGGAGACTAATGAATGAGTGTAGAGAGGAAGGGATAGAATCAGTTCCCTAAACGTTGTCATATTGTGTAGTTTGGGGATCAAAATCTCGTGTCCCACTGGCCGAATTTAGCACAGAGATGTGTTTTTTTTCTTTCTGGCCAGCACACTATTGTTTTACAATGACAACCTTAGTATCTGTGTAAGCCTGTACTTTCCAGTTTGCTGTGGTCACCGACCCTCTCTTATTTTTTACCAGATGCTGAAAAGCATTTGAATTCTAATCCCTGATGGGGAGTCACTTGTGGCCATGTGTTTTCATTATCGGCTGTTGGAAACTTTACCTTCTCCAGATCAATCCTTAAGAAATTTTTCACTGGAGGAGAGCGATTACCTTCTAAAACTCAAAATTTCAGGTGATCCTGTAACCAAGGTGAGAGATAATCTTTTTGAACCCACTTCCTCAGGAGCTAGGGGACCCAGACAAGGTGCAAAGGAGCATCTGTGGTTCTGCCACCTGTAACATATTTGACCTGTTTGTGAAAAGCTTTTCAGAAGAGAACCAAATGTTCCCCTTAACATTTACTTAAAAAATTAGAAAATGCGTTAGTAACAGCCTTATCTCCCAGATTTGCACAGGAAAGGACAACATGACCTTTTAAATATTCTTTTTTAGTTAATTCTTGGGATCAAGATTGAGGAAAGAAATTGAGAATAAATATTGGAAAAAAAAATATGACTGTTAAACAGCCAAACCTGGAAGAGTGAGCCCCACAAAAGGGAAAGTAATTGATAGATGAATAATACAATGTGTAAAGATGTATTAGTGTTTTCATTATTTTGTACTATTTCTATTCAGTTGGAACTGATTTCCATAGTAATATAGTTAGCTAAAAATCTGCCTTTGTATATAAGGTCTCCACAGAAAAAGCAAATATGAAAATGGCAATTTTTAAAACAATATTCTGTTTTTTGTTTAATAAAACTAATGTTTCCAAATCTGCTTTTATTAAAACACAATAAATACCATCAATTTTTGACATGAAATCTCATTATATACTGTAAATATTTATCACTTTCTAGGGGGAAGATTATGCAGTAGATGACTTCTCATTGATTCGCTCATAAAGCTGAGTTAGAAGTGAAGCTTCTTTTTATTTTCATAAAAATAAAAGGAACTCAGAATTTGACATCCATTCCATTTGGACCAGCTAATCAGACAAAGCACAGATGGTGCACTTTTCAAGAGCATTTTTTTTTAGCATTAGAAAAATTATAAAAGTGATGTTAATATAAAAACCTTCCAGGTAAAATAGGAAACAGACAATGCTACCGCAGAGATAATTTCCTCTCCTTTCTGGGATTTATTCTCTTACTAAATCTAAAGTTTTGGTATCAAATGTTACATTGAAAGATGGGCAGGACAGTATAATTTATATTGTTTTATGTCTATATGTCTGAGAAAGAAAATGTTTAGAGTCAGACAATGGCTGAAGTGGAATACAAGGCAATGCGTGCTCTTGAGGTCAACAAGCATAGGGCTCCTTGGGGACCAATGTAGCTCAGTCATTGGTCACATTGCTACAAACTTATAGATTCTTGGTCACTGATCATTGATGTCAACAAAGCTATAGATTTGTGAACTCTGGCATGGCTTTTGAGAGTCTGATGAAAGCTACCTATGTGCATACATCCAGAAAATTTTGGATATGAATCCAACTGGGTCACAGACCTTCAGAAGTCTCTCACTAATAGTCCGTAGACCACTGGCTAACGACCTCTGAAATAAACAATCTCTAAAAACATACTCCAAATATGTTTTATCCATTTATTATTTGCCCTCTTACATTCCCTTTCTCTTTTCTAGAAATGTGTGAACCATTGCCCACCTACAAGCATTCTGATACTGAAGATCTAAGGTTGATTCCATCATTAAGAGTCTTTTGCATGAACTCCTACTTTTTAGTTCTAGTCATAAATCTGACTATCAATCCCACTGTTTGAGACAAAAGAGAGTTAGACTTTATTCATTTTATCTCTTGTTCCTTCTGGGCTAATGATGATGGGGAAAGAAGGGCAGGTGAAATTTCACCACCTTTACTGAATCAATAAAAGTGAACTCATGCAAGACCTGGCATGTTAACTTTTAGATATTTGCTTTTTACTCCAAAGCACCAAGTTATCCTCTAAGACAGTGACACATAATAGTTTGGTGTATTTTTACTGTACCTAGAAAATTTTTTGTATTAAACAATATAAGATCAGATCATCAAAAGAACAAACCAGTTAGCCTTAGAACACTGTTTTTTATTTTGACCATTAAATGCTTAATTTATGTTTTTGAAAAATGTAGTCACTTGGTAGAGAAAAATAACATCTTAGAGTTCTCAAAATGATTCTGATTTTTATGATTCCTTCTGAAGGTCAAATTTTTTTTTTTTTTTTTTGTGGATGCAACTTGCTGATGCAACTACTCATATGCAATTAAACAATTTATCTCTTAAATATCATGGCTTTGCAATACTCAATTGATGTATTTTTAAAAGGGAAAACTATCCACTTTATGAAAGCAATTATTTAGTTATTCTGGACAAAAAGAAATAATAGCAAGCATAACATCCCAGACTTAGCCAAAGTCAATTTCAAATGCTGGCCTTCTCTGTTCTCGGCCATCATCCTTATTGTGTTACAGTCAGACTCCAGGACTAAAAATAATGAAATGTGTTGGTCTTGAACTTGGTGCCTAGAATATCAATCTTAAAAGACCATCCATCTCCTTGAATGTGTTCTGGGAAAACTGGGTTAAGATAGCAAACAGCAGGTAGTTAACTTTCCTCCTGCTCAACACTTCTGAAAATAATAAAGATAATTTTATAAGAAATAAATAATTATTGTGTCTAAAAATTTTTAAAGTTATCAGTGGAGCAGAAATATTCAGAAATTCCCGAATAAATGGAAAAAAGATAGAGTTAGATACATGGCAGTAACTGAAGGTTATGATGTATACAGAAGCTTGGGCAATTGTTTCAAAGTTCAAAGTTAAGACTTGAAGATTCAGTAGGAGGAGGGGGCACAAGAACAATGGTGAGCGTGATAAATTGAGGAAATATGTTCTGAACACATGGGCAGCTTACCTATCCCCTTCTGACTTGATTCAGTAGGATAAGTTAAAAAAGCAAATGATTGGGAGAAGCTGATTAATATCCAAGGATATGGCAACTTTCAGGAAGGATGTAGAATCTTCCACAATTAGAACACCAATTCCAGGCACTCTCTGTCCAGGAGCACATTCCACTCCCATTGTAATATCACTGCTGGAGAGATATTTATGAATATTTGAACAGGGTAATTCTCCCAAAATGATATATAATTATGTGTGTGTGTGTGTGTGTGTGTGTGTGTGTGTGTGTGTGTGTAATTTCAGAAAAGTCGTATTTGTCATGGAATAGAGATCCATAAATTTCAACACCAATTCCATCTAAAATTTGAAATTCTAGTAAAAGGAAAAGGAATAATGGAGAAGAGGAAATTATTAAGGAAAGCAAAGGTAGAAAGTAATTCCAAAGAAAGAAAGAAATGATTTTTCATCTTTTGAGATATACTTCATATTAAGCAAAGTATAGGCAGTAATTTTATTTCATGGATAAAATTTTAAAACCATTGAGGATGATGAGAAAATTTAAAGTTTCTGGAAAGATAAAAACAGGTTTTGTACAAAGAAATGGAAATCTAATTGGCATCACACTTCTCATCAAAAACAATGTATGTTAGAAAACACTACAGGAAAATGTTGACTAGTGCTATTTTCATGTAAAAACTCTGACATACACATACCTCAAAGTAAATGATGTGGAAGATCATGTAACAACATGCTAAAATGGTTTTAGATAAATCACTAAGACGTCCCAAGGTGAGATTCTGGGTCAGAATGAAATTTTCAAAGGAGGTGAGCAAAATCCAGTTATATGACCCTTACATCCTCTGCCCAAAAGAAAGATAAAAAGGATTGGATTTAGAGAGAAAGTAAGTAGAGAAGTTTTGGAGAACCCCACCCCCCAAAAGAAAAAGAGTTCAACAAAGATGACTTGAAGAGCTTACTAGGTGAACCTCCAAGAATATAAGGGACACAGGGTATCTGATTCCATTGTAAGAAATCTAAAAGACAAGACATGGTTTGTGAAATGCTTTCAGGATGGAGTAAAGGGGCAGGCTTTGCAGTACAGCCTATATCAGAGAAAAGGATGCAGAAGTGTGTCCTGAGGCTCTAACTGTGAGCCATGTGAAAGAGAGAGCAGGCATGGAATAATCTTAGGTTCTATCCAAAAGGACCCTGGATGACAGACGGATCATATGCAGAGCAACTGTAGACATCACTGAATGTCTGTAGATCCCAGAAAGGGGAAGTAACCAGGTAGAACAGAGATGGATTTGCCCACCTCAAAGAAAGTGTACCTGAGAGTCTCAACCATGCTCTAGAAAAGAAAGAAGCAGATTCAAACATCTTCTAAGTTGACAGAGTTCTACTGGTCGATCGCTACAACAGTAGTAGTTAAGTCAGAAATTTACTGCTCCCTTGCCTCGGTTCTCCCTACTTCAATTCAGAGACCATCAATAGCAAGGTGGAGGAGCATGAGTAGAAGGGCCAGCAAGAGAAAAAGTAAAGAAAGCCCACCCTCTGATGGCAGGCTTCCCACCAACCCAAGGACTGAGTTGGATGAGAGGTAACTTAAGGAGGTTAAAAGTTGTCCCCTACGCAGGGATAAACATTTTAAGTTATTAAACCCAGATTGTGTTGGAGATTTGAAGTACCAAAGGTTTTACTACTGAAGAAAAATAAAAAAACTAGATGGTGTGTCTGGTCTTTGTCGAAAAGCAGGGGCACCTTAAAATAGATTTAAAGGCATAGAAAGAAAAGTTGTTTTGTAATTACCTCTCTGAAACTGTGTTTGTTCTCAATTTTGCCATTACAATTTTAAAAGGGGACAAGAAGAAGATATATTTCACAACCACTGAAAGTAGGCACGTGCCAATTATAATACCAGAGAAAATAGAATTTAAGGTGAAAAGTATTAAGTGAGATAAAATCTTATTGGTAAAAAGTAGAATTCATCAGAAAAATATTGAGTCACAAACCTCCAGGCACCCAAAAGTATAACTTTGATACATATTAAACTAAAACTAATAGAAATTCAAGAAGTAATTGAAATAGATGTATAGGTTTTATATATGCAAAAATAATTTATATGCCATTCAAAATTCAATGAAACATTCCCCAACATTAACCCTTTATTAGACCTTCAAGTATATTTCAACAAGTTTCTCAATTCAAAAGTCATGTAAGCCATGTTTTCTGGAAACAAACAATTATGCTTATTCTAAATAACTATGATTATAGAGGAAATCCAACAGGAAATTACAAATACTTAGAAATAAATAATGAGAGCAATGTGTGTGTGTGCACACAGACGTGTGTGTAGCCATATTCTGTAAAGTGGTACTCACATGAAAATTTCTAATATTAAATATATTTTTATGAAGCCGTAAAGAAATGAGTTATGCATTCATTTTAAGAAGGTAGACAAAAATAACAATGAAATATTAAAAAAAATAAAGGGAAGAAATTAAGAGAGAAAAGTGAAGATTAACCATGTAAAAAAACAAAAGCATAAGCCAGGTCATGAAACCAAATCTCATTCTTGGGAAAGACCAATAAATACAAAGTCTTTGGTAAATCTGATCAAAGAAAGAAGAATACAGTTCATAGGATGCCTGGATGGCTCAGTCAGCTGAGTGTCTGACTCTTGATTTCAGCTCAGGTCGTGATCTCAGGGCTATGGGATTAAGCCCCGCGTTGGGCTCTGCGCTATGTGTGGCCTGCCCAAGATTCTCTCTCTCTCTTTCCCTCTCCCCCTCTTTCCTGCTTATGCGCGCATGCTCTCTCTTTCTCAAAAATAAAACAAAGACTGCATTTCACAGTTTTTGACAAATATGTAGTCTCATGCATCCACCATTACTATATCACACAGAATGCAATCACTGTCCTAAATATCTCCTGTGTTCCACTTATGTATCCCTTCATCCCCCAGAAACCCTGGCAACCAGTGATCTGTCATTATAATATCATTTAGAGTACTTTCACTACCCTACAAACCTCCTGTGCTCTACTTGTTCATCTCTCCCCACCACAACCTCTGGCAAACAGTAATCTTTTCATTATATCCAAAGTTTTGCCTTTTCCAGAACGTCATATAATTGAAATCCTACAGTGGGTAGCCTTTGCAGACTGTGTTCTTTCGCTTGGCAATATGCATTTAAGTTTCCTCCATATCTTTTGGTGGCTTGAGAACATATTTCTTTATATGCTGAATACTATTCCTTTGCATGGGTATACCGCAGTTTGTTTATCCAGTCATCTATTAGAGGACTTGGTTGTTTCCAGTTACGGCAATTATGCATAAAACTGCTGTAAACATTCACGTACAGATTTTTGTGCAAACATGTTTTCGACTCATTTGGATAAATGCCTGAGAGTGCAATAGCTGGATTCTTTGGTAAGCCTATGTTTACCTTTGTAAGAAACTGCTGAACTTTCTTCCAAAGCGGCTGAGGCATTTTGCATTCCCCTGAGAGTTTCTGTTGCTCCATACCCTTGCTGGCATTTGTTGTTGTTAGTATTTGGATTTTAGTTATTCTAATAGTTGTGTGATGGTATCTCATTGTTGTTTTATTTTTTTTAATATTTATTTTTGAGAAAGAGAGAGAGAGAGAGATCAAAGAGAGAGGAGAGAGAGAATCCCAAGCAGGCTCTGCCTGTTAGCGCCAGCCTGACACAGGGCTGGATCCCACTAACCATGAGATTATGACCTGAGCCAAAATCAAAAGTCGTCTGCTTCGTTGGCTGAGCCACCCAGACACCCCTCTCATTGTTGCTTGAGTTTGCAATTCCTGAATGACATGTGATGTTGAACGTCTTTTCACAGGTTTATTTGATACCTGTATATCTTTCTTGGTGAAGTGTCTATTCAGATCTTTTGCCCACAGTTTTAATTGGGTTGTTTGTTTTCTTATTACTGAGTTTTGAGCAGTTTGCAGATTTTGGATACAAGTTCTTCATTGGATGTAGGTTTTACAAGCCTTTTTTCTCAATATGTGTCCTGTCTTTTTTTTTTCTCTTAACAATGTCTTTCATAAAGCAGAATATTTTCGCTTAAATGAAAGTTGACATCAACTTTTTTTTTCATAGATTGTGTTTTTGGTGTTATATCTAAGAATTCATCTTCAAACCCAATGTATATCTTTTTCCCGGATTATCTCCTAGAAGTTTTATATTTTTTACTTTACATTTAGGTTGTTTTCGGAAAGGCAAAATGTCTGTGTCATTTTTTTCTTTTTTCTTTTTGTCCTATTCTATTCTACTCTATTCTACTCTATTCTGTTCTATTCTGTTCTATTCTATTCTATTCTATTCTATTCTATTCTATTCTATTCTATTCTTCTATTTTAGAGCGCATGAGCAAGCAGGAGAGAGGCAAAGGGAGAGGGAGAGAATCTTAAGCAGGTTCCACTCTCAGCATGAAGCCCAATGCGGGGCCCAATCCCACGACCCTGGGATAATGACCTGAGCCAAAATCAAGAGTTGGCCACTTAACTGACTGAGCCACACAGGCACCCCTGTGTCATATGAGTTTCCATATAGACTTCCATTGGTTCCAGTGCCCTTTGTTAAAAAGATTATCCTTTTCCAATTGAATTGCTTTTCTTTCTTGTCAGAGATCATTGGCCATATTTTCGTGGATCTATTTCTGGGCTTTCTATTCTGTCCTGTTAATCTGTGTTTTATTCTGCCAATACCACACTGTCTTATTTACTCTGGCTTGAATAGTTAAGTCTTGAAGTCAGGTAGTATCAGTCTGCTAACTTTGCTATTCTTCAATATTGTGTTGGTTATTCTGTGTCTTTTACCTTTCACTATAAACTGTGCCATCATTTTGTCAATATTCACAAAATAATTTACTGGGCTTTTGTTTGAGATTGCACTGAATCGTTAAATCATATTGGGAAGAACTGATACATTAACAATATTGAGTTTTCCTTTGCTTGCTGGATCTGTCAATTACTGATACAAGAGTTCTGAAGTCTTCAACTATAATAATGGATTTGTCTATTGCTCCTTAAAATTCTATCAGTTTTTGCCTCATGTATTTTGGTTAAGGTTTGTTAAGTCTTGGAGAAATGACCCTTTCATCATTACGTATGACTCTCTTTATCCCTGAAAATTATCCTTGCTTCTGAAGTCTGCTTCATCTGCCATTCATATAGGCACTTCAGCTTTCTTTGATTAATATTAGCATGGTGTATCTTTTTTCATCTTGTACTTTTTTTTTCATAGCATCATAAGTCATAACGTCCTCCCCTTTGAGAGAAGCGTGGTCGTACAATCACTTTTGGAAACACCTCAAAGATTGTCTGGCACTTTGGTACAGAAAGGATTGGTCCAATTTCTTGCTCTCTTGGGATACTGTTGGTGGCTCAAACCCACCCTGGGCTAGGGTAGGGCAGAAGATAGATAGGAAGGGGGTCTGGGACAGATGGGCAGAGCATGAGTGTGTGCTCAAGTTTTTGTCAATAGAGATCGTCGATCCCAGGTGGATGCTGGGATGGCAGAGGGCACCCTGACGGCTCAAGCTGGATGATGTTACTGTGGTAGCCTTCTTTTGCCCAGTCCACCAGGTCACTTCTCTGGAATCACAGCTGGCTTTCCTTCGGGGTCCCCTCCATGAGGTACTGGCATAAATGACATTCCCACAGCTTCACGGACCAGTCCGGGCTGTTTTGGGGAGCCTCACTCTCCCATCAGTCCTCCTGTGCCCACCCCTCAGGTTGTGCCCTGATGTGAATGTTGAAATCTGTGAAGGTGTCGGGAACAGCCTTAGCTAAGTGGGTGTAGACTTCCTTGGGGCCTTCCCAGACCATGGCCACCAGGGGGGCAGTAGCTGATGAGGGCTGGGTAGAAGGTCTTCCTCTGTAGGTCATGGTAGAGCTCAACAAGGATGCTTTCTGGCACCTGTGGCATCTCCATCCCCCACCAGCTTGTAGCCCCTCTTCTCCAAGCACTGGATTACATGCCTGCCCCAGTGAGTCACTGCTGCAACCCTCCTCACCAGAGTCTGCTTCAGGTCCAGGAGGGCCCTCCTGAGCTGAGGTGTACAAGCAGCCCCTACCAGCGGCAGCGGGCTGCTGAGAAGGCTCCATAGCACCGTGCACCAGAAGAGAGGCCACTCATGACACCCCACCTTGTTGAGCCAGCCTGACCCAGCTGCCTGAGGCCCCCTCCATCCATTTACTTTTAATCTATTGCTTTATAGTTAAAATGGGTTTCTTGCTGAGCTGGGCCTGGTTTTTGTTTGTTTTT
Source organism: Puma concolor (assembly GCF_028749965.1). Taxonomy (NCBI): domain Eukaryota; kingdom Metazoa; phylum Chordata; class Mammalia; order Carnivora; family Felidae; genus Puma; species Puma concolor. The sequence continues at coordinate 23,024,704 of NC_141675.1, forward strand.
AATCCATGCTAACGGTGTCTGTCTTTTAACTGGTGAATTTAGACCATTCACATTTAAAATGATTATTCATACAATTGGATAAATTAACTGCCCTGTTTTTACCATTTCCTACTCATCGCTCTTTCTTTGTTACTTTGTTATCTTCATATTGTTTTCTACCTTCTCTGATCGTAATTCAGCTTTTTTTTTTTTTTTTTTTTTAAAAAGCAATCTCTACACCTATCTTGAGGCTGGAACTCACCACCCGGAGATCAAGTTGTGTGCTTTTCCAACTGAGCCAGCCAGGCACTCCTAATTCAGCTTTTTATGTGAATTGATTTTCTCCCCTTCCTTAGCATACCAATCACACATTTTAAAAAATTTTTAATGGTTGCCCTAGAGTCTGGCAATGTACCTTTAGTAATCAAAGCCCATTTCTGAATGACACTAGATCACTTCACAAGTACTGCAAGGTACTCTCTAACAGGGCATTTCCAATCTTTTCTCTCATTCCTTAGAACATTGCTGTCATTCATTTCACTTATCCATAGGCTTTAATCATCCAGTGCATTATTGCTACTATTATTTTGAGCAAGTTACTTTTTAGATCAATTATCAAAACGAAGTCTTTTCTTTTACTTTAATTGATTCCTATTCTAATGTCCTTTCTTTCTTCATGTAGACTGTATTTTCTTACCTGTATCATTTTCCATCTCTCTGAAGAATTTTTTTTAAACATTTTCTGAAAGGCAAGGCTACTGTCAACAAATTCCCTCAATTTTTGTTTGAGAATGTCTTTATTTTTCCTTAATTTTTGAAGGACAATTTCACTGGATATAGAAATCTAGGCTGATAGGTTTTTTTTCCCCAATACTTCAAATATTTCATTTACTGTCATCCTGTTTGCATGGTTTCTGAAAAGAAGTCTGATATAATTCTTACACTTTTTCTTCTATAGTAAAGATTTTTTTCTCTCTGATTTCAAAACTTTTTTAAATGTTTATTTATTTATTTTGAGAGAGAGAGAGAGAGAGAGTGCAAGCAGGGTAGGGGATGAGAGAGAGGGAGAGAAAGAATCCCAAGCAGGCTCCATGCCACCAGCACAGAGCCTGATGTGGGGATCAATCCCATGAACTGCAAGATCATGACCTGAGCCAATATCAAGAGTTAGATATTTAAATGACTGAGCCATCCAGGCACCCCCTTTTTTTAAATATTTGTTTATTTATCTATTAGAACTTTTTATTTGTTTATTTTTGTTTTTGTGTTCTGCAGCTTGAATATAAGATACCTAGGTGTAGGGTTTGTGTGTGTGTGTGTTTATTATTTATCCTGCTTGGTGCTCTCTGATCTTTGATCAGAGGTTTGGTGCTTGTTACTAATTTTGGAAAATTCTCCGTCACTATTGCTTCAGATATTTTTCCTGTTCCTTTTTTTCCTCTTCTTTCTGGTATTCCTATTATAGGTGTCTTACGACCTTTGTAATTGTCCCCAAATTCTTGGATATCTGTTCCTTTTTTTAAATTTTTTTTTTTTTTAACGTTTATTTTATTTTTGGGACAGAGAGAGACAGAGCATGAACGGGGGAGGGGCAGAGAGAGAGGGAGACACAGAATCGGAAACAGGCTCCAGGCTCTGAGCCATCAGCCCAGAGCCTGATGCGGGGCTCGAACTCACAGACCGCGAGATCGTGACCTGGCTGAAGTCGGACGCTTAACCGACTGCGCCACCCAGGCGCCCCTGTTCCTTTTTTTAAAGACTACTTTCTCTCTGCTTTTCAGTTTGGGAAGTTTCTGTTAACACGACTTCAAATCTTACACCACTGATCACTGATTATTTCCTCAGCTGTTTTCAGTCTACTGATGAACCATCAAAGCATTCTTCATTTCTGTTACCTTTTTTTAATTTCTAGCATTTAGTTTTGATTCTTTCTTAGTTTCCATCTCTCTGCTTACATTACCCATCTGTTCTCCTATGCTGTTAACTCTTCCATTAGAGTCCTTAGTATATTAACCAGAGTTATATTAAATTCCTGGCCTGATGATTTTAAAATCTGTCCTTTCTGAGTCTTGTTCTGATGCTTGCTTTGTGTCTTGAGACTGTGTTTTTGTTTTTTGTTTTTTGTTTTACCTTTCTTAACTTGTATCTTGTAACTTTTTATTGAAAGCTGGACATGATGTATTGGTTAAAAAGCCGAGGCAAACAGACCCTTTCGTGTCAGGTATTATATTTATCTGGCTAGAAGCTAGGCTGTTTTTATTGTTTGCTCTTTCTGCAGGTGTCAGAAGTTAAAATTTTGTCTGGTGTCCTTGTTTTGGTGTCCTATGTTGCCTTTGGGTTTCTCTAAAGATTCCTTTTTAAATAGAATCCGAGCATTGCAGGGGTGCCTGTGTGGCTCAGTCAGTTAAGTGTCTGACTCTTGATTTTGGCTCACATCATGATCTCATGGTTCATAGGTTTGAACCTTGCATCAGGCTCTGTGCTGATAGTGTGGAGCCTACTTGGGATTCTCTCTGTACCTCTCTCTCTGCTTCTCCGCTGTTCTCTCTCTCTTTCTCTTTCAAAATAAATAAATAAACTTAATAAAAAATTTAAAAAGAGAATCTGAGCATTGCAGTTCTTTCTGCTATACTTCCCTGTTATTATAAAGGAGTCCTGTTGCTGTGACAGTAAGGTGTGAAGGGGGAGTGTTCTATGACCGTACTATTAGATCTCAATCTTTCAGTGGACCTGTGCCCCTGGCCTGTGATCTTTACAAGTACTTGTCAGCTTTTCCTGTCCCTTTGGTGAGACAGGAAGGCTTGATGGCACTGGAATTGTGCATGACTTTCTCCCATCTGACAAACTGGAGGGAATTCATTCTGGGCACTTCCCTTGCCGCGTATCAGTTGGGGTCTGGTAAGATAACTTTTCTTGAAGGAAGCTCTTTGTTAACAGAGAACAGAATGATGTGGGCATATTGCAGAATGGTTACTTTCCCCCTTCCTTTGTTAGAACACCAGATAGTTGTCTCTGACCTTCACTGTAAGAAGCTGGTGAGGCTTATAAGGGTAAGACTTACAAAAGTGTGGAGACACCCTTAATATTTGGCTTTTAGAAGTTTTTATTTCTTAAGCTAGTCCATGCTTAGCCTCCAGCAACTGATCAACTGCCATTTATATGTTCCTGCTAGTTCCTGGATGCAGTGGCTTCTGTTCCCAATAAGCTGTAATTCTCTCTCTCTCTTTCTCTCTCTCTCTCTTTCTCTCTCTCTGTCCCTTCAGTTGTGGGGGCAGCAGTTTGTCCTGTGGTCTCAGTCTTCTGAAGGATCCAAGAACAGTTGTTGATTTTTAGTTTGTTCAGCAATTTTGTTGTGAGGATTGAAGTGATGGCTTTCAAACTCTTTACGTGTTAGACCCAGACTGTTTTATTGATAAATTCTACTAAACTTAAAAGAACAGATCTTAATGACATAAAAATTACTGACGATCATAAAAATGCAATGATTTCAAAACAATATACAAATTTATTATAACTCTTATACAAATACTAAAGTTACACAAAAACGGAACATTGTAAGTTCATCTGTCTTAGGAACCTAGAGGTAAATGTCCTAAATAAAATATTTAAAACTGATCAGTCAGATTTTTTTTTATCACTACTTTTCCTTTAAAAAATATTTTTGGAGAAACACCTTAGCTTTCCTAATGGCTTCATTACCACAAATGAGAGTCTTATCATTTTCAATTCCCTGAACCATTTATTGAGCACAGTGCAGGGCACAAAACAGTATTCTACAAACTTGTTTGCAAAGAACGAGTGAATGAATATTGAACACAATGCTCTATAAGGGGAATTGTGAGAGGCACATAATGAAAAGTGCAAGGTCACTGCCTTTCCAGAGCTCACAACCTTGTGAGGAGTCAGCCACAAACATAACAGACTAACCCAAATCGGATTGTGATAATTGCCGCTATAGAGAAACAATCACACTTCTATAAGCGTATGTGGGAAAGAGAGATTAATTCTAAAAGGCAGTGTTTATTTAGATCATGGCTTAAGAAATAGAGGGAAATGAAGCTTTCTGACTAAACTTAATTTCACAATTACCCAGAATCATAGAATTAGATTTGCACAGTGGTCTATCAGAGGCTTAGTTATTGCCAATTAGATCATAGAATCATTTTAGAATGCATTCTAGATTTAAAAAAATGATTTTGGAACCTGAGTTTTCTAGGACTTTGTTATTCTAAAGATAATATCAGGTCATATTTATGGCAAATATAAAATACCCTCAGTATCTTGTGTCAATGTGCAGACCTTTAAAAACTCTAGCCCCTAAATGTTTCCGGAAATCTTCAAGAAAAGATTCAGTAAAGAATCTGCCCTACTCTGAATCTTTACTGAATCTTCTGCCCTACTCTGCCCTCTTATTTGGTCCACAGCTCTAGAAGCTGCTTATGGTGCACCTCACCTGTCACTGCTGCTAACACCTCCTGACCCTCAGTGGTGATGCCTTCCACTTTTTTTCTGCAGCAAAGTTAGTTGTTTTACCCATAAAACAGGGAAAAGGTCTCTGTGTGGCCCTTTGTAAAATGGGGACTAGTGTGGCTTGAGATTTCACGTTCCATAATGAGGTACACACACACACACACACACACACACACACACACACACACACACCTCTTCCTTTCTTTTTTGCCTTCACCTAAACCTGCATGGTTTGGCAAGGGGACCATCTTCAAAAACATGCTCTGTTTTCTTTTCCCCATTCCCCATGAACTTTCCTCATTACCCTCTCTTATAAGAAAAATACTCTCTGCTCTCCCAAACCAGGCAAAAAACTTCTCCAAATCCTGGAAGCTCAACTCATCAGTTCTTGAAATATCTCTGATCACTCCTAACTCCCAGTGTAGGATATGAATCACCCTTCACAGACTCAGGAAGACAAGAAAAATCACATCTCTTCATTTTTTATATGTCAACTTATTTTGATTTTCAGGTTCTTCCTGCTTGGTAATTCTCTGGGGCTTCATGCCATGTTTGGGACACGGGGCTCTATTTCAAGTCCTCCCAGAATCCCACTGTCCAGACATATCATTCTTCTCTGGAGATTTACTGCTTCCTCAGGCTGCTGCCAAGGAGATGCACACAGCCCTCCCTGCTTGCAAGAATTTCAGATCTTTCTTTCCTTTCTCTCTACCCCAACCTCAGTCCAGAGGAATCTCCTTATATTGTGTGTGTGTGTGTGTGTGTGTGTGTGTGTGTGTGTGTGTGTATGGGGGGGGGTAGTTTATCTCTCTCCTGCTCCTATATTTTTTCCCAAGCTCGTCTGCCTCGTACTGCATGTTACTTTACTTCCTTTCCTCCATCTCTCAAAAGGGCATGTGATTTCCTAAAGGCTTGGGTTTGGGAGACAAAGAGCCAAGATATTCCTGGTTTCGGTCCCATGACATCCTCCCCGGGCAATGCTGGACAGAGAAGTCTGTACTTTGAAGGACAGGAAGGAAAAGAGGCACAATATGGGGTTAAACTAACCCCCAAATTTACCTCAAATACTATTCCTTCACATCAGCTTCAACTTCAACTTATATTCTCCACTACATTTTAGAATTGTAAAGACATTTAGAGATGGCCTATTCCTATCCTTGATGACAAGAAAGATGCTCAGAAAAAAGTCGATTTAAAGGGTGAATTCTGGTTATCTATTAACTGGGTAACGAAGCATTTCAAAACTTTGTGGCTTAAAACAATGACAGTATTTATTATGATGATCATTATTATCTCTGAATGGCCTGGAATTGACTGAGCTCAGTCGGCCATTCTTTCATGGAGTCTCTGCAAGGTTGAATCAGACAGTGGTGACTTGGGATACCTGAAGCCTTGTTCATTCACACTTCTGAAGGTTAAGGTTGCCTGGTGGCATTTTCGAGTGGGGGCTGAACAGATGGGGCTTCTTTAGCTTCTTCCTCTATCTTTATGTAGTCTTTTTTTTTAAGTTTATTGATTTATTTTGAGAGAGAGTGAGAGAGAGCACAAGCAAGGGAGGGCCAGAGACAGAGAGAGAGAGAGGGAGACAGAGAATCCCAAGCAGGCTCCACACTGACAAGTGCGGAGCCTGACGTAGGGCTGGAACTCACAAACTGTGAGGTCATGACCTGAGCCCAAACCAAGAGTCAGGCTCTTAACCAACTGAGGCATCCAGGCGCCCCTTTATGTAGTCTGTTGACATAATCTCTCCAGCATGATTTCTTACCTTGTGGATCAGGGTTCTAAATATACATGTTGAAAGTGAGACTGAGTGAGAGCTGGCTGAACCCCCTTTCACAGGCTAGCTTCTGACAGTCAGTCTTAATGACATGAGTAGGGGCAGCCATTTTTCAATGATGAATGATTAGACTCTAATTTTTGATACAAGTATCAGGTCATTTGCAGACATGTTTTAAAATCATCCCAAGTCATATATCTTCTTCCAGGATGTTGATCAGCTCCATTTCCTTAATGTCTCATATCATATCTAGCCTCCCTCCCCAGCATATAATTTATTCCTTTAATATGGTGATGGTTAATTTTATGTGTCAACTTGACGAGGTTGTGAGGTGCCCAGACTATTTGGTTGAACATTATTTCTGGGGGTGAGGATATCTCCAGAAGATGTCAGCATTTGAATCAGACTGAGTAAAGAAGATGTCCTTCCCACTGTGGGAAGGCAGAGGGAGGGAGAGTTTGCTTTCTCTTGAATGCTTGAGCTGAGACATTGGTCATTTTTGACCTTTGGACTGGGACTTACACCATCAGTTCTTCTGGTTCCTAGGCCTTCAGGCTCAGACTGGAATATGACGCTAATAGTTTTTATGGGTCTTCTGCTTGCAGATGTCAGATTGTGGGACTTCTCAGCCTCTATAACTGCATGAGCCAATTCCTTATATTCATTCTCTCTTTCTACTTCTCTCTCTCTTTCCCTCTCCTTATCTCTCCTTCTCCCTCTCCGCCCCTCCCCCCCGCGCACGCACACACACACACACACACACACACACACACACACACGCACGCACACAGTTTCTCTGGAGAACCCTGACTAATATAATATATCTTTTAGATTGGAAAATTTCTCTTCACTCTTAGAGTCAAATTTCTTATTGGCTCCCTTGTCACTTAACATGTAAAGTTCAGCCAACTCCTCTCTCGCTTTCTTGCCTTTTCCACTTTTCTGCCATTTTTTTCCAGCTCTAGTCAGGCTTAAACGTTAGAGTTAAAATTATTTTCCAGACTCTAAGATGATTTCATTCATTCATTTTTAGACTAATTTAAAAGATACATTAACACATTTCATCCTATCCGAGAAACTGAAAACTGTAGTTTGAACAAGGCATAGTAATTATGGAATACTGAGGGTCTGACCTAAGGGAGCCAGTCCTGCTGAAGAGATTCTAAATTCCATCTTACTTGCATGAGAAGTGTTGATTCACAGTTAGATGTTGCATACCAAAGGAAGTCTTGTGAAGGAGATAGCTAGGACTCAACTGCTGATTTCTCTGGAAAGTGAAAAGCAGAGAGTTTAGGATGGAGCTGGCAAACACCCAGACAAAATGGGACAATGCTTGTTTTCCTTACTCATGTTAGGCATGGCTAATCAGTCATAGCACTATAGCTGGAAGTGGCCTCAACACCGTGCCCAAGAGCTACTACAAATAAAACTTTCTGGATTGATACAGAAGAGAAAAATGTTGTGCCCTCTTGGGTCCACAATCTAGAGAAAAAGAACTGAAGTCAAACGAATGTTAAGAAGACTGTGGGTGTGGATTTTTGCTTCCAAAACTTATTGATGACAGAGGACATATTTATAGCAATGGGAACGTGGTGGTTTTCTGACCGGCATGAAAGTCCTGCCAGACGATCCATCCGAGCAGATATAGTCAATATTCACTTGTGTTGATTGTGATGTGTGGTACCTTCAAATTGCTGTGTCCTCAGCCTCTAAGAGATTAATTGTCTTGGGTACACATGGGGACATAACATTCTGTTGTCATTGGTTTTCTCAAGCTATGCAACTTGTCATCATAAGTGGCACAAGAATCTTCCAGCAGCAATAAATTGGTGTAATTGTGGTAAATCCGATTCTGTCCTCAAAATACTTCCTTTTCAGACTTCCTTCACTTCCTGGATTTCTTTTACTTCTCCCACATCCTTACCTCTGTGTAGAATTTAGCACTCTGAAGATGGATAAGAATCAATGATGATGACATGACACAATGATTTTTAATTTTATACCTTTCAGCATGCTGCCGAAAAATCAAAAAGAGAAATTCAGAAACGCTTTACAAGAATGCCACATGTATCATTATGGATACATATATAGTGTCCTGATGTTGCAGACAACTGCTTAGCTATTCATTTTATTAAAAACAAACAAACAAAATTACCAAAAAACCCCCCAAAAAAACCTGAGCCCCTTAAGAGCTGAAACTGAACCACATTTTGATTTTAATGTTTAGAAAATAGAAAAGAACATTTTGGCAAGCCTGTGATTATTTCTAATTGCCTTAGAGAACTCGTGTTCTGGGGATGGGTTTGATAAGAAACAAAGCATAAAGAATCGATTTTGTATGCTATTAATTGGATGCCAATGCCACACTCAATAAATGACCATTCTGTTTCGTACCAGCTCCTCCTAGAGGGCAGAGTGGAAGAGAGGTAATTCCAGGGCAACCGTTGGGTCAATCTCTGTGGAAGGCCTCAGAAACACATGCTATCTGGGCATGCACATTTATCAGACAATTTACACAATTTTTTTCCAAGCCTATATTACTGACATGACACAATTACTAGATTTATTAATTCCTTGTTGCAGGGACTAGAGATTTCCCAATGTGATGGACTAATGCATATTGCATTAGCTCTAACATCCGGGGCTCTACACCCACCAATATCAAGAGATTAACTGAAACATAACAATATAACTCAATGCGAGCCTCCTCCCTCCTTCCTTCCCTCTCCGTATCTTCCTCTTTCTCTCGCTCTCTTAAGCACTCAACAAGCTTTTCTGAGCAAGGAGAGTAAAAATGTGTTTGATTTACAACCTCATTTTGTCTCTGCTTGTATTTCATCTTCCATCTTCACATTTCTTATTGAAACCAAGATGAGTAGGGGGAAACGAATAGAGTATCTATTTCCCTCTCTATCTTTCAAGTCTTTGGAGAAGCACCAATCACCATTCAGGTTGTCAAGAATTCTATCAAGATCTAGGAGCAGGGCTCAAAAGAGCACAACAGCATATGGTTCTTACATTAGGCCTGGGGCCCGGGGGCCACTTCATCTTTTGGTAGGGCTAAGACAACAGGCAGAGAATATGATGGTCATATGCCTACTGGGATCATTGTCCTCTCATCACACCTGCTCACATAAATGCCTTCTGCCATCACAGTTCTTGTTGCCTGAGATCCCTCTGTTGTCAGTACTGCTGTCTCTTATCTCCCACTTCCTTTTTTTCTTGCTGTCCAATTCTTGTGCCCTAGGATCTTGCCTCTAAGGCAAATGTCTAAGGCAGGTGTTCCAATGTAGGTAGTTATTTGTAAGATTGCATGTGGAAGCAGATCAAGCTTTTAAAAAGCAAGAAAGCAAGCACTATGATATCGATGGCAATTGGCAAATGGCCTCGATGTTGCAGAGACAATGTCATAGTCATCATGAACTGATTACTCATGTCCTGACTAAAAGGGGCACCCATGCCTCTAGCCAATTTGTTACCATATACGCCCCAATTTTCCAGATCTTTTTATTTTTCAAAAGAAGCCAGAAACATAGATTTCCATGTAAACTCTATTTATGAACATTGGCAACTAATTCACATTTTTAAAAAAGTGTAGTGCAAGCCAAAAAAACCCATCTGTAGGTGTGATTAGACCCATGGGATGATGGAGGGACACCTCTGTTTTAGGACTCTATTTCTCAATTGGTGTGCCCAGCAATGCCAGGAAATCTTGTCCAGAAGTTTAAGCTTAAATAGCTTTTCCTCATCAGTGGACTGCTCCTCAATATGCTTTTGCCTAAATACCCTTTATCTTCTCACACTCTCTCCTCATCTATTCCATGTCAATTCACCAAATGTTCAATTGAGTATCTCTGATAAGTGAGATGCCATACAAGACACTATGAGAAGTGCAAAAATGTTATCGAGAATGGACTAGACTGCTGCAAAACTGACCCAAATCAGTGGTGGCTTAAACAGATAAATATTTATTTACCCATATAAATCTTAGGAGTAAATAATTCAGAGGTGACATGTTATCTCCACAATGTCAGGGGCCCAGATCCTTCTGTATCATAATTCTGTTACCCCTGAGGTGTTGAACTTGACTACATGGCCTTCAGGTGGTTCACTATCTGCTCTGGTGAAATGCCACCAGACTGTGCTGCAGTAACAAATTTTCTCCAAATCTGAATTGCCTTATATGGGTCCAGTGGCCCTTCTCATTGCTATATATTTGGCACTAGCAGCCTCCAAGTTTATTGTGGAAAAAGAGAGATGGAGAAAACACATTGGGTCTTAATTAACTCTTTCTGGAAGTGACACAACTCATGCTTCAATCACATGGTAAGAGATGGTCACATGATCCCAACATACTGGCACAAGAGGATGGAAAATGGAGAGGACCACATATATATTTGGTAACTAATAATATTCTTTGCTACACCATCAAATTTATATGCCACCTAGCAGGAATATGAATTGGCAGAGGGGAGGGGAATGCCCAAAAAGTGTATGCATAAGTAGCAACTTTATTCCATCGTGTACATTTTTATCAGGTGGTTATTCCTAGCTACAAAGGTGGCTGGCTGAGAAATACAGTTTTAATTCTGGGCAACCATGTGCTTAGCTAAAACTTAAGGTTCTAGTATGATAGAAAAGAGAAAAGGATAAAACAGATATTTGGAGGCAATTAGAATATTTTGCTATAATGAAGTTGATATGGTCTTTGCCCCAAAGGATCTTACTGTTTAGTGGGAAAGATAGATGTGTACATAAAGGATTATATTGAGGTTAATTGTGTTTTGCTTTAAAAGAAAAAAACTGTTATGGGAAGCATAAACAAAGTTAAGGGAGAGATAATCCATTAACAATAACTTAACGAATCAAACAAGTATAATGAGTTAGAGAAAAATTTATTCTTTGGAATACCCTAGGGTCCCGGGGAAAGTTTACCAGTCCAATCAGGAAAGCCCTCAAAGCTGAGGAGACAGAACTGCATTTCCTATAGGTCTGCTCACAGTGGGTAAGGGTCACATATTGGTGGGAAAACCTGTCTCTTGTTTTCTCCTACATAGTCCAGGTTTACACTTATCATTCTAGTGCATTATTAATAGTGAGCTCTTTTAATGTCAAAATGTTCTGATTTGGGTAATAATAAATTATTTGGTCACTCTAGTGATTAGAGGCTGGGCTCTAGGAAGGGGGGAGAGAATGCGAGTGGGGCTGGGAAATGGTGGAAGGCTGTGTGGTGCCCAGTGTGATTTTTTTCCCCCAGTTTTGTAAATGTTCATTAAAGTTACTAACTTCATGAAATCATGAGTATGACTGAGCTTCTTATGGAAAAAAGTGAATAGGGTAAAGTCAGTATACTAGCTGGCATGGAATCATTTCTATGAAAATAAAAATTTGCAGAAATCTTGGGAAAGGTACTAGGTTTCACAGCTATGAAATTGAAGGTTCAAATCAAGTTTAGTTGAGCGTCCAAAGGAGAAGGACAGTCCACACAGCATCAATGTTCTATCCTACACTTAGTTGTAGGTACCATCTGAGCAGAGTCCTGAAGGACACTTTATTGATTTGGAATTCTGCTTGGGGTCGCTTTTCCATGGGTATCCAAGTCCCCTTTCATACCCTCTAATAAATCAGTAACTCCCTTGAAACTTTTCTTTTTATACTCATGATCATTTTAAGGGCATACACTAAAGCTTTCTCAGCTTCTTTCTTCGCCAGATAGAATTATACAAGCCACCCCACAGCAATACTCACTACTCGTAACTTTTCCACTCCTCATTCATATCATAGCTGATGTATACAAATGAAATGAAAATGAGAAAGCACTGGTTCAGGGCAGGCTTGCCCACATGCCACTCAATGAAAACATGTAAACGAACAATGAACTGACACTCAGGAGAACTGAGTTGAATTTTAATTTGGAATCGTCCACAATTTTTGGGAAAGTCGCTTCACCTCTTTGAATTTCAATTTAGACGTTCATAAAATGGTACTTGGAGACCAGACCAGTTCTTGACTAAATGTTTATTCCACGAGATGCTTTTCGTAAAGTAAAAAACAAAACAAAACAAAACAAAAAAACAAAAACAAACGCTTCCAACGCTTCCATTGGAGTGCATGGTAAACTGACATCACACATTGGAATTCCTGGAAAGATTTCCTCCCTTAAGAATTCCTTAATTCTTGAGAATGGTGAGATCTACCATATCCCAAACAAAGAATGTCTCTATTAGTATTTAATATTGATAGAACAAAGCTGGCTCCATATTTTAGATGCTTTCATGAATCAAATATACTTTCCCATAAATGGGCAGAAGACGTGAATAGACACTTTTCCAAAGAAGACATCCAGACGGCCAACAGACACATGAAAAGATACTCAACATCATTCATCATCAGGGAAATACAAATCAAAACCACACTGAGATACCACCTCACACCAGTCAGAGGGGCTAAAATTAACAAGTCAGGAAACAACAGATGCTGGTGAGGATGTGGAGAAACGAGAACTCTCTTGCACTGTTGGTGGGAATGCAAACTGGTGCAGCCACTCTGGAAAACAGTGTGGAGGTTCCTCAAAAAATTTAAAATAGAACTACCCTATAACTCAGAAATAGCACTACTAGGAATTTATCCAAAGGATACAGGAGTGCTGATTCAGAGGGGTACAGGTACCCCAATGTGTATAGCAGCCCTATTGACAGTAGCCAAATTATGGAAAGAGCCTAAATGTCCATCAAATGGGTAAATAAAATGTTGTTTATATATACAATGGAATATTACTTGGCAATGAGAAAGAATGAAACCCTGCCATTCGCAGCAATGTGGATGGAACTGGAGGGTATTATGCTAAGTGAAATAAGTCAGTCAGAGAAAGACAGATATCATATGTTTTCACTCATATGTGGGTCTTGAGAAACTTAACAGAAGACCATGGGGGAAGGGAAGGGGAAAAAATAGTTACAGAGAGGGGGGAGGCAAACCATAAGAGACTCTTAAATACTGAGAACAAACTGAGGGTGGATGGATGGGGGGGGCAGGAAGAGGAGAAAATGGGTGATGCATATTGAGCAGGGCACTTGTTGGGATGAGCACTGGGTGTTGTATGTAAGTGATGAATCACAGGAATCTACCCTCAAAACCAAGAGCACAGTGTATACACTGTATGTTAGCCAACTTGACAATAAATTATATTTAGAAAAATAATTTAAAAAATTGAAAAAAAAACACAAATATACCTTCCCTTCATCTATTTCCGCCCATCTATATCCACACTAGTTTGTTTTCAGCTCCTGCTTTTCCTGGCTATGCTTAGGGTAAGTTATGTCCAAATATAGTTACCCAGGGAGTCCTGGGGCAGCTCAATCCAACCTCATTAGGCTTTTCCTTTCCTAAGGTCACCTCTACTCTGGGTCTTCTTCAACTTAGCATTTACAGTGCACTTCTGAATTTTCAACGTTATTTTCTGAATTATACCTTCTGATATTAAAGCACGATTTGCCTATTCTTGGTTTTGTCTCCGAATTTTCTGAAGGGCTTGAACCTATTCTGAGCTTAGTTTTTGAGCAGTATTTCTCCGTTTAGTCTTTCCTTCCATCTGTCTTTTCTTTTAGTATTTTTTCTCTTTAGCTTAAATGGTGCTCCTGTTTGGTTCCATGACCCAACTGTGGTTAACATTTTTATATCTTGTTGCTTTATTTTAGCTGGGTTTTTGGGGAAGGGGTTGTAGATGTTGAACTTCATAGATTATCACACTATTTTTCCCGTCCAAGCAGTGTCTTAAAGTCATTTTTGGAAAAGAGTGGGTGATGAATTCCTGGAAACTTACCTGGTTTTTATTTATAATACATTTATTATAATGAGATGTTTTGTTTTTATTTGCCAACTTTACTAAGAGCTAAACGAATTATTGACTCAGAGTAGGTGGAACGGTTTTTAATCACCTTGTGCGTCCAGGGGTCTCCTACCACCTTGGATAGGTAGACAAAGATTTTCTAGGAAGAAATTATTTGTAACCTTCTGGTCTGTGAAGATGTCCCACATGCCTATTTAGATCTCCCCCTCAAGCTGGTCTAAAGAGAGAACTTTGAAGAAAGGAAAACCTGTTTTAGACAAAGCATGGAATTGTGTTATTGCCAGCAAGCTATTTAACTTTGATCTTCATATCCTCAACTGTATAATGGGCATAATGATATCTATTGTATTCAATGAGTTATTCAAGTTGAGTTGCTGATGTTCAACCATTTTTGACCTACAAAAATGACGATTTCGTATTTTTAACCTTGTACCTAGTAAAATGAGCCAGCACCAGTCATTAATAAAAGCTGATTCTCTTAACCTCCTCTCCACCATATGATTTCCCCAGTGCCCTAGTCCTTCTCTACACTTCTTCCTCTCTCTTTAGGCTCCCATGTTCTCCCTAGTCTCTTCTATCAAAGCTCAGGAATGAAAGACTGAAAATAAAAAAATAAAAACCCAAAAGTCGTGCTTCATTCATCACATTTCATAAACATTTTTTTCTGATAAAATTAATGCATTTTTTTCTGTAGAATATTAGGAAAATACAAAAGATTCTGAAAAACACTAATAATAAACCATTATCCACCAGCCCTCACAAATTTGTTTCTAACATTTCCAGATATACAGAAAGAGAAATATAGCATGTAAATATATGGGGGAGGAGAGAGTTTTCATTTTAGTTTTTCAAAATAAGTTTATTTGGTAGGTACTCTTTTGTATCATTTCTAAATTTAATGTATTGCCAACATTTTCAATGCTATCTATTATTCTCTTACATATTTTCACATGTTTTTAATGGGTTGCATGATATCCCATCTTAAGGAAATACTAAAGTTTATTTAAACAATCTCCTGGATATTTACAGATGTTGTTTGGTCTTATAGAACATACCATGATGAAAATTCTAATAAATAAATGTCTGTACCAATCTACAACTCTTTGCTAAGGATTAACTACGAGAGGTAGAAATTGTTGGTCACAGTTACCCAAATTTTAATAGCTTTGATCCTGTAAATTGCCCTGCAGAAAGGTTGTACCAATTTACGCACTCAAGGGCAATTCATACATACTTAGATCAGCAGTTCTCAAACTTTTTATTCTCAGACCCTTTTAGGCTTTCAAAGATTACTGAGATCCCCCAAAAGCTTGGGTTTATGTGGATATTATTTATGTCTTAATACTTGCCATATAAGAAATTAAAACTGAGACTATTGTAAACTTTTATGTGTTAATTGATTTCTAAAATAATAAGCATGTTACAGATTAATAACAGTTAACATTTTAATGAAAAATAATTGTGTTTTCCAAACTAAAAAAATCTCTTTAATATTTGGCTTAATAGAAGGCTGCTGGGCTCTCATCTTCGCTTCCACATTCAACCTGCCTTTGGTTGAAATATATATGATTAAAGGTTCTGACTCTCATAGAAAGGTAACTGAAACAGGGAAAAGCATTTGAACAGCCTTTTCACATAACTGTAGATATGTTTTATACTACCTGAAATTCAAGAAGTAGTAGTTTCTTAAAGGTCAGTTGCATATGGAATCAGAAGTCAATGTTTTGTACTCTGCTGAGTTAAAATCCAATGGTCTATCTTCCACTTAAATGGATCTTTTACCATCCACCAGTACCTAAAATCCTGTACTGGTCACACATTGGAAAATATTGTTTTTCAGAGTTATGCATGTCTTTCAATCTTTGACGCATTTCACTATAAAATATCAAAACCCTACATTTATTAGCATCATCATCAGTCTCATCAGAACATTCTTGAAGTATTGGGGAGCTGTCAAGGCACTGCTGCTTGAAAGCTTTAATTTTATTATTGGCCGTAAATATTGTCAGTTGTTTTCCTTGAGGCCACAAGCTCCCTTCATTTATATTCAAGCTAGTATCTGCCAAATATCCAACTTTGAAAACCCGTACTTCATCCCTCATTCTTACAGGTAAAAATGGTCGTCCTTGCACAATCACACAAGTGCTTTTCCTTGAGATAATTGTCATACGTTGGAATGCAGCAGAAGGGCTTTAAATGTTCTTCCCATTTCATCACACAGAATATTAAAAATACTTGTACTCAAGGGTTGAGATTTAATGAAATTAATATTTTTACTACTTCACCAAGGACTTTCTTAAATGAAACTGACTTTTTCCCCCTGCACATGAATATTGGTGAAGAATACAATTATCATCAGCATACTTTGTTTTCATGGTCTTAATTTGTGTTAGGGCACCCTTGCTTTGGCACCATCAATGCAAGTATCAGCACAGTTTAAAGGCAAATAGTAGCTTCGTGTTACTGTGAAAATAATTTTGGCCTCCTGGCCCCCTGAAAAAGAAAGAGTGGCTCTTGCTACTGTATTCTGATGATGATGATTGTAACTATTCTCCTATCTCCTCTTCAGTGAACGAGGGCAGTGATGAATTGACAGTTATTTTTAGATCCCCGCCTTCTCCACCTCCCACCAGCAATATTTACTGTTTAATTCTACTTACTAATACTCAAAAAACAAAACCAAACATCTCAACTGATGGCACAAAGGCACCACAAAGACACAGGTTCTGAAGCTGAAGAGAAGGTAAACACAGAATTACTTTAAAAAAAAAAAGATTATTTATGTGCTTAAAGCACAAATCAGTTTGGTAGAGAACATCCTATGTCTGTTTTATTTCCATATCTCTCAGACTGACAATGGGATGCCTATCAATTAATTCATTTAGAAAGCCATACCCCACAAGAAATAAATTATTTGTCCTCTGGAGCTTGTCACAAGGGGATTTTTTAAAAACCATTAAACAGAAAGACAACTGCTCATCTTGGAAAGATGAAAGGCCACTTCTTTTTCCTCAGCTGATAGTTTCTTAGTAATGATACCTACGAGGTATGGTGTTTCACATATTATAAAGCACGTCCACGTGTAACTTACTCAGCCTCTTTGAACCTCACTTATCTTATATGTGACATTGGATTAATGAGAACATTTGGGGGGTATTTAATAAGACAATGCACATGATGTGTTTAGCACTGTGCCTGGCACCTAGCAAGTTTTCAGAGTGGTCATAGTGGTAATAGTGATAGTAGGATCAGCACTACGAGTGACGGCTGTGGGGGTTGTTGTTTTAGGCATCAGTAACGAGGCCTGGCAAAGCGAATGGGCTCTTTCCTGACAGGCAAAGATGGAGGGAGCTGTTCATCAGACCGTGGCTATTTTCACTCCATGCCCCTAATTCTTCTTTCCGAGCCACAGCCGTACCCCGGGGGCTCTCAGAAGGTGTCCTTAGCTCTCCTGCTGGCTTCATCTACCTCCTGCCGGTGGGTTTCTCTTAACCAGCCTAACAAGCGGGGCATCTCCAAGCTGGACCCCTCCCTGCCCTGACATTGATCCAATGCTTCCAGAGAACGGAAGTCGTGCATCTACACGGAAGCACAGGTAGTAAAGGGTATACAGCCCGCGCTTTGGAGTGAGCAACACCTGAGGCAGAATCCAGTCTGTTTCCTATACCCTTGACATTGTGCACACGGGATGGTGCTAATCTTTGCTTCCGGGAGCTGCGATGAAGATTATTATATGAAGTTGGCACCTGGAAACAGCTGAGCGCCAGCGCACAAAGCCGGGCACGCAGTGAGTGATAAACAAATAGCCTATTTGATGATTAAGTCTTACAGAAACATTTGCTCTTCTGGGTCCTGATTTTTAGTCTCCTAGACTAAACAGTTCCACTATTTTCCTTACTGCTCAGACCCAGACATGTCCCACAATTATAATATTAAAAACTCAGGATTATCCCTACACAGAATTTTCCATAACCCTCTTTCTTCTTGGAGCTCCTAAAGCTATTTCATAAAAAAGTGACCTTATTTTTAAATAGAGGGGGCAATTGAAAATCAGTGAACGGACCTACCCCCTAATGATTTTTTTCTCAGACATAATTATAATAATTAGCATTATAAAGTGCTAATTATCTTTGGACACAGAGGACCTGCACACCAGAGACAGAGGTCCGCATTAAGTAAAGTGGATTTCACTTTCTTTAGTTACGAGATTTCTCTATTTTTCTCTTTGAAGTGATGCAAAAGATATTTAGTCCATCAAGCCTCACTTGAGAACTTTTTTCAGATAAAGAAACTTACCTGCTGGCCATCCACAGCCTAACTCCATCTTGAACTTATGGAGGTACAAATAATTGTTCCAAACTCACCACTTTTTGTTAGATGATTGTTCTGGAGTTCTAGGCCAATACCTAGAACCCAGGAGGAATCTCAAACTGTAAAGATCACGAGTTTCTTGTTTAGATGGCAGATCATTCTTATTAACAGTTGGATAGACAAACATCGTACTTCAAGTCTTGGAAAGTCTGGTGGGCAATTGCTGAGTGTGTTAGGTATGTAGAAGAGAAATTCAGGACGTGGCATATAGAATTTCAAGCTGAATGGCACTAAGGAATCATTTATTCTAATCATTTAATTTTACAGAAGGGAAATTGAGACCCAGAACTACTCGCTAAGAGTACCAGAATTGAAACCGGAGCTGTGGGTGTTTCCAGTAGAATTTTTGTCACACCATATTGTGCTTTAAGTTAGAGGGCTCCTTATTAGGTAAAATCAGGGTCATGTATTAAAGTGTAGAAAAAAAATTAGGGCAAGTAATGAGGCATTGGTGTGAGACTATGAAGAGTATAACTCTGGACTCCCTTTTATCATCTGTTGTCAGTGATGAATAATTGTTAGTATTATCTAGTACTCACCTCATTAACACAGACATTGGATAGTGAGGCAGAGTTTAGAACAGAATATTAGTAATGCAGAGCTGTGAAGAGCCATGGACATTTTCTGAGAGCCTAGAACACCGCATCCTTAGTTCATTACCCCGAATCCAATGTAGGCACCTGTGTCCCACATCAGCCTAGACATACCCAGCCCTCCCCAAGTGGGTCAGGGTCATCCACCAATAGCTCTATTCACTTGGAAGTTCTCATCTGTGTAAGGTCAAAATCTACCCCCTTAAATGTTCATTTACTGGACATGTTCTGTACATTGAAGCACAAATGAATCGGTCTCACTTTAATGAATACTTTCAGGGATCCTGGGTGGCTCAGTCGGTTAAACATCGGACTCTTGATTTTGATCTTGCGGTCCAGCATTCCATGTGCCCAATGTCAAGGGTGTAGGAAACAGAAAACTGGATTCTGACTCAGGTTTTGCTAACAGCATGGAGCTTGCTTAGGCTTCTCTCTGTTTCCCTCTCTCTCTGCCTCTCCCCCACTCATTCTTTCCCTCTTTCTCTCTTTCTCAAAAATAAAGAAACTTAAAAAAAATAAATAAAAAGTAAAAAAAAAATAAAAAAATACTTGCAATTATTTAAAAATATGAATCCCCATGGGGCGCCTGGGTGGCGCAGTCGGTTAAGCGTCCGACTTCACCCAGGTCACGATCTCGCGGTCCGTGAGTTCGAGCCCCGCGTCGGGCTCTGGGCTGATGGCTCGGAGCCTGGAGCCTGTTTCCGATTCTGTGTCTCCCTCTCTCTCTGCCCCTCCCCCGTTCATGCTCTGTCTCTCTCTGTCCCCAAAATAAATAAACGTTGAAAAAAAAATTAAAAAAAAAAATATGAATCCCCTTATTTTTCTCTAAGCTGGAGTTTCTCAAATTCAGCTGTATCAGAATCCCTTGAAGGATTTGTTAAATCACCTATTGCTAGTCAGACTGAGAAAGACAAATGACGTACAATTTCGCTCATATGCAGATTCTAAAAAAACCCAGAGAAGCAGACAAACCAAAAACAGAATCAGACTTATAAATGCAGAGAACACCCTGATAACTAAAACTAATTAACTATGCATCAACTATAATCAAATTAAAAAAATTAAAAGTCCCCACCTATTGCTGGCCCCATGCTTAGAGCTTCTGATTCAGCAGGTCTGGAGTGGTACCTGAGAATCAGCATTTCTAAGTTCCTAGGTGGATGTCTGTATGCTGGTCTGAGGACCACATCTTGAGGTTCGCATCTTTATCAAGCCCCTCTATTATACTTTTTGAGGAATCTTTTCTAATCTGATGCCATTCCATTTGTCTTTTTTCTCAATGCTTTACAAATTTGGCTGTTCATCGTTTTTTATACTTTTTTATTTTTGTTCATATATGAACATATACTACTTTCCTTAGTAGGCATATATGACTTTTTTTTATTTAGAAAAAATCAGAACATTAAACACTTTTAATTACCATTTTAGTGTTAAGTCATTTAGGAAGATTTTGGGGGAATGTACTCTCAAAAAAAGCCCAGATTCAGATTTGCATTAGTAAAAAACTATGCCAAACCCTGAAGAGTGTGGATGTTACGACTTTTCTGCTTGGGGGAAAAAAGTGCATTTTTCTTTAAAATAAAGTTAAATAAAAGTGTAATTATCAATGTAAAGCAAGATGGCTAAAAAGAAACTGTCTCATTATTATGTTTTTATAGCTTATATACAGATTATTTGAACTAGAATGCATTTGCTAAGTCGATTATTTCTATTTCTGTCACTGCACACTATGGTGATTGGGGGAAAATACGCCTTTTTGGCATTAAGCTTATTTTCACATTCTGGAGTTTATGGTAGTATGAGAAGGCCTAAATTTGTAAGCAGAAGGCCTGATTTTGTAACCCAGAGATCTGGATTTCATGGACAGTGATGTTGTTTGCGTGTCTTTAGACAACTTTTCCGTCTCCTCATTTTCAAATGGCAATAAAATAGTAATGGCTGCCTTTTATACTCCATACAGAAGTAGGAGAAAACATAACAGCACTTGTGTATCTATAAAGGCTTTGCAAATTTTGTTATTATCTCTAATGTTTATTCACATGACTGCTGCTTTCATTTTTTTTATCTGGAATTCCATTTTGTGAGAAGAAAAGTAACGGAAGACTTCATCTTGCCTCTAAGTGCCTTTAGGCATGAGCCTTCACCACTGAGCACATTGCCTGCCTCGTGTCACCTAACTCAAGTGAACTTCTAGTTAGACCAGGGAGTGATGGTGCACTGTCTCCAGAGAACGCCAGGTCCATGCTTCCTGAGCACCTGCAGTCTGTGCCTCTTAGCACCTCTGAGTAGACAGTGGTGGTAATGAGACTTGAAGTTCCCCTTGGAGGCCACAGACGGTACCTGTATTTCCACCCAAGTTTTAAATGTATACTCTTTGTTAACAAAGAGTGACAATGGGGTGTCTGGATAGCTCCAGGTCATGATCTCACAGTTCATGGGTTTGAGCCCTGCATCGGGCTCTGTGCTGACAGTGCAAAGCCTGCTTAGGATTCTTTCTCCCTCTCTGTCTACCCCTCCGACCCCTCAAAATAAATAAATAAACTAAATAGGCTATAAGAAGTGATATTTTGGTTTTTTTTTAAGTTTTATTTATTTTTGAGAAAGAGAGAGATTGATCAGGGGAAGGGCGGAGAGAGAGGGAGACACAGAATCTGAAGCAGGCTCCAGGCTCTGAGCTGTCAGCACAGAGCCCGACAGGGGGCTTGAGATCATGACCTGAGCCGAAGTCGGATGCTCAACCGACTGAGCCACCCGGGCGCCCCAAGAAGTGATATTTTGACATCACTGTTTTAGGCAAAGACACCCACACCAGCTTACTCTGTAAGAGTTTCTGATCTGAGAAAACCACGTGGATCATTTTGATTTGCTCCGGTGCTAGGCTGAGTCCTAAATGATTTTCTGTGCACACGAACACCTGGTGAGAAGGCTGGGGAGATGTCATGTATACATCTCTTTATTCTGGTGTGTGTGTTGTTACCATCTCTTTCTTAGCCTTTGTTTTGCCTTGGGATTTTTTTCTTCTCTGTGCTAAAACTTTACTTCTGTCTAGTCTGAGTTCAAGCAAACCTACAAGCTCATGAAAAGATTAAAAACAACTTATGAAAAAAGTGATACAGAAAGAAAATGAATTTTCCAAAAAACAAGTCCTTTGCAGACCTCCTGCAGCACCTACTACTTTCTATTGTCTTGTCTTCCTTCTAGACTGAGTATCATAAAGTTTCAACTCATTACATTCTCAGTACAAGCTCACTTACTAACCTTCAAGTTATTCTTTGGTACTCATATAAGCTCCTTTTCCATGTTTAACTGACGTATTATTCAACTGATTTCTCTTTTCAGTTGTATTTTAATACATATTGATCATTGATTTCTATAATTCAATTGATATATTTTGGATGTAATGAGTTGGATGGAACACACGGTCATTTTTCTATTTAAAATGAAATGACAACCCTTTTCATTTAACAACTTCTTCCTTGGGGCTAAAGTTTTCAGGGATATATGAAAGTCATTAAGTGAGGCCTGTGTGTGTACACACACACACACACACACACACACACACACACATATATATATATATATACATTTAAAAATTTACAGCAAAGAAGTGACAATTTACCCAGGCCGAGGGATAGAACTTTAGACCTCAGTTGCCTGATTCTTGGGACAAATCAATTCTTTATTCTTGGATATTTTTGTAGAATTCCCTCCTCCCCTTCCAGTTGCCAAGTCAATATTTATACCTGAATGTTGCTCAGCTCCTTAAAAGATGGGCTGGCTGGATCAGTTGCTGTCTCAGACAGACTTTAAATGTATTTTCAGCATGTCTTCAGACAGTTACTTTTCCTCTGTTCAATTTTGTTCATCTTCTTACTTAACTTTTCAAGTGCTACTATTTCCTTTTTAAATGTGGAATTGAGAAGTGCAAACATTATTGGAAGAGAGAGTCTTACTAGCATAATTGTGCATTATCTTCCTTTTATATTGCAGATGGAAAACATTAAATCTAGGGGGAATAGAAATCTGCTCAATCAGATAATGATAGTACAATTTCCTTTAAAAATACTTACCTGTGGAGAAGAAAAGTACTGATTTTTTAAGGCGGCACCTTTCCATCATTTTTAAAAACAGCCAAATGACACAGAGAGTTAAAATTCTGTCTTATGGGAGCCAGACTTCCTTGCTGAGGCTACTCCTTTCTACTTGCAATTTGATATTTTAGGTAGAGATTTGGGTGGGGTGAGAAGAAGGCATACTCCAGAGCAACGTATCGTAATTTGGGGATTAGAAGAGTCCTTAGGAAAGGGCACAATGCTCTGTCCGATGTCTTATATTAATTTTTGTAACAATAATTACTTTCAAAACATTTTAACAGCTTTATTAAAGGGCAATTGAGAGAGTAAACTGCACATATTTAGTGTGCAATCTGATACATTTGATCTATGTATAAATCCATAAACCATCTTCCAAATCAAGATAGTGAACATGTTCATCATCCCCATTAGTGTCTGCAATCCTTGATCCTGGTCGGATACACCACTTATCTGCTTTCTGTCCCTGCAGAGTAGTTTACATTTGCTACTGTTTCATATAGGTGGAATTATGTTGTATATACTCTTCATCGTCTGACTTCTTGCATTCTGCATAATTATTTTTAGATTCATCTAGGTTGTTGCTTGTATCAACTGTAATCCATTCCTTTTTATTGTTAGTTACTAGTCTTTGAGTGGACATGTGCTTTCTTTCATTTGGAGCCAATAAATAGGATTGGAAGTAGTTAACTCTATGGTGGATGTCTATTTACTTTTAAAGAAATAGCTAACCTACCTTCTAAAGTGGTTGTATCTGGGAACAAAAAAAGAAAACTGGACAAAATACTTCAAATAATGGATTTTAAGACAGTGAACACAGTTGGCAAGTAATTTGGTCCCTCTTACTCCATGTTTTCTAGAAGCAGAAGAACAATAATTACCTTTAGTGAGAGAAAAAACAGTCAAGGAGAGCATGAGATTTCCATCCTTTTTCAAAAACAGCATGAGACCTTAGTTGAAGAGATAATATACAGAAGTATTAGCCAAACCAGAGTTTTACTCCACTGTCATGTTCACAGTGGTTCATATGAAGATCTGAAATTTCACAGACCTGAAAAATTTTGTGATTTGATAAATGATAATTTTCATCATAAGGATAATTCTGATCAATGACAATCTTCAGAAATATAAACTTTGCTAGTTAGAAAGGGGAAAATTTTCTTTTGTTTAATAATTCCCAGTGTAACGGTGTTCTAATAGATTAATACTTCAATTTCCTGAGTCTTTCTTCCAAACTGGAATCAATGTAGAAGTCTTTGAAAAATACTAACATTGAACATTCTCCCCTCTCTCTAAAAATATGGTTCTCATAGAATACAGATGTTTCTTAGACATGAAAATAAGTGAGCATAATTAGAGAGTTTAGCAGTTAAAAGGAAATGAAATCTAGGGAGCTGGGCTCATCAGAGCTTTAGGGAGAAGTGGCTAGCTTCAAAGACCTCTGACAAGAAATGACTGGATACTGGCTGGAGAAATGACTGTTACTTAGCTTATCTTCTCTCACAGTGGAAACCCATACATAGTGCAATAGAAGTACTAAAGATTTCAAAAAAAAAAAAAAAAAGTACTAAGGATCTCCATACGGGTATGTATCGTACCTCTTATTAGCTCTTGGTGATATCGATTCTACACTACCCTCCCTAACCCTTCCCACTCATGCCAAAAGTCCACAACCAAATATTTATTTAATTTCAAGGTATCCATCTACTTTCACGTACGATTTATTTGTCTGGCTACTCTTAGAATTATTTATCTAGACCAATACTGCCACACTCTTCATCTTCAATCTCGCCCCTATAAAGATGGTGATTGCTAATTCAGAATGCAACCTCCAAAGACAAAATCAGCTCCATCAACCCAAATGGCTGTCTCAAAAGTCCCTAAAATCATTATTGTTCAAGGCTTGACATGTTGTCTTCATTAGCCCAGCCATGTGTCCATCATAAATCCCATCAAAGAGCTGACTTTTCTCCACACTGTTTTGAAAGTCTAATTTAAATGTTAACTAGCCCAGCAATAATACAATTCGGATTGTTAACAGCAACCTCCAGACTCAGAGACAGTTCAAATGACCATTATCTGGAAAAACGAGACAGAGTGAAGAGCTGTTTCTTATTATGATGCTTAATTTACAAATTAAAAGCTCCTCAAACCCTCATTTCAGAGCTGGCCCTATTTGGGGCAGTGGTGATGGATAACAAACATTGTTCTAAATAATAAAATTGTTTTAAAATGTAGGATGGCAAAATAATTATAATTACATTGACAATTTTTTCAGTTCCTTAAAATTTTCACAACCATGATGCAATCAAAATTGTTATGGGCATTATTAGTCTATAAATAAACGTGAGTTAAATAATACGTACTTAATTTAGTTTTAAGTTTTCTTTGACTATCACTGCCTAGAATTTAGTCTTTCTAGACTGGGAGAAAACATCTGCCTTTAAACATGTAGAGAAGTAGAGGTGTTCAAGATTGGCTTTGTTAGCTCTTTTTAAATATAAATATATATATACTGCACACATATGTACTTAAGAACTGAGATCATATAGAATGTCAAAAATTATGAATGATGATTCTTGCCTTGGTCTACAGAGGCTCAGAGTTATTACCATCTGAGGAGAGTTTGTTTGTTCGACCAGTGTTTTTCAAGTTTCAGGAATTGATACTTTAATTTTTGTGACAGACAGGATCTAAGGTGACCCCCCCAAGTCTTCTCCTGGTATTAACGCCCTTGCATAATTGCTTCCATTTGAGTATGTACCGGACCTATGATGTGCTTCCAACTAATAGATGTGGTAAAGCAGCTATCAGGGTATATGTGATTCCATCTGTGTGATCACATTATATGATGGTAGTACTTGTTTTCGCAAGGAGATTTGTTCCCTTCCTGGCTTTAAAAAGCAAGCTGCCATGTTGTGAGCTTCTCTATGGAAAGGGTCACATGGCTAGAGACTAAGGGCAGCCTCCAGCCAGCCGGAAACCCAACCTTTTTGTCCAGCAAGCCTACAAGGAGCTGAATGCTGACAAAAACCAAGTGACTAAGGGAATGAATCCTTTCCCAGTTGAATCTCATGTGAAACCCCAGCCCTGGATGACCTGTTGACTGCAGCCTTGCAGAGGATGCAGCCAAGGTGCACATCGATCCCTGACCCACGGGAAGTGTGACACAATAAGAACGTGCTTTTTTAAGCTGCTGAATTTGTGGCAATATTGTTACACAGCAACAAGCAATGAATATAATGGTATAAGATAAATTCGGTGAGTGGCCATCTACAATTAAAAAAATGAAATAGATTGGATTAATAGAACAGAATGAAGTATAAGCATATTTCATTAAAACTTTATTATATATATAGTATATATATGTACATCTACATTGGGTCACAATATATATGCATTTCACAGTGTGGGTTGTAGTAAAAAAATTGATGAATCTTCTGGAAAAGACCCTTTGAAGTTTGAAACGTGTATATTCTCACTTGTCTACGAACCCTTTGCAAGGCCCGTGAATCCTGCTGAAACAGGAGTATAGGAGCAGCCAGGGAGAAAGTAAGAATATTGAAGACTAAGAATATCTCATCACATTTGGGGGATTTTAGATTTTGGAGGAGTACTAAGAAGGTTATATCGGGAGTAAATTATAGAGTTATCTACTGTTCGGTACTCAATTTATAAACATACAGAGACAGAAGAACTAGGCAAGACTTTGGGTTGTTCTAATTTAGACTTTTCCCCACAAAGTGTAGCGTTCATTTCACTGGTAGTACTGTAAAATTTTAGTTTGCACATAGACAATTCCATTTTTTTTAAACATTTATGTGTTTATCTTAGTATTCAAAACCCAACAATGTTACTGCTTAGCTGATATTAAACTGTGCCCCCATTATCATCTCTGCTTTCTTTTTAGCAGCAGTCCGTGCTCTTTTGAGGACATGTGAATAAGGCAGTAAAACATTAGGAAGGTTATTTGCAAATGTCTGAAGTCTGAAAATTGGGAAACCCTTTCCCAAGTCAAACTCTGGTGTACCAAAGAAACGGAACCTCAGAGCAGTTAGGAGGACTTGCCTTTGCTCCCTGTTACACTTGGGGTCAAACACTGAAGGAAAGGAATTGAGCTGTTGCCCAAGTTTACATAAACTGCAGACTCTCCAGTTAAAGACGTTACACAGGTAGGGTGCTTGTGATGTGGGTAAATGTCTGAGGGGAAATGTGTGGTTGCGCATGTGTGTTTTCTGGTGAGTCCTGTGTCAGACATTGTGCTAGACATAGCCGATGAGACGGCTAAGGTATACTTCTTGTTCTTTCAGAGTTTACAGATTAACAGATAATCATTGTTAGTTATAAGCCCCAATAATCAATGAATTGATGAGATGATTGATTATTAGAAGCCTCTTTTGAGGGCCTTACAAAACATGCAAAAGAACATTGGCTTTCACGTTAGAAGATGTGATTGCAATTTTTTTTTAACGTTTATTTCGTTTTGAGAGGGAAAGAGAGAGACAGAGTGCCAGCAGGGGAGAGGCAGAGAGAGAGGGAGGCAGAGAATCCAAAACAGTCTTCAGGCTCTGAGCTGTCAGCACAGAGCCCAATGCAGGGCTCGAACTCACAGGCTATGAGATCATGACCTGAGCCAAAGTTGGACACTTAACCGACTGAGCTACCCAGGTGCCCCTAGAAGATGTGAGTTCAGATTCTAACTCCACTACTTGCTGGCCTTGTGATCTTGGACAATGAAACCTCTGTGAGCTTCGTTTTGCTCGTGTATATAATTGAGATCTGAGTCCTTTCTTCACTGAACTATGTATAGTCAGGGTTCTCCAGAGAAACAGAACCAGTTGTGTATAATATATATATATATATATATATATATATATATATGTACTATATTTATATGTAATATATAGTAATATAGTATTATATATTATATAGTAATATAGTATACATATTGTAGATTAATACATATTTATATATTTATAAGTAAATATTATAAATATATTAATAATATATATTAACATATATAAGGAGATTTATTTTAACGAATCAGCTCATATGATTATGAAGGCTGGCAAGTCCAAAAATCTGCAGGATGGGATGGTAGGCTGTAGACCCAAGGAAAATCCAATGCTGCAAAGAGTCCAAAGAATGTCTGCTGCACAAATCCCTCTTGCTCAGGGAGGGTCGATCTTTTGTTCTCTTCAGGTCTTCAGTTGATTGAATAACGCCCACCCACATCATAGAGAGGAATATGCTTTACTTAAAGTCCACTGACTGGGGCACCAGGGTGGTTCAGTTGGTTAAACATCCAGCTCTTGGTTTCTGCTCAGGTCATGATCTCACGGTTTGTGAGTTTGAACACTGCATCGGGCTCTGTCCTGAGTGTGGAGCCGCTTGGGATTCTCTCTCTCTCTCTCTCTCTTTCTCTGCCTCATTCAGACTCATGCTGTCTCTCTCCCAAGATAAATAAACTTAAAAAAAAAAGTCCATTGATTTAAATGTTAATCTCATCCCAAAAAACTCTCACAGGAATATCTGGAATAATATGTGCCCCATGTATCTGAGCACCATGACCCAGCCAAGTTGGCACATTAAAATTAACCATTTTGAGTTCAACCCCTGTCAACTTGGCACCCATGCGCATCTCCTTAAGCTGTACTTCATTTCTAAATAAAAGTCATACTTCCATCTGTCATGATACAACTATCCTGTGTGCAAGTGAAAACACACTAATCCTTTTCTCAGAAGAGAATACAAAGTCGCTGGATGATGTTCACCCCTCTCCTTGATATCCCGTTACTTAAATATTATGATGTAAAGGTAACAACACTTAAATACAATGATATATGGTCAGTACACCTTACGTTATATAATAAGAGGATTCGAGAGGGAAGAAAACAAAGATTTTTTATTTATTCATGTATGTATATATGTATGTGTGTATGTTTATATACCATTGACCCTTGAATGATGTGGAAGCTAGGGGTGTCAAATGCCCCATGAAGTTGAAAATCTATGTATCCTGGCATCTGGGTGGCTTTGTCAGTTGGGTGTCCAACTGTTGATTTCAGCTCAGGTCATGATCTCATGGTTCGGGAGACTGAACCCCATCTCAGGCTCTGAGCTGATGATGCAGAGCCTGCCTGGGATTCTCTCTCCCTGCCCCTCTCCCACTCTTTCTCTCTCTCTCTTTCTCAAAATAAATAAATAAACATTTTTTTAAAAAAAGAAAAAAAAGAAACTCTGTGTATGACTTTTGACTCTGCCCAAACTTAACTACTAAGCTGAAAGCCTTACCAATAACATACATGGTTGATTAACACATTGTTCATATGTTCTATGTATTATATACTGTATTTTTACAATAAAGCAGGCTAAAAAGGAAAATGTTAATAAGAAAATTATAAGAAGAGTAGATACATTTACGGTACTTTACTGTAAAAAATTTTGTGTATAAGTTGACTTGCACAGTCCAAATCCAATGGTCAACTGTGTGTGTGTATGTGTGTGTGTGTGTGTGTGTGTGTGTGTGTGTGTGTGTGTATAGCACCTAGATTTTCCAGCACATGGCATATTGTTACCAAATGCTGTTTCTTCATACTATATTTTGATTTAGGATCGATCCCTGCTACATAGTGTCACATGTTAGCCGTGATAAGAATTAGCCTTCGTACAAGTGTGGGCATACAGATTTGTATGTGGTATGTGTTTACACTTTTTGGTAAATAATAAAGTACATGTGCAGGAATTCGGTGCCTGCTTCTTTTATATAAAAATCATCTACTGAACTTCTCGCGTTGTATACCATGGGCACATAATTGTGGAATTCTTGGCAGAGGAAATTAGTGTTTTTATCTTTTTGAGAATCTGAAACTAATTTCTTAAAATTTTACCTGCACATAATGAAATGGGCCCAAAAGACTGCATGAGAATTGGGCAGCGCTATACCTGTCTGAATTATTTGCCCTAAAGTGGTAATAATGGCAATTTTGTGTGTGTGTGTGTGTGTGTGTGTGTGTGTGTGTGCATCTATGCATATACATATGTATGTGCATAAAATAATTGACTTTTAAATCTCTTGCAATTGATACCTGAAACTTTATGTACTTTGCTCAACGTTCAATCTAACTATATATCCACAATGTAATTGAAAATCCTGCCAATGTTATGTACGTTGCCTCCTGCTCTATCCTAGCTAATCTGAAATATAAAGAAAAATATTGGACTTTGAGCATTTAATCCAGATACAGATAAAGAGCTCTACTTCCATATACCTTGCATTTATACTCTCTTTTCCACTTATAAAATGTCTTTTCCTCAATAAGGCAAGAGATGCATGTCTACGTTAAAATTCTGTTTCTACCTTCATAATACTCTTCCTAATTCTCCCCTGAGTGTAATAGGTAGCAAATATTTTTTCTATCAATTAAAATCCTTCACTTTTGGATGAATTTTTTGAAAGCTCTCTAAATCTGTCATGCTCTCTAAAAAAATATCTTCTCACATGGAAATGCTGAATTCGTTACTTGACACTACAAAAATTAAAAAGTATTTATTCAAACTGGTCTATTTTGTCCTTCCTTCTCCAGTATCCGTTATTCCCCTCCTCATAGGCGCAAACAAATAGGATCAGGGGAAGAAGACTGTCACTCACACACCTGCACAAGAGTCTATGGAAAGTCTTGCATACCAAGAAGGCTAGTCCACATTATAGCTCTCCTCCTATCCGAAATTATAATAATCAGGATGACTAATGATTAGGAATTTAAATTCTGCTTTTTTATTTCCAATCATTATGCTAAGATCACAGAGATAAATAAACTTTTAGCAGTGTGGAGAGAGAGAACATCTTTTCAAATTCACCCAATCAAGTTATTCTAAATCCAATCTTTCTGTGCCTTGCAAAATCAGCTATATCTGGTTGTTTTCACAATTTCCTGATTAAATCTGTCAATAGATTTTCTACTGCTCATTCTGTTATTTATCCAGAGCATTAATGAACTTCTCTACCTCCCGTGGATCCATAAATATTTCTATTTTATTATCAAAAACAACCCCTAATTGGACTAAAAATAGGATTGTAGATCTATCTGCTCCGCCTAAGTAGTGAATTAACTTTTGTGGCTCCAGAGTCACCATCTATTTATTCATCACTCACTGCTATTTATTGCATGCCTACCACATGCCAGGCACCGTTCCTGGGGCTCCGGATTAACTGGTGAAAAAGACAAGCAGGGCGGCCGCTCCCACAGGTGTTAGATTCAGTAAGAGAGATAGTTAATACACATGTCATCAAATAAAGCAGAAACTTCTTATGATGGAAAGTTGTGCAGGAGAAGAGAACGGGAAATCTGGAACGTGGTGACTAAATGGAGGAGAGGACAAATGTGTGCCAAGGAAGAGAGCCCCAGGAAGTCCTCTTGCTGGAGCTGACATCTGAACTGCCGTCAGAATACTAAGAAGGAACTGGTCAGGCAAAGATCCAGGGGAGAGATTTTTCAGACAGCAGGAACAGCAGATGCAAAGGCCCAGAGTCAGGAAACTGGTATGTTTGAGGACACTGAAGGAGTCAAGTGATTGGAACTGAGTAAACAAGAAACTGCCACTAACATGACATAGGCAATGTTTCAACTATCTGACTTTAATAACAATGGCTAAAATGTACTGGGCTCTCAGTATGAGCCAAACACTAAGTACATACACTCACTACCTCGATTAATTAAAAAATAACCGAATAAAGAAATTAACTTTTATTATTTCCATTTTATAGTGGGCTAAACTGAAATTTGGAGGAGTGATTTGCTGAAGGATACCTATCTGGTAAGTGGACCAATCCAAATTGAAACAAGCCCAATTCCTTAACCAGTAAGTTACATTGCCCACGTGACATCTTTTCCACAAGTAATTTGAACTAGTTTTACCTTGTTTTATGAATTACTTTTGCAAGTAGTGTTTAGCCACTTTTGTTTCATGACTACCATACACGATAACTTCAGCATCTGTATAATACTTTACCTCCTGGTAGGAGGCTGTGATATACTGGTAACTGTTGAGCAACTAGCCCATATCTTCCCCCGCGAAAGCCCAGATTTGTGGTGATTGTTGATTTCCATAGTGTAAATACTACCACAATGACCTATTTCAAGTTCACAATGAGTCATCTGCTAAATGTGTGATTGAGAAGAGATGTGCCCAATCAGCTCCTAGGAGCCAGAATGAATGGGCTCCAATCTACCACTAGGAGATGCCCAATAAATATTCATTTGAAAGAAAGCCTACCCATAGGAAAACAGTTTGGGATCCCTTTGGTGAAAGTCAGAATCACAAAGGCTAAAGCAAATTGCATTTCATTACTTTCCATCCTCTCAATTTACTAGTTGGGAGAAAGGTAGGAGGCAGTGCATGAAAAAGAAAAAAATGGATGTCTTTTTCCCTGATGTGTGCCAGTGAGAGTTTTATCACTGCCACTTGAAACGTTTGCCATTGAGTTTGCTCATTGTTGAGCGAATCATCTTCCTGAATGTAGTACACACAAATGGTTATTTCAAAATGGAGAGGCACAGCACCTTCGGCACCTATATAAAAGTTCAGGATGGTTTTGCTAATTGAGAATTTAGGAGACCAAGCCCTTGGATGCAGCACCTAAGGAATTGTTTTACAACATGGAAGCCATTAGACAATATGGACCTTCTATGAATGAGAGGGAATCTTTGCGGAGGGGGTGGAGAAACTGCCTTCCAAGTGCAAATTCCAATGTGCAATCACCAAATCATAATTCATGACAGAGATACAACATATGCTCTCCTGATAGAGTGGGAGTTACAGGACACAGAGAGCAAGTAAGCAGCAGAACCTCCGTGAGTTATGGCACCTCATTGCCATTATAAAACATCTTTATTGGGAGGGAAAATGCAATATTTTGGTAGAAGGAGATGAAGTAGGTAGTCTGGATTGCTCACTTATGGTAGAATGTGCAATTTTACAGCTGGGATATGCCCGTCTGCTCTGTGTCTTCCTTGACTCACAGCCTGTCCTGAGCAGGCGTTGAGTATACACAGTTTAATCTGTAAGGCAATCAAGGTGCTTAGGTAGAACCTGGGAAATGGAGAATTTTATGAAAGCGAAGCCTATATGCTCTGCACGAAGTTCTCAAACGCCATCCCCTCCATTCCTTCTTTAATGTTAACTTGATTTGTGCTACTTTGGGGGAGCCGTGTTAGTCGTCATTGTGTGTGTGTTCTTGAGACAATTGGATCGATTCACCTGTATAAAACGCTTTTTTTTTTTTTTTTAACTGTTCAAGTTTGGAAGGTGCTGCCATTTCATTTTCTTAGCAAAATCTAAATGCTAAGAGCACATCACTGGATTCAGGTGCAAAAAAAAAAAAAAAAAAAAAAAAAAAAAGCCTAGTGCCCTTGGATCCTTGAGGCTTACAGCAAACGTCTGCTTTACTCCCCCAGTGTTATAGTGGCAGACAGGGCAGCTTAGAAAGTCATCAGAGAGATGCAGAGTCAATCTAAATTTTTTAGAGCTGAAAAGAAATCGACCATGCAAATCCTTCAGTAAGCTTAGTGCCTGAGAAGAGATGTTTTTTGTTTTTTGTTTTTTTACACCGCCCCCCCCACCCCCCCGCAGGAGCAAGGGAAGGAATCTCATACTCTCTGCAAAAAGAGTTTTCAATCTAGCATTTCTGTGTTTTTTTAATTCTTTCTTGTGAAAGGACAAGTTAAAAGATTTGAACCCTTTTATCTGTTTGACAGATCAGAATACCAAAATAACATGAGGAAGGTTTATAGCCAAAGATAGGAGTCTCAGAGAATGGAGATGTTATGTAAATGCATGATATTTAGAAGTCTCTACTCTATACCGTATCATTTTCATCAAAGGGAATATAATTCCTCTATGCAAACATATGAGTGAATTCATATATTCATTCTTTCTTAAATCACCTGCTTGTTTTGTTGAAATGTTCCTTTAAAATATTTAGAATCTCAATCATATGTTGAGGGATTTTTGAAAGATGAGAGGTCACCAATTTCATGATTTTAGTGACATGACCCTGAAATGTCATTATTTTCCTCTTATAAATTTGATCAGAAAAAAAACTACCATAAAATGGTCATGGCGATTCCCTGTAAGGTAGTCTTCTAACATCTAAGTTTAGAAAAGAATGTTTCAAGGGGTACTTTATGTTGATACACATAGCTGTTAAGTCTTCTTTGTTATTGTCTTTTAAAAAGCATGAAAATGTCTTTTCTATTTGGAGTTGTTTTCAGGAAATATGGACTCTTGTCTCTCTCGTTACCTCCTGGCTACACTCACTTTCTATGCTATTTGTGTATCTACATTATTCATGCTTACAAGCCCAGCTGTAAAATAAAAATAGAGTGAATGAATGAGTTCTAAGGATCAACATAAAAATACGGCCTGAACTCCAGCCAAACCTTGAATCTAACTTATTTTACATAGTTCACCACTTTCTTATTTTATACAAAAATTCTATTAGTCAAACTACTTGTCTTCGGAAAACCTGCTCATCTGAAATTAAGTTTTGGGCCCAGGACTTTTCTTAATTAAAATGATAAAATCTATAATATTCCATGTGTCCTGAACATCACTAGATTCCCTGTGAGACCTGGGAAGTTTTCCTATCAATTAAAAATGAAGAAAAGTGCTTCATTTGGTTTCTTTATTTCTGAAGTTTAGACCTCTTTATTTTTATTTACTCACCAGTTGGAAAGCATTGTGTGGCCTTCTCTGAAGCTATGAAAAAATTAATACAAAATGGCCCCAACTTCACTATGCTAATATGCTGGGAGGTACCGTCCTCAGAGACCATCTTAGGCTGGCGGCGGCTGCTTCTGATGTTGGTAAATTGAAAAGCAAAATACCACCGACACCGTGAAAAAGCATGGTCAACTTTACATCAGCCTTCATTGTTCCTGCTATAATGCACTGCTTTCCACACTTAATAGTGACTGATCTGGGTGATCCTTTGCACTTAGGGGGGGAAAAAAACATTTCTAAGTTCATTTTATCAGCTCCAGAGTTTCACATGTATAAAACAGAGAATTATATATGTGACAGGGCTCAACACTGGGACTAAGAGA
This sequence comes from Puma concolor, assembly GCF_028749965.1. Taxonomy (NCBI): domain Eukaryota; kingdom Metazoa; phylum Chordata; class Mammalia; order Carnivora; family Felidae; genus Puma; species Puma concolor. The sequence continues at coordinate 23,059,941 of NC_141675.1, forward strand.
TCTCCAAGCCTGGAATGAAAAACATATAGTTTTCTGGCAATTTGAGCCTTTTGTAAATTCTCCTCTCAAGCTGATTCACATGGCTGAGTAGAAAAATGTGTATTCCTCATTGAACTCCAACCGGCAGCTTCCTAGCTTTCTGTCGTCAATTGTGGTGAAATCATTGTCAATTAATCAACTGGAAGAGCAAACACCTGCCCAATTTATTATTATTTTTTTACAAGTAATTAGGGGGTCCAATAAAGCAGCAGGAGTAGATACATTTTCAGGTAAAAGCATATGTCAAAACCCGCATGTTTCTAAGCAATCCTACAGCAGAGAGAGAGAGACAGACAGAGAGAGAGACAGACAGAGAGAGAGAGAGAAAGAGACAGAGAATATATATATTTCTTGTGACAACAAACAACCACAAAAAAAAATCTAAAACGTGGAACAAAAAGGCTTGTCAAGCAACGATCTTTATTGCCTAGGCTCCCAGCACCTGCGAGCATATTTAGGCGCATGATGTGTGACAGATACATGTAGGTCACTGTTGCGTAGGTGGCACAGGTACTCTTGGCCTGGGTGCAGACCATGAGTCTGTATCTCCTGGTTTTATGTCTCTTTCATAAGCCAGACAACAGAGACGGATTTTGAAGTTTGTCTCTTCTCCATAGAGACAGGGAGAGAGACAGAGAAAGAGAGAGAGGGAGCGAGACAGAGAAAGAGAGAGAGGGAGAGAGACAGAGAGACGGAGAGACAGAGAGACAGAGAGACAGAGAGAAGCAGCCGGGTGGCAGAAGCCCATGTATACTTGCACAAAACAGGTGGTGTTCTAGTTAGGATGCCATATTTGCTATTTAGGGTTCCTGTGATCTCTGGAAGGATGGGTAAGCTATAGGGTGCGTAGGATGAATCTACACAAAGCATCCATAGCGCTCCAAGCCTACAGGCTCCGTGCGACCTGGCACCCCACATACCGAGATGGGTTATCTTAGCAAGCCTGCTACGGAGTCTCTGTGAAATTTGGGTTACCGCATTTAGCTGTGGGATTACAGCACATAATACCACAGATAGGAGATAATGCCTGAGGCGTGTGGCTGTGGCAATGTGAGCCTCGGAAGGCTAATTATGGCAGATTTGGGGGCTGGGGGGCGACAGGGGTGAGGCAGGACGTGGAATGGGCAAGACAGCGTGGCTTGTGGCTTGCTGGTGGCTGTCGTGGCATAACCTGCCCCCACAGCCTGGCGCCCCACCTACACTGACAACCCAGACAAGGCTGTAAAACGTCATTCCGTGCCCCCATCCTTCTTTCTGAGGCGGGCGGCACTAAATCAGAATTTATTTTCCTCAACAGGAGTCCAACAGCACATAAAAAGGGCAGAATTTATTTTTATTTTTTTTCTTCTTACTTTTAGCTGTCTTTTTGGAGGCTGAAGTGATAGGTTGAAATTTTCTCTCCAGTGGCACCGTATGAGTTTTTTCCTTAATGATTCGTGTTCACTGCTTCCAGTGGCCAGAAGCTCTCAAGATATTTATGAAACAAGTTGTACCTCACCCAAACTGGGTCCCCCCCCCCCGCCACATTTTTGTTAGTGAGATTTACTTCTCACTGTATTCCTGTTGAATAATCTCCCCAATACTTGGACAAGTCCTGGAAAAATCTGATAGAGTTCAGAATAAAACTGACTGGTGGTGATAATTCTTGCTAATCCAGCTGTCTCGAATTTTGAACCCGTTCACATTTCCCATATCCCAGCATTTCCTTCTGATTTACAAAGGCCATTTGGATACCGTATCAGCCCACAGAGCCATCACACTTGTCTCGATTTTCTCAAACGGAAACAACGCTTATCATAATCGATGCCCTCGTCCCCTAACTCAGCTCTTCTGAAGCTCAAGTGTAAAAGGTGTTGCTCACATAATTGAAGTATTTCCAATATACTACCACGCTGTAATCTCTCTTCCCTTTCTCCCAGGTGCAACTCTTCTCGATCTTGGAAAAAATGCACGATGGGTTTTGAAGCATCTAAAAGACATAAATTGTCCAGAAAGTCTTAACGTATATTTTGAAAAATACTAGATATGGTAGTTTTTAATGCTATTCCCAGATTATTTTACAATCTCTGCCTTTTGGACGCAAGTTAAGATTATATTTCCTGCCCCCTTGTGTTTGCACAGAACAATCTGACCAGTTCTGCACAATTAATTGTGATCAGAAGGGCTGTGAGTCACCTCTGACTCAGGGTATTTGATGGTTGATAGATATATGAGACTTTCCAGAGCTTTCTTTTCCTCTAGCATGACCACTGACCCACTTTATGTGCTAGGTCTTTCTTCGGGTTTGGTTCATGAGAAGCTACAATGAACACAACACTCCTGCTGATCCTTAAGGATGTGCCAGACATGGTCTATCAGCAGAAAATAAACGTGTGTTGAAATAAACCATTGAGATTTGGGAGGCTCTTTGTCACCTCAGCGTAACCTGGCCTATCCTGACTGTCAAACTAGTTCAGTGGGACTGCAGTACACACGGTGTGCAAAAAGGGTTGCAAGATGAAACAAGTTTGGGAAAGGCTAGTTTGGACAAGATGAAATGGGTTACGTAGGCTCTTTCAGAGTCATGAACGGTCTGTGAATCTTCACAAATCTATTATAAGGAAATTAAAGCATCCCAATACAGCACTTCCTGCTTGAAGATCATCCCAAAGGACTCAGTGTCAAGGGATGCATGCCAACTCTCCACCACCCTGCCAGTCTTTGTCCTCCAGTGAGGGCATCGGGGCAGTCTTTCTCACTCCTTGGTGACGCTAGCTCATGGCACCGCGCTGGTTTCACTGCCATTCCGGGTTCCCTGTAATCCATTTGCTTGAGGAAATCTGTAAATTCATTCTCCTTTTGAATGTTAGCTAATTTCAAAGGCAACGGTATAATATTTTGCACGTGGACGAGAGAGTGGTGCTATTCTCTAGAAGGTGATATATTTTAAAAAAAAACATAGACTTTGACATTTTTCTGGCTCACTAATTTCTTTTCTTTTTCTGATTAAAAAATACACCTCGTTTATGAGAAAAAATATATTACCATACGTGCTACAAATAGAAGCCAACACACCAAAGAAAGTAACTGCTGCTAAAAGCTGGCTAATTGAAATGTAATTCATTAGTTTCAAACAGAACTGGCTCTGCACACACACACACACACACACACACACACACACACACAATTACACATATACATAGCATTTTGGCCTCACAACCCTTTCCAAGGTTGCATTTATGCTTCTTTATCTGGCAGTGTTTTTGCTGCACTTGAGAGACTGGAAAAACCTATTGTATTGAAAACTAAAGGTGGCCACTCACACACATAGTCAGTAGCTATGTTTTTTATTCCATCTCTATTTTTTGCTGTGGGATGATTGTATAGACGCCAACCTAACAAAGCATGCTGTCTGTCAATGGTGTGCTGAATTTGGAGAGGGTGATCAGAACTTAATTCTCAAAATGTTACTCTAATGCAAATCGAGGCCATTCTATTTCAAGAGACTCTAGTTTCTTTATTCAAAGTCATCCTGCGTGCCTGGAGCTAATTTGGTCTGAAAAGTAACCGGTTAGGTGAAGAACCAAAGTGTTTCCAAGCCTTAGGCTGCAGGTGGCTGAGATAAAAGTAAATTCCAAGCTGTTAGAAGAAGACAAGGAAGTGGAGGAGGAGGGGAAAAAGTAAAATAAAGAAAAAAAGGAAATAAAAAGGGAAGAAGGAAGGCAGGAAGGATGGAAGGCATGAAGGATGGAAGGAAGGAAGGAAGGAAAGAAGAAAGGAAGGAAAGAAAGTACTTCTGCTCCTGCACTCATTGACTTTCTGAATTGACACACGAGCAGCCCAGATCTTATCAGATAATACACACATTTAGAAATCCGTCTGCACGTGTCTATGTTCCTACAGCCCATTCTGCCTAGCTAAAACAACATCTTTTTTTTTTCCCGAAAAATCTGTTTCCTTCTTACATAGTCCAAATGTTAGAATGTGGTTTGAATTCTTTTTTGAACATTAATTTAAACAGTATGGGAATAGATCAGCCCTTATAAGTCTAAATAAAACTTCCTTCGACATATATAATATGGTGTGCTTATTTGGAGGCTAATGGAGCTGGAAAGAAAAAGTGGGAAAGAGTTAAATACAGAAAGGAGTAAGCTTCATGGGAGTTTTTTCTTATAAAAATTTAATTGCTGCGTATTTTTTTCCATCCAACCTATTTAGCAGAAATTTACAGCAAAGCTTTAAACTGGTTTTCATACCGGCATTCCAAATGTTCGGATATTTTGACCTGAACAGAAAAATGCAAATAACACAGTGCCACTTAGTGGAAAGGGGAAAAAAAATCATGTGGATGAGGAAGAAAGTCAACAGGCATCCAAATCCTTGCCTGGAATTACAGATACAAGTCATGTTTGACATTCAGATGCTATGCCTTTTGATGGCTTTCAATCACATTAAATTTCTACTGCCACAATAATAAGTAAATTGTGTCACATGCTATCACAACAAACATTTCCAAAAAGAGCATGGAGGAATCCATTCGACGTTGGTAGGATAGAAACATTACAAACTCTATTCGCTCAAGGAGAGAAATATTAGTAACTTCTTAAGGTGAGACACTCTCATCAACTGATGAACCATATAATTTTTGTAGCTATATGAATTATAATCAGACACTTAGACTGTGCTCAACAGAGCAACTTTCTTCTCTGCATTAAGGTAGAAGTCATACTCTTAGAAAAGCTGGTGGATCATTCACTTCCATAAGATTTTGAGGACCTTGGAAAAACCAGTACTGGGGTGGGACCACATCTCTCCAGTTTCTGGTGAGTCAGGGACCAGGGTCACCAATTTAGTTTGCAAGCTGAACGTTTCTTTTCCACTAACAATTAAAACCAGTCTCCACAATGAAGCTTTTTATAGCTGTTGTTGCATTGTCCTTGGGGGCGAGTTTGGAAATACCTTCAGGAAGGCTCTCTGTTTACCTCTTAAACGGAGTCATCTATCCAGCTATCAAATAGCATTTCATTATTCTAATATTTTGCAAAATTCGCAGCATGCATGGACATAAGCACTGACTCTATTTATGTACACATAACTTGACACACCCAGTAAAGAGCATCAAGGCGCTCTTTCCCTCTCCCACTCCCTCCTGTTCTCTGTTGAAGCTAGAGCTTATTTACCCAGCTCCGAAGTGCTCTCAAAGTCTGCTTTCACCCACCGCCTCTCAGCTTCCCAACACACTTACAAAAATGCTACCTTTGGATACTAGATTTTATTTCTACAGCCCCACCCCCAACAGCACACAACTTTAGCCCTCACCTAGGTAACTCAGTAGGATACGTTCAAAAGTCTACAGGTCCTCCATTGGGCTAAGTTGCGACCTTTTAGGATAGGTAGCGCTGAATGCAAATGGCAGCCTGATGGTTTCACAAAAAGTATTTGAGGCATCCTAGACAGCACTTGGGGAGTCAGCATGGAATTAAAGATGAACAGCATTCACAGCTCTTAATCAGAAGCTCTTTTTACCAGAAAAAAAGAGAAATTAAAAAAAATGTTCCTACATTACCTACAGTGTTGTTAATGTAACTTTCTATTTACATAATATGCAAAAAGGGCTGTCTGCAAACTGCAGTAATCTATATGGAATGAGGACAAAAGATACTGATTTCTCTAAAATGTTCTTGTTAAGGAATAATCAAGAAGTTAGAACCTCTAATCTTGCAGTCAAAGCAGAAGTTTGGGAGATTTTTTTCTTTTTTTCATTTTGCTCATGTATATATATTCACATGCACAGACGAGTACAGACAGATTTACAGATATCAAATATATCGTCTTTAACATTCAGGAACTAAATTAAACTTCAAAGAAAAAGTTAAAGTTCCCAGTAAAAGAAACATTTATTCACTTTTGATTTAGCCTTAAGTCTTCCAGCAAGTTTGCTCTGAGATGTCTAAGGAAAAGTTAAGGATGTGTGTGTGCATGTGTGTGTGTGTGTGTGCGCGTGTGCGCGCGCGTGTTCCTGCTTGCATAAGAGTGAGAGACACCGAGAAAGGGGGAGATGAGAAAGGGAGGAGGGGAGAGGGGAGGAAGAAAGGGAGGGAAGGAAATAGACTGGACTGAACTGGAATAGAATGGAATGGAGTAAGGGAGAGAGGGAAAGTGAAAAGAGGTGGAAAGAGGGAAGCAGAGAAGGAAGGAGGGAAGGAGGAAAAGATTTCCAGATGTTCTTTCTATCATGAGTCCCTGAACTTTCCAATCTTTTAATCAGTGGGAGGGATATTTGACCAGGAGTTAAAGTACCGCCTAAAGGAGCTTCTGGAGAAGGAAATTCCAAGGGCAAAGCTATCTAAGAAAATGTCCAACTGTTTGTTGATTCTGTCTTCCACTGCTAGATGATGATAAGGAAAATTCTGGTTGACATCAACTCCGAGGGGACAAGATGTAGAGAAAAGACTGGTAGGGCAACACAGCATCGAACCAGCAAGGGATGACTGGATGAAGAACCAGCACCTGGAATCACATTTGCAAACAGCCAGCTTCTAACCGATACCAATGCCATTAGGCCCACTGTGTGAACTGCTGCATCCTGTACCAATACGAACTTCCCAGAGGGGATAGCAGGATTCAATGAGCTGGCAGTCTTGAAATTGACCTCCGTGTCCTTACAGTCCAAACGTCTGCTAAATTCAGGTGTAAAAATGTAAATCATCAGAAAGTTTCAGACTGATGAATGCATATTTTAGGACTAAGATTGCTATGAGATTTCACTTGCAGTTCTTCAGATACACCAACTAATCCGCCTGTTGATTAATTCGACTGCAATACAATGATAACTTAAAAATTCGTGTTAGTCTGACATTATTGTTCGAGTTTTCTTAAAAAAATTTTTTTAACGTTTATTTATTTTTGAGACAGGGAGAGACAGAGCACGAATGGGGGAGGGGCAGAGAGAGAGGGAGACACAGAATCCGAAGCTGGCTCCAGGCTCTGAGCCATCAGCCCAGAGCCCGACGCGGGGCTCGAACTCACGGATCGCGAGATCGTGACCTGAGCTGAAGTCTCACGCTTAACTGACTGAGCCACCCACGCGCCCCAATTGTTCGAGTTTTCTACGGTGGAATGGCAGCAGCGTAGATTTCCAAATCCAAACACCCAGGTTTGTGTCCCAGATCTAGTTCGCATTAGCTCTGTGTCCTTGTTCAAGTATCAGCTTACTCGGCACCTTCAGTTTTTCCCCTCTGTAAAATAAAAATAATATAAACAATACCTCACAGAGGCCTCATAGGAGTCGAATGAGAGCATCTTTGTGAAAAACCTTTCTCGGTCATGACTAGCGGATCTATGGGGCCTTTTAGTGATTTCTTTATGTGGAAGGTTGACAACTGGTAATAACATCTCTAAAAACCGTCCGTTTTAACACTGTTTATACCGTACATGGTGGTCTAGAGTGCTGGGTCTCTTAGTCAAGCTGTTATAAAGACCCTTATGAGGAGAATCCAAATCTCCTTCCAGAATAAAATGGGGCTTTATCTGCAGATTTCGTGGGGAAACCTGTGTGGAAGTGGAGTGCCCTTGTCAATTTTCCCAGCAGAACATCTTATCTACCACCAACTAGTCAGCTTTCTAAAGGGAACGAGATCTTTCTGTCTGCGAGGGCTGTTCTTACCATTCCAATATTTCATTTAAGCTTACTGAAAGTCCTGCGTGAAAGGTGGTATGCTATTATCATTCCCATTGTGCCGATGAAGAAACTGAGGTGTAAAAGCTTATATGTCTAAGATCACCAAATGAGCAACAAGGGAGGTCATAATTAGCTGCACCCCAAAATGTAAAGCCCATGTTTTTATCTACTTGTCAAAACACTTACTTCATTTTCACTTTTTCTCCTGCAGATCCTAGCAGAGGATTCGCCAGGGGGGAAAAATGCTTTCGGACAAAAAAATAGCATAATAGAGAAATAGTATACTGTGTGAGTAAACCAATTAAAGCATATGTATATAATATGATATTTTAAGCATAAGAACTCTATGTGTTTTTATAGGGAGAGAGAGAAAAGAAATGGGAGATGGCCTGGAGGAATGGATACGTACCAAACTTAATGTTGGTGTAAGATAGCAGTGGGAATGAAACTTAAATTTTTATTATTTCCTATTTTTAAAATAAGTGTGTCCTATTTTGCTCTAAAAAGAAGAAAATTAAAACTGTGCATATTCCAACACTTCTGATATTTTTCTAAATTCTGTGTGTGGATTGATGTAAGCCGAGGAACAACTATTTATTTGAACATTAGAGAATTTGCTTTGTTCCTTCACACACATTTGATCTTAAGGCCTCAGCTTCTATCAGAGTCATCGTAAGAAAGAGCCATATGAGGGGGCGCCTGGGTGGCTCAATCGGTTGAGTGTCTGACTCTTGATTTTGGCTCAGGTCATGATCCCAGGTCTTGCTTAAGACTCTCTCTCTCTCTCTCTCTCTCTTTCCCCTGCTCTCCTTCTCCCCTGCTTGCTCTCTCCTCTCTAAAATAAAGTAAAAAGAAAAAGAAAGAAAGAAAGAAAGAAAGAAAGAAAGAAAGAAAGAAAGAAAGAAAGAAAGAAGAAAGCAAACCACATGGGAAGAACCTCTGTTTTCCTTGCAAAATGTTTATCGGGACATTACTTACCGTGCCATTACTCTAACCTGTGTTAGGTTGCATACACTTATTAGGACTTAGTGCCAGGAGAAACTGTTTTCCCTTAAAGAATGAATGTGCCCTCTTCTTTCTAATAGTACAGAAGATAGGCCAGACGCTGGAGACGTCATCCAGATTTGCTCCTTCATTAGAGCTGTGTTGATCTTTGTGCCCAGTTTAACCATTTCCCTCTTATCCCTCCTCAGATCTTGTTTCCTCTTTCTTTGCTTTTCTTACTCCTACTGGATATATATTATTTGTTCCAAGTTTCTTCATTCAAAATAATTTTTTTAAGTTTATTTTGAGAGAGACAGAGACAGCACGAGTGGGGGAGGGACAGAGGGAGAGAGAGAATCCCAAGCAGGCTCCATGCTGCCAGTGCAGAGCCTGACTTGAACTCATAAACCGTGAGATCATGACCTGAGCAGAAACCAAGAGTCGGTGCTTAACTGACTGAGCCACCCAGGCGCCCCTGTTCTAAGTTTCTTCAAATCGTGTTTGAAAAGTGGCACTCTATAAAGTACTTAGTCGTACAATACAAGAATTAGTTATGCACTTAGGAGGCAGAGCAATGCAACTGTCCAGAGTGAAAAAGAAAAAAAAAAAAAAAGACTTCCAATATAAATTTTAAGAAAAACATTACCCCCCACCTTTCGGATAACAACAAATAGAAAACTATAAATAATTGGAAAAATATGTTGACCATGACAAACTTGGTAAGACAACGGGTAGAGAATCACAGGAGCTCTCTGTTTGCATGAGTTACAGTCAACTGGTTTAGTTGGGTTGTTCAGTTACTCACTTATATTTTTGAAACTCAACGACTGTAGAAATGACCGGAAGGTGGCCTGACCGTGGGCAAGAGTTAATGGCCACGTCCTGGGAGAGGTTTAAGGCAGAAACACTAAGTTTAAATCGGTGAAATATTAAAGACATTTGTCAGAGAGGGATTGGACAGACCTTCTCAAGATGGATTGGGAGGAGATTAGCTAGAGTTGAACAAATTCCAGAGAGGTCTGGGCTTTAAAAAGGATGGAGATGTGATCTGTGCTATGAAGAGAGGCAAAGATGATAATATAAGGTGCAGAGACAAAATGCTCTGGTGAGTACCATGGTGAGTGCCCCAAAGGGTCAGGCTCTGTGCTTTGTGCTGGGGCATTGCCATGCACCAGACTGAAGTCACAATAAGGGGCACATGATAAAGGTATATGGATGAGAGCAGACATCCATGTCTGGCGCTGAGGCTGTGGCGGGAAAACGGCGAAGGTTTTTTGAGATTTGAAGGCTACTGGATCAAGATACGGAAAGTGACTGGATTCTGAGAAGTTATCCTAAACTTTCTTGTTTGGGTTGGGAGACCAGAGAAGATTTTCATCATCTGATGCGAGACAGTAATAGGAAAAGTAATAACAAAGGGGAGGCCATATTAGGTCGCTTGAGACTACAACACTGAGAGTGATATTGACTTAGGGTACTAGTGGATGGGGAGGCTTTCTTCACGTCCTTCCCTTTGTCACATTATCCACACCACAAATCTGTCATTCCATAAGGGAAAGATCCAAGAACTGTGTGGCGCTCTCGTCAGATGTGTTTTGTATACTGTGTCATATCCCCTCAGCTCAATTCTCAATCCACACGGCTGTGGTAGGTGGTTCCGGGCATGCCTACGACAGCCCACCTCAATCAGCCAGCTCAGCACCTCTCTGTTTTCCTGTCCTAGGACTTTGCCTGCAGCCAAAACAGTATGCTCAGAAGGCACGCAGATGTTCCCTGGAAGTGAGGGGGTTAACATCCCTATGGATATCCCTCAAGTAATGAGGAGTGGGTGTTGGTGGATATTTGCCCAGGCCTCTGATCCTTGGAGGCGCGACTCTGATGACCTTTCTATACATTTGCTCACAAGTCCCCAGCTGGGTTGAGCCCCAATTGCTCACAGCAATAACCAGCTTGGTAATGTACAGGTTATTACTTGTGCTAGTTGCCCATCTTACTCTCCCTGTTCCCTCATTCCTGCTTCCTGGGATCACTTCCCAAATAAATGACCTATATCCAACTCATTCTTTTGCCTCTGCTTTCAAAGGGACCCAAGCTAAGGCAGAGCTCAAGGTGGTTCTTTAGAGTCTCTCCTATTACTTTTTACTGCCCCAACTTACTTCGGTGCTAATTTCTTAGTGATAAATCCTGTTTTAGTTCTGAAAAACACCAAAGGTCCCCACCAATTGTTAGAGAAGCTGCCAGGCAAGAATTCTGACCTAAAGAAAGGTGAATTCAACCCTGAATAGTAACAGTCTTCCTCCACCCATGGCTGTTGCCTTTAAGACCTTTATTGATTCTCACCAATGACAAAAGTTAACAATCGCTTTATTCAGAGGTACTAATGTTGGAGGTGACAAGTAAAATGTAACTCTTGGAATGTCAAGAGTGGACCTGTTTTTCTTTATACTGGAAGACACAGTTTTGGTATGTACCCCCAAGTAACTCTACATTCCGAAGAAGGCCCTTTATAGGTATGGTGTATTTATACAATGGAGTAAAACCTAATGTACAGATATCACGGAGGGGCATTTTCTACATTTACCAATCAGATTCTTATTTTCATTTCTGTTCTCATCTCCAATAATGTATTTATTTGCACCAAGTTGCCCCTCTTTCATTAAACTTATAAGTAACTATCAATCATCAATAAGAAGTTTGAATGTCTAAGGAAAAATAGAATTATCCAATGATAGGTAGTGAGATGGGATAGTATTTTTATGTAGTAATCAATATCCTTTTGCAGAATAGCTTCTAAAACATTGATACATATTATCTTTGGGGAGTGGTTGCTACTGCAAAAATTGAAAAAAGAAATTGACAGCATTAAGCTCATGAACTTCTAAGAAGGTGCTGTAATTCTAAGTTAAATGAATAATAGTTTTGAGAAAATCAGCACTTTTGAGTAGCAAGAGCCTGTATCTTTTAAGCATCAGATTCCAAGATGCTGACCCAAAATAGAGTCACAAAAGGACACACGATCAGTCAGGATAACTTATTGCCACCAGCCCAAACTAGATAACACAGGCTAGTTACAGAACAGTCAGAAATGGAGCAAAGTGGATTAAATGTTTCGAGGCTCACTGAAAAGGGGGTGCCTCCATTCTTATTCTCATTTGTGGGTGACAACATGGAGGGCTGGCCATCCCCGAGGACTAGGTGCAATTGTGCCTATCAACAGATGCCAGAGAGTACACAGTCTGACGGCAGGATGAGAATCCTCCCTCAGTGCCATCATACCTCCCATTTCCCTGGAACTCAGACAAAAACCACGGAGGATGAGGATGGGAGGAGAAAAATGTATAGTTGAGTGGCTTTAAATCTGAGTGGACTGATTTACCATTCTTCAACTTGGGAAGATTTCACTTAAAAGCTTATATTTACAGTTTATGTCATTAAATCAGAAGATCTGGCAATACCAGGGGGCTCTTTCTTGCCTGGAATTTTCCCACTGGGTATTATCTGCCCTCTAATCTTAGTTCTCTAGTTTGTCTCAATCTCTTACCACTCTTTAATGTCTTACACCTGCACCAATGCACTCATTAAATTATTAGCCTGGGACCTATGGGTATTTAAGTGCCTATCTTTAAGTTTAGAGGGGAGAACAAGGGAAAGGAATTCTGCAGAAGATATACATCTATCTGCAGAATAGAAATGATATTTATCGTGTGTCCATGGAGTTCCCACTTCAAGCCCATCCAAGTCAGAGACTGTTTTACCCAAGCAGTGATTGCCTGCTTTTCTCATAAAAAGATTGCCACCTAGACTCCATGAGACTGGGTGAATAGAAGTCTTAGTCCCTACTGGATATAAGTGGATATAATGATAATAATTACAAACATGCATATGCCCAGTATGTGTGTGTGCGTGAATTAGCTCCCCTAGAACCCAGTAAGTTTGTCAGCATCTTTCTACAGAAAAGCTTAGTTAGAGAAGACCCGACTTTCAAGTTACAATTATGAAAACAAAACTGGTTTCTTCTTAATTTTGCAGATACCAGGTTTGCATACAGCATTAGCCATTTTCCTGTACATTTCCATTAGTAATGTCTTTGCTGATTAGTTTTTTCTAAATTAGCATGTTTATCCATTAGCATATCAATATTCCTGCCAACCATCCTCTTAATTTTTAGTTTTCTTGTTGCAACAAAAAATTTTTTTTTGCCAATAAAAGCAGGCATTTCTTAAAGCCTTAATTAACTCCAGCACAATTCCTTTCTGCTTCTTTAATAATAGTGTGTAATATTTACTAAGATTATAGATTTTGCCTTATTCAAAACCACCACTCATTCGAATAAGCAAAATCTTCACATTTTCGGGTTTGGCATTAGTACAGTCTACTCTTGTCAAGAATTTCCCTGAGTTCTGGAATGCTTTGGAAATACTGTAAGTTTTCAAGACAAGCATCAAAGAAACTTCAAGGATAAGGATTCCATAAATGTAAGATTTTTTACTAAGTGATGATTAAAATAAGTTGGACTTTCAGTAACCACGTTAAAGGGAAAAGATGAGGGTCGAAACTCGAATTCTATTGGCCAAGTGTCTTTATCTGTATTATTCCACCACAAATAAACAGAATTCTGGCTGACTCATAGCTTTGATGTGTACAATTATATAAATTTAAAGTCACCTACATCAAATAAGGAACACTATGTTTAACAAAGTACACAGGAAGCAAGCTAAAATATATAGTCTGTTAAAGACTCCTGTCTACACTGTTATTCAAGGTAAGTTCTTTTCACTACAATGATTAAATATCTGCAATAATTTTTTTTCTGCTGAGTCTGAGGAGGCTGTGAAAGTTATGCTTACTCAATTTTAAGCACTGTCTTATTAAGGTAAGTGCTAGTAATTATAAATCTTTATGTGTAAGTGTGGGGTTTATTTTCACACCTTTCTGGTGATTAAAAAGGGAAAAATGATGAAGTTGATGATATCGATGACTGTATCTCACATACTGTTTGTGGGGGTGTAAATTGTCACTGTCTTTCTGGAGGGCAATTTGGCAATATCTCTCAAATGAGGATGTCCTTTGCCCTAAAAGTTCCACTTGTGAGAATTATTCCTAGGGAAATAATTGCAGAAGAAGGCACAGACGAATGTGCAGAGATGTCTGTAATAGTGGGGAAATGAAAAACCGTCCCAGTACCCATCGGTAGGAAATCAGTTGAGTAACTTATGAAAACCCAAATAATGGAATACTAGGAAGCCATAAAAATGGAGTGGATAAGACTCTATATAGATTAAAATGAAAAGGCTAAGATTTGATATTCAAAGTTTGAATACAGTTGTAGAATATTAGACATAATATGATATAGTAAGATATACTTTTATGTGTAAATACGAAAGACTGGATGGAGAGAGATAAGCGAAACCGTTCAAACTGTTAATACTCTGATAGTCCAATTATGAAGGCATTTTCCCCTTTTTAATTTTCTTGACTTCTCTACTGTCTAACGGTCTCACAATTGGCAAGTTTTGTTCAAGCATTGTCAGTATCTACTACTTTAGGGTTGTGTCGTAGCACTTTTCTCTTTCCCCTTTAATCTTCCTTTGGAGGGAAGTCCCAGTTGTGTGCCATGTGCCTCCTGGCTGAGCACAGTTCTCACCCCCAAGAGGGTGTCAAGGCATCTGGATCCTCCCTCTTTCCACCCAGAGCTGTAAGGCACACACGTGACCTTCTTTCTCCAGGACTTGATGCTAAAGAGAGCAACTCAAAGGCAGGGGAGGAGTTAGCCGTAAGGTTTGTTGTAGGGGTGGGGGTGGCATGGAACCCAACCATTCCCATGTGGTGACCCTTGCTGTGGGTCCTGCTGTCCAGCTCTTGGAACATTCCTGGTTCTTGTCCATTTGTTAAACCTCATCCTCTAGCCACCTGCCATTCTATGAGCCCTTGCTATGCTTCAACTTAATCTCCCTTTACCTCTGATGGCCGCAGTCTGCTTCTGACTGATATGTATGTTTTGTTTTATAAGAGAAAACAAAACTCTGTTTCTATTTATCAAATGAAACAAATAACATACACTATTTAGAAATAAAAGCCAGACCACTGAATAAAAAAGCAAGAAGAAGAAAAAGAAGAAGAAGAAGAAAAAAAAACCAAACCAAAACAAAACAAAAAAATCCTTGTGATTCCAAATGGATGTAAGTGTGGGGCAACCTGGCAAATTTTGATATGGGCAAAAAAAAAAAAAAAAAAGTGAGAATAAAAGTTAAAGTGTGTGTAACCATGAGCATCTGAGGAGTATAATTAGTATATGTCAGGGAGAAGTTCACCTCTGTTTTGCTTTTCATAAAATAAAACAAGGGCTTTAATATTAAGGGTTTAATTCTTATTGTTCGCTGTAGATTTATTGAACTATGAGTCCCTTGAGGAAGCCTGGTTAATTTATTTCATATGAAACAGGTATCTTCTGAATTGGAAAGTATCATATTTTATTCGGTTTTGAATTGCTAAACTATCCAGACTTGTATCTTTCCCTTGCTAAGATTGGATAGATTCATGGAATCACAAATAATAATAGAATCATAAACAAATAATACTGAAATGGTTTATATCATGACTTTCTCTAAGCTGAAGACATAAATGTTCCTTTTTGAATACCTGAATAATTCAAGTAAGGGTATTCTTTAAACTTTTCCAGTATTCATATCTAAGAACATAAAATATTTTCACAATACAAGTACATTTACCAAGAGCAAATGTTTAAACAAAAGAACCAGGGTTCTTAATGAAACACCCTCAGGAAAATGTTTAAACTTTGCCCTTAAGTTTACTTTGTTCACTAATAGGCTTCTATTTCGAGTAGAGAGTAGGAAGGGTAAGTTCAATGTGTTAATAAGAAAAAAGTAATAATATTTAATTAATTCTGGCTGAACACACATGGTTTAATATACTTGGCAATATCATTCCATCACATGATATGATAATTTAATGGAACTTTTTTATTTAAATTGCTGGCAAGTTTATGAAATTATAAAGCAAATAGGCCATGCACTTGGGTGTAATTGACTGTATAAATGTGTTTTATACTATACTGTTGGCAAATTAGCCAATCCCTGTCACGGAATCAATTATTATCTAGCTGAATTCCACAAACACAATAGCAGAAATATTGCATTTATACAAAAAAACACCATGATTGTTAATCTTACATTGTGCATCTTAAAGCAATGCAATAAACATTTATACACTGGATAATCGTCTTAAGATAATGCCACCGCCAAATGACGCACATTTAAAGATTCCTTGTTGTTGGAGACAGTCGTTTGGATTTTATTTGTGTTTGCCTCTCTGGATCAATGAAGAAGATAATGGAAGCTTCAGTAGTTTGAGTTAAGTAGGGGTTCAGGCATCTGACCTGCATTTAAGAGATGCACACTGCCCAAAGCCAGCATAGCGAGGTCTGTCATACCTCTCTCTGGATGCTTTAGAAATAATAACAATGTCACGTGTTTACACAGAGCTATCACTTGCCCAGTGCTGTCACGCACGCTTTATCTTGTTACCTTTCAGGATGGAAACTGTCATGGATGGCCCAAAGAACTCTGTTTCTTCATCTGTTTCTAGTCTAGCTTAACTTAGCCCACTTCATTTGGACCAGAAGGAGGTTTCTTTCGCCCTCAGTTAGCCCTCCAGTGTCCCTAGCACAGGCTGCTGCAAACTGCTGGCTGGGAAAAGCCTTGACACCAGCTTTTCGGATTCTGAATGGTTGAGGGTGCAGCCGCGCTTGAGATAACTAACGTTTTCAAAGCTGAATCTGATGGGACCAAGTGTACCTTCTCCCCGGCCGTTCACATTTAAGCTTCAGAAAAGTCTGTGAGGCTTACTTTTTTCACTTGATGAGAAAACTGCGGCTTAAGAAGTCAGAGAGATTTATCCAAGGTGACACACGCAGAAAGAGACAGAGTCTGAACGTCCGTCCCACAGACGGAAACACAGACTGTTTCAAAACCTTTGTTCTTTGTGCTAAGATACACATCCACACAGCAAGACCCTCTTCCTGTAGATGCTGACAAGAAACCAAGTCTAAAGAAATAATGCTAAAACGGAGTCAACAGGGAAACTAGTAAGCATATTCCTTACAAGAATGTTTTTCTCCTTAAAGAGAGCACATTCTTTTTTCTTTCATCAGTTCAGCGGGGAGTAGATTTCTTTAAATATTCAGCCGAAGCGTGTTATCCCCTCTTGGTCTTTTTCATATTCACTTGAATGCATATTATCAATGCCGGCTGTTTTTAATAGACATTTCTCTGCCTTGTAGTAAGCATTTGGACATTCCTTCCTTCCAGAAGAGGTTTGCTTCCCCCTTAAGATTTTCTTTCTGTTGTTTTTTAAAGTGCTGGCCTTGATTTGAATCCGTTTCTCCACCACTCCATTTGCTTCCTCCTCTTTAACCTTTGAATTTCTCCGGAGCC
The DNA here is from genome assembly GCF_028749965.1 of Puma concolor. Lineage (NCBI taxonomy): Eukaryota > Metazoa > Chordata > Mammalia > Carnivora > Felidae > Puma > Puma concolor. Next base: position 23,077,077 of record NC_141675.1, read on the forward strand.
TTATTCTCTCTGCTTCATAGTAGTTGGCCACACTGCTTGGGGAGCTATGTCTCCAGGAGATTTGCTCTGTGGGCCCTGAGGTGGAGGAGTGACAAAAGGGAGAAGAGATCCTTGCCCTGAAATAGGGGGTTTTCATTTCTGTTCGGCTTTGTGGGTGTGTGATGTTCAATTAACATGATGATACTGAAAGGCCCTACCTCCATGCTGGGCCCTACCTACCATACAGATAAGCCCTACCTCGACGCTACAATTGTATTTAATATAAATGAATGCATTTAAAAAAAAACTTAATAGCTTTGGGGCGCCTGGGTGGCTCAGTCAGTTAAGTGTCCGACCTCAGCTCAGGTCATGATCTCACAGTTCACGAGTTTGAGCCCTGTGTGGGGCTCTGTGCTGACAGTGCAGAGCCTGGAGCCTGTTTTGGATTCTGTGTCTCCCTCTCTCTCTACCCTACCCCACTTGCACTCTGTCTCTTTCTCTCTCTCTCAGAAACAAGTAAACATTAAAAAAGAATTTAAAAACTTAATAGCTTTTACCATGAGATTTACCCATCTTTAGGGCATCCAAAGAGCCAGTAAACTCTTTAAAATCTGCAGAAGTCTTCCCTTACAAGATCTTTTATGGAATGAATACTTTTTGAATTCCTATATATATATATATATATATATAATTTATTGTCACATTGGTTTCCATACAACACCCAGTGCTCATCCCAACAGATGCCCTCCTCAATGCCCATCACCCACTTTCCCCTCTCCCCCACCCCCCCATCAACCCTCAGTTTGTTCTTTGGTCCATGACTGCTTTCCATTCCTTGCCTCAGAAGAAATGGGAAGCCCTGGGATATGGCTGTGACTTTTATAATAAAACAAAAGTGACTCTTGAGAAACTTCAAAATAATCACAGCAAGTTTTCCAACACAGTCATTAGTTTAAAGATTTATATCAAACTTAGAGCAGCTGTAGATTAATTTCTACATCCTTCTGAATATCCTTTGTACAGCACTGAATGAAAGTGAATGTTTTCCATTTACCTTGCCCCCAACCTGCAAAATGTGAAAAATGACAAAAAGAAAAGCAACATGTTTAATCCGCCTCATCAATCAACATTTCAGATTTGGAAAAGAAGACAACAATATCTTTCCTAGAATATCAAGGAGAGCAGTGGGGATGTGGATTAACGCCTACCTCAACCATAGACTTTCATCTTTTTTCTTGCTGACATAATTTAGATACTCGTTCAACAAATACTTGTTGATTTATTTAGGATCTTTGATATGTGAATCATTTAGATCCCGCAACAGCGTTCTTAACTGAATGACCAGGTAAGTGATTGAATGTCCATCTCTGTGTGTGTGTGTGTGTGTGTGTGTGTGTGTGTGTGTGCGTGCGCATGAGTGTACATACATGCATTTATCTCCAATTATTTGCCAGAAGGCTTCAAGTGGGTGTCCCCAAATTGTCCTAGTACAAAACTCCACAGGTACGAAACTCCAGGTACAAAAACTCCACATAGTCCCCTTAAAGCTGGCTCTTCTTCTTGGGGAAACACAGCTACCCAATATAGAAATATAATTTAGAGATACAGTCTAGGAATTTTAAAGTCATATTGAAACCCCTCATGTAAACCAAAGAACCACCAATCAATGAGTCCTCAACGCCTACCCATACTGCCTCAGAAATACCTCTCCCCCCTCAATTTCACTATCGTTACTCTTCCCCCTCAATTTCACTATTGTTAGTTCTGACATGTATGCTTTCTCAGTCCTAGCGATACAAGTAGTTTTCTAATACGATGTAGCAAGTCTGACAGATTTCTCCATGTGGTCACTAACTTTTATACTGAAAAACTAAGCTTATATGCCATTTGTCTGCTTTAAAACCCTTAGGATGCCCCCATCTCTGACAGGGTAAAGTCCAATCTTCTTACCATGATAACTAGGTCCCTCGTGATCTTGTCTCCTCTTGTCTCCCAGCACGCCACACTGAAGCTGCTCCCACCAGACTTGTGAAGTTGTGTTTGGAAACAAGAATCTCACATCTTTTCGTGACGATGAGTGCAATTTTTTTTTTTTTACAAATCAATGTCTATGGGCCTCAAATTACTCAGGTATTAAATGTAGCTAGTAATATTGAATAGTTTATGTGAATGTTGTGAGGGTTAAAATAAGCTAATCCATGTAAAGTGCTTCAGCAGCCTCCGGCACATGATGTATCTGCAACAAATATTAGCTATTATTGTCGTTAGTATGATTCAAATATTGCTTTCAGTCTAGGAAGCTTTTATTCTCTTCATCCTCCTGGACAGTTCTGACTCCTAATGACCATCTCCTTGGGAAGTCGTCTCTGATTTGGCAGGAGAGTTACTCCTCTGTACATCTACGGTTCTTTGTTCATTTATCTAATAGAGACCTGCCTGACTTAAAATTATATATTGGTTTCATTGTTTCCTCCATTAAACTTTAATATCATTAAGAGCAGATACAAGGTCTTAATCTTTTTTGGAAGCCTCAGAAAGCTAGCCAAGTGCAGGCCATTTAGTAGGGGCACAATAAATGGTTGTTGGTTGAATAAAAGATGTGTTACATGACATTGGAAAATGAAGACTGCTGTGTGATCTCTCTAAAAACATAAGGGGACTTTAGAAATTTTTGAAAAATCTTAAAAAAAATTTTTTAAACATGTATTCGTTTTTGAGTGATGGAGAGAGACAGAGCATGAGTGGGGTAGGGACAGACAGAGAGGGAGACACAGAATCCGAAGCAGGCTGTCAGCACAGAGCCCAACGCGGGGCTCCAACCCATAGACTGTGAGATCATGACCTGAGCCGAAGTCAGACGCTTAACTGACTGAGCCATCCAGGCGCCCTGAAATTAAAAAAAAAAAATTCTAATAATCCATTTCCACCCCTAATAGATCTTGTCCTAGGCTGTTGAACAGTGGAAAGTCCTGCTTTGGGACATCTTTCTCAAGTGACATGGGAAATTGGTCCAATCTATTGTTTTGTGTCTCATACGTCAGAGAGAAATGGAATGGGTGGGGCAGAAATAGTCCACCTTACCTTGTCTTACACATATTTTCTGAGTTTGAGGTACAGTATGTCTAAGCTAGTAAAATTCAGAAAACATTTCATTCATTTACATATGATTTATGCCAGAGAGCTGCCAGAAAAGGGTAGATATGAATCAAAAAATGTGATTCATTATTCCCCATATAGAAGTAATTATCTATGCCCATAAGATTCTCCCAAAGGGACAGCATCATATTTAAAACAGGAGAATTTATAGGCTGTCACACACATTTGCATCGTTTACAAAGTTGATAATATTTTGAAAAGAACTGTGTGGAATATATGGGTGCCCTCAGGCCTACAGAGTTCCAATGAATCCCGCCAAATATCACATACTGTAAAGAACTGCAGACTGATTGGCAATCCTTAGCTTGATCAATGGGTGTGGAATATTCACTTCTTGAGGGGATACCCCTTGCAAGTAACAGCTCTTACACCCCAGGTTTTCTCCAGAACATGTTCTCAAGTGTCTTTTGGTTCTTCCCAAGTGTCAGGGGGACTGAGAATTAATTTAAAATGATTGATGATTTGGCATCCATAGAATGAGAATGATTCACTCCTTCCCTCCTTGGCAGTCGAAACGCAATTTGGTTTCCTGCTTTCTGCAACCCATGAAAAGTTTTCTGAGTTGTAGTAGATACTGTTGAATAGTCTCACCACTAGCCTCGGCTGACTTGCCAAAACAGGGGCCAGGAGAGGTCTAGGATAGGGAATAAAGGCTAACATCTTACACAGTTTTGGTTTTGTTTTTTTTTTCTCAGCTGAACGCTAAGATGACAATGGGTGACTTAGGCTCGCCCCAGTCAAGGCAGACTTACCTGGTCAGAGAATGGCTCCATTTCAGTGATTAGGGGAGATTTTAACTCATTCAGTTCTTAATGACCAGTCCCTTCCCCACTCCCTCTCTAGCCCAAGTTCCCCACGTTTTGAAGGGCTCGTCCAGTTATCAGTTCATGACAAGAAACTTTAATATGCACGCGAATCTCCCGTGGATCTTTGTGAAAAGGCAGTTCTTGGTTCACTAGGTCTGAGCTGGGGCCTGCATTTCCAACAAGCTCCCAGCTAATGCTTCTGGGCTGCAGACCACACTTTCAAGTGTCTGGATGCAACCTCAGAGCAGGGTAGAGCCCTTTATGCCACTCTGGTTTCTCGGCTATGCAATATGTAGGCAAAAATTAGGTATTTTAGGATAGCAGAGCAAAACACACATTCTGAAAAGCAAAAGTTCTTCAAAAGTCATTTAGAATTGGAGAGGCTTAGACCCGAGAAATGACGTATCTTCTAATCTCATTACAGATAAACAAAGGCCTAGAATTGCCCGTATTTTTAGCCTTTTTCAGCATCACCCCAGCATGTCAAGAATGAGAAGAAACTTTACTAGAGGTTTAACTTCACATCTCTGAAACTGAAATCCATTCTAGTGATATAAGGGTCAATCTTGAAACTCCTTAAAACCATCCAATTGATGTGCCGACTGCCCATTTGCTGGGGTCCTGTAGAGGTTGCTGTTTGTGCCTTATCTAGACCCCTTGGTGTGCCCATTCCCCTGTAGGCTGGGGGGAATTTCCCTGGGTCAAATGGGGACCTGCTGGTCTGGGAGGCTACCCAACCCAGACCTCATTCCCGTCCCCTCCGTCACTGCTGTCAGAGCCAGACCGATGACCAGATCCTCCTGACTTACCAAACATCAGCTCCCTTGCCTCAAGGTGGGCCCAGCTCCATAGTGCAACTCATGCTCCAGAGCTCCACATGTGAAGGCTGGAGCTGATCTCTAATTGTCTTCGCTTCTTTGCTTGGTTCCTTCCCCAGCCGTACACTGCTTCCTTCACTCTCTTTATTTGAGGGCACTCCCTCAGTAAACACTCAGTACAATAATCCTTTTCCCAGGGTCTGCTCCTAGGGAGTTGAGCTGAGATAGATTATATCATAACTTTCTTCTACCAAAGTCAAGAAATGCCGTTTAATTCCAGGAAATGTCATTGGGTTCTAGAAAGAAAAGAACAAAGAAAAAGAAGAAAAAGAAATGGACCATCTAAATGGTAGAAAATGATTCTATGATATGGTGGCAATATTAATTTCTTGAGTTATTCTTACTCCATTTGTAGTTTAGAATAGAATAATCTGCTCATCCTTAGTAGAAGGAATTACCAACGTTGATTTTTTTGCCTAAGTCAGATGAGACGGGAGAGCTCTCTCTGCTAGCAGTTACCTGCTAGGATAGCTAATGTTATCAATTCTTCAGCCAGAGCCACGGTCACTTCTGTTCACCTTCTGAAATCCAAAAGTGACTGGGCAAAAAGCAAATTCTCATATGAACAAGCCATACCCCAGATTGTTCAGGTTCGTATAGATTAGCTGTGTTCATAAGGCAAAGATGAGGCAATCATCTATGGCTGATGTCTCCTTACTTTATCTTGTCTTTGAATGAATGGGGGAGTTATAAATAAAATGTTGTTCAAGGAGGTGTATAAATAAATTGGCATAATTAGATGTCATAATTAGGTGCCCAATGCTGTTCCAGACACATTTACATAATTGTCAGTGCTGCAATGAAAATAATTGTTTGCCAGGATTGCTTCTGTTAAGGCTGATAGTTCCTTACTTAGTATAGTTTGTTCTAAGTGGTTGTTTAGAAAATATTCTAAACTCTGATTGTGGAATCATTGTACACAGATTAAATTTTGGTTTATTCTTTAAAAGTAAAGCAAAGGGCAAATATCTCATTTTTGGAAACTTTATCCATCAGTGGGACCGAGAAAAATTAAAGTTTTTATACACATGCACATGAAGAATTATATATATATATACACACACACACACACACACATTGGAAACTTTATCCATCAGTGGGACCGAGAAAAATTAAAGGTTTTATACACATGCACATGAAGAATTATATATATATATATACACACACACACACATATATATATATACACACATATATATATTTAGAAAAATAAAGTATATTTTAAACTTCAGCTCTTAAAATCTAGAACTCTCTTTTGAGCATGAAATTGTACCCTTTATTAATGAGTAACTGGCTAAGTCCAACTGAAATATGGCTGAAAAGAAATTAGTATGCTTCTGTCTGAGAAAGGAAGGTAGGGCACAGGTGCTCTTGTTGCTTAGATCCCTTTATTAATCTCCTGTCTTAAGGTCTAGACTTTCTGGAATACTTTCTGGAATACTCTTTCTCCAGATGCCCCTCACATCCTCATGTCTTTGCTCAGATGTCACCTTCTCAGAGGGTCCAAGGTTGGCCACTCGTTTTTAAAGTTGTTCTTCACTGTCCTGCTCCCACTCTCACCCCGACTTCTTGCCCTGCTCTACTTTTTTTTTTCACAGCATTTGCCATCTACCAGTCTATATGATTTGCTGTTTAATTATGCTTATTGCTTATTGCCTGTTTCTGCACTCTAGAAAGTATGTTCTATGAGGCAGAGATCTTTGCTTTAAAAAAAATACTACTGTGAAGAACCATAGCTGAAAGGAATTTATTGGTTCATATAAAAGTCCAGGAATATCCACCTGCAGGCATGGCGGTATCAAGGGGTTCACATACTATTCTAAGAATGTATTAGTTCCTTCTTTGTCTTCCGCCTTACTTTTCCCCTTCATTCCAAGGCAAATTTTCCATATAGTGGCAAGATGACCTGTAACAACCCCAGGTTACTTTCTATCAGCAGAGAAGTATCACAGAAAAGAGGAGGTCCTGCTTCTAACAGCTCCAACATAAGACTGAAGAGTGGCTTTCAATGCCAATTCCATTTAATGCCAATGCCATTAAACCTGGGGTTTAATGCACATTCGTGGCCAGAACTAAGTCCCATACCCCTACTTGGGGTTGGCAGTGGGATGAACTCCACCTAAAACCCATTCCAGTGTAGTTTCCTAAAGAAAATCAAGGCTATACAAAGCTCTTGTATTTGTTGATTTTGCTTCTCTATTGAACACATCAGCCATTTGTAATTTAAATGTTTAAGAATACGTTTAGGGGCGCCTGGGTGGCGCAGTCGGTTAAGCGTCCGACTTCAGCCAGGTCACGATCTCACGGTCGGTGAGTTCGAGCCCCGCGTCAGGCTCTGGGCTGATGGCTCAGAGCCTGGAGCCTGTTTCCGATTCTGTGTCTCCCTCTCTCTCTGCCCCTCCCCCGTTCATGCTCTGTCTCTCTCTGTCCCAAAAATAAATAAACGTTGAAAAAAAAATTAAAAAAAAAAAAAGAATACGTTTATTCTGAATTTTGATGCTTGCCCCTTAGGAATGATTTATGGATCTACGAATGCCCTCAAACACCTTTCCTTCCCAACTGAACAAATCATTACAACAATGAAGAATTCATGTGATCATTTGCAACAGAAGAGCTAAGTTCTAACCCATTTTTCAGGCCACAGACTGATTTCAGTGTTCTTCCTATCATTCAGAAGGATTTGCTACAAACTCCCTCTTGAATCTATGGCTGCTAAAGCCTTAGACTTTCCTGGCACTCAACTCCATCATATGAATGTACTCTGTGTTACAAAAATTGTTCCTAATATTAGGTAGAATGGGTGTAGCTCTGTTCTTCTAATTGCCCTGTTCTACTTCTACTAATAATTAATGCCTCTTCTGCTTGTAACATCATTTAACTTTTAGGTCGACAGTTATATCTCCCCTCAGCCTCCTTCAACTAGAATGAATATTCCCATGCTCTTAACCTTCTCTCATAGGTCTTGTTTTCCAGGCCTTTTATCATTTTTGTTGGTCTCTTCTGAACTACCTACAGCCTATCTTCTTTAAAAACACAGTGTCTGATATTCTCACCTGAAGCGGAAACATGTCCTCACAGAGCAGAATCAGTTCTTTTGTGTGAGACATTTGGTGGTGGTGGTGGGGGGGGGGTAATACTGTATAAAGTCTCTTTTCTCACCCACAGGTGGGTTCTATTATTGCTCAACTGGTATTCCCCAGTTTTACATCTATTTGGAAATTTACCAATGTCATCATCAGACCCCTGCACAGATGTACAAAATATAATGAAGCAATTATTTAAAAGAACATAAAACTAATTGTTAAAAAAAAAAACAACTTTCCAAGTTGATCCAGCTGTTAACCCTGACCTGCTTTCAGCAGGAAGTTTACATTTAAAGAAGAGAATATAATCTGCAGGTGTGGGCACCCCTTGACACAGAATTTAAGTTAAAAAAAATTAACTTAGGATATTTGTTGTGCTACTTGGCTTTGTTCATTTTTTTAAAAAAATCTTCCATTTTACATAACCAGACCTTTAAAAAAATGCAAACATGTATGCTTTTCAAAATTATAATAGATACGGAAGCATTATAAAATTACACAATGGGGGGAAAATCCCAGTTACGATGAAGAAAATCCATCTGCCATTCTACATGTAATGTGCTGATCATATTTTCATTATTATAGATGGGCCGTGATGGTTGTAGTTTCCCTGCGAAAAGATGTCACTGAAGGCATAGTACGATCCAGAATGCATGTATGATACCCTTACACTCTCTGGCAGTCTAATGCAATGTGCTGTCTGATTACACACACGTATTCTGTAACATACTGTTGTGCTACCCCACCATCCTTCTCTAATGAAACTTCAAACCTTTGTGCCATATCAATCTGCCAAAGAAAGTAGTCCCTTTGCAAGTGATACAAGCAAACTCAGCTGCTTCCCTTTTAAACTTCCAGGTTCCTCTCCCATAATCAATCTAGTTGCTACGGTTATCTATGTGACAGATGTTAAATGGAGAGATGTTTAATTTTCCCAAGGTGTTATTATATACTTATTTTATGTTCATTTGTTTTCACTCATTTAAGTGCTTCATTGGAATGAAATTTCCTCAATGACTGTCTTGGGTTGTGAGAACTCCACATCTTATTCGTAAATAAGCCTTCCCTGACCTAAAAAAGCATTTTACTGTCCTATAAAAATAAATCCTTTTTGTTTTGTGTCTACTCAACTAGCTAATAATTAGATCCACATTTCCCAATGCAAGGTCCATTAGATATTCTATGACCAAAGGGTTCTCTGATCAAATATGTTTGGGAAACTGTGTATTCTATTCCCCTCTTGGAGAATTCACATAGGTAGATATGGATACAAAAGGCTTTGAGTCGTCCCAGAGGAAAGAAGCCTGTTCAAGGCGGTGTTCCCCCACATTTTTGGACTTGACATGTTTTTACTCCCACATTGTTCCTATTAACAGTCCTGGGAAACCATTTGGAACATTGAAAGATTGTTTTCTAACAGTACTCCAACCCATAATACTGTCATTTTCAGGCATAGTCTTCTACATCAAAGGAGTCAGTTCAGTGGTGTTTCCTTCATGTATATACTTCTGCAATATGTGAAGACAGATGACAAAATGGATGGACCCTCCATCTTGAGCCTGGGGGTCAGAAAGAGGCAGTGCCCATACTAATTTCTGGGAGGGGACAAGAAGGGAATAATGATTAAGCACCAAATTACATTTAGACACTCTTACTCTTATATACTTCATGGACATACATACATTTATTTATTCAACAAATATGTGAGGAGTGCCTATTTTTCTAGGAGCTGAGAATCAGTCCAGAACCAGGCAAATTCCCCATTCTGATGGTACTCAGACCATCATGCAGAATCCTCGAGAGGTAAGGGCTTTACCTTCATTTTAAAGACGAGAAAATTAAAGCTCAGAGATATTACAGAAGTTGTCCAAGGTCACAGAGATGGTAAGTCAGCATGGGAAGGGTCTGGAAACTCACAGCAGACCTCCTTGTGAGGCTCACATCCCAGCCCAGAACGCTGTGTGCAGGACTTTGGTGCCGAGAAGTTTCAGGGGCTGGCATGGGAGATGAGATCAGGGGATGCTAACTGGGAGACAGCTCATCAAAGGCATTGTCCTCCACATACTTTATTACCTGTTACACACCCTCTTTACCAACGGTCTATAATAATAAGAGTCAAACCTGGAGGCATATTTATGTATAGGTAAATAACACTCCTCTCCTTTCCAAGACAATTTTACATCAGCATTCTCAGCAAGTACTTTCATCCTTGGTTTCCAACCTAACCTTAAGGGGAAACTTAATCTATATATTTACAAATCACTCTCTGACAGTGAGCCTCAAACCCATCTTTAAGTGCACAAAACCTCTTATTCTGCCTCTAACAGCTAAGAATATGCTGTATCCAGAAGTTCTTCTGAGCTCTTGGCCTGTGGCTTTCATGGGGATACCGAATGAGCTGTGAATTCTAAGTTGGAATCCATGTTTTTCTACTTACTTAGAGAATATGAAAAATTCAGACTAAGTTTATCTTACCTCCTCCTGCACTGCTCTTTCTCCTGCTTCCTTATATACAGGATATCCTTTCAAAACTTGCTGTCAGGAAAAGATTTGAAAGGTATTCAGGCAACATAGACTCCTTTTTATGGTCTCGCCTCTCATGGGGTGAAGTTCTCCCAGGTTCTTTTGAGGAACTTGGCTTTGTTCTCCCTGAGGAACTCCTTCACACCCTTGGCTTTAACTCCTGCCTGGATGCTGTTGACTCCTCAGTCTCCAGGCAGGTATTTTCTCCTGAACTCTAAACCCTTATTTCCAATAGCCTACTTGGCATTGCCTTCTACATGTCTTGCAGATACCCCAAATTCACCCCATCCAAACCTGCTCCCCCACTAAGCATTCCCTATCTGACATCTGCTCCGTGACTTAACCACTCTATAGGTCTTGCCTTTGCCAGGACAGGAAATTTTATATTTATGTATTTATGCCTCTGCCTGTTCGAACCATGAAGTTTCAACCACAGCCCCTCTAAGTCATGACGATGCTTATTATTTTGCCATCTGTCTCCCCTTCCAGGCTGTGGACATTTTAAGGACAGCTACCATATCTTTTCTGCCTTTATATTCCCAATGTTTAGCAAGCACAAGTGAGTATCGAGTGAATGATAATTGCCTGAATGAGTGTATAAATAAAGCGTGAATACAGGTAAAAGCGACTGATAATTACCGAGTGTGATCTATTTGCGAAGTATACTTATATTTTAAAAGACTTATAAAGCCCAAATAAAGTAGTAAAACAGGAGCAGCAATATTCTTTATTTAACCATTTCTTCGGCAGTGGTTCTGAAAAGTTCTATGCACACAATACAATAGAGAGCCGCATGGGAATATGCCTACTAAAAGTGGTTTTAGGCCAATATCTATCAAGTTTAGGACACGTTCCAATTTTTAAAATAGTTATAACTTTAGGTTTACGTGTTTGTAATTTTTGTGGTTGTTGTTGTTACGGAGTCACAGTATCGTTTTGGTACGACAGTAGAGGTGAGGAAAGCCTAAAATGGTGGTCAGAACATTTCTCCAAGTTCAGCAACTGTCTGGTATGTTTCTTCATGTCCGGAATTGCTCTACCCAAATCTTCCCACATTTTCTTCAGCTTACTGGTTTCCTTTGCCTGTAAAGAATAGAGAGTGTATGGCTGTACATCAAGTTTGTACAAATTGATTCTGGGACGATAGGAAAGGGTTTTAGAAGGTGAGCTTCACTTCCCTTGTCATCCGAGGCAGAACTTTACCTGCATATTAACCACACTAATGTCCACAAAGAACCCCTTTTCTTCTTATAGTAAAACAACAATAATGAGACTGTAGCCAAATTTCCCAAGTTTCTCCATATATAAATAGAAGAATCATAAGCCTTCTGGTCTTTAAGATGTTATCTGTGTTCTTATATTTCATTCAGTACACAAACAGGGGAGATTCCATAACTTTTTGTGTGATTCTGTTGACACTTGCCTTTCTGACAATGGAAAAAGAACTAAGTATCCTACATTGCTTTTTAAGCATAGGAGTTTCACGTTTAAATGATAGTCTGTCCGCTGCACAAAATAAAGAACCCCACACAAGTTGTCTAAAAATGGGGACAGAGATCTTCCACTCCCAAGAAAATATGTATTGTGTCTGATAGCAGGGAGTATAATGTAGTAAACAGGCCTTGGATTCGTAAGCAATAAGAGCAAACACATACTGGCCTCTCCTATAAGCCAAGTTTTCTGAGTGTGTCACATAAATTAACATTTTTCATCTTCACAATCACCTTCTGAAGTAGGTACTCTTTTTCTCTCCTCTATAGTTGAGGACATTGGCCAGTAAAAATGTGCCCAGGACCAAGAGCACACATGTGGTAAGACCAGTTCCACTTGCAATGTGGGCCAATAAACCTCTCTAAAAACATAGTATACAAATCTATAAAAATGATAATACCCACCATACAGGGTTATTGTAAGAATGAAATGAATGTTGAATGTAAAACCCTTAGTAGAGTGCCTGGTCTAGGGAAAGATCTCCCCAAATATAGCTATTATCAATGAGGACATTAGGACATATTTCATATGATTGCTATTAGACTGCATCACTGTCTCAGAAGGAAATAAGCGGCATGCTCACACAAATAATTGAGATAAGTTTAATGAAGAGGCCATTAAGAAAATCCAATAGGGGAAAGAAAGCACCCGAAAGCAAGATAGTAATTATGGAAGGCACCCCTAGACCTGAGAGGGCCCAGACAGGGAGCAGTTTCTAGAACCTTCTTTTCCAGAAGGCTACCTAATAAGTGCCGTGAGCTTCAGTGGAGGAAGCAGCCTCGCAACGTGCGGATGAACAGGGAATGACATGGAGTGATGAATACCTAGACCTCTGTCTCGTTTCCTGCTGTCACCTCCTAGAGGCCACACCCAAAGGAAAGTTAGACTGTGAGGGAGTCTGTTCCATCCTGTCCACAACCTTCTATATATGGTTTATGGATTCTGCCATCACCTCTGTTACAGTGATGTGTGCTTATGTGTGGTCTGCGTGCTTCTTTGGAAAAATGTGTTATAGACAAAATTTTAAATAGAGCATTGTAGACAATTTCTGAGAGTGAGAGTGAATCATTCCTACCATCTCTAGACAATTCATTCATTTTAGTATGTCATGGCTAAAAGCTGAATGTATTTACTTATTTTCATTTATTTAACCCTTCCATAAGGCTTACCTTGCACTAGGCACAATTACAAATGCTCAAATATTAGCTCATTTAATTTAATCCTGGTAAGAAGCCTATGAGATAGATACTTTTTAAAATTTTATTTAATTATTTATATATTTTTAAATTTACATCCAAGTTAGTTATCATATTGTGCAATAATGGTTTCAGGAGTAGATTCCAGTGATTCATCCCTTATGTATAACACCCAGTGCTCATCCCAACAAGTGTCTTCCTTAATGCCCCTTACTGATTTAGCCCATCCCCCCAACCACAACCCCTCCATACTGGGCTTTTTCCATACTTTGACTATTGTCAATAGCACTGCTATAAACATTAGGGTGCATATGCCCCTTCAAAACATCACACCTGTATCCCTTGGATAAATACCTAGTACTGCAATTGCTGGGTCACAGGGTAGTTCTATTTTTAATTTTTTGAGGAACGTCCATACTGTTTTCCAGAGTGGCTGCACCAGTTTGCATTCCCACCAGCAGTGCAAAAGAGATCCTCTTTCTCTGCATCCTTGCCAACATCTGTTGTTGCCTGAGTTGTTAATGTTAGCTATTCTGACGGGTGTGAGGTGGTATCTCATTGTGGTTTTGATTTGTATTTCCCTGATGATGAGTGATGTTGAACATTTTTTCATGTGTCGATTGGCCATCTGGATGTCTTCTTTGGAGAAGTGTCTATTCATGTCTTTTGCCCATTTCTTGACTGGATTATTTGGTTTTTGGGTGTTGAGTTTGATAAGTGCTTAATAGATTTTGGATATTGGCCCTTTACCTGATATGTTATTTGCAAATATCTTCTCCCATTCCATTGGTTGCTTTTCGGTTTTGCTGATTGTTTCCTTCACTGTGCAGAAGATTTTTAGCTTGGTGAGGTCTCAATAGTTCATGTTTGCTTTGGTTTCCCTTGCCTCTGGAGATGTGCTGAGTAAGAAGTTGCTGAGGCTGATGTCAAAGTTGCCTGCTTTCTTCTCTAGGATTTTGATGGCTTCCTGTCTTATGTTTAGGTCTTTCTTCCATTTTGAGTGTATTTTTGTGTGTGGTATAAGAAAGTGGTCCAGATTCATTTTTCTGCATGTCATTGTCCAGTTTTCCTAGCCCCATTTGCTGAAGAGACTGTCTTTTATCCACTGGATATTCTTTCCTGCTTTGTCAAAGATTAGTTGGCCACACATTTGTGGGTCCATTTCTGGGTTTCTATTCTGTTATATTTATCTGAGTGTCTTTTTTTTTTGTGCCAGTATCATACTGCCTTGATGATTACAGCTTTGTAACACAGCTTGAAGCCTGGGATTGTAATGGCTCCAGCTTTGGTCTTCTTTTTCAGAATTGCTTTGGCTATTCGGGGTCATTTCTGGTTCTATACAAGAGAGATACTTTTTAATTGCCATTTTACAGATGAAGAAATTAAAGCAAGAGGCTACACCCAAGGTCACACAGCAGTATTTAGCAGAGTCTAAACTTGAACTCAGGCAGACTGACTCCAGAGTGAAAGCAAGTAGCAAGGGCACTGAACATAGCCCACTTTTCATGTGTTTATTGTTGAGGGCGTTGTAGTTTTTTAAAGTAGGTAACTTTGTATTTTGAGTAAAGTTTTAAAATCTACTTAAAAGTATAAACCTTCTCTGGATCCTGATTTGGACAAACAAACTGAAAAGAAAAAAAAGACATTTTATTAAACAAAGAAGGTTACACACTGCCTGGGTACTCGATGAAAATTAGGAATTATTGCAATATTTTTCAGTGTGATAATATTTAAAATATTCTTATCTCTTGGAGAAATATTGAAGTTTTATGGGTGAAGGGATGCAATGTCTAGGATTTGAAGAGTGAGCGGACGGATAAACAAGAATGGTGAAATGTTGGTAATTGTTGAAGCTGGGTAAAAAATTGGTACTTGGGATTCACTGTGAAATTCTATTTGTGTCTATGCTTACAATTTTTCATCATTAATTGTTTTAAATACTGTTGATTCCTATAGAGATATTTTAAGAAGATTGAAAGAAAGGAAAACTTTTTAAGCGTAATGGCCTTTCTCAATGGGCCATTCTGGATTTCCTTATCTGTCTTCCTCCCCTGTGTGGTCCTTGGGGGCAGACACTGGGTTTTTAAACATGTATGTGTTCTCATTTGCTAACCTAGAAGGGCAAAATAAATGATTGTTGAGTAAATTAATGAAGCTGTTTATTTAAGCCTTGATGAACTACTGTACGTTAACCAGAGTTAAATTCTTCCAACCAAATTTACCAGTATTCCCTGGCACCAGTCATCTAGTCCTACTTTCCCATTTCTTTTCATGTACATATAAAGTAATTTGAAGGACAAGTTTGGATGTTTTCTTAATGTTGCACTCATATGGTTCCTCAAAAGTCACCATGCATGCCATCTGTATGGACTAGGTAATCACATGGTTTTTTATTTTGATTAGACTTAAGAAAATCTAAGAATTTAGAGCTTGAGAGGCCTCAGAATAATCTACTTTTTGCTACTCTTTCAGTAGCAAAGATATGGAGATACGGGGAGGTTAAGTGACTTGCCCAAGTTAAGTTATACTTTGGTCTTCCCCAGAGAATTCAATCTTGATTCTCTATTTTGGCCTTCCTTTTTAAGACCTGAGGCTTACATAATTTTGTCAATGCTTTTTAAGAAAAAGAACATAGAATTATAAAGACAAAACTTAGTACAAACACAATTATTTATTTAGGATGAGAAAATAGTCATCATTTAGTATTTTAAACTGCTAATAATACCACAAATACCACAAATTCCAAAAGATAACTACATTTCTATAAATTAACTGCCTAATGAACCTCTTCATTAATCCATTTATTTGAGATTATTGAATTAGTGGTTTTAAAGAATTCTCTTTTATAATATTATATGGTAGGATTCCTTTGAAAATAGTTTAATGTTGTATATAAGTTTATAATAGAAGGATATTTAATTCCTACAAGTTGTGAAACATTACTTCTGGTAGTTTCTGCCAGGTATACCTAAGTCATAACAGAGTCCCAGCAGCTAGACTTACATCAGACATGGCTAAGTAAGAGAAGTGACTGTGTAAGCATTCATTCATTCATTCATTCATTCATTTATCAGACATTTGTGACACCCCTACTAGGTGTCAGTCACTGTGCTGGTCACTAGTGATAAAAAGATGAATAAAGCATCTTGTCTTAACCTTTGAGGCCTCAGTCTACTGACAGAGAGAGGCAAATAAAGAATCAGAATTCAATGCCATACCTACTGAAACAGGGATGTGGAATGAGAAGGTTAGAGGAGAGGTGGCTTATTCTTTTCCTGGGCAATATGTTAGAGAAGGATTCACAGAGGAGGTGACTCTGAGGTGAGTCTTGAAGGACAAGTAAAATGGGGAGAAGACTATAGGGAAAACATATTCAAAGATGAAGAACCAGAAAGGGATATATCTAGCTCAGTAAGGCTAGAACAAAATATCTCGGAAGGCAGTGTGAGGGCTCAGAGCTTAAAAGAGGAAAGGAGAACTCAAATGGCATCTATGGTGTGCTAAAGATCTTGGGCAATAACTAGTAGGTGATGAGAAGCCGTTATCTTAGGCTACAAAACAGAACAATGTGGACCGTATGGTTTAAACAACAAATATTTATTGCTCATAGTTCTGGGGGCTGAAAAATTGAAGGTCAAGGGGCTAAGCTGATCTGGTGTCTGTGTCTTTCCTGGTTTGCAGACAAGTGTCCACTTGTATCATTACATGACAAAGAGCAGAGATAAAAGGGAAGGTCTTTGTGTCTCTTCTTGTGAGGGCTCTGATCCCATTCATGAGGGCTCAAGTCTCATGACCTAATTACTTCCCAAAGGCCTCATCTTCTGATGCCTTCACATTGGGGGATAAGACTTAAACATATGAGTTTGGGGGAGACACAAATGTCCCATCTGTTGCACTCTTGAAGAATTTTAAGCAGGTGAGCAACATGACCTTGGTACTTGTAGGGAGGGTTGACTAGAAAGAGAGGGGAGAGCCAGAAGATAATGATGATGTACACCTAATAGTCTAGGTGGGAAGGGGCATAAACAAAGGTGGTGATCCAGAGGATGAAGAGAAGAGAATCAAAATGAATTATCTGTAAACCATAAGAAAGACAGGACTTGGTGATTGATTATATATTGGTGATGAACAGAAAGGGAGGAATTGGGATAAGCTTGGGCACCCAGGAATGGAATTATCATTTGCTGAGATGAGAATATTAAATTAATATAGGTAGTCCAGTTGATATTCTAAATACTTTATGTGTATATATATATATATATATATATATGTATATATGTATATATATATATATACATATATACATATATATATAATATATTCACTTTCTACTTATAAAAATGTTCCAATTAGAGCAAAATTTAACTAATAATAGTATTAATAATGATGCCTAAGTAGTTTTTAAACTATTTAATTGGTAGCTATGATCTCTGTTCTCTAAATACATGGGTTTTTTTGAAAAATATTTCAGCTGTTTTATGTTTCATAAAATTTAGTCCTATCATCACCGCTTTGTGCAGCTGTTTCATATATGCATAGACCCACTCTTCCAGTAAGTTCCACTGCTGTTCAGATTTCAAAATCTATATGGCTTCCCTTTCCTTTCTTATCTTTTCTGATTTGTCCTAATCTGTATTATAAAAGGGGGAACCCATCTGCTGCCATCACTTCTGCTTCTCTAACCCAGTACTACTCCCATAGGTAAATAGTTCTTCAAGCTTTTTCTTAAAGGGGCTAAATTTCCTGCATATCCAACATGGT
Source organism: Puma concolor (assembly GCF_028749965.1). Taxonomy (NCBI): domain Eukaryota; kingdom Metazoa; phylum Chordata; class Mammalia; order Carnivora; family Felidae; genus Puma; species Puma concolor. The sequence goes on from NC_141675.1 coordinate 23,094,950, forward strand.
ATTTGCTGCTACACGTGTTTATTTATATTAAAGTTAAAATTAAATACATTAAATTTTCAGTTGTTCTGTTATACTAGCATTTCAAATGCTCAAGTCCCATATGTGACTAGTGGCTACCATATTGAGTAGGTCAGACATAAAAGATGTATCATTCCAGAAAGTTCTACCTTATTCTAGAAAGTTCTATCGGAAGTGTTGGGCTAGATCATTATCCTTGTTGATTCTTTTGAAACTATATAACTATTCATTCAGGATGAGACTTTCCCTCTAATTCTTTTCATTGAAAACATACTCCACATGCGTTTTCATATAAACTGCCCATTGTGTTTTGCATATAATTTTGATATTATCACGAAAATCGTGAAGCTTTAAATTTAGGAAACAATTTTGGGTCCAGTTAGCAGAGGCTGCCAATACTGAAAAAGATCATCAAGATACAATAGTGCTCTGTTAAGATGTCAAAGTGTCACCACTAGTTTTACAAGGGAAAAGGTACTTTGAAATACTAAACAGGCCATCTTGGTCGATTTGTCTCCAGTGAGTAATAAATCCTCCCAGTTTGCTAACTCAGCCAACTGATGTGCTTGGTTGACTCTAGAGAATTTATAGTCTCTTTCTAAAAATTTATTGCTGAGTGGATCAGTATATTCATAATTTCAGGATTCCAAACAAACTCTTATCCAGCCATGTCACAAATGAATAGAGTGGCATCATTTATTTAAGCGGTAACTAGGATTTCATGACTATTTCACCTCCAAATCTATCTCTGTCATGACTGTCAGTAAGTCAAAAAGTAGTTACCTTGAAAAAAAAAAAAAAGACAAAAGCCGTATCACCACATCACCAACTCTGGGTACATTTGAAAAATGAATCAATCTCCATTCTGAAAAGACTAAACACCAGTAATTCATCTACTTAGAATATCCAAAAGAGAAATAGGTCATCAATGAAGCAAAAACAATAAGCATAGCACTCTTTGGAAGAATCAATAGTGTCATGATAAATGAAGTCCCCTCTTGTATTGCAGCAACAAACCTCCTGTGACTGGGAAGTCCCAACTGACTCCCCGCCTCCAACCCCTCCTCCCTTGCACTTGGTCCCCAGGGTCCTCTCAGAGACTCGTCTAAAACAAGAGTCTAGGTCACACAAACCATGCAAAGCCTTGTAGATCCAGCTACCGTCAGAAAAAAAAAAAAAAACAAGCCTTTCTGAAAGGGCACCCCAACGTGGTGACTGATCGCTGGACCTTCGTCATATTTCAGCTGTGCTGGCTGTATCGTGCGGCCACCCTACTTAGCAAGTGTGACGGACACTCGGTGCTGGGAGAAGTTGATGTCATTCCTGCCGACAAGGACACTACCAGACTATATTCTTCTTGTGCCATTCGGAGGCGCATTGAACAAAGAAGCGAGTGGCCGGCGTGTTCAAAGTCAACTGCACACGGGGAAAAGAAAGTTAATGTGACACGCTGCAGCATTCTCTCTTAGCATGCAGTTGCAAGCTTTGAAAGTCCCGTTAAGTATCTCTTTTTTAAGATAAATACCTATTAAGTAATGTATATGCACAAGCTGAAGTGTTAAATGGTTTGTTGAAACCTATTAGAGTACACAAGATGATAAACATAAATTATAGCTAATATACTGCACCAGTGATTTTTAAACATAAAAATTACTGACACTGTAAAAACACACTTGAGTCACCGTAGCAGCATAATAGCACTAATCCATGTTTATCCAACCATGCACTTTTCAAAAACAACACAAACCTCTAATAAATGCTTTGGCTTCACCTTGACAACTTATATGGGTTATTGCCTCGTTCATGCCTGGATAACCATGTGTTATGACTTAAATGTTCTTTAATATCAATTTATGCCTTGAAGAAAAAAGATTGAATAACATAGTGTACATATGGTTCAATTTATTACAGCAAAACAATCATTTTAGTTTGAAGATATTTTCTCATGGCGCATATCATAGAAATCTTCTTCAATAGAGCTCTCAATAAACCAGATTTTTTATGTCACAATAAATGAAACTAAGGCAGCTAATTGTTGCTAAGATTCTAAATAGATGGGTCTATTTGGCTTCCTTGTCAATCAAGAAATACATTCCTTAACACTTGTATTTCTGGATTCTAATGTCTCTAATTGGATTTTACACTATCTGATTAACGAGGTAGTTTATAGGCTACTATAAAAAAATGGATCCTTAAAAAGTGAAAGAGGAAATTGTAGACCGTCAGCGTTACTGAAAAGTCAAGAAGACTCCAAGAACCACAGTGGTTGCAAAAACTAAAGAAGAGGGCGGAGGGGGTGAGGAACTAAATTCTACAAAGAGAATAAGTCAGTATTGACCGTAATTATCTCAGACATTCTTGAGATGGTATCCCCCTGCTCCCAACCTCCAAAATTCCAAGTCTTGAAGGAGATATTTTCTTTTGGTTCTTTTGGTTCTGAAGTATGAGGCTTGAGTCACACACTCAGCACACTGATCTGAGAGACCAGTGTGGCAGTGGGCTTGATGTGTTGGCAGATCACATGGGCTCCGTAGATATCTGTTTCCTTACAAAGAGTTAACCAATCAAATCAACAGGTCTTTATGGAACCAAAAATAGAACAAACACGGTCACCTATGGCTCATTATAAAACAGCCAACACTACAGCAATTTAAAAATATACTCCTTTAATCATTTATTTTTTACTTCTCACTCTCCTTTTGCCAATCAATGATGCTACTTGGGAACTCACTGTGTGATGTTAAGGATGAGTGAGCACCACTTTTGGGGTGGGGCTGGGGGTTGGAGCGGATAGGCTGAAAATAAAAAGATTACATTCATGTCTGATAAATGATATTATAAACACTTGCAGGCAAGTATTGAGGAAAGAAAGCTTTATGGAGGAGGTAGCATTGGTTACTGAATCTTGAAAGACATAGATGAGTCTGAAAATGATCTGGGATTGCCTAGAAAACCAACAAAAAACTGACATATCTTTCCTGGAATTAATAGTGATAGTAAGCTCTGGAAGCTCTAAGAACTTCCTCCAACAAATGCTAGGCAATACAGCACTCCACACACTCAGCAAACCGATTTCCAAACAGGGTTTGTTTGGGATGCATGAACCATTACTTCAGTCACCTTCCATTCAAGCAAATAGTAATTCTCCTTGTTCAAATGAACCCACCTGCTCTGTATGGTCTTCTCTATAACCACTTGCTCTCTCTTACTCAAGTAGTAATTAATTTTGAAGGTCAAGTAGGTGAAAAATAATCTTGCAACCACATGCATTTTGCTTGGCACCCTAAACAAACCAATTGGAAGTGGATTAATAAAAAAAAAAAAAAAATCCAGTCAACTGACTTTCTCTGTTTCCAGACCTTGGCTTTGTTTTCTCACCTAGCTCTCCAAGCTTTTGATTGCATTGGTTTCTCGAGGATTCCTTCGTCTCCCATACCTACGTACTTAAATCCCACGTGTTCTTTAAAATTTTTTTGAGATATTTTTTTTTTAATTTGAGGGAGGGAGAATGAGAGCATGAGTGGTGGAGGGGCAGAGGCAGGGATAGAGAGAGTCCTAAGCAGGCTCCTTGCTGTCAGCACAGAGCCTGATGTGGGGCTCAATCTCACGAACCGTGAGATTGTGACCTGAGCCGAAATCAAGAGTCTGACGCTTAACTGTCTGAGCCACCCAGGCGCCCCTCAAGTTCTGCCGGTTCTTTAAAGCAACCATCTCCTCTGACTTCCATAAGCAAGCCTTCCCTGATTACCAATGGCTTCAAGTAGCTTCTTCATTTCTTCTCTCCCACAGCTCAGCTTGTTCTTGAACTTCTTCTGCAGACTTACTGATGTTCTTTCTGTACTCTTACTGTTTACTTTTGTGTTTACTATCTTCCCTGGCAGACTCTCTCTTCACTCCTTGAGGGCAGGTAGAAAAATTCTCTCTCTTGCTCTGTGTGCTAGAGTTGGGCACTCTTCCTTGAGCAGCATAACTTCAACCAGGTTTTGTTTAATGAACATGCTAGATTTGCCCATAATTTTGAGCTTTCATTCTGCTAGTGCCACAGAAACTTGCCGTCATGAAGATTATACTCTTGCAAAACTGTTAATGAGAAACTGGAAATGGAGATATTTGTTTTGTATCTCTCTTTCTTTCTTTCTTTTTAAATTTTAAACATTTACTTATTATTGAGAGACAGAGAGACACAGAGCATGAGCAAGGGAGGAGCAGAGAGAGGGGGAGACACAGAATCTGAAGCAGGCTCCAGGCTCTGAGCTATCAGCACAGAGCCGGATGTGGGGCTCCAACTCACAAACCATGAGATTGTGACCTGAGCCGAAGTCAGACGCTTAACTGACTGAGCCACCCAGGCGCCCCACTTTTGTATCCCTATTACTATGTTTTACAAAAAGGCTGATTGATAACCACGACTTTTTTCATTTTTGTTTTATTCTTAACCCATCCAAAGGGATGGAATTATACACGTCTATGATTCACAAACACATAGAGGCATTTAAAACTCCAGAAAATATGGGGCGCCTGGGTGGCGCAGTCGGTTAAGCGTCCGACTTCAGCCAGGTCACGATCTCGCGGTCTGTGAGTTCGAGCCCCGCGTCAGGCTCTGGGCTGATGACTCAGAGCCTGGAGCCTGTTTCTGATTCTGTGCCTCCCTCTCTCTCTGCCCCTCCCCCGTTCATGCTCTGTCTCTCTCTGTCCCAAAAATAAATAAACGTTGAAAAAAAAAATTAAAAAAAATAAAACTCCAGAAAATAATGCCTGTCTTGTCCATCCTTGAAAGTATCATAGGGACGCACTGCAAGTACCGGGACATGGTCACCTACTAGGCTCAGCTTGTGTGTGTGTGCCCATTGGAATGCATCCTTGAACTGTCTAATCTTTCTTCATTATCCATTAGCCCAGCACACATATTCTGGGATGAAACTCAAAGTCAATGACTGTTTATCATCATTAGCTCCTCCAAGCAATGATTTACATGCAAGTCCCGATATTGTTCACCACAGCTTCTGTAGCCCGTCAGCATCCAGGTTTCCCCTAGAGCATCCTTAAGTGATTCCAGCTTGAGAAAACCCATCCCAGATTCCAATGTGGTGGTCCTTGAGCAGCATCTGAGTAGACTAAACAATCTACATTTATGGTGCCCTCCCCCCTTGGGAGCATTACCTCCATAGAGGAAACAATACACGCAAATACACACGGTCATGTAAACATCACCTACTCCTTCCGTAAGAGCGCTATGTATGTGCTTTGAAATCAGTTTGCCACTGAAGATGTGATGGGGGTAGATGACCTAGTGGTCACAGACACTGGGTAGTAGTAATTTAGAAAATGGCTGCCAGAATGTCCCTGGCTCACTTGGGGAAAAAATTATCCTTTCTCTGGAGCTACACGAATGGTTTTGTGTGATAACTAAAAGGGAAGACCATCCAGCAGATTAGAACAGGGACCTGGAAGACAAATCTCTCAGCTCTAACTTTGGCAATGCTGACAATTTTCTGGGTTCGTCTTTGAAAAGTATTTGTTCTGATGTGTTAAGGTATCATTTTCTTCCCTAAAAACACAGAAATATCACAATGGATTCTGTTCTCTGATTTTTGTAAAAACACATCTCAATCTCAATCTCCCATAATACATGATTGGGCTCCCATGAAATTTTAAGGTCATGTTAAGAATTCCATCATCCTTTAGAATTCTGACTGCTTGGCCCCAGAAATCAGCTTTTAACAACTTGGGAAGAATCCATCCACTCCGTTTAAAAAGCAAAATCAAAACAAGCAAACAAAACTGTTAACTTTCACCATGATCCCTATATTTTAAAAGTCGGTGAATCTGTACTTTTAAGCTATATTTAGGAATTATACAAGTGATGGTGTTCATTTTATTTCACATAATTTTTCCTCTTCGGGTTTAAAATTCTTCATTTGCAGAAATGCAACGTGCATTTTGCATATATTAACTCATATATACTCGAGGGTGAAGTTTACAAAATCATCAGGGTAAAAAAGTCCAGGCTCATGCAAAAATGTTAGTGATATTTGCCTTCACAATTTTCACTTCCTGCAACTTCATCTTGTCCTGCTTCTAGTGATATAGCCCTGTCATCAAAACCTGACCTCAGCCTATAATGTCACTCTTTTATAGTCTCATGTAAATTTCAGATAATGTATTCACTTTCCTATCACCTTATAAGTCACGACTGAACCCAAATTTGGAATATTTGCCTTCTGTTAAGGAATTAGAACAGCAGTTGGTAGGTGAGACATCCCTGGGGATGAAAGTTGGAATAGGAGGCAAGATGCCTTCTCCGGTATCCTAGAAGTCATATTTCTAGGATATTGACTATATTCAGCAACAGAGCGCACCCGTGCGAATGAGAAACCTCACAACATTCACCCTGTATTTGCATTTGTTTGATATTGCTAGGTTGAGTACTTATTGAAAAATAATCATTAAATTTGATAAAGAAAAAACATTTCCACCAAATTGTCAATTCCCAGTGGTATCGTGGAGCTTTATTTTCCTCTCTTTCAGTATTCCTCGGCCATTTGAAGGGACCGCTAGTCACAAAACGGCAAGAGCAAGGGTGACCTCAAAGGCACGTGCTCTCCTTGTCCCCTTTCTCTGAATCCCATTAGTTTACCTCAATTTCCCCTGAGTGAACAGTTCGTGTAGAGACAGGGTTTATCTTCTTTACATTCAGATGGTTGCATTTCCTGCTTAAAATGTTAGCTAGATTGTCTCTGTACCCTGCCTCCCCCCATCCTTTGGTCTCCCAGAAGCTGTCTGCTGCTTCAGGCAAACTTAATGATGGCAGGGCCGCAGAGCCAAAAAAGGAAAAACACCTGTGGCCAGTGTAAAGTTTAGTCCTGAAATAGACAGGCAATGGCCATCACCTGCCTGCTGTGTGAGAGCCCAATCAAGTCTATTCATCACAACTGTGCAGATAAGGGCTTTTTTTCCCCCCTCCTCTTTTTTTTTTTTTTTTTTTTTTTTTTTTTTTTTTTTTTTTTTTGCTGTTGTTTTTGTTGAACTGCATGTAATAGGAATAGAACAGAATACAGCAAAGAAACGGTACCCTCTGCCTGGCCCTAAAGGGCTGGGCCCTTGGATACATCCCACGGAAGTGGTCACTCTGTCAAAAATGGCTCACGGGATGTTCGTTTCAGAAAATAAGCTTGGGCTTCCTTTTCAAAAATTCTATTACGAAATTTTCTTTCTGTTTCCCGAGGAAATTACGAAAGAGAAGGGAATGAGGGCTAAGGACAGCTAAACTTAATGAGGACCTATCAGGTGGCAGGGAGCACGTCAGCAGGGACTGGTGGGGCACTTTCTTGTCCATGCCTTATCATAGCAGGAAAAGAAACATAAGGAAAGGTGAAGAATCACACATTTGTGGACACCAGGACAAAAATATACGATTCTCTCCTTATCTTCCCGCAATTCTTGATTTTTTAAATTCCTATCCCTTCTTGAAATACTAGCTTCCTTTGGCTTCTATGATTTCAAAGTCTCCTGGTCCTTTTCCAATCTTCTTGGCTGGCTCGTCTCCATTTCCTTTGCAGGCTCCTTTTCCTCTGCTCATCTTTCTTAAGTGGTGTTGATCCTAGACCTAAGTCATATATTCTTTGCACACTGTCCTTGGGAGATTTCACCTCATCCACCACCACAAAGCTGCAAATAATATCTATATGTTGACGCTCCCCAAGCAGTCTCTCTACCCAAGATCTCTCTCCTAAGCTCCACACCAATCTATAGCGTGGATATCTACCAATGAGATACATGTGGGTACTGGGGATTTCTTAGGGTGTTCAGCCTTTCTGATAGAAGTGCTGAAGTGCGTCCTTTTGAAACTCTTCTTGTATAGAGATTGATATGAGGCTAAAAATGAAAGAAAAATATCCCAGCGAACAAGAGGTAGCCATAAGGAAGAAAGCCACCTGCCGAAAATAAAATAACAATGATAAATGGAGGCTGGGACTTTAATGAAATTGTGAAATTACTGCATAAGCTGTCGACTGCCTGCTGTAGCCTTCTTATATTGTGAGAAAGATAATTCCTCTCTTTGGTTTTATGCATAGTTATATGTATAGAGAGAATTATATGTACAGTTGCATATCATTTTATACCTTAAAAAAGAGAATACAAACTTAAATGAGAGAATCATAGTTAACAGGGAGGAAATGTTCATGAAAATTGATTATGCATTTTACCACAAAGGATATCTCAACATCTTCAAGACAGGGAAAATTCTTAGGGCTGCATTCATTGACTACAACTTAATAAAATCATAAATTAGTTATAATAAGCAAACAACTCTCACCGTCATCACCACATCCACACCTCACCATCCAAACTTATTCAACTGGAAATTTAAAACTATATCTTCTAAGAACTCTTGAATTAAAGAAAAAATAACATTCAAAGCATAAACAATTTAACAATAAATGGCATTCTACTGTAAGGAAGAATTTCCTTCTCTCTTTCTCTATCTATATACCTGTTTATCTAGGTATTTGTATCTATATTGGCCCATGGATTCTTATTTTATTCAATGGGACATAATCTCTTACAATCATTATTTATTTTGAACCCAAAATTGTTAGAAATTTGGCCACTAGGAACTTCTTCAAGGTGGCTCTTGTGTATTTCTGACATGACTCTATTTTTCTCTGAATATTCCTTTACTTTCTGGCCCAAGATATTCCAGGCTCATTTTTCACATTCCTGCTCTGTCTCTGGAAGCAGCCAACTCCTCAGAGCCCCTGGTTCCTTTAATGAGGAATGCTGTTTATGATCTGAGCGCTAGGCATGCTGGCCGCTCTAGAAGCGCCATTATTTCCAGGCCCTTCCAGAGGACAAGATTCATTCCAGTTTTTTGCCTTCTCATATTTACAACTATTTTTTTCTTTTCTTAAAAAATTTTTTTTTAACGTTTATTCATTTTTGAGAGACAGAGAGAGACAGAGCATGAGCGGGGAAGGGGCAGAGAGAGGGAGACACAGAATCTGAAGCAGGCTCCAGGCTCCGAGCTGTCAGCACAGAGCCTGACACGGGGCTTGAACTCAAGAACCGTGAGATCATGACCTGAGTCGAAGATGGACACTCAACCGACTAAACCACCCAGGTGCCCCTATAACTATTTTTTCTGTCAGTGAGGAATCTGGCTCCATTTATCCATGATATATTTATTTATTTCCTCTAGCATAAGTAGTTTCAGAATTGCTAATTGATATCTTTTTTAAAAAAGTTTATGTTTACTTATTTTTGAGAGAGAGTGGGGCAGAGCCTCAGAGGGGGAAGGGAGACACAGAATCCAGAGCAGGCTCCAGGCTCTGAGCTGTTGGCACAGAGCCCTAGGCAGGGCTCGAACCCAGGAACCATGATCTGAGCCAAAGTCAGACACTTAACCAACTGAGCCACACAGGCACCTGGCTAATAGATATCTTTGTGAAAAGCAGACCTACTGACTAGAATTCCGTATTTGTTTACAGGTCTTTATTCTTCAAAAATATAAGGGTCTTGAAGACAAAGAAAGGCTGAAAAAAATCTCCAGATTAAATGATTTAAAATAATCATAATAGCTGAATGAAATGAATACTCTTGGTTTATATCCTGGACCAGAAAAGAAAAGAATATTTGGGCAATTAGTGAAATTTAATATGGTTCTAAGATTAGATAATATCACTGAATCAATGCTATACTTCAAGAATTGAAAATTCATTTGTGATTATGTGAGAAGTACTCAGGAGTGTAGAAACAGGATGTCTGTGGTTTACTTTCAAATTGTTCAGAAAAATATATGTATATACACAAAGATACATGTATATATATGTTTACATATGGAAGGATACAGTGAATGATAAAGGAAATGGGGCAAAATGTTAACAACTACAAATCTGGATAGGAGGTATAATGCAGTTGTTCCTACTATTTTTGTGGTTTTTCTGCAAATTTTAAATCATACAAAAAAAACCAAAGTTGCAGATAAAAGGAAATAAGAAACAGATGACAATGCACGTTCTATGTACCATCCCATGGTGGGCTCCCAAAGAAATGTGTAAGGAAAATCTATAACTTCAGGGGCATATATTAGAAATAGAGAAAATGAGCTAAATAGCAATGAAATAAGCTAGAAAAATGTCAAGAAAAATTCTAAAAATTAGCACTACCGGTGATACCTGCATAAATTAGAGAAATAGGAGAACAGGAACAAAACCAGAAGAATAAATCGAAAACTAACCAATGGAATAAAAACTTGTTCTCTGAAGAGACCGAAAAAATAGACACGTTCTTGACATGTCTCATTCAGAGGAATAGGGCTTATATAAGGCAACAGAGTTATGGAGCATAACTATAGATACAGAGATACAATGTTAGGCCAGTAAACTTGAAAATCTAGATGAAGTGGATGATAGAGTAAGAAAATAAAAATTTCCAGGGGCGCCGGGGTGGCTCAGTCAGTTAAGCATCCGACTTCAGCTCAGGTCATGATCTCCCAGTCTGTGAGTTCGAGCCCTGCGTCGGGCTCTGTGCTGACAGCTAGGAGCCTGGAGCCCTGCTTTGGATTCTGTGTCTCCCTGTCTCTCTGCCCCTCCCCTGCTCATGCTCTATCTCTCTCTCTGTCTCAAAAATAAATCAAAGCATTTAAAAAATTAAAAAACAAAGAAAAGAAAAATTTCCAAAAGTGGCTCAAGAAGTCAAGGAAAATTTAAACAGTATCACATGTGCATAACAAAAATAAATTTGGAAGTTGTAAAAGATGACCCCCCATGAAAAGGAGGTAGTGTGAACACTCAACAACTTTGAAAAAAATGTCAATGACCCTTAATGTAACCATAGATGTAATCCTATCTCAATCAAAAAGGTCTCATTATGACCTTTTCCATAACTTAAGAATCTAATTCTAAATTCTTGTGAGAGACAGAATGAATATGTATGTAGCCAAGATTATCTTGAAAAACTAGGAAATTTTGAGAGCTTCCATATTTCCACCCACCATACCATAGTAGAACCTCGTGAAAATTAGAATAGTACCGATACATTAAAAAATCGATCAGTGAAGAACAATAGAAATCTAAGACACAGATCTGTATACACATGGAAATGGTGTACATTTTGCATGCAGTGAAAAAAAGATCAAGCAACAAGTCCCAAATACATTAAAGGTCTAAATTGACAAAAAATAAATGACAAATCTCTTCAAAAGCACTGTGGCAAAATGTGCTTAGAAGCTTGGAATAGGACTGGTCATCTTAAACAAGACATAAATTGAAAATGTCTCTTATGGAGGGGCGCCTGGGTGACTCAATCGGTTGGGCGTCTGACTTCAGTTCAGGTCATGCATGATCTTGTGGTTCGTGAGTTCGAGCCCTGCATTGGGCTCTGCGCTAACAGCTTGGAGCCTGGAGCCTGCTTTAGATTCTGTGTCTCCCTCTCTCTCTGCCCCTCCCCTGCTTGCACCCTGTCTCTGTCTCTCTCAAAAATAAATAAACATTAAAAAAAAAAAAGAAAATGTCTTTTATGGAAAAGACTGATATATTTGAAATTTGAAAAGAATATCAGTAAGACAAATGATACAAAATTTTAAAAAATTTACAAGACAAAAACAGATTGGGATGATGTTTTCATTGTTCATTACTGAAAGGGATTAAAAAACAGATATGCTTTTAAACTCCTAAATTTCCTAAGAAAGAGACAATCAATCTAGTCGAAAATGGGGCAAAAGATGTGAACAGATCATGTACAGAATAGGAAGTACACATGGGTGAAAAAATTTAGACACGAGCTGTTTAGCACCATTAACAACCAGGGGAATGCCAAAGAATACAATGAGACTGACAATAACTACCAAGGCTGACAATATTAAGAGGTGGTGAAATGTGAGAAGATGGGTATTTTTAATGCTACTCATGAAACATCAATTCATACAGCCACTTTGACATTGGTATTTCTAAGTCTTTCAAAACAAAATAAGTGAATGAATTCTCTTTGACTCCGGATTTCCACTTCTCATTATCTAATCTTGGGAAATGTGTGTATGTGTGCATAAAGAGGCACAGAAGTGATGTCTACCACAGCATTGTTGTGATAGCAAGTAAATTTAGGGAGACAATTTTCATCAGAATTAGAAAGAAAAAATACCGTACAATGGAATTTCAAGTGTAATCTGGGCCATATGTGGTAAATTGATGTAAACAATATGAAAGGACTGTCAGGACGTATTGAGTGACAAAAGCAAGCTACGAAAGAATAAATATGGTATAATACCATTTATTTTAAAAAATACTCATGCAAAATAAAACTATAGACAACTAAGCATCACTGTGTCCAGGCAGAGAAGAAATGCCTATTCCAAACTGATTTAATGAACAAAAAAAATCTCTTTGGTATCCTTAGGGAAAATATAGAAACAGAGGTGATGATTAAGGATGACATAACTTCATCTCTACTGTTTACATTTTTTACATCTATTCAAATGGCACTGTTGTAATTGAATTTTTTTTCAATTTTTAAAAAGAAAAACAGAAGGAAGCTATTTGCTCTGCAGCTATAACTAACCATGTGTATTATATTCACATACATCAGTTGAAGGTCCCAAGGATCACTTTCTCTGGTGAATTATCACACAAGTAATGTCATTTATACAACTCCATACATACATACATACATAACCGCATGCATACATGTATGTGCGGCTAGTTTGATTAAACATTCATATTTAAAGGGTGCCTGGCTGACTCAGTTGGTTAAACATCTGACTTCAGCTCAGGTCATGATCTCAGGGTCTGTGAGTTTGAACCCCGCATCGGGCTCTGTGCTGACAGATCAGAGCCAGGAGCTGGTTCAGATTCTGTGTCTCCCTCGCTCTCCGCCCCACCCCACTCACGCCCTCTCTCTCTCTCTCAGAAAATAAATAAACATTAAAAAAATCCATATTTAAAACAATCACATATGTTTAATTTTATGTAATGTTTACATTCCTAAAGAGTTAAACCTAAATAGCTTTTTCCTAAGTTCAATCATATTTCTGTAACAGAGTACAATTATCTAAAAAAATATGCCATGGTGAGTTATTTTTTAAAGTGAACAAATACTCCACAAAATGCTTTCTTTATAAATGTGAAATTTATATATCAACTTTACTTCATAGGAGATAGCCCTGCAGGTAACTATGCTCCCTGCCTTTCAGATAAAATATAGCTAATTTATACAGATTATTTTTATTATATTCTTGGACTAGTTTATTTTTATAAAAAGCACTGTCAGAATGCAGCCCTATCATTTAAATACCAAATATCCTCCACAGATTTCTTTCTGAATCATCAAAATCTCCTTGGAAAACTGTGTGTTTGGGGGCAATTGCTATATTAGTTTTCATATTTTAATTTTCTTGCCAAATATTTAAATATATTTGATAACTACCAATGCAAGCTGAAGGATTTTAAGAATGTGTTCAAGGGGATTATATTAGAGACTTCAGAGTAACTTGCAGATCTAGAGGGGTTTCCAAGGCTAAATGAATTCTTAGCAGGTTTACGAGAGAACCTTTTGGAAATAATTTGTAAGTTTATCTGTTAATCAGCAAATCTGATTTCTACAATATTGCCCACAGTGAATAATTAGCTATTTTTCATGGCTGTAATGCTTAGTTAAGAATGATAAATTTTAATTATAGATTTTTATTATTTTTCTTTAAGGGAGATGAGATCCGAGAATAGAAGGTGTGTTTTAAAATAAAAGGTCACCAAATTCCAATTCTCTTGAAAATACAGGCCTTTGCCTATCAATAGCCAAATCTCAGGGGACCTTAATGGTCCAAATCACATATTTTGTCATCTTGTGGTAGTTAGAGGTAAGCTGAATATTAGAAATTAGTGTGAAAGGCCAGCAATCACCTGGACAGGTGGAAGGTAATGCCCAGATCTGATTGTAGCCTCTAGTGTATTTTCCTTTTAAATATCCTTTTTCTCTCTCCAAAATCTGTTGACAGCTATATCCTTAAATACAAATAGAAAAACTATGGGTCTAGCTCCAAACTTTTCTCAGGGATTAGGAAAAATAGCCAAGGCCAAATGGGGTAAAAATCTATACCCACAAAGCCATTTTTTAATACTCCATTTGAAATGTTTTTACTATTACATGAAAGAGAAAAGTACAGAATAATAGAAATGAAAACAAATTATAGAAAATTTAAATTTGGCCAGTCACATGACTGAGAAATAGTTTTGAATACCCACTGGAAGTTGGTAAAAATGCTTTTGTGTTTCGTTTAATAGTGAAAGGCAGTATTTCTTGCACTTGTCTAACAAAGTACAAAGGTAAATCTGCCTACCCAATAATTTGCCTTCATAGTTCAGGGGAAACTAATTAAATCATCTCAATAGTCATACAGCAAGAAAATAGGCACTCACAAAAAATTAACATACAGCAAGTATTAAATAGAAAATGGAAGTGGCCCCATAATTCCATGCTCAAAAGAGAGTGAATGCAAATGGTTTGATGTGTATTCAGCCAGATGTTTTGCAAAGATAAGGATATCTAGGTAAGTATCTCTTGTATATTTTCTTCCAATTTATCCTTTACTCTTTTTTTTTTTTAACGTTTATTTATTTTTGAGACAGAGAGAGACAGAGCATGAACGTGGGAGGGACAGAGAGAGAGGGAGACACAGAATCGGAAGCAGGCTCCAGGCTCTGAGCCATCAGCCCAGAGCCCGACGCAGGGCTTGAACTCACGGACTGCGAGATTGTGACCTGAGCTGTGGTCTGACGCTTAACCAACTGAGCCACCCAGCTGCCCCTATCCTTTACTAAGATTCACTCTAAGACTACGTTGTAGGAGAGAAGACAATGTTTGTAAAAAAGCTGAAAGGAAGCAGATTAGACCAGGAGATAAGAGAGTTCCAGGAAAATTGAACAATATTAGAAACGATTTTTTGGAATTAGCTATTTGGTCAATCTAGAAATAGAAATAATTATATAGTGGCATATTCATTTGGAATGCCCTGATCTTTCCCAATTCCTTCTGCTAAAAAAATCTGTATCGAACCTCACAACTACTGACCCTTTTCACTGGTAGGGTATTTGGGTCTTTCTATTTAACTGAGCTCAAAATCCCAATACATTCATAAAGAAAAGAAGAAAAAGCACGTTGTAGGAACTGCCAGATTCTAGGTTCTCCACTGAATGTTGGCTAAGATACACCAGGGTCCTGGATAGAGCTGGACATAGATGAAGCTTCGAGGGAGACTGTTTTCCTTTTAGCCATTTTGGCTTATGCTGAATTTATTTATTTAAATTCCTACTTCTCAAGCTCCACATTTCTCATTGTCTTCATCTATAATATAAGAGTAATCGCCTTCCTAATATGCCTTGTGAAGATTTTGTGATGTCAAAATCATGTTAAAATAAACCAAACTTTGTTTAAAAACTTAACAAGTGAACTCTATCTGGTGGTGAACTGAGTGTCCCTTCTTCTTTGGATAAGAAGTTTATTGATATGAGTCAATTTGGGGATGACCCCATTATTTCTCAAACTGAACCATTAGTGATTCTCATGCAAATGGGCTCAGGAAGGAAGTGATACTTACAGTGAGATATCAGTAATGCCAGGGTTTCCATTTCATGAGGAGTAGACTTTGAACAGTAGAAATGTGCTCGCTCATTTAAGACTGGACTGTGTGCCTCTGAGGTAAAGTGAATGTGTATATTTCTTTTATCACAAAGAAAATTAAGTCAATTAGAAACAGTAAGAAAATCAAATATGTACCAGAAATGCTTGGTCCAGGGCGCCTGGGTGTCTCAGTTGGTTGAGCATCGACTCTTGATTTCGGCTCAGGTCATGATCCCAGCGTCATGGTTTTACTCTGCAGAACACTCTAATAAATTTCCTGAGTGTAAATCTCTTTCTCAGAATTTTATTTTTGGGTTTTTTTTTTTTTTTTGGTTGTTGTTGGTTTTTTTTTGGTTTTGAGAGAGAGAGAGAGCACGTGAGCACGTATGATCAGGGTAGGCGCAGAGAGGGAAAGAAAATCTTTTTTTTTAAGTTTGTTTTTGAGAGAGAGAGGGAGAGAGCATGTGAGTGCTAATGGGAGAGGAGCAGAGAGAGAGAGAGAGAGGGAATACCAAGCAGGCTCTGCACTGTCAGTTTTGCACCTGACCCAGGGCTCAAATCTAATAAATCAAAAAGCACAGTAAAATCCAATTATTTGACATTATGAAGAAAATAAACATAGAAATTGCTAAAAAACTTTGTTGGACTGTGGAATAGAAGAACCTAGTTTTTTGTTATGGACCATCTATACATGCAATGTGCATGCACTACTTTGAATTGTCTCAGGATAGGAATCTGTAAAAAATGCATGTGTCTACTTTTTACCTTCAAAAATAATATAAAGGTCTATGAAATGTAAAGAAGCCAGAGTGAAGCTAAATCATTGAACTGACCTCTCCAAATATATAATGGAATCATTTAAAATTTGGTTTAAAACAAACAAGCAAAAGACTACCAAATGTCCAAACAAGGAAGGAGGTCAACCTCATGGTCCTAAACATCAAAACATGGCAGCCAAGAAAGAGAAGTTTGTAGTATGATCTTGTCTACTACACCTTGATTCTTCTGCTTTCCAACCCTCATTGTCACAATTTCATGAACACTATTTATGGAAGAAGATGATTTTTTTTTTAATGAAAATTCTCCTCAATATTTGCCCTCCAAACTCACACTCACCTTGATTTGAAGAAATGCACTAAGGAGGTGAATGAAGATTATGAAGAGAAAGCCCTGTGCATAGAAGCTTCTTCCACTATTGTCCTGTTAAAAGCTGTCTGATTCACCATTTTTTTTTTAATTTTAGGGAGAGGAAGAGAGTGTGAGTGGGGAAAAGGAGCAGAGAGAGAGAGAGAGAGAGAGAGAATGAATCTCAAGCAGGCTCCACACACTCAGCACAGATCCTGACCTGGGACTTGATCCCAAGATCCTAGGATCATAACCTGAACCAAAATCAAGACTTGGATGCTCAACTGACTGAGCCACCCAAGTGCCCCTACTTCACCATTTCTAAAGCCTTCAGGCTGAAATGAAAGAGTCAAAGTTTAGTGATATTTCTCCTTAAGAAAGAAGATATATTCCTGAGTAGGGAAGTGAAACTTAGTACCAGATATTTAATAACCTTTCGGGATAGAAAACAGAGTCTGGGTCATCCTGCAAAGGGAGGAAACAGCCCAGTTGAGCCATGGTTTTCCCACCAGCATAGTCTCTCTATCTCCCTCTCTTCCTCTCTCTCTCTCTCTCTTCACTGTAGGGTTACACAAATGAGGAAGAGACACAATGCATAGTCCTTGAACTATGACTTGGATGTAAAAGAAACAGGCCTCAAATGAAATCGTGTGTCAAGGAAAATATACCCACAATGTATATTGTGAGATCTTGAGAGAACTTCTTGTGTTAAACAAGAGAAAGATGAAAACAAATGGCACAAGAAATAGTCTGAAAAAAACACAGAAGGAGAAAAAGAGGAAGGAAGGAAGGAGGGAAGGGAGGGAAAAAGGGAAGGAGAAAGAGGAGGACGGGTAAGGGAAGAGAGAGAGAAGGAGGTGAGAGGAAGGAAAAAAGAATGCAAAAGGAGTGCTAAGAACCTATTCACAGTTTCACCATCAAAAATCAATCCATGTAATTCACCGTATTAACAAAAGAAAAGAAGAAAAACCATTTGATCAGATCATCTCAATAGAGGCAGAAAAAAAATCATTTAACAAACCCTAGCACTCACTCATGTTAAAAGCTCAGCGAACAAAATAGAAGAGATCTTCCTGGAGATGCTTTACTTCTTTAACAGTTCTAGGGAAATGACCGTGCAGATCCGTGAAACATAATGAAAGGAACGAGACAAGAAGGAAAGGCAGGCATCACTAACTGCACCTGCATCACTCCTCATTCCCAGGTAGGCTTGGAGGCTTTGTTAGAAGGAACACTCTTTCTTCACCAGTGTGGGTCCGTAGATTGATCCAAAAGGTGGAAGACTTGATCCTCTGTGTCAGAACAATGGCAAACCTCACTTAATAGGATAATGAATGACTTACTCCCATTTTTTCAAATTCTCTATCATCCTAGAACTTTATCCATTTTCTCCTTCCTCTGAACCTCAATAGTATTTGTATTTCCCTTTCTTAGGTTACTTCTTTGACTTTTAGTTGTGTCAAATAATTTTTGTTTGTTTTTTCTTTTCTTTTTTCTTTTTTTGTTTTTGGGGTCTTTTTTAGAAAGAGAGAGAGAGAGCATATGCAAGCAGGAGAGAGGCAGAGAGAGAAAGAGAGAGAGAGACTCATAAGTAGGTTCCATGCTCAACACAGAGCCTGATTTGGGGCTTGACTCCATGACCCTAGGATCATGATCTGAGCCAAAATCAAGAGTTGGATGCTCAACTAACTGAGCCACTGGGGCGCCCCAGTATCAACAATCTTCATTATTCTATTCAACTCTAAATTCTTGAAAACAGGGTTCTGTATTGACCGTCTTTGTATTTCCCCAGAGCATGTGTGAGAGTCTTTCTCCTAGTTTTTGCTCAATAACGACTTATAAGTAAAATTGAATCAAAGGGCATTACAAGGGACAGAGCCCTGAACTAGAAATGAGGAGTCTTGAATTCTAAGCCCGTCTTAGTCATTGACTAGTTATAGGACCTCGTAGAAGCCTCTGCCTCTCTGGGTTTCAGTTTCCTTTCCTATTAAATGTAAGAGTTAGAATGAAATTGCAAGGTCTTAAGATTCCTGCCAGCTGTAAAACTGTTTTGTGATGAATTTTAAAAGATAAAGTTAAAAACTACTTTTGTTTTATTTTTTATTTATTTTAGTGAACTCTATGCCCAATGTGGGGCTTGTCATGACCCCAAGATTACGAGTCTCTACCGGTTGAGCCAACCAGGGTGCCCCGGACTTTTCTTTTAGATATATGAATGGTGCCTCTGTTGTTTTGCTAGATGTTGTCTTCATTGTAAAGACAGGTTGGGGAAGAAAGAATCCAGAAAATACATCCCTGATAGAAACTGCAGCAGCGACCTACCCAGGTGTTTAAAGTAGGACACTCTGTGGGTGCCCCCACAGGCTTTGTGGTGAGGCTGACGATCAGAGGACCTAAGAAATTTGGGGAAGACAGAGCATCACAGGTGTATCTACAGTTAAAGAATTCTGAGCTATAGATCACTACAAAGTCTGGAGAGGAAGAAAGGCAGCTGCCAGACCAATATACCCTTTTTAGAGACTGAGTTTACACGGGAACAGTTGCCAGTGTGGGACTGGCCTAATGATTTTATCTCATTCTTTGTCTGACTTCCCTCCAGTGAATCTTGTAAGGGAACCAGCTACCTGATCCTTTAATCCTGCTAACATTTTATAAAAGAAGATTCAAATTAGTTTTGCTTATTCCAGATGCTTTATATGCAAATGAGCTTTAGAATTGGTGGCAACTAAAATGTGAAGCAGACTCCATGATCAGTTGGAGGAAATACTCCCACCTGAAAACCCTCCCCAAACAAAAAGATGACTCCCTTATCCTTGCTGCTCCTGGCTGCCTTTTCTTAAGGGAATTTCAGAATCTTCAGATATCCACTGTGACTCTTTGATACCAAAGAGGAACTCTTCAGATTCCTTTCATGTGTAATTGGCTTTGACTTCCCCCAAACAACATGTGGATCACTATCTCTGCCTTCCATAAATAGCATTACCTATGCAGTATTAATCAGAGTTTGCAAGTCAAATATTAAGATCATTCCTTGGGGTAATCCAATGGTACAACTTTGCCATTTTATTTTCCCCTTTGCAACTCTAACTAGACAAGGGAAACTAAAACACTGAGCTAGGAATTATTTATTTAAAGCCTCAATCCAACACACGCAGACTCTGGATAAAGATTGCTCACTCTCCTTTAGAATAAAAGTGGCATCTTAATGCAGAGCGGTGTGGAGCCTCAGCCTTGCCTGTGGGCCAGCTCTTACATCCTCCCATGTAGCCTGGCATTTGCCCTCTAGCATTCCCATGTTGCTTGGCTCCAAATGGAAGTGCTCTTAATTTCAAATGATTTATTGGGGACAAGTGGGAGGCCTGTCTGATCTAAGTCTGTTTGTATTTGGTTTCCTGCATCTCAGGGGTGATTTTAAGACAATATCTCATGTTGTAAAGGAGGGATAAGAAAAAGAGCAATGCCCACCTGCTGTTGGGTTAAAGCTCGCTGGTTGGTTATGCAGCTGTGTGGTGCCATTTTCTGCAGCAATGAAAAGAAAGAGAATCAACTGTGAGGACAGCAGCTAAATCATGGACTGGCAAGAGAAATTTGTGCAATTCCCATCAAGTTATTAGCTGAAGGGCAGTTCTGTTGGATTGTTCAAAGAACAGAGGGCTAGCCCTAGCGACTCCAATATGGGTGATGGGGTCACTGGCCAACTTCTCTGTTGTTCTGCTCCCACAACACTCACTTCTGTTACATCTTCCAGACTATACAAAAATTACACTTTTTAAACGTTTGTTTTCATTATTTCCTATGAGCTACTCATAGGAAGGGGACTGTATTTGTGTCCTATTGATTCTCTACAGTCCGAAGGAAATAGCAAATACTCAAGAAAAATGTGAAATGAATAGATGTGTGTGTGAATGAATTAAAACCTTTTTTTCAGGTAAAGCAGGTGCATCCTTTTGGGGAAAGGTGTTGTATTTACATGGTGGCATCTAATGGAAAACACAGTTCATGACCCTTACTACCATTTCTCTTCATAAAATATCAGATGAAAAGATTAAAGCAGCCAGATAACTTTCTGCTGTGTTGAGAATGTTCTATATTTGTGCTGTCCAACACAGTAGCCACTACCCCTTATAGCTATTGAGCACTTAAATATTGAGCTTGGTATGACCGAGGAACTGGATTTTAGATTTTATTTAATTTTAATTATTTAAAATTTAAGTAGCCACATGTGGTTTGTAGTTACGATATTGGCTAGCACAGATCTAGAGAAATCCCCATGAAAGATAGAGAAAAGAAAAGTATACTGATTCTTGATGCTTTTCAAAGGGAAATGTGTGTATATGTGTACCCGTGCACACACACGCACATATGTGTGAATGTGGTATACGTACGGATGTGGTGGGTTATAAGCGGTTAGTATCGAGTTCGTCATCAATATGGCAAGATGTGTTAGAAGCATGGTCTTCAGAATAAGCCAGTCTGAGTCTTTGGCTCTGCCACTTACTAGCTATGTGACCTTGAATAACTCATTGTTGTTGTTGGTATGCAAAATGGCCCTGCCTGCCAAACATGTCAGCATGGAAACCTTAATCTTTCGGAGAAGATATGGTATGATGTCAACCTTATTGTAAAAGTGAGTTGCTGGTGAGGCCCCTGTGCCATCCTAACTGCAGAGAATATTGACAGAATGACATCATCAAGATGGCAGCTTAGGTCCTCCCTGACCTCAGTCCCTCTCATGAGAAGACAAACTTGGAACTATCCATAGACAAGACACCATTGTAAGAGTCCTGCAATCCAGTGGTGAGGCTGAAGGACCCACCCTGGACCACAGAGACAGAGAAGGACTACACTAGAAGAATTATAGGAGTGGCTACACTCTGATGGCATGGCCTTTCCCTCACACTGTCCCTAGAGGATGCCCTGGGCCTATTGTTTCTCCAGTGGGGAAAAAAGAATCCAAGGTGGACATCCAGCTCACCCAGCATTGGGAGATGCTCTTCTAGAGGCCCACTTGAGTCTCACCTCACAAGGATCCTTGGGGGACACTGAAAGACTTTACCCCTGGGGATTCAATAGTGATGGAGAAGAGGGGCAGGGATTATAGTAGCTAGCACTTAGATCTTGGTGAATGACATTCTTGCCCATAGCAGAGCCCAAGTGATGATCCCAGCTCTGGGCATTTGAAGAGCTGAGCAGGTGGCGTCATCTGGCCAAGGAACTCAACTAGCAGTTCTGCTTAATTCAGATCCCCTGTCAAGGGGCCAGGCTGGCATTAGAGCCCAGTCTACTTGCTCCACTTGGGCAGGAAACCAAATTTGCAACCTCACCCAACTTTTGTCAGAAACCTCCCAACAAAGAAAAATCAGGCTGAGAAGATTTCACTGATGAATTCTATGAAATATTTAAAAAGACTCGCTGCCAATCCTCCTTAAACTCTTCTAAAAAATTGCAGAGGAGAGGATACTCTCAAACTCATTACACGAGGCCAGCCTTCCCCTGATACCAAAGCCAAATAAAGATGCCACAAGAAAAGTATAGGCCAATATTCCCGATGAGTACAGATGCAACACTTCTCAACAAAATACTAGCAAACTTAATTCAACAGCATCTTAAAAAGATCATACTCCACGATCATGTGGGATTTATATCTGGGATGCAAAGATAGTTCAATATACTATCTTTGTATTACATCACAATAACAAAATGAAAAATAAAAATTGTATGAGCATCTCAATAGGTTCAGAAAAAATACTTGACAAAATTCAACATCCATTCGTGATAAAAAACTTTCAATATATTGAGAAGGAAGGTAGATACCTCAACATAGTAAAGACCATATATAACAAGCCCACAGCTAATAGCATACTGAATGGTAAAAGGTTGAAAACTTTTCAAGATCAGTAACAAGACAAGGATGCCCACTCTCACCACTCCTATTTTTCTCTTTCTTTTCTTTTCTTTTCTTTTCTTTTCTTTTCTTTTCTTTTCTTTTCTTTTCTTTTCTCTTTTCTCTTCTTTTCCCTTTCTTCTTTCTTTCTTTCTTTCTTTCTTCTGAGAAAAAGCATGCATACAGGAGGGGAAGAAAGGGAAAGAGAGAGCAGGGGAGGGGCAAGGGGGAAAGGGAGAGAGAATCCCAAGCAGGGTCTGCACTGAGCCCGAACTCACAACTCCGACCTCATGACCTGAGCTGAAATCAAAAGTTGGGCACTTAACCAACTGAGCCATCCAGGTGCCCCATCACCCCTCTTATTCAATGCAGTACTGGAAGCCGTAGCCACAGAAATTAGGAAAGAAAAAAGGGGAGAAAAACCCATGCAAATTGGAAAGGAACATGTCAAACTGTCAATTTGCAGATGACATATTTTTATATATAAAAAATCTCTAACAAAAAACTGTTAGAATTAATAAATGAATTCAATAAAGTTGCAGGATGCAAAATCAACGTAAAAATTAGTTCCATTTCTAAACACTAACGATGAAATATCAGAAAGAGAAATTAAGGAAACAATGTTATTTACAATAGCATCAAAAACAATACAATACTCAGGAATAAATTTAACCTAGGAGGTATAAGATCTGTAAACTTAAAACTAGGAGACATTGATGAAAGAAACTGAAGATGACACAAACACATGGAATGATATCCCATGCTCATGGATTAGAAGAATTAATATCATTAAAATGTCCATACTACCCAAAGCTATCTATAGATTCAATACGATTCTTAGAAAGATTCAAATGGCATATTTTATGGAAATAGAAAAAACAACCCTAAAATTTGTATGAAACCGTGAAAGACCCCAAAGGGCCAAAGCAATCCAGAGAAAAAAGGAAAGCCGGAGGCATCACATTTCCTGATTTCAAGCTATGTTACAAAGCTATAGTATTCAAAACAGTATGGTACTGGCATAAAACAGACACATAGATGAATGGAACAGGATTGACAGCCCAGAAATAAACCCATGCATATCCAGTCCATTAATATTTGACAAGGGAGCCAAGAATAGTCAGTGGGGAAAAATAGTCTTTCCAATATATTGTGTTGAGAAAACTGGATGCTCACACACAAAAGAATGAAACTGGACACCACTCATAAAAATTTACTTGAAATGGATTAAAGATTAAATGTAAGACCTGAAACCATAAACTCCTAGAAGAAAATACAGGGAAAAAGCTCCATGATGTTGGTCTTGGCAATAATTTTTTGTATGCGACACCAAAAGCACAAGCAATGAAAGTAAAAAATAAATATACAAGACTGCACTAGACTCAAAGCTTCTGCCTGGCAGAAGAAACAGCAAAATGAGTCCATACAATGTGAGACAGTATTTTCAAACCGTATATCTGATAAGGCATTAATATCCAAAATATATAAAGAACCAGGGCACCTGGGTGGCTGTCAGTTGATTTCGGCTCAGGTCATGATCTCACAGTTTGTGGGTTTGAGTGAGCCCTGCTTCAGGCTCTCTGCTGAAAGCGAGGAGCCTGCTTGGGATCCTCTCTCTCCCTCTCTTCCTGCCCCTCCCCTGCTCATGCTCATTCTCTTGCTCTCAAAATAAATAAATTTAAAAAAAATAAGGAACTCATGCAACTTTTTAGCAAAAAACAGCTCAATTTCAAAATGGGCAAAGGAACGAAATAGACATTTTCCACAGAATACATACAAATGGCTGAGATATAGCCATTGATATAGGTATATGAAAAGATAGTCATTGTCAGGAATCCCCAGGGACATGTAAATGGAAAACACAATGAGATATCACCTCACATCTATTACAATGGCATTTATAAGAAAGATAAGAGATAACAAGTGCGGGGCACCTGGGTAGTTCAGTCAGTTAAACGTCTGACTTCGTCTCAGGTTATGATCTCGTGGTTCATGAGTTTGAGCCCTGCATCCGGCTCTCTGTTGTCAGCACAGAGCCCTCTTTGCATCCTCTGTCTCCCTCTCTTTCTGCCCTCCTCCACCCTCATATATAAATAAACATTAAAAAAAAGAGAGATAACAAGTGTTGGTAAGGATATAGGAAAAGGGGAAAACTTGTGCTCTGTTAGTGGCAATATAGATATAGTCATTGTGGAAAACAGTATGGAGATTCCTCGAAACAATTAAAAATAGGACTATCATATGATCCAGCAGTCCACCTTTTGGGTATATATCCAGAGAAAATGAAGCCAGTGTTTCAAAAAATATCTACACTCCCATGTTCATTGCAGCATTATTCACTCTAGCCCAGATAGGGAAACAAGCTAAGTGCCTATTGAGAGGTGAATGGATATAAAGAAAATGTGATATGTGTACGCACACACACACACACACACACACACACACACACACACGATGGAATATTAGTCAGCCTTAAAAAAGAAGGATATCCCACCTAATTTGCAACAATACAGGTGAAACTAAGTGAAATAAGTCAGACAGAAAACGACAAATACTGTATAATTTCACTTATATGTGAAATTAAAAAAAAAACTCACGGAAACAGAAACAGAGAGTAGATGAGGGGTCGCCGGGGGGGGGGGGCGGGGGGGGGAAGGTGATCAAAAGGTACAAACTTCCAGTTATCAGATGATTAAGTTCTAAGGATTTAATGTATACCATGGTGACTATAGTTAACAAGAACGTATTGTATATTTGAAAGTTGCTAAGATAGCGTTCATAAATTTCTTCCCACAAAAATAAATCCTAATTATGTAAGGTGATGGATGTGTTAACCAACCTTGTTGCGGTAATTATTTCTCTCTATCACTATATAAAAATGTTTTATATATATAAACTTACATAACATTATATATGTCAATTATATCTCAATAAATAAAGCTGGAAAAAAGAAATAAAAATGAATTGCTGGTAAGTAGCCCTGCCCCTCCCATATATTTTGTGATAGATGCATATTAGACATCAAAGCACCCAAGATACGTTGACATTGTTCTTAGCTTATGACATCTTCTGTCACTTCTTTTGACTGCCGTGTCTCCAACTTAATGCCTCTGGAAAGACAGTCACTTCATCTTTTGTGAAAGAAGAGCATCAAGAGTTTTGGTGTATTTTGGAATTTATAACTGGAACGGCAAACTTTGAATATAAAAAGTAAAGTGGGAAGAAAGACAGGGAAGGGAAAAGAGGAAAACGCCTCAAGATGTAAGAACTCAGATGAATGCTTGGTTTAAAAAAAATTATTTTGGGGACAGCACAAGCAGAGGAGGGGCAGAGAGATGGGGACAGAGGATCTGAAGCGAGCTCTGCCCTGAGAGGCTGACAGCAGCGAGCTGATGTGGGGCTGGAACTGTGAGATCAGGACCTGAGCAGAAGTCAGACACTCAACCGACTGAGCCACCCAGGTGCCCCTACATGCCCGTTTTTTGTTTGTTCTGTTCCAATTAAATATCGTAAGCACTGGCTAACATGCCTGGGCTTAGTGGAGGTGTAGTACAGCAGAGAAAAGAGCCATTTATCCTTGGATCTGGATTATCTCTTGGCAGGTTAACTATGAAGCTTTGGCCAAATTATTTAACCTCTTTCTGTATCAGTTCTCCACCAGCAAAATAGGGGTTAATTTTACTGCAAGGTTCAGAGATTATGACAAGGACAGTATTTGGCACATAGCAGGCACCTAAGAATGTCTCATCCTTCCCCTTTCTTCTATGACCACTATCAGCATTTTCCCCAGTTTCAGCTTCCCCTGGGTATTAGGGGACCAGATTACATAAGTCATCTAACCCACCCACCACCCATACATCTTTTTTTAAAAGTCTGACAAAGCGGGATTTACATTTTCTTTATCTGTGTCTTGAGATCAACAAACTTGATGAATAAAGGAGCTGAAAGAAAGCTATCCTAAAGAAATGATCAACTTTTACCACATGCAAAATGAATCAAATTCTATTTTTCTACTGTTCTTTCCATGTCAGTGTGCACATATTCCATGAGACCAATATTAGGAACTGAAAAGACATGAAACTATGACTTGGGCCTGGATAGCTTGGGCATGCATACACTCTGCTCCCTGATCTTTAGGACTTAGAGATGAACCAACTGGGTCGGAGAAAAATGGTAAGCAGCTCAGGAAACTCACATGACTCCCAGACTGTGATCAGTCCATTAGGAACCAGGACTTACACGTTCCTGGGTAACTCTCTTTAATGTGAAGAAGGAATAGATTTGGGTACCGTCTTCTTGCATGTGCCTTTGGGCACGTTGCTAGTGATCAAAAAATGTTCTCTGAGCTACCTCTTTCCCGTCACCACAACAAAATAATTTCCCCTAGAAACACCTGCACATTTTTAAGAACCTCTATCAACCAAAAAGGGTTGGTCCATTAATCAACTGAAGTTGACAAAAAATGTTAGCATTCTTCACGTGCATGCTGAAGAGCATTGTGGTCCTAGATTACTATCTTCTATCTTCCTTTCATTGCTTGAGGCGCCTAAGGAAATGAGTCCTTCCCATTGATATCTCTGCATCGTATTCTTTCTCCTCAGTAATAATAACAAATAGTTTTGCTTCTTGGGGAGCAAAATTAAAAGCAAAAAAAATTTGGACAAGTTTGAATTTGTTGCAATAAATATTTCAGAGAGCCAAAATGAGTTCTTAACTGCTTATATTATGACAGATGTATTCCTATATTTTGGGGAAAGTTGTGATCACCATCAAATACGTTTACAAACTTGTAATCTCTTTCTGGTTAGGGGCTGGATGCTTTACAAGGCAAGATTTTAGAGTTGGGACTTGGAGCGTTGGTATTCTAGAAGAAAAAACTTGAGGGCCTTAGAAATATCAGACAGGAGAAAAATATAACTTGTACAATATTGAAGTACAATATTGAAGCTGATGTAAATGAAAGTAGTGAACAATTCTTTTCTTTACATTTCTAGCAGTTAGCTACATAAGCCTGATATATAGTAGTTGCCTGATAGCTTGTGAATGGGTTAAAATGTTGGAAGAGAAAAGGACAAAGGAGACCCAGGGATGAATTTAGATTTTTCAGGCCCCCCTATGTAATTCAAAATAATATATAAGCAATTCTGAACTGTAAAATAAGAAAAAGGAAATCCAATAACATTGAGATTTCTCCCATGTTACTTTTTAATAAGATCATAAAATAAAATCTTTCCAATATTTTTCTAATTTTTTGGTGCCTCTGCTTTGCTGGTATCCTAAACATTCACTTGGTTTCCTACTGGATAATCTCGCCCTGAGGACTGCTAACCTTTCACCTGTAGACTTGTTTAACCGTTCCTTCCACAGACCTTTATTGAAGGTAAGTTATTTGAGAGACTGGGAATTCACGCATAAAAAAAGTACAGTCCTTCCTCTGGAAGGACCCAAAATCTAGTGGAAAGATAAATGCAAGCAGAGCAGTGTAGTGAGTATTATACAGTTCTCAGCAAAGCTCAGAAGAGGTAATGAAGAAAAAAAGCAAACTCCGGAGATATCAGAGAAGCCTTTCCAGAGCTGATGAGAGACAGGTTTGGAATACCAACACAAGTGGAGAATGGAAGGGGGGATTCTATGCACATGCTGTAGCACTGATCCTTTTATAAACGGGACGTAGAAATGGAAGTAGGGAACTGTAGTTGATTTCAACTTCAGGGGCAAAGAATTTCGGGCCCACTTTGACACACTTCCTCCTTGTCTCTATGTTCTGAGATTTAGCACCTCCACAATCTCACGTTCTGCACCTTGTTGTTGTGGTTGTTTTGGTTAGAGCCGTAGAGGTTCTAAAGCTGCCTCACTTGTTTAGAAAGCATTCTGACTCTTTGTGCTCCTTTATAATGGATCACGGTTCTCGCACAACTTTACAGTTAGTACTTAAATATCTAGTAGCATTCCACATTTCCTTTGCCTTGATTTGTGTGAGTCGTCTCCTTTGTGATGAGAATATAGTAAGATAGAGAGATCGTTCCCTCTGTCCACATTTATTATGTCAGATTTATGTAACTGTAATGCTCCTCTTAATTTGATGTGTGGATCCCGGACATGGGGGAGGACGTGCATAGATGGAAGTGATACACTTGGTGCCTCGATGTCTGAGCACCTGGACGCATCTGGGGACTGTTACAGAGCTAATTGGCGGGTGTCGTGCACTCCAAGTACCAAGGTCTTCCAAGCTTCAAGAAATAACCATTCTGTGGGGTCCCCAAAGAGAAACATTCAAGGGTATCTCTGTTCTGTTTGTTAATTACAAGAAGCAGATTGCCCTGGTGATGGGAGGGGGGCTAAATTAGGAAGGGCAAGGAGACGATCAGTAGCGTGTGGAAAAGATGCCTGACATTTAGAAGCATCCAGAAAACTTTATTCCTTTCAGCCTACCTTGAAATGATTCAATCCCCTAAACCCATGGGGGAGACACGCATTGTATTTTTCGTAGTCTGCATGGATGATTGGTCTTTCCCTTGTGTAGGATCAGGAAAACCTCAGGTAGCCCATGGCTATTTGGAGGTGGAGGCAGTGCGTGCCTGTGGATGTGGGTGGAGTGAGGATTAAAAGGTCCTGGATGCATTAAGAAAGAGATTGCAGGCCAGTGGGCAAAAAGGTCATGGAGCACAGCAAGGGTCGTGACCTGGCCCTGAACAATGGCGGAGGGATAGCAAATGTAACCAAATATAATGATGTACTTTACAACCATGCAAAGAAATGATACTTCGGCTAATAACTAGAGATGGCCCCATGGGTTTTAAATTGGGAAACCGTGTGAGCAGCTCAGTGTTTCAGAGAGAATAACTTATGTGCAGTTTGAAGCATAGGTTGAAGACAACACTATCAGCCGCAGGGTTATCGGCTCATCACCTATGTCCGTGGTAAGAGTGATAAGGCCATAAAATAGAAAAGAGAAGTGGTGAGGTCCTTAATTAAGGCATTGGGAATGGAAATGATAGAAGGGAATTCAAGGGCACCTAGAAAACACAACAAAAAAGTACTTGGCCATCACAAGAGAAGATTAGGGGAAAATCTAAAATATCTCTCTTCTGGCTTTAGTAAGTGGGTTGATGAAGGTTGAGACCAGTAACCCAAATAAGAAAAACGTTTGTAGATAAAACGCAGAGAAAAGAAATGGTTCTGAAATAGCTGAATGTATATTCTTCCATTAATTCACTTTGGAAGTTTGATCCTTTGCTTTCATATTGATGAAAGAAGGGTCTTCTCGTCATTTTCGTCCTGCTAGGCTTGACTTTTTATTTTCTTTAGCTAGCACTGTGTGCTTAAAATTTTGAATTAGTTGCTAAGATTTAAAAATAAGAAACATTTTACATAAAAATCTGGATTTCTGACTGCTGGTGAAAAATTGAAACATCTGTGTGATGGTTAATTTTATGTGTCAACGTGACTGGGCTAAGGGATGCCCAGATAGCTGGTAATATATTATTTCTGGATGTGTCTGGGAGGGTGTTTCCAGAAGAGATTAGCATTCGAATCAGTTGACTAAGTAAAGAAGATCACCATCGCTAAGTGGGTGGGTATCATCTACTCTGCTGAGGGACTGAATAAAACAAAAAGGCTGAGGGAAGGGTGGGTTTTCTTCTCTGCTTGAGTTGAGACATCCAAATTCTCCTGCCCACTGGCACTCGTGGTTCTCAACCCTTTGGCCTCAGACTGGGACTGATGTTATCAGCTCTCTGGTTCTCAGACCTTTGGACTTGGACTGAATTACACCGCTAGGTTTGCTGGTTTTCCATTGGGCAGCGGACTGTGGGACTTTTTGACTTCCATACTTGCATGAACGAATTCCTATAGTAAATCTCCTCTTATATATATTCTACTGAGTCCGTTTTTCCTGAAGACTGATACAATCTGCTTAAATCAATAATCCCTTTAGACTGGATATATGCTCTCCAGTTTGGCCTAATCCCTACCACTCCCCATTGTCTCCTTCACAGGCTTGTTTCACTCATTCATTTTTTCCTGTATGGGACCTATAGGGAGCAGATTCTGTCAAAACTCTACCCTTAATCCTTTCGCCTGTGCCCCAGAGGTTCTCCTTAGATAGTCCACCGGGTTCCTGTATCTTTCTGTCTGAAGTTGTTCTCTTTCCACTGGAGTATAACTGCTGCATCTGTAGACCAGGCTAGAGGCACCAGAGAGTTACCCCCACCCCCACCCTAATAACTATCAATGAGGGATGGGAGTTGTTGGATAAAGACCCAGCTTTCTTGCCATCTCATGAGATAGTTATGAGGGGTTTCCAGGCAGTCTATCTGAGAGTTCCCAGCAGGACTGAGCCCCAGTTGCCCACTGTGGTGACCCACTCATTCCCACACTTTATGAACTGTCTCCATTTTCCTGACCCACTTTCCCACACTTTCACATGCTTCACGGGCTCACCTCCAAAATAAGTTCCTTGCACCCAAATCCTTGTCTCAGGAACTGTTTGGAGGCAGCTCAAACTAAGACAGGACCTGCAACCAATTCAATGTGCCATCTCTCAATTAGACCATCTTCTGGGTCCTACCTGCTCTTCAGTTTTGGTGTCAGATGGGCAGAGATAGAAATGACCTTAGAGGAAGGGGAAGCTAAGGACCACAAGTGAATTGTCTGAGGTCACACAGCATGATTTGCTCCAGAGACCGAGGCCCTCTCTCCTGACCCCCAGGCCAGTGCTCCATCCACGACCTCACGGGTGGCCAAGAGACAGCACCCACATCAGCCAAATCCAGCAACTGCTTATTTCTGAAAATACAGTTTAATCAGAACATGACCCTGTTCACCTGCTTATTTATTGTCCCTGGCTCCTCTCACCTCCTTAGCAATACTGAGTGGCTGCAACAGAGATCATCCAGCCCACGAAGCCTAAAATATTTGCTATCTGGGAACGGAAGTTTGTTGACCCTTGCACTATGTGGTCGTGGTATTGAGGGCACCACACTCTCCTGGGCTCACTTACAGGTACAACAGTAAGAACAGTCTCTCCTTTTCACGTATGCTCAGTGGAGCCGAAACTGCAACCACCTCCTTTTTGTTCAGCCAGCAGAGGATGTTCGTGGTAGAGCCAAAGGACCAAGGCTGCGACTCTGACTTCTCTCGATAAATTAATTTATTATTTAAGCACATCTGCCTGTTTATTTAGAGAGGTGCAGTGGCCTCCACTTGTGCACTTGTGGGGAGGAAAACATCACACTGAGATCTCAAGTGTCGCAGCAATTAGTCAAATGGGAAAAGATGCTGCTCTAGGATGTTCAGGGACACTGTACTTGATAATCTTTAATTTGCTCCATATTACAATTAAGGTAACTTCAAATGTGTTATGGCCTTAATAATGTCAACATGTTTCCATTATCTCGGGTGTACATATTATTTTTAACCTACTTCACACACAAGAATGTATTAATGCATTTTTTGGCTGCCGGTAAAGTGGCCCTCTAACATGCTTGTGAAGGACTTAATAACCTTGTAGAAATGTTTTACTGATGAGTATTTAAAAATTATTGGAAAATCACTCGGTAAGGATTGAAAAAAAAGTTCCGCTACATTACCATTGGCTGGAAAATAGATTTTCATGAGGAGAGACGCAATCAACAGAAAGACAGACAACACTAATGTTGTGGTGACGAAAGAAAGATAGGAGTCATGAGGGAAATATAGCTGCATTAGAAGTCAAAGAGCTGGGGGGGCTTCACAAGTCATTAGCTGTGTGATCTTGGGCAAGTTGCTCAACTTGTCTGAGAGGTAGTTTCTGCATCTTTAGCTTAAAAAAGCCCTGCCTGGTTCCAGCAGTGTTCATGTGATAATATGATTAATCGAAGCTGGTAAAAGAGTTGTGTCAACTATATGGAGCTATGCAAATGTCCATTATTATCGCACAAAGCTAGGGACAAAAAATATTGGGATGATGAGTGACGTTGTTTGCCATAGTCATTTATTGCATTGTCCAGTGGTATTTTAAGACAATTAAATATAAACAAGAAGAAGAAGAGACTTAGGGGACAATTTATTTCCTCCATCTTAGAGCTGCCTAGGCAGAAATGACAGATGATCACCTTTGCCCAACGCAAGGGAGGGAGAGAGCAGCTTGTGACGTGGCAACCTCAAAATGGAGTCTGTGGGAGTCATGGTTTTTGTACCACACTGAGAGTGACCAATGACCGGTGCCTGGTTTTATTTTCTTATTTTGGGAGCAACTTCACTAACCTTAGGCAGTTGTTTGTGTCCCCTCCTGCTTCACCAAGTTTTCAGAGACAGGCATAACCCTGTGCCTGGATTATTGAGGTAAACATTTATGTAACTCCAATGCCTTCCACTGGTGTGAAATTACTGATACGTTGGGATCCTCCATTTTCCCTAATTAGACCAGTGAGTGAGGGATTTGCAGAAACAATTCCAGAGACTCTCACTTTAATATTAACTAATGTGCACTTGGCCTACTTTTTGATTTTCCCACTGAACATATAGGGTCAGTTTCTCATCTTGCTTGGTGCCCCTGTGGAGTAAGCTCTGAGCTCAGAACTGCAATGTTTTCCAGGGCTGTGTCTTTCCTCCCGTTACCTCTCTCTTTCCTTTGCTTCCCACTAGGATTTTGTTCGCCGTCCATCCAGCTACGCCAGCTATATTTCATGGGGCTCTAGAACGATTTTGATAGGGCTTTTCCAGAGAATTCAATTAAGGAAATTGAAACCATTCAATTGAATTTTTTGTAGACTTGTATGAGGATCACCACGTGTGGATATGTGTGTGTGTGTGTGTGTGTGTGTGTGTGTGCGCCTGTGTGTGTGTGTGCTCATGCACACGCCTGTGCGTATGTATTTTTTTAAAACAGGGATTGAGGGGCGCCTGGGTGGCGCAGTCGGTTAAGTGTCCGACTTCAGCCAGGTCACGATCTCGCGGTCCGTGAGTTCAAGCCCCGCGTCGGGCTCTGGGCTGGTGGCTCAGAGCCTGGAGCCTGTTTCCGATTCTGTGTCTCCCTCTCTCTCTGCCCCTCCCCCGTTCATGCTCTGTCTCTCTCTGTCCCAAAAATAAATAAAAACGTTGAAAAAAAAAAATTTAAAACAGGGATTGAATTTCAGAGATACAGGGTCCCCTATTTATGTAACTTTTGGGAAGAGAAACCAGGATCATAAAAGGAAACACGCTCCTTGAGAATCCAAGGGAGACCCCACGGGAAGAATGAAAGTTTTGGGGGTCAGATGGATTACATTCAATTTCTGGTTCCTGAAACACTTTCTTTGTGAGCTTTAGGCAATTTCTCTGAACTCTGGATTCCCATCAATAAAATGGGGGTGAAACATAGCTTGTAATTTGATTGTAAGGTTATGATAAGGTGGATCCATTATTCCTTGTTCCCTGGCACATAAGGGGCACTGGGGGACTTACTGCTATTGCTGTGGTCCTAGTACCATCAGCTTACTCGTTTCTGAGAGGGTACCGAGATACATAAAAGGTAAGTGTGTAGAAAATCTACACAGTAAAAAGGAAAATAAAAATTTTGAGTTGGAGATCAAGAAAAGTAGGGTCAAGGCTTCTAGCCAGCTACCTTGTCTTTTTAGCTGAAAAACGTTGCTCAGCTAAGAATGAGGTGTTATGACTCTCAGTGGTTTTTCAAATGATGCCCTTCTAGCATCCTACAGACTGTGGGGACAAACAGACCCACACTTTGGAAGGAGAAGGGAGGAAAAAGAGTGGACAGGGCACTAGCCTCCCAACCCAGCTTCACCCAAAGGAGCTGTTTTTGTCGCCTTACACACTTGGCTTCCGAGTAGGATTTGGTTAGCTAAAAAAGCTTCCTCATCTAGACCTTGGCAAATGATTGGACAAGACGATCCTGCCGTCCCTTCCAGCTCTTATATTCTGTCAAGATTTTGTCACCTTTTCCAAATGTTCATTTGGCAGACTGTCAGGCTGCCTGAGGCACCGGGAAATTTCAAGGTGGTTACGGGGCAGAGTCAGCTTTTTGAAAACTTCGAAGTAGGCACCTAATTCTCCAGCTCCATTTATATGTGGAGATGGCCCTGCTCATCTTCAGACTCCTCACTCCCACAGCCTGTCTGGCCCCTGCAGTTTCCTAGAACAACTCCCTTCTCTGGGCTCCCTCCCCACCGGCCCAGTCCTCCATAGCCTCACCGTGCAAGGCTCCTGGCTCCATTTTGTTTTAAACACCCAAACTTCATCTTGTGCTGCTGCCCACCCCCCATGTGAACTGTGGCTGATGAGGAGAAAGTACTTCACACTCTCCTCCTCAGGAAATAACTTTATTACTCAAAATTATATACCTCAGAGGGACATACTTTTCTTTAGGGGCGTCTTTTCTCAGCTTTCAGATCCCACTGCAATGCCAGCTGTCTGGTTTGTCTGCCCATAAAGCCAGGTTTGAGGTCAGAGGTCAAAGTTGCTCCTACGGTCATTAAAAGATGAGCTTTGGGGGTCAGACAGACCCATGTGTTAGTCCCGGCCATGTAACTCCTTTGCTTATCGACCTTGTGCAACTTCACTTCCCCAGTTTTCTGTTTTTTGTTTGATTTGTTTTGTTTGTTTGTTTGTTTGTTTATGTAGCAGCGATCTCAGATTTATCATAAGAATGTGAAGTTTTCCTGGGATAAATCACACCTGAAAACCAATCACACCTCATATCTGTTGTCATTATCAGCGTTATACAGTCATTCAACTCTTAGTGGAAAACTCAAGATGCAAGAAATACCACACTCCTCTATTTTGTATAAATAAGCTCTGGGGCACTCAAGTGGCTCAGTTGGTTAAGCAGCCAGCTCAGGTCATGCTCTTGTGGTTCCTGAGTTGGAGCCTGCTTCAGATTCTGTGTCCCCCTCTCTCTCTGCCCCTCCCCAGCTCACGCTCTGTCTCTGTCTCTCAAAAGTAATTAGGGGCGCCTTTGGTGGCTCAGTCAGTTAAGCGTCCGACTTCAGCTCAGGTCATGATCTCACGGTTTGTGGGCTCGAGCCCTGCATCGGGCCCTATGCTGACAGCTCGGAGCCTGGAGCCTGCTTCGGATTCTGTGTCTCCCTTTTTCTCTCTGCCTCTCCCCGACTCATGCTTTGTCTCTCTCTCTCTCTCTCTCAAAAATAAATAAACATTAAAAATTTTTTTTAAATAAAAAAATAAGCTCAAAATTCCATGTTAGTTATCAGGGTTCCACCCTGCACACAGACACTCACACACACATGCACACGTCCAAAGGTGTACCCAAAGGACTACTGTCTTCCCAGGTATAAAGTGGCGAGAAAGCCCTCCTGCCATTGCTGGTGGGTGACCACTCATTGTCCTAGCTCCTCTGGCAAGCTTTCAGTCCATCCAGGGGCTCTGTTGAGTCATACTCAGGACATAAAATGCTTGGGTGAGAACGGGCACTCTCGTGCCTACAGTCTACTCTCAGGCCCCCACCATCACATACTCAATTATGAGGTTAGCATGTCCACCCAGAGTAATGAGCAATCAGACCTTCTCTTGAGACAGGCCAACCTCTAACCTCTTCCAGTCTGGGGAAAATTTCTCCTTTTCCTCCTCATTCTTTTCTTTCTTTCCTCAGATTCGTATTCCTCCTACCATCTCACTTCAGGATACCGAGGACTTTACGAAATGCTAGAAGGGCTAGACATACACCTACTGAGGAAAAGGGGACTAACACCTAGAATTGAGCAAAAGAAAGTGTCTGTATGCAAACAGAAGTTATAATAATCTTCTGCCATAATTAGCATCACAATTGTCAGCGACATTGCCACCGCCATCACTGTCATTCCCACTCATGCCACCAATATCAGGAAGTCTGTCTAAAGTCATGACACTTGGCAGTTCTTAAAAGAGGGCAAAGATGAGTCAGACTTGCAAGAGCTTGGGAGATTTCGTTATTCCTGTGAAGACAGAGAGAGAGAGAGAGAGAGAGAGACATATGAGATAGACAATGCAAAATTCTAGGCCTGAAAGGCATTCATTTTTGACCAAGGTCTACACAGTACCAAGAAACTCTTCCCTTGCACAGTGCTGCACAGTCTTTTCACCACGTCAAATCCCCTTCCAATACGTAACTGTAAACCACCATGACATATGAGGGAAGGGGGAATATTCTCAGGAACGACTGAATAAATCAGCTTGACACTAAAGTTTCAGCTTAAATTTGAAGATGTTAGTGGCTTCTCCTTATGAGCTCGTAGCAGTGAATGATTCACATTAATCACATTAGGTGATGGGTCCTTCCCCTATTTTTAGACAAATGCCAACTTCATATAAATCTCATTTAACTAAAGGAAAGTAAAACACTTTCAAAGACAAAGGTAAATGCAGCTTATAACTGTGTCCCTGTTTGATAAGGAAATCCACATAGAACGTTTCATATTGTTTCTTAATCCTGGAATAGTACAATGCCAGGCCTTCGGTGCTTACAGGTTGCACCTGAAGTATTCTTCCAATTCTGATTAAGGAATAATAGTTACTATGTATTAAGACGTAACTGTGTACTATGGGCTTAGCAGCAAGAGAAGGTCTTTACAAACAATAGTTCAGTTAATCCTTATATCAACTTTGAAAAAAAAAAAGCGACTGCATCTCAGAATGGCTGCACAACTTCTTTACAGTGCATAACCAGGAAGTGGTAAATTATGATTCAACCATTGTTTGAATGACTCCAAGACCTGTGCTCTTAACTACTAGGCGAGACTGCCTCCCACTTCCAACCTCGTCACCTTGATGAGAGAAGTTAAGATGTTCGTGATACCAAATTTGGTTACTGACAGCTCTCCTTCTCCCCCACCAACTTTCAACCTTTTCCTACTTCGGTAATTTTCCATTTATTCAATTCAGTTCAATAAATGGGAACATTTAATTGCCTTACATAAACATGGCGTTACCTTTCAATCCTTCTTCCAATTCTCCACATCTATTAGTTGATCGGCACTTTTCTATCTTCTAAAAGTCCCTTTCGGTTATCCCTCTCCCCCATTTGTTTGGGCACTCATTCTTGCTACTTGTCATGTGAATGTTGAACTCCAAATCTTCCTGGATTTATGAGGGGGTTACCTCCTGATAAACCCATCACAAATTGAAAATATCCTAAGTCAAGAATGCATTTAATACACTTAACCTACTGGGCGTCAGAACTCAGAATAGCCCACCTTTAATGTGCTCAGACACTTACATTAGTCTACAGTTGGGCGAAATCATCTAACACAAAGCCTACTGGATAATAAAAGTATTGACTGTCTAATGTAATTTGTTGAATTCTGTACTGAAAGTGAAAAACCGAATGGTTGTAAGTGTATCAGTCGTTTACCCTCATGGGTCCGCTGAGAGTTGCAGCTCACTGCCCCTGCCTGGTATCACCAGAGAGGATCATGCCCCATATCACAAATGCATTTCTACTGAGTTCATATCACTTTGGCACCATTGCAAAGTCAAAAAAATCATTAAGTTGAGCCACTGTAAGTCAGGGGCCACATGTAGTTCCTACTGAAGTTTATCGGCGATGTTTCTTATTTTCGTCTGTAAGGAAAAGGTGTGAAACACTGAAATGCATCAAATAAATAAGTTGCTGAGTGTCCTTATTGGCATCCTTCCAGGTTCTTTGTGCCCTTAATGTCTTTGACCTATTTAAAACCCTTTAATTGTAGCTAATAGCAATATAAATGGATCCAGTCTATACACATGCAAATGAATTCTGCTCCAAGAAGGGACAACTCTTCTCTCCCTGCTGGGGGAAAAAAAAAAGTCAGTTTTGGATGTATGTGTTCATTTCAGTAATCCTGATTGAGCTATTTTTGTATAGTACTTTGAATTCTCCTTTGAACCACTTGTAACATCTTATCGGTTCCCTCATTAATTAAGTTAAATTAAGTTAAATTAATTAAGTTAAATAAAATCTTTGATGTGTCCATTTTATATTTGTAGGAGAACGGTGGTTCTACCTTAAAAAAAAAAAAAACCTTTAACACATAACACATATTAACTTGACTTTGCTATTTATCTTAATTTGAATTTCCCAGAAAGCTGAGCCTGAGGCATGGATTTGGTTGCAAGTATTTATCAGGAGGTGATCACAGAAAGCTACAATGATGATGCGAGAGAGCAAGACAGGCAGGAAGGGAAAGTCAGTCAGGGGTGCGTTACCAAGTTCCTTACGGCTGTGGGCTCTAGGAATCAGTCCTGCTGGGGTACATCTGAACAACCACATAGAATATATACCTCCAAATTATCCCCCCAAAGGGCAAGAGATTGGAACATTTGTCTTCCAACCACTGTCTTCTGTATGTTGAAGGTTGCCCTATTGGTATGAACTCTCTTGTCCTTCTTAGCTGTACTTTCCATGGCTTTGGAAAAAGTTTTAAGACAGAAGAGTGAAAAAACATTGCTGTGTGCACTAAGCTGACAGAAATGCGGAGCCAATCGTCCCAACCACACGAAAATTGGTGGCTGAGGGGATGTGGTGCAGGGTACAAAATCAGCTGCTACAGGACCCGTGCGATCTGTCTAAACTGAAGATCGTTATATTCTTCTTCACTTTAGAACCTTTAAGTGATTTGTTATTGCCTGTAGGATAAAATCCAAACACCCACATGGCCCTTCATGCTCTGACCTTGGCCTCCTCTCAGCCCTCTCCTCATACCCCAGCCTCCAGATCCACTCTGACACTTGCCGTTCCCCTGACACTCCTGTGACCTGGTACATATGTTTATGCTATTTCTTCCTCCTCCCTTCTAGCTGACCCATCATTAGATGTCATTAGAAGTGCTTCAGGACTGCCCATCTCTCTCCCACTCCCCTACAAGATAGGACATTACCCTATGACAGTCTGCTGTGTTTCCTTTATCAGAGCATCAACTACACTGGATTCTCTTTGCCTCTTTTTTCTTTCATTACCCTGCGAGTTCTTTGATGGCAGAGACAATATTTTTTATCACCATATTTTTATCACCATATTATTTGTATCACCAATGCTCAATAGCTTCTCCTCCGTAGCAGGTACTCAAAAACACTTTGTTAATTTCATTAGACACCTATCTGACACCTGTCTGTCCTGGCTATGACACTCTGTAAAGACTTTTCACTAGTCAGGATAGGGTAAGTCATGCTGCAGTAGCAAATAACTGGGAAGTCTCCGTGCTTCAAAACTCCCAAAGTTTATCTCCCACTAATGCTACACAGCAATCACATGTGGGCAGAGGGCCTCTGCTCATGATGGTTACTCAGGAACCCAGGCAGCCAAGGAGCCGTTATCTGGCATACTGCTGGTTGCTTTATACAAAGGAAAAGTGAGCTCTTGATAATTTTGCACTGGCAATTATATGCTGATTCCAAGAGTGACACAAATAACTTTTCTCAAAATTCATAGGCATAGGGAGAAGACAAAGGAAAAATGATCCCCAAAGGTGGCTCCTCCTTGGTTCCAGAAGGCTGGGTCACCTCTTCAGTTGCCGAAGGGCAGGTGACTACCCAGTGATGAGGGAGCAGGGTCTCCACTCCTATAGGCCTATAAGTAGATTATTTTAAAGGTTTAAAACAAACTGAGGGTTACTGAAAGAAAGGGTTGTGGGAGGGGCGATGGGCTAAATGGGCAAGGGGCACTAAGGAATCTACTCCCGAGATCATTGTTGCACTATATGCTAACTAATTTGGATGTAAATTAAAAAAAAAAAAAAAACCTAATGGAATTCACCATGCTGATTTTAGGACTTTTTTGTACACTTTTTTTTCCTTCTACTTTCTTCTTTGGGAATGGAAATGTCTATCCTGTGCCTATCCCAATATTGAATTTTGGAAGCAGATAACTTGTGCTCTGGTTTTATAGGTTCACAGATAAAGTGGAACTTTGTCTCAGGGTGAATGATATCCTGAATCTCACCCATATCTGATTTAGATGATATTTAGATGGTATTTTAGGCTTAGAATTAATGCTGGGATGGGTTAAGACTCTGGGGGATTTTGAGATGGGTGAATGTATTTTGCACGTGAGAAGGACATGAATTTTGAGGGATGAGAAGGTGGACTGTTATGGGTTGAATTTTGTCACTCCTAAACACATATGCTGATGTTCTAATTCCCAGTATCTCAGCATGTGGTTTTATTTAGAAATAAGGTCATTGAAAACATCTTGAATAATAATATAATGTCTTAATTTGGCCAAACCACTATCAAGGTTTTCTTCTAGGTGGTCTGGGTAATCAAGTCTTACATTTAAGTCTTCAATCCATTTCAAGTTAATGTTTGTGAGTGTTGTAATATAGGGGTCTAATTTCAAGTTTTGTATGTGGTCATTCACTTTTCCTGGCACTATTTTTTGAAGAGGCTCTCTTTTCCCCATTGAGTGTTCTTGTCTCCCTGTCAAACATTAGTCGGCCATAGACTCAGGAATTTATTTTTGTAGCTTCTATTTTGTTCCATTGGTCTATGTGTCTATTATTTATGCCAGTACCATACTCCATACTGTTTTAATTACTAGAGCTTTATAGTGTAGTTTGAAATCAGGAAGTGTGATGCCTCAGCTTTGTTTGTCTCCTCAAAATTACTTTTGGGTGTTTTGTGGTTCCATATGAATTTTAAAGTTGTTTTTTCTATGTGAAAAATGCCACTGTAATTTTAATAGGGATTGCACTGACTCTATGGATGTCAACCGTTTTTCTTAAAAATCTCTCTTGCAACATAGAGTAACTGCACATTGACACAAAGCAAGACAGCCTCGGTCCGCACAGTTGTCTCAAAGCAAAGATTTTTGTTCTAAGGTCCCTTGCACGTCTTCAAGGTTGTGTGCATATTTGAAGGTAGTGCTAGACTCAATGGGTGAGATCATTTCTATGACTTCCCTGGTCCTCCTGGTCTGTGAATTTCTGCTCTGCTGTTGTGGTACTTCCTTTTTCCAATCTCCATGTTTTCCACAGTACCTTTCTCCTTATTTCTTCTATCCCAGGTTCTGGTTCTCTTCCCTTCTGTCTCCTTCCTTCACCTTCCTGATAAATAGAATATACCATTTCAATCCAAACTTCTTTTCATCCACTTTCCTTGCACCCTCTCCACTTATTTGGGAAGAAATTTGTAGAAAAGTTCCATATAGACTATATATTTGACAAGAGGACTTCCCTTCAGTTCTCTTCACCCAGTGACATTTTCCTGATGGGAGATGGGGTAGCAATCGCAGTGGCGGCAATAGAAGTAGCAATGGGGATAGTAATGCATTACATGTCTGCAGACGGTGGAATGTTTTCCTAGCCCTGTAGAGTCTAGACTCACTTTCTTGTTAAATTCCATTCTCTGTATATTTTGGGAACAGCAATTCCCCAGCCCAAGTGTGATTATCTCTAGACTCTAGTATTTTAGATGAACTCAGTGTTTGAAACCTCAAAATAAGTCTGTTGTCTATCTATCTGTCTGTCATCTATCGTTCTCTATATTTAATTTACAATGTGACGAGATAGAAAATAGTTAAGGAAAAACCTCCAATGAGAAAACAGAAGGCTCATCAAGCAGAAGAAACACTATTTTGGTGAGGAAAATATTTCCATATTATATTTTCAAGAGGTCGACATAAACAATAGTGAGTTAAAAAATATTTTTAAAATTATGCACAGTGTCACTTGCCAGTGTTGTGTTAATTAATGCAAATGTAGAACACGGCATCAGCTCTTGCTTGAATTCTATCAATGTACATCTGTACAGTAAATATGTTAGCGAATAACCCTAAGCCACCGTCAGAAGATTCTTTTCTCCACTGCTAAATTCTAGAAAATCATTGCCAGCACTCCAGGCATATTTTCATGTGCTCAGGGATATCCAAAAGGAGCCAACGGAAGCCTACAGAAGAGGTGTGTCACTTTCGCATTCTTCGTATGTATAAATACTATTGTCCAAGAATAGGCAGAGAATAGAAAGAAAATCGACATTAGTTAATACCTCTTAAAGGAGTGCACTTTAGGCCAGTTATACAATTTAATTTGTATAAAATAGGTATTATCGAAATGTCTGCTAAGAGAGCCTAGTTTTTCCAAAGTGGCTGAGAACAGAATAAGTGTGAATAGTTAAAACAAGGATAATGTCTTTTGTCAACATTCTATTAGTGTACCAGCCCA
This sequence comes from Puma concolor, assembly GCF_028749965.1. Taxonomy (NCBI): domain Eukaryota; kingdom Metazoa; phylum Chordata; class Mammalia; order Carnivora; family Felidae; genus Puma; species Puma concolor. The sequence continues at coordinate 23,137,694 of NC_141675.1, forward strand.
CCATTCCATGACTGACATTTTTACCAGTTTAGAAGGATTTCAATATGGGCAGTCTTTTTTTTTTTTTTTTTTTTTTTAGTGAACAGGAAACAAAAAATTAATGTCTAAATATTCAAAACCTCTTCCCCCCACACACTGTAAGGAGAAATCTATGTCTGCCAGCTTGGATCCTGAGTCTTTCTTGTAAAGAATCGTGAAAAGAATTGAAGGAAAGAATAGCAAGTCGCTGATAATTGCTTGAGTGATTGACGTTGGAAAAAGCAAGGGCTGGTGGCAGAAGAGAAATGAACATATCCAAATAGAAAAAAAAAGGAGTAGAGAAGACAAAAGCCTGTGTAGATTGGGCTGTAGTGGCGGAAGGGGAATGCACTGAGTTTTTATAAAGAATATAAAGACTTAGGACCTAACTTACATAAAGGAAACAGCTGTCAAGGTATAAGAACTTAAAAATATGATAATATCAAATGGTATCCTCTTTCCACACTTACAAGAGTTAAAAAGTATTAAATTGCTTTTCAGATGAAATGTTGGACTAATTGTAAAATGTCAGGTCTAAACTGGACCACAAAGTTAAACAGAATTTTGTGGTTTATATATATATATATATATATATATAATCATAATATAATAATATATTATAATATTATAATATAATATAAATAATATTATATAAATATAATATATATATATCAATATAAATCACATCCAAATTTCATGGGTCAGTCTTTGTTCATGATCTCAGAAAATTTCATATCACTGTAAAACAAGAAGAAAAAGAAATCCTTACATTTGCATTAAGATTTTTAAAACATGCAAAATTCCCATTCTGAAGAAGTCTTGGAAAATTATTGAACTTATAACAAACAAAACCTAAATCCATTACTGAGTTGGAATGAAGTGCGAGGAGTTCTGCAGACGCTCTCTTTAATGAAAAAATAATCACTAATAAAAATTGTCTTAAGAAAATAATACTTAAGGTTTCTGGAGGAAATTATCCTAAGGGCATGAAGCAAATGGTGAAATGTTGATTTAGGAAAATTTACTAAATCTCAGTGACAGTGAGAGTCTGACATTTGAACTACGACTAGATCCTCTCCCATTCTTCCTTCAATTTAGTATGATGGAAGCTTTAGTCCTGGTGGCAAAATCACAGCGTTCTATTTCTTCCTAGTGCTCGGGCTAGAACTAAGGTTTCTCTGCTGGAAAAACAGGACATCAGCATTTCTCCTCTCTCCCAAGCTCCAGCTGCAGAAGCTCTACCCCAGTCAAGTGTGATACTGAGGTTTGAGGCTTCCTACTTCCACCCATCCCCATCTGTAAGGTGGAAGCTCTACCCAAGATGTAGTAGGTCAAGAATACTTGGCCCTGATTGGCCCGTGTCCCAGATTTACCTCCCGGATTTAGTGCCCCACTTATAGACTAGGATTGTGATTCTGAGAGAAGCTGGCCATTTTTAATGCCCCAATCCTCCAGAACAAGGATACTGAGTTTCTTCCCAGGGAGAGAGGCAGATTGTAAGAGAAGAAAGCTTCATAGCTCTCTGTGACAAGATCAACTTTATTTGGAGCACAGCATAGGGAATTCCAAACCTAAGGGCACTATCAAAAATGAGGGAGATTTTGGCGATGAGAAACTAAAAGGAGTCCAGTAATTCCAAGATAGCAATAAAGAAAACAGCAGAAGTTTAACAGGGAACCAGGGAAAGAGATAGCTAAGAAGCTATCTCAAGGGTCTGAGCAGACTTCAGAGACAGGCCTCAAAGACTATCCCTGAAAAGAAGCCTATATTTAATTGGATAAGAAAATGTGACAATTTATGCCCTGGGGCATTGTTAAAAACAATAGAGCAATCAGCTAGCAATTAGCAAAGACTAACAACTTGGTGTGATGTCAATGCAGACAGACCAGCCAGAAGCTTAACACAAAAATCAGGCCAAGAAACAAATAAAGAAAACCTTGATAAGACCATTGTCATTCTGGGAGTGGAGGGAGGGAAGGATGAAGTCAGGATGGCTGTGTGCATGTTCAAGGTTGCACTCTGTGAGAAGCAACACATAAGGTTTCACACTATGGGGGAAATGGACTTCATAGATTCAGTTCAATCAAGTTATTAAACAAATCAACAAAGGCTCAAGCAAGCAACAATAACAACTCCTGAGGTTGAAGAATCAATAAGCAAAGTACCTACAATGTATTATCTAAAATATTTAAATAATATTTTAAAAATTTTCTCATAATAAAAAATTATGAGACATACAAATAAGCAGAAAAATATGACCAATACACAGGTAAGAAAAACAGGCAACAGAAATAATCTGTGACCATGATCAGATGTCGGATTTAACAAAGATATCAAATTAACCATTATAAACATGTTTAAAAACTAAAGAATGATGCACCTCAATAATTAAAGAAAGGTATGTCTTACCATACCTTGATGAGATGATATTATCTCATCAAATATAAAATATCAATAGGTAGATTTTTTTTTAAAGAAGAACCAAATGGAATCTGTAAAATCACAAAGTCAAATAAATGAAATGAAATATTCACAAGAGTTCATCAATAGATTGGAGCTAGCAAAAGAGAGAATTAGAGAACCTGAAGACAGACCAGTAGAGAATATGCAATCTGAAAAAAGAATAAAGAAAAATTAATAAAAGCCCAGGATATATAATTTTAAGAACACTAACATAAGCCTAATTGGAGTACCAGTAGAAAAGGAGGGAAAGTAGCAACAAAAATATTTGAAGAAATAAAGGCTGAAGTTTTTCCAAATTTGATGAAAATCATTGATCTTCACATCAAAGAAGCTCAAGAAATTTTAAATAGGATAAATTAAAAGAGATCCACACCCAGGCACATCATGGTTAAAATGTTGAGAGATAAATACAGAGGAAATCTTGGAAACAGTAAGAGAAAAATGATTCATCATTGTATAAGTGAAGCCCAAAGTATAACAGATGACTTCTCATCCAAAACAATGAATGCTGAAAGGCAATTTAGAGTGCTAAAAGTTAAAAAAAAAAAAAAAAGTCAACTGAGAATCTTGTATCCAGCAAAACTATCTTTCAAAAGGATGAAGTGAAGACATTCCAAGATAAACAAAAACTGGGAGAATTTATTGCAAGAATATCTGCCTTAATGATGAGCACTGGGTGTTGTATGTTAGTGATGCATCACTGAATTCTACTCTGGAAACTAATATTGCACTGTATGTTAACTAACTAGAATTTAAATAAAAATTTGAAAAGAAAAATAAGGATATCTGCCTTACAAGAAATATTAAAGAAAATTCTTCAGACTGAAGGCAAGTGACTTGAAACAGTAATTTGAATATACATGAAAAAATATAAGAAATTACAGTAGAGATAATCATGTAGCATAAAATGCTATGTATATAATTGTATTTGGGAGCATATAACATCTAGAAATGTAACATATTTGATAATTACAGTTCAGAGGAAGTAGGCAGCTACTTCCAATACAGCTATTGGAGCAAAAAATAACAGTGGATGATGATTAAAATCCATAGGAATAAATCAAGAGAACCAGAAAAGGTAATAAGAGGTTAATATAAATAAAGAAATAATAAAATACAGTAAAAATGTAGTAAAAATAGGGAAGGAGAGTTCTAAAAGTTCTCTATTTTACTAGAACTATTTCATTGCAAATTTGAAATCAATTCTGGTAATGGAACAGAATTGAGAGTCTAGAAATAAACTTTTACATATATGGTGAATTGATTTTCTATGAGGGTGCTAAGATAATTCAATAGGAAAAGACTAATCTTTATAACACGCAGTACTGGAACAACTGAATATCCATATGCAAAAGAATGAAGTTGGATCCTTTCCTCACACCATACCCAAAATTAACTCAAAATGAATTATAGTCCTAAGTGTAAGAGATAAAACCATACAACTCTTAGAAGAAAACAGGAATAAATTTTTATAATCTTGGGTTAGGCAAATCTTTCTTAGATGTAATACCATAAATACAAGTTTAGAGGAAAGATTGATAAATTAGACTTCTTCAAAAAAAAAAAAAAAAAAACTTCTGTGTTTCAAAGGGCATCAAGAAAGTGCTAAGATACCACACAGAATGGGAAGAAATATTTGCAAGTCATATATCTGATACTTGTCTCCAGAAATAGGAAAAAAATATTAAAACTCAACAACAAAAAGCAATTTAAAGATAGACAATGAAGGGCACCTGGGTGACTCAGCCGGTTAAGCATCCAACTCTTGATTTTGGCTCAGGTTGTGATCTGACAGTTGATGGGTTCAATCCCTGCATGGGGCTCCCAGGTGACAGTACAGAGCCTGCTTGGGATTCTCTCTCTCCCTCCTTCTCCCCCTCCTCTGCTTGAGCTTGCTCTCTCTCCCCCCCCCAAAATAAATAAACTTGAAAAAATGGACAAAGAATATGAATAAACATTTATTCAAGAAGGCAAATAATGATAAATAAACATGGTAAAATGTGCTAAACATCATTATTCTTTAGAGAGATACAGATAAAAATCACAATGAGATACCAGTTCACATACCAAATGATCAAAATAAAAAAGGTAGACAATTACAAGTGTGGAATAATTAAAACACTCATACATTGCAGTTCCACTGCTTGGTATATACCTATGAGAAATGAAAACATATGTCCACACAAAGCTTGTACATACATTCTCATAGTAGCATCATAACTGAAAAGTAGAAACAACACAAATGTCCATTAAATAATAAATGGACAAGAAAATGTGGTAAAGTCATACTATAAATATTATTTGGTGGTAAAAAGGAATGAAGCACTAATACATGCTACAAGTTGGATGAATCTTGAAAATATTAAGCAGTGAAAGAATATGGTCATAAAAGACTACATATCGTATGATCCCATTTGTATGAAATATCCAGAATAGACAATTCTATAGATACAGAGAACAGATTAGTAGTTGGCCAGGATTAGGAGAAGAGGGAAATGGAGAGTGACTGTTAATAGGTATTTGGATATCTTTTGAAGGATGGTGGGAATATTTAAAAATTACATTGTCGTGAATGTTCGCCTTAAATGTGTGAATTGCATGATACGTGAATTATATCTAAATCAGTGGGTGAATTGCATGATATGTGAATTATACGTAAATCAAAACTGTTAAAATTGTATCGCCAACATTCTGTCAATAATCATTCCTATCCCATGAGGAGATGAAAGCTCAGAAATGGAAAGTGGTTGCTCAAACCATGTAAGCAAAAAGGTGCAGAGATTAAATTTGAAATCCACCTCCATTTTGGTCAAAAGCTATTGCTCTTTCCATCTTACCAAACTGTGGATAAAAGTGTTGAGATAAAAAATTTTAGAAAACAGTTGGGGGACTGAAGCAGTTTCATACTATTTATTAAAGCAAACACAAAAAAAGCTTTTCAAATATTACATTCAAAAGGCATTTACTAAACGTAACTTTGTGTTGGGCCTATTTCTGAGTGTGCTGTAAATTCAAATAAAACATACCCTCTGATTTCTATGAGTGTAGAGTAATGTAGAAGACATAATGCAAAGATATGCCACGATAAAGTTATACTCTGGGAAAATATAGAGAAGAGAGTTTGGAATCAAGTACGAGGTTTTGGAGGTGACGTTTGAGCTAACTCTCAGAGCATACACAGGGTTTTAGGTAGATTATAAGGGTACAACTCCAATTGTGGAGTCTTTGCCAGTCAATACATAGTACTGTTTTCTTCCTTCCCAGAGTTTGGATTCAATCGATATGCAGACCCAAGAGTTGAAAGACTGAAATTAAAATATCTTAATTACTGACAAAACTATTTGGAAAACAAGATTTAAGTCTGTGTCCACGTGGTTTTGTTAAGTGTTCAACCCTAAAACTACATAAAATTACCAACAAAAGACACATTGTATATTGCTGTGTAACAAACCCTAAAACTTTTTGTGTTAAAACAATGATTGATTACTTCTGGTGATTCTGTGGGTCGACTGAACAGTTTTTCTCTTCCGTGGGGTGTTGTTTGGAGTCACTCATAGGGCTGCATTCAGGTGGCAGGGAGGCTGAGCTGGATGGTTGAAGAGAGCTCTCTCGCGTGTCTGAACCCTGAGATGCTGGGAGCTGGCTGTGGTACTTTGGCTCCCCTGTGCATGGCTCCTTACTTCATGGGTTGCTTCTTTCCCACATCCTCGTTCTCTCTGGAGCCAGGCAGCCTGGACTTCCCTGCAGCATGGCAACCAGATTCCAAGAGAAGGGTAATGGAAGCTACACTCCTCCGTATTCTGTTGGCATAAATACATCAGAAGGCCTGCCTGGATTTAAGAGTTGGTTAATAGATTTCAGTTCTTGATGAGAGAATAAACAAGCATGTCCAGGAAGAGGAGGAAGTGTTGGCAATCTTTTTTTTTTCTTTTTTCTTTTTAAAAGGAGATCCAAAACAGACTTACACACCCAGTCATAGGTAGAGCTGAAGACTATCGGGCTTCTCTTATCCTGGGATACTGATTTCATGGCAGAGAGAAGACAGGTATCTTCTACAGGCAAGTGGATTCAGAATAGAAGAGGAAAAAAGGCTCTGCTCCGGGAACTCCCAATTCCTTCTCCCAAACTCACCAGTCGGATAAGTGCTTCTTCCCTGAGGTAAGAATGAGTAAGAAAGTGGAGAGGATCCTAGTGTTTCTCACATAGGGCCCCCTCCATATGGAAGCATGAGGGAATAATGGATTTTCTTTTTCTGAGATTATTTCAGCCGCACCTCAGCTACCTTGCCTAACTCCTGGTGGAGGTCTTTGAGCTATGCCTGCTTTTCTTCTTCTAAAAGGTTTAGGTACTTTTAAGTTTGCGCACATACTCGTGAAACCTGAAGAAGGTTATTTTAATGACAAATGGGAGCAGGGCCCATGTTGTAGAGGGTGGATATCAATTAAGGATACAGAAAGCCCAGTCATGACCAGGTCAGGTCATAGCACCTAGACTCCTCCCATCATGCTGTATGATTCCACCACCTAATTAATGAGGCAGATTCTGGAACCTGTTGATGATCACTCTTAATGAGTACATACAGTAGGGCAGGATGCTTCCATTTAGATATGCTAATGAATGTAATTACAATTTTATTCCAGCTTCTCTCCAAAGCAATTGGGGTTTCACAACCTGGAAAAAAATAATGATAGACCAGGGGTATCAGAAACAGGCTTTCTCCCTGAGGTAATTCACCTGCAACAGGAACCCTCATGCAAAATAAATAAATAAAATATAAAAAAAAAAATCACCATTTGGTGCAGAATAGAGAAGGCTTCTTGTCCTCATTTTGGAATCCCACTGGGCCTAGAACGCTCTATGCTCAAGGACTCTCAAAGTTGTTTGTTCTTTTGTTTGTTATTCCTTCCTTTGAGTTTATTTTTAGTGGTTCTTGCTTATAAGAACAATGAATTTGAAAGGATGTTAGTAGTGATTTAGGATATAAAGATATTATATCCAGCTGTGTGAGTAACTACCTGCAGTTGGAAGTTATAACAACCAAAGTTGAGATAAAGAGTGGATTCAGATTTTGTGGAGTCCAACATTTTTATAATCTGGGATACCCTCTTTAAGAAAAAGAATTCCGATTTAGAGTATAAAATTAGGTACTGGGCCTTAGATGGGGTCGATGTAATTGGGGAACCTTAAAGCTTAAATTTCATTGGTTTCATGATAAATATATCTCTGTTGGGAAGCAAAATCTTATTAAAAACCATAGACGTCCCAATCATTTATATTAAGTTTTGTATAAACACGAGCAGAATATTTCTTATCATCAGCATATGTATTTTGTAGCAGACAAAAAGAATTATGGAGAATACACTGGGGTTACAGGTGTATTAGTTTACAAAGGCTGCCATAACAAATTACCACAAACTGGGGAGCTTAAGCAATAGAAATTTCTTGCTCACAGTCTAGAGGCCAGGAGTCCAAGATCAGGGTGTTGACGGAGCAGATTTCTTCTGAGGGCTGTGAGAGAGAATCTCTCCCTTGCCTCCTGACTAGCTTCTGGGTTTCCTGGCAACCTTTAGTATTCCTTGCCTTATAGATGCATCACCCTGATTTCTGCCTTCATTTTCCCATGGTGTTCTTCCTGTGTGCTTGTCTGTTTCTCTCCTAACTTTGCAGCCTTTTTAAGGACACAGTTATATTGGATTAGGACCCACCCTAATAACCTCATTTTAACTTGATCCCCTGCAAAGATCCAATTTCCAAATAAGGTCACATTCACAGATAACTGGGGGTTAGGACTTCAACATCTTTTGGGGGGACACAATTCAATCCATGGTGAGAGGGGACATGATATTAATACATGGACTATCATTTGAAATTCAGTGTCCTTGGGTGAAAATGCTCTGACCTCTCCCTTATATCCTTCCTATTCTAATAGGTGGAAACATGCTCAGAAAATGCCGGAATTTATCATTTTATCAACAAAAAAAACAACTTGTAAAAGGACTATAAGTTAATTCCTTCCATTATGTGCCTAGAAAACTAAGGGTCCTTCAAAATACTGTGGAGACATCATCGTAGAGACACCATTTCGAGCCCATCTTGTCTGTTTGCCCTCCAGATCCAAGCTCACCTTTCTCCTCTGCCCTCTGTCTGGAAAGGCATAGTTTATAGAAAATGTCAACTAGGTCCTCAAGTCCTGTGACTTCAGGCTGGGTTCAGCATGTGGAGCCCTCCAGGTGGAGATGGGAAAGAGGTAATAGGGTAAGATCTGGGAATGTATCTCCCCCAGATCCTTGCTGTGAACTCACTTCTGGTTTTGTCTCTCAAATGAATCTACTGTTGTTGTTTTTTTAAGGCCTCCCACTGTGCAACTTTCCCTCCAGGTCCTGGGACTTCTTCCTCCCCTTTGGACCGTGGATGATAATAGCTCAGCTTTTCTAAGTCCTGGATGGTGGCTCTTTGCCCTGTGCCCTCTTACATCCACATGTTTGTAAACAAACAAACAAACAAACAAACAAACAAAAATCCATACAGAATTGGTCTCTTTTAATAGAATATATCTATTTTGTATGGAGACCCTGACTGATACATTCCCAATCTCCATCCTCCTCTATCTTTCAAGTGTGTTGGATTTAATTCTATTTATCTAGGATATCATACTTTATTGTTTTCTATATAAACAATGATATATGCCAGCCTGACTCTCCTACTAGGCTAAGAGGGATGAACTATCAAGTTAGATACTGTAGGGACACCGTTAGTAACAATGATATCCAACCCTTCAACGTGGAATTCATATGTCCAATTATAATAACTCAATCTAGAATCTGTTTAAATCTGCCCCCCACGTTCCGCCCCGTTTCTGGCAATTGACCTCCAGAAGCAGCCAAGCCAGTGGTACTTAAGTTCATTTCAGGATAGTAAGTCTTCCCTGTACCGTACATTGTCAAAATAAAGTAAATGAAAAGACATAATCCTAGTGAGAAAAAAGGTACAGGCTTAGGAAACGTTAACTCCATTCTATATGCTTAGTTGTACAAGAAATATTACCCTTTTTTTCCCATAAATCAGCCCATATCATAGTTTTGGAGAGAAATTGAACTTCAGCTGTTTTCCATGTTCCACTTGTGGAATTTTACAGTGACTGGGTGTTTGAAGGGAATGCTGTAGAACCAGTCATGAGTCATTTGTCCACAGAGATACTGCCATGGCCCCCACTGTCCTGGGAGCTCTGTTTTATCTCCTTTAGGTTTGAGGCCCTGAAATCCTTCTTTGAGGTTTCCTCTGCTCCCCCAGGCCTACACATACCTGATATACCATTTTCTTTCTGAAATCCTTCTCACTATCAGTCCATGAAGAAGTTCTATTTCATCTTTTCTCTCTTCCCTTTTGAATCTCTAACCTTCAGCCAAAGGCAAATCTTCCCCTCAGTATTTTTTTATGATGACATCTTGTCTCTAGTTGAGTCCTTTTTCTTCAGCTGTTGACAAATTTGCTAAAGTC